>NC_062561.1:199114548-199758394 GCF_022837055.1 Prionailurus viverrinus | reverse complement strand
CACCAAAGAATTCTGGGGTCATGATTTAAAACCACCAAAGATGTCATTAGGTAGAGCCTAGCCTCAGAAACCTTGCTACTGGCAAGGGAGGCTGGGAAATGTAATCTTTATTTGGGGTCCTATGTCCAGCTAAAAATGAGAGATGTGTTCAAAAGGAGAAAGAGAAAATGGATATTAGGGACGATTAGCAGACTTTGCCACTGGCAACAAATCAAAGGACTGGGATTAGGGTGGCAGGAATGGGAAAGGAAAGGAGAGGTGGTGTGAGAGATGTCAGGGAACAAGAATCAGTGGGAGTTGAGATGATCTGGACTGGTGTGTGTGTCTGTGCCTGCACAAAGGGCTGGAACCGCTGAGACTGCCTAGAGACATCCAGCCAGACGCAGAGTCAAAAACGGTTGCTTTCACTTCATTCCCAAGGCCCCACTGGTACCAAGTGACTTTGGTCAAAACCCGTATGACCAGGGCTTACTCTCCCAGAGATCAGGGCCAGGCTCAGAGAATCCTGAAGTTTAACAGAATATAGTTTTCAAAAATGGGTCCTATCTGCTCCTCTGCCACCTTGCCTGCCCCCTTCAACCTTGTGACTGCTCGATGAATAGAATGTGGTAGAAATGCTGCCGTGTGACTTCTGGAGCTGCTTCATAGATGGTGCCAAAGCCTCTACCCAGCCTGGCTCTGCTGGGACACATGCCTTTGGAGCCCTGAGGTGTCCTATGGGGAGTCCAGCCACACTGAATCCACCATGCTGGAGGGAAAGAGAGAGATGCTCAAAGAGCTTGGCTGTTGGAGTCTTCCTAGTCCTGGTGCTGGAGTTCTCAGTGGGCAAGCCTTCAGGTGATTCCAGTCCCCAGCCTTTGAGTCTCGCCAGTTGAAGCTTTAGACAAGGTGCATCAGAGACAAGCCACCTTCCCATCCCCTGTGTATATTCCAGCCCAGAGAATCCATGAACGCAGCAAGTGGTTGTTCTATGCCATTAAGTTTTGGTGTGACGTGTCATGAAACCATAGTGACTAGACCCTCAAGGAATGTGAGGCAGCTGTTGGTGGCAGGCATCCCTGAGGCTTGGAGTCCTTCAGATGCAGTGGTTTGGACCCACGTCAGCAGGGTGATCAGTGGGAATGAAGCTCTTGGGGAATTTTTCAGCCTCTGGATTCGAATCTGAACTAAATGCTTGGGTTTGATCACAGTAGACCTCAGTCCTCTGGGAGCAACAGCCTTTACCCAAATGGCAATGGTGTGGTTCTGAATCTTCATGGTGATGATGTTTGGCTCCTTCAAACCCCATCCAGTTCATTAGAGTGGCAGGTGAACTTGAAATAATGGCTGAAAGACACGTGGATCGTTCTTCTTCCCCCTAACAGGGCCATGGCAGTTTTACTTGGTATGGAGCAAGTAGCTGTGTGTTTCTAAATGAGGACTGGATTCTGGGCTTCGTTCAAACCCCAGCCCTCTAACTCCATCAGTTCCTAGCCATGACACCTTGGCGAATCATTTATCCTCTCAGACAGCATTTACTAAGACTAGGATGAGGGTGAGAAAGACGTGGATGTTTCATGAATGCATATCAAAATATCACACGCACACACCCCTGCCCCTCTGCCCACCTGCTCCAGCAATTGGCAGGAGAAAGCATTAGAAGTGAGGATTCTGGAAAGTACAAATTGAGGCCAACTCAAGGGAGACAGAGCAGAGTCCTAGGACTAGGACTTTTGCTTTTGATAGGATTCATCTTTATCTAGGACAACAGTGGAGCCCAGAGAGATTAAGCAACTTATCTACAGTCACACAGCTGGTTTATGACAGTGCTAGAATTGGTACTGACATCTCTGTTCTTTCAGCGACATCAGGCTGAACAAAGTAACTCAGGAGGAAGGGGAGAATTCACGAGATGAAAGCAGATGTAGGGATGGAGTGGGATCCAGTAAGAGCTGAGGGCGTGGCTGTCCTGAAGGCTTGTGAAAACCTGAGAAAGGGTGGCTGAAGGTGTGGAAAAGCCAGGGGAGGAGTTACAGTTGTTTCCTTCCATCCAGTTCTGGGTTGTAAGTGCAGGACCTGAGCAAGTCCCCATGTGTGGTTGCTGGCACTCCCACAAACTTCTAAAGCCCACAGTGTGAAAAAGTAACTAGGTCAGATCCAAGCCTGACACAAAGCAAGAAGAATGCCACAGATTTGCAAGTTAGGTTGCTTATTATTACACAAAAATGCTATTTTCTCCCAGGCAGGTTGGGCCCCACCTCCTACCCATCTGTAATCATAGTTCTTTAGGAAGGCGCTCTGTCTGTAGCTGTGGAAATTTCTGGGCAAGTCCTTGTGCTATTTCTGGATGTCAGGTGAGCTCCATGACTCTCAAGTCTTCAACCCAAGCCCATTAATCAAGTCTGATGACTTAATTTACTGTTGAAACAAACATGTCAATTGCAATGTGATACATCACAAACATCTCTATGCCCCAAATGCCAGGGGAATTACCTGCCAGAGAAGAAAGGAAAATTAAGCCCTTCTCTCAACAAAGTCATTCTCCGTTTGTATAACCAGAGACAGGAGATAGGATCTGAGTGTGTGTCCACTGGCTTCTGTGCTGGAGATGCCAATCATTTCCTTCCTGGTCCCCAGAGCTTGCCTCAGAGGCCCCAGTGCCTGCTCCCTTGCCTCCAAATGTAGCGGCTGGCCAGCCCTTGCCTTGTCCTTCTTATTCTCCAGCCGCGTACTTGCAAATAGGAAGCCACGGTCAGTTAGCTGAAGGCTAAGCTTTAGCTAACGGATTGGGCCTTAGCTGGGCCTTTAGCTATAGGCCGAAGCTGCTGCTGGGAGGAGCCATTTTTGACCTGATCCCAGGAGAACCCAAAATAAATCAGATGTATAGCAGCAGTGAGGAGCCCCAGTACTCCAGGGAGAGGGACAGTGATGGAGAGAATAGGTGACCTGGTTCCAGATGCTTGCCTGTTGTCTGCGTGAGCGCAGCCTCCTGTACTTCCTCTGTCGATTGAAGAGAAAATTAATCAAAGATGGGGAACTGGGGTGCCTGGGTGGCTCAGTCGGTTAAGCGTCCGACTTCAACTCAGGTCACGATCTCGCAGTCCGTGAGTTCGAGCCCCGCATCGGGCTCTGGGCTGACAGCTCAGAGCCTGGAGCCTGCTTCGGATTCTGTGTCTCCCTCTCTCTCTGCCCCTCCCCCGTTCATGCTCTGTCTCTCACTGTCTCAAAAAAAAAAAAAAAAAAAATTAAAAAAAAAAGTTAAAAAAAAAAAAAGATGGGGAAGAATCTTAGTATGTTCCCAGGAGGACTTGCCTGGCAAGGTCCTGGGGAAGGTGTGGCTGGCCTTAGAAATATTGTAATGTGCATTTTCCTCCCTAGAAATATTGTAATGTGCATTTTCCTCCCTTTCAAGGAATTAAAAAACAAACAAAGAGTAGTGGGGTGCCTGGGTGGCTCAGTCAGTTAAGCGTCCTGCCTTGGCTTAGGTCATGATCTCAAGGTTCATGGGTTTGAGACCCACACTGGGCTCTGCACTGACAGTGTGAAGCCTGCTTGGGGATTCTGTCTCTACCCCTCCTGCACTTGCTCTCTCTCTCTCTCTCTCTCTCTCTCTCAAAAATAAATAAATAAAACTTAAAGAAAAAACCCAGTAGTTTCTAAATATATAAGTTGAATAAAAGAAATATATTTTCCTTAGGAGCAAGATGTTTTTTGCATTTGCCAGATGGACCCAATAGTCATCTATCAGTAATGCATTTGTTTTCCTCGGGTAGGCATTTAATCATTTAATGAGTTCATACAGTCTGGCTCAGGTAACCACTGGCTGGAACACACACACACACGCACACACACATGAGTAATTCCAGGGTAGGCATGTGCCTGATGGGGATTATAAAACTGGTCCATAAAATAAAAAGCATTTACAGAACAGCTTTGCAAAGTCTAGCCTTCACAGACACTATCCTTCTGTCATTTCCTCTCATAAAACCTAGATTTACAACCGTGTTTTACATACACTTTTGAAGGGTTGCCTCATTTAGCAGGTCCTGAAAGGTTTGTTTTGATGGTGCTTTAAAAAAGAGTCTAGAACGTATGGATTCGGAAAGAGATGGACTAATTGGTATCTCAGGGGGACTGTTCTCTCTCCCCCTTCTCTCTCTGTCTCTCTCTCTCTCTCTCTCTCTCTCTCTCTCATTTTTTTAGATGCTTACTCTTACAATTCATGATTCGTGTTCATAATTTTAAAGATCCTAAGAGCCAAGCAGTTCTAGCCTTTAATTATTTAATTCATTCAATAGCTAGGTCAAACACATACCTTCTGTTTGGCTCCAGACTGGGAATAGATGTTTTGAAGTGTGCTAATGGGGCACCTGGGTGGCTCAGTCAGTGAAGTGTCCGACTCAAGGTTTGTGAGATCAAGCCCCGAGTCGGGCTCCAGGCTGGGCATAAAGCAGGCTTAGGATTCTCTCCCTCTCCCCCTCCCTCTCTGCCCCTCCCCTGCTCGTGCCTGATCTCTCTCTCTCTCTCAAAATAAATAAACTTAAAAAGATGTATTAAGATTTCAAGCCAATTTATGTTTTATCTTTAAGGCTCCTTGCAAGTATAGATTTGTCTACAAATTACAAGCTCAGAAAAAATGGCCACTTCCCCCCCCCCCCCACCAATATTGATTGAGCTCATTCTAAGTATCATCTGTCTCAACAGTGTTGAGAAGAATGAGGCCCGATCTCTGAATGCAAGGAGCTCACAGCAGAGGCATTCTGTTTGCTAGAAATAGGATGTGCTTCTTGGGGAAATTCACACAATAGGGCATAACTCAGGATGTTTGCCCCTTGCTTTAGGGAAAACTTTGCTCAAAAGACTGTCATTCTGTTATTCTATGTCGTGTGAAGCAGGGGCCAAGGGTTCTCCAGGGGGCTTAATGTAGGGGGTGGGACTCCAAAGGATACCGAGGAAGCTAGAAAACTGGAGGGAAGAGATAAAGGCCCATCAAAAGAGCTGAGCCTGAGCCCCAGGGGGGCTGTGGGCCACTTAAAGAACATCATGAGACATGAGATCAGAGCAGCCTGTGCGGATAGGTTGTGGTGTACCTGTGAATCCCACGGCCGAGGGTCCACTTCGGTTCTCTTGTATATCCTCCCTAGGCTACAGGGTAACATGAACAAACCCTGAATAAACAGAGTTGCAGACAAAGTTATACGTGGGAAGACTAATCTGGTTCCACTGTGTGGGAAAGGTCAGACTGAGGGAGACACCAGAGGTAGGAGGCAGGGACCAGTTAGGAGCAATTGTCTAGGAAAGTAATGAGTGTTTTAGGAATTTAGCTTGGGATTGCTGTTTCGATCTGGGGTTATAAATTCCAGAACAACACAATGCTGAAAGGGAGAGTTAAGGAATATGACCACACCCAGGTTCATTCGGGAGTGAATGAAGACAGTGTCATCCAGCTTCTTTCTAGGCTCTCCTCTGTCCTGTGGGTTTACCCCCATCCCTGCTCCCAGGGCTCCCTTCTCCTTCCTTTGTTCTGGAGATTGGGGTGCACGAGGAGCTTCTTGCTTACCATCAATCAACAGTCAGCAAAGCTGGTTGGCAGCTGACCATGTTTGGGATCTCTGGCACAGATAGAACCTCATCCAAACCATCCTCCCTGTCAAAGTCCTCCACGTGGGTGATGGTGGTTTTATTTAGCCCAGTCTCTGTTCAGTTACCATTGCAATGTAGCAAGAGATCCAACTGTCAGATCCAACTCCTTCAGATCCAAAGATGCAAAGCACGCTGTGTTAGGGGACAAACCCAGAGGCATGGCCATGATCATTGAGCCTGCCCCAGGAGTCATGAGACTGAATTCAGGACCACTGCCAAGGAGGTGGCATCTCTAGCCCTTTGCAGAGCATCATTCAGGATGTGAGAGCCAAGAAAGCCAACAAGTTCAGGTTGCATATGAGTTTGTCTCTACCCTGGGATGGGCGTGGGGACAGCCCTTCCTACAAATGTGAAATGGGGAGCTTTGGAGTAAGAATCAGCTCATGGGTAAAACTCTGCTTTCCTTTAAAGGCTCTGGTCAACTAAGAGAATAGGCCTTTGGAAGTAGACATCTTAATTCCATATGTTTTATTATAGTTCTAAAAATCTCTCAGATGGCGGCAGATGCCTTTGTCCTACATTGACGTTATTTGTGACCAGGTCAGAAGAGTCAGTTTTAGGAAATCACAAGACATTCCATGAGCATTGACCAGAAGTAAGATACTTTTAATAGCAACATGTTTTTGAAATTTTGTGTTTATATCATTTTGTACTAAATGTAGAATCTAGTGGAATTTGAAAAAAAAAAGAAAAGAAAAATATACAACTTACTAACACTGGCTTTAAAAGAAATTATCCCCCCCGCCAAAAAAATTTTTAAAAACCCAGAAAAGAAAAGAAAGAATCCAACGCTGGTATTTGGTTGTAGGGGAGAGGATTAGTAAGGGCATCTGAGACTGTTTCCTTATCCAAATCCCACCCACCCTGGAGTGTTTGGTTCAAGTTCCTTCTTTACAAAGCCTTTCCTGAGTCAGAACAGTCCATATTCACCTCTTTTTTTTCTGAATTGCTATAAACTTTATAGTCAGTACCATACAATTTAGTTCACTGTAAACTGCCTTGTATTATACATGCTGTAATATGTGCTGATCGTCTTTCCTGAAACAGATGGCAAGGTATTTTAGGAAGCATGGATCCTGTTAGACTTCTTCTTAGCTCCTAAACACCAACCATACATCATAGGTACCTGATCAGCACTTGCTGAATGGAACGTTGAGCGTCTCAGGGGGCTCATTTCAGGAGCCAGATCTGGCTCTGGGTCTGCCCTTTGCTGCAGGAGGAGTTCAGGCTCAGCGCGGTCCAGGGCTGGACATCTGGAGAAGGTATGTCATGATGAGGTGGATCACCCCTTGTTGCCAGCCACAAGTAGCAGTCAGACATACTGGTTAGGGACAGTCAGCAAATCCGGGCTCGGATCTAAATTTTCCCACTTGTTAGACAAGTTACTTTACTAAACTGTAGTTTCCTTATGTATAAAATGGGAACAAAAATAGTACCACCTACTAGGAGTTTTTTGAGGACTAAAGTAAGTTATGTAGAACCATATGTCCCACTTTGTCCACTGGGTATGCACGTGATATAATTCCACCTACATCCTCGGAACATGTCGCTTGAGGGCCTACATTTCCAGATTAGGAAAGTTCATAATCCTATTCCTTCCCTGTGGCCCATTTCCGATGTCAGGTTGGATACCCAGAGACGTCTGCCTAGCGTCAAGGGTCCTGGATCTTCTTTCCTTGTGTTTGGGGCGGGGGTGGGGAGATGGTATGGAGAAAAACAAAGAAAAAAGAAAAGGCTGCATATGTATTCCTTTATACTACGTCACTGGACTAAGACTTAGCCTAAAGTAGTGAGTTTAGAGTGCCAACTATATGCTGAGTCCTGTGAGTCCTTCTAGCTTATCTCTGCACGGGGGTGTGTATGATCTTGCCCCTCCCCCCCCCACCTTAAAATGGGGGAATTTTGTTATATATAAAGTTTATATTAAGAAAATTGATGGGGCACCTGGGTGGCTCAGTCGGTTAAGCGGCCGACTTTGGTTCAGGTCACATGATCTCACGGTCAGTGAGTTCAAGCCCCGTGTCAGGCTCTGTGCTGACAGTTCAGAGCCTGGAGCCTGTTTCAGATTCTGTGTCTCCCTCTCTCTGACCCGCCCCCGTTCATGCTCTGTCTCTCTCTGTCTCAAAAATAAATAAACGTTAAAAAAAATTAAAAAAAAAAAGAAAATTGAAAAAAAAAAAGAATGAGTGGGGTAAGGAGACCATGTGTTGGCCCCACATAATGCTTGCATTTAACGCAATTGTGGCTAAACTCCTCACCCTTTGTTCTGAACTATAGAATTCCTAATCGCCACCCCTTACTGCACCAACCAACTGCCACCAACTATTGTGTAGACAACAGACCACCTCCAAACATTGTATTTTGCGCTTGGAATTGCATATAATGCCTAAAAGGCATTACTCCTTTAGGATTTATTTGCCAAGAACTTAAAAGAAAATGAACGAACCAGTGCTCTGTGCCACTGTTTTGGATACAGAGCCTTTGGGAAAGAAACCCCAAAGTTGGCTCACAGATTGTGAGCCAGATTGGCCAGACCTTCCTGGGTTTTCCTTTTGAAGGAAGGGCTGGGGGCGTAACTGGGCGCTCAGGGGTGCCTCTGAGGACTTCGGCTTCTTATCTTCTGAACATAGGTTCAACTTCAGCTTGGCAAACTGACTGGCTTTGGGACTTAAACTTGCTTACTAAAACCCCTGGTTGAAAGTCAATGACACGGACTGAGCTGTTGGACAACTTTATGCCAGTGAAATATTTATTCCTGTCTCGTGCTTGCTGGCAGCAGGTGGTACTAAAATCATGGAAAATTGAGTAACAAATCTCGTGAGGCAAGTTGAAAAAAGCAAAAAAACCAGAGCGGACGCAAGGGACCGTCAGGCTAGCCTCTGGCACACAGTGCTTGCACTGCCATCTCAGGCTGGGGGTGGGTGGGTGGGGGAGAGAAGAACCCACCCCCAGGGCAGGCATCCATCTGGCAGGGCATTGTCCTCAGCTCCAAGAGAGGACCTTTCTCAGCAGTGTGCATTCCATCCAGTTTGGTCAGGAGCCAAGGGTCGTGACAAGCTGCCACATCTCTAGATGTGGAGAGAAGACATGACATAAGCAAACCGTCTCCATCCAGAAAGCTGGAGGAGAGGAGGGGTAAGAGAATCCCATCACTGATCCTGAAGAAATCAGTTACTCACGGCATGGCCATGTTTCATTTTTTTCTCTCATAATTGACTGGACGTTGACAGCTTGGCTTTTGATTTCCGAAAGCAAGATAGACCCTCCAAGTTCTCTTGAAGTGGTTTTCCTCCGCTTTACCTGTCCCCCCTCCCCCAACCAGGATCCATGTCAGAGAAACTAAGTTGGGGTGACGGTCCCCAGTGTGGTACTTCTGCAAGTGGAGGCCTTTTTCACGTTCTCCTTCCCCAATCTCTTTTTGGCTGCTAGACTGGCCTTACAGAAAGAGTAGGTGAAAACCACCAGCTGGAAAGCTCCCTGGCCTTCTGTATCTCTTCTCTCTCTCTGGTAATGCCAACAGCACTGCTATTGAAAAAGACCATTCCAGAATCTTGGTCTTCCCCTTTTAAAATGCAAAGGCCCGTGGAGAGGAGGATAAAATCGCTTACACCACATAAGACTTCTCTTAGGATGTAATCCTACTTTAAGAAGGAACACAATGGCAACATGGTTGAGGTTATCAGTGGCATCCTTCTGAGGGCCTGTGCTCAAGCTCTCTGCCCCCACTATATCTGCTAAAAAGATTCTTCAGGAATAAAGAGAGCATTCCCGCTGGAGGAAAAGGGTTCTGGGAGAGGCTGAAAGTACAAAAACAAAGACCTCCAAGGTTGGGACTTTGTTCAGGGCTGGTCTGCTTGGCTAATTTGGTTGTCGTTTGCCTACTTGGGGACAATAAGCAGGAGGGAGCTCTCCTCCAACTCATCAGAGAGAGACAGTGGAGCCTGGATGATTGATAAGTGAGGAAGTGAAGTTCATATTCACTGCTAGCGCCGGTCCCATGGCAGTGAAGCCTGGCTGTAGGAGAATGTTCCAGTGCAGGGGTCAGGTGACCTGGGTTCTAAGGCCTTCCAGAGCCACCAATTACCACTTCTTTGGCCTTAGCAAGTCACAATCTACTTGCTCTGTCTCAGCTTTCTTATCTGTCAATGGGATAGATAACAGCTACTCTATCGCCCGTACGGAGTCTTGTGGGACTGCAAGCATCACAACTTGCAGTGGGAATGGCTGAGCTTCTTTCTCCCTCTGACTCCTAGAAGGAGTGGCTCCTAGTGGCTCCCTGGGCAACGTGTGCTTGAGTATGAGTGAACAGCTTGGACAGGTGACCAGAACGGGCCCCAGATGAGTACTGTCAAAAAGGGATGAGCTACGGAAACCCCCTGCTATCTCCGTCTCTCTGCCTCTCTGTCTATCCATTTACGCAACACAGAGGAATTGAGTATCCAGGGTGTGCCAGACGACTGGACGCCCTTTGCGTTTCTCCTCTGGGCCCGAGTGTCTGCTAGATTCTAACCGTCAGGAAGCCTGAGGACAATCTTTGTTTTACCCCTTGCTTTGGGACATCCCGGGAGGCCTGTCTGTCCTAACCATCAGTCCCAGAACGATCCTACATGTGGCCTGGGGGCAGGGAGCGGCCTGGCCTGATGGGAGAGCTCTGACCGCCAGTTCTGTCCCATTCACATTAGACAGCCTTTGCGCCAGGACACTCAGTAACTGGCAGCAACACCAGAGGCGAAGGGGTATTTAGGATTGACGGGGAAGGAGAGGTGGCAGGTGAAGCCTCACCTGGGGTCCGCCCACCAGAACTTCCGACTCTGCCTTCCGCTAGTCTTGACCTTTCCTTACTCTTCTCCCTTCCTTCTGACTGATCTGTCCTTTGAAACATGGTCAACTTTCCTCTTTCCTCATTTCTCATCTGCTCCAAGTCCATGAGGTCACAAGAATGACACGTGATTGGGAAAAAAGTTGCAAACTATTTTTTAAAGAAAAAAGAGCACACTGGAAAGCAGGGATTTGGAGACAGATTTGGGGTGTGGTTTTAAGGCCTGTCTGAGGCTTTACACAAGTCCCCATTCTCTCTGTTGCACTGTTTGCCGGTTTTCTGAAAGCAGTGTTTGCTTTTGATAGACAGTAATCTTACATACCCTTGTCACACCCAAGAGTCAGATAGGGCTATTCAAGTGAGCATATTTCCTCCAAGAATTAATTGGCCCTCCAAGAATGGCAACACCCAGGGCAGAGCCCTGGTGGTAATAACGCTTTACGAGATCTTCAGTTTGGGGAAGAGGTAGAATTAGAGGGATGACGGAAGCCTCATAATCCAAGGATGAAGACCTGAGGTTTCCTGTCTGGGAGTCATGCAGTCAGCAGACACTATAGAGGCAGGACCTGTGTAAAGGCCAGTAGCTCCAGTACAAAGGGCAGGAGGTAGCTGGGAGGGTTGATGGGGACACTGGGAAAATGGTCAGAGTCTGGTGGGCCTTTGTAGCCTGCTGATGTTGCGATTCTATGAGGTTTCTTTCTCGTTCCACTTTGCCTCAAACGCTGTTGGCTGAAACGAAGACTGTTCTTAACAGCAAAAGAAGCTGGCAGGATTGGGGGAGAAAATTCATGGAAATGGTTCCAGGAGCCTGTTGAGTGTTTCTTGCTTGGGTTTTGCTATCCCCATTTAGCAACCCATTATTACATGCAATATACGTCAATTGCAATACGTAATGTGTGTGTGTAATTTATTATATAGAATATGGAGTGGTAAAATATATTCTTTACCTGTATATGGCATGTAAAATCAGAATTACCAGGCTCAGAGCTCTTTGAAAATCATTTAAATTTCTAATCCAAGGGACATTACTGAAAATTTTAACAAGTCTTGGGATATCAGGACTTGTGTTTTATCTGAACCCAAGACTCAAATTTTAGGATTTTTTTTTTTTTAAGTGAAACCTAGTCAGCATGCCTTAATTCCCAGAGACAGATGATGTAATGTAACAGATTTTTCAGCTGTTTGTGCTTCCTTCAGTCCTGGCTCTGGCAGATACCAGAATCCAGAAACCAAAGGGAAAGGATAAGAGAAAAAGAGTCAGAGATGCCTAGGAGCCAACTGTCCTTGTGGGCCTCTTTCGGCATTTTGGGGTTTTTTTTCTTACTGAAAAACCAGAGGAAAGTCTTCCTTTTTTACGACTCCATTATCATCAGTTGAGATCTACAGAGCTAAACTGAGAAAACCAAACTAGAAGCAAAGAAAGGGAATTTATTTCAACTTAACAAGGGCTTATTGAGTGCCTTCAATGTGCTAAGTGCTGAGGTTACACAGATGAGTGAGATCTAGCACTGCCCTCAAGGAGCTTGTGATCTGTTTATGGACAATAGTGTGTAAAGGAGAAAGAACACTGACAATTCCTGAGGACCTATTTCATTCATTCATCTCACAAACACTTTTGAGTGTCCATCATGCGGCAGAAATTGTTCTAGGTGCTGGGGATACAGGGATGGGAAAGACAGATGCAGATGCTGCCCGCATGAAGGTTTCCCTCCAGTGAAACAGGTAAGCAAACACTTTTTAAAAAATGCCATGCTGATTGTATGGTGGTTTTGCAAAGAGTTAGACATAGAATCATCATATGGCCCAGCTATTCCACGTCTAGGTAGATACCTCCAATAATTGAAAGCAGAGATTCAAACAGGCATTAGTGCCCCCATGTTAAGGCAGCATTGTTCACAACAGCCCAAAGTGGAAATAACACAGGTGTCTTTTAATGCATGAATGGATACACAAAATGTGGTATACCCCACACAATAGAATATTCAGTCTTAAAAAGGAATGAAGTTCTGACCCCTGCTACAACATGGATGAACCTTGAAAGCATTAGGCTAAGTGAAAAAAAGCCAGACACAAAAGGATAAATTATCTCATAACTCCACTTGCATGAGGTACCTAGAATGGGCAAATTTCTAGGACCAGAATGTATAATAGAAGCAATCAGGGGCTGGTGGTGGGTGGGTGAGTAACTGGGAGTTACTGTTTAATGGGGACAGACTTTCAGTTTGGGAAATTGAAAAAGCCCTGGAATTGGAATTGGAATGGTTGTGCCACACAGTGAATGTACTCAATGCCACTGAACTGGATACTTAAAAATGGTTCAATTTTATGTTACCTATATTTTAGCACAATGAACAAAAAATCAAAGACGCAAAAAAATGTCGTGCTAATAAATTAAGGAGGGAAAGAGCATGACTAGGTATTGACATTAGATTGCATGGGCAGGGATGGGCTTTGAGGAGGTGCCATCTAAGTCAAGATCTTAACATCAGGAATAAGAAGCATACGATGGGCAATCAGAAGGAAAACATACCTAGAAGATGGAACTGGTTGGAGCAAAGACCAGAAGGTAGAAATAGGCTTGGAATATTTGAGGAACAGAAAGGTTAGAAGGGTGGAAAAAGTGTAAGGGGAGTGGTCAAGGTGGGGACTTTTTGAAGTCAGGGTAAAGAGCTTTATTCTACTGTAATAGGCATTTGTTGGAGGGTTTTAAGCATGGAATAATGTGATTTGATTCACAAGATCACTGGCTGCTATGCAGCTATTGTGGAAAACAGATTGATAAGAGGTGAAATGGAAGTTGGAAACTAGTCTGGAAGCTATTACCACAGTGTGGGTGTCCAGAGTTAATTTGGGATGGGTTAGGAGGCAGAATTGACAGGTCTTACTGACGAATTGAATATGGGGGTATCATGAAGGGAAAAAGAATCTAGGGAGGCTTCTTGATGTTTCTGACTGAGGCAACTGGTGCCTCATGGCCCGGCCCCTTTGGTGAGATGCGAAGTCTTGAGGAAGAGCAGGTTTGATGTATGTGGAGGAATCTAGTTTGAAATGTCTACTAGTCAAGAAAGTGGATGTGTTGAGAAAGCAGTTGGATATGGAAGTCTAAAGTTCAAGGAGAGGAAGGGATGAAGATATAACTTGGAAAGTCCTCAGCATTTGGACTGCATTTATTTAAAATGGTGAGCGTGACTGAGATCTCCTATGGGAAGAAGTGTAGATGGACCTAGCCACGGGACGTACCACCCTGTTTTTAAGCTATTAGGCATGTAAACACATTTCATTTTAGAGTTACTTACATACTGAAGGTGGAGGGGGGGGGGGGCAAATGGCTAAAATAGAGGTAGGTTTAGGAATACAGAGAAGGAATACAAATACATTCTAACAGAAAGTTTGAGAGGAATTCATGGATGGAGCATTTTATGGCTCCTTGAGCCACAAGCAGAGAAAGATTCATGGGGAGAAAGCCTTGGGAAAGCGTTCCAGATGGAAGGAGAAGTATGAGCAAAGACTCAAAGTTGAAGTTTAGCCATTTTTTTAAAGAAAGGTTTAATGTGAAAGTCTTAGAAAAATGTAGAGGTATGCTTCTTACAGTAGGGTGCTATGTACCACAGATGTATGGATGTATGCCTGGGCCATAGAGCAGTCACTGCCCTGCAGGTCAATTTTGCTCAAACTAAATTTTTTCACATGATTTTAACTAAAAATTTTAAATTGAAAACAATATTGTTATGTCACAATAAAAATATATGTATTATGGAACATAATGCAACATTTATATGAATTTCACAGGTATTTCAGATTCTCAATGGCTGCCTCTGGGAGCATACCAGACTCTCACGCATGCGTGTATGCACCCATGAGCAAACACACCCACCCACGTGTACACACATACACACACATTTTCCCTCTATGGTTAGGGAACATTTTACTGAAAAAATTTGAGAATGACTGAATTGTAGCTGATATCTTTACATAGATAGTTATCAGGAAATTCCTATATGAATCTTTTTCTATTCATCTATATATTGCAAATATCAGTCTTTAAATTATTAAAAGGCCTCCCTTCAATTTTATCCTGCCTTTCTCTGTCCAAGTTAGTCTTTGCCCAGCTTTTCATCCTAATGATAATTATGTCTGACCCATGGTTGGCTATTACATTGTTGAAAATGACTTTATAAGGACCTGCTGGTAACAATGAGTTAGTGGGCTCAATTCAGAGGCATTCACTCAGTCTTACTCTTTCTCCCATCCCAGAATGTCCTATAATCCAAATAGACTCTTCATTCCTAATTTAAGCATTTTCTAAATTGAAACTTTTATTGAGATAATTACAGATTCACATGAGTTTGAAGATTTAATACAGAAAGATCATACACACCCATTAGCCAGTTTCTCCTAGTAGTAACGTTTTGCAAAACTGTAATATAACATCACAACCAGGATATGGACCCGGATGCAATCCATGTATATTTTTCAGATTTTCTCAGTTTTATTTTTATTTGTACTCGTGTGTGTGTGTGTGTGTGTGTGTGTGTGTGTGTGTGTGTATTAAGTTCTACAGGGTTTTATTACCTGTGTAAGTTTGTGGATTCTCCACCAAAGTCAGGATAGGAATGTTCCAACACCACAGGATCCTTCATATTGCCCGTTTGTAGTCACTCTATCTCCTTCATCCCCATCTCCAACCCTACCCCTTGGCAACCACTAACAAATGTGTCCTCCATTTCTAAAATTGTGTGATTTCAAAATGTTATATAAATGGAATCAGACAGTATGCATCGTTTTGAGATTGGCTGACTCCATTTTTTTGATGTCTATTGACAGCTTTTCAGCCTCTGTCCCACATCTGGACAAGCTGAAAAGAAAGCCTGAATTCTTCCTTGGGCTCTGAGGGGAGATTCAAACCATGTGAGCCCATGCCACGTGCAGGAGTCCTTACCCCTGCCTCAACCCCTAACCTCAATAAAAACCCCAAGCCAGTCTCTTCCCACACCCCCTCAAGCCATTTTTGGGTCTGCTTGGGAAGATTGCCTGCCTGGCCTCTGAAAACTATATTATGTGAGTAATAAACCTTTTCATAACCTCTTGATGTGTATATAGTGTCATCAATATTAATATTTGAACCATATTTTGGGTGGGAGTCTATCCTCTTTCTACAGGATGGCTGCCACAGCATAATTTCCTATGCATTCATCCAGGTTGTTGCATGTATCAATAGTTTGTTCCTTTCTGTGACTGACCAGTATGGACGTACCATGGTTTTTTTGTTTTTTTTTTAACCACTTACATGCTGGAGGGTATTTTTTGTTTTTTACAGTTTTTAGCTCTTACAGATAAAGGAGCTGTTGTAAACAAGAAGTCTGCTTGTACTTATGTTAGTTATTACTTACTATCGTGATTATTATCATTTTGTCAATAATGAGCCATTTCTAATAAGGACCATTCAGGTTATGATCTTGGCGGAAAGGTAATTGGTGAGAGGATCCTTTTCCAGTTTCTCTTTGAAGTAAGTGTTTTAAATTTGAGCCTTATTGGCAAAATGCAGTGGGGTTTACACTTGTCATAAATATCAGAACACAGAACAATGGTTGCAAGAAATGGTGAAGTCTGTCTCTGCCCAGAGCCTTGCAACCATGTCTTTCTTCCTTCTCCACTTTCCCTGAAGTTCAAAGGCTGTCTTTGTTACAGTTTTCACCAGATGAGCACTGACTGGGGAAGGTAATGGAAAGCAATCTGCGGTCATCTTGCTCAGTGAATGACACCCTTTCTGCTGGCATCACTTGGGCTCCCCATCCCCTGGTTTCCCAACTCCAGGGCTTCTAATCCAGGCCTACGAGCAGAAAAAAATCGCTATTCCCCCTTATTATCTCACCCCGCAACAAAACTTCCATCATGGGTTGAACATCCCTGACCTTGCCAATCAAGTAACTGGCTAATGGGATAAACTGCCTGTTTAGTTACCCAAGTAACTGGCTAATGGGATAAACTGCCTGCCTATAAACTGCAATGATGGTAATGACAGAAGCCTGGGTTGGGGGTTACCCAGACGTCTTCTAGGGCAGGCCGGTAACTAACTGTGTGATGCAGGGGCTGTGCCAGAATGGCGAGGGCTTGGGCCAATGCAAACTGGGGAGTAGCAAAGGTTCCACCTGCAGAAATTCAAATGATTCAAAATGCTGGTGGGGGTTGCAGCTTGCTGCCTTGGCATGAAGTGTTAATCTCTTTAAGGAAAACAGGAAGGTGGTTGCTTATTTATTTACTTTTTAAAGTTTATTTATGTATTTTGAGAGAGAGTGAGAAGGGGAGGGGCAGAAAGAGAGGGAGAGTGAGGATCCCAAGCAGGTTCCACACTGCCAGTGCAGGACACTCAACCTACTGAGCCACCCAGGTGCCCCAGGAAAGTGGTTGTCTAAAACCCATGTACAGAATCAGATCAGCAAGAGAGAAGGGAATGCTCTCTTGTAAGAACCCATGTTTGGGTTTTTGAGGGGACTGGCAACTTGAGATGAGAATATGGGTGGGGAAACTTTCTGGGAGGGGTCTTCATTGAAAATCCTGGTAGGGCTGATGAGTTAAGTATCTTTTTTTTTTTTTTTTTTTTTTTTTTTTTTTTTTTTTTTTACATTTATTTGTTGTTGAGAGACAGAGTGAGAGCAGGGGAGGGGCAGAGAGAAAGGGAGACACAGAATCCAAAGCAAGTTCCAGGCTCTGGGCTGTCAGCACAGAGCCTGATGTGGGGTTTGAACTCACACACTGTGAGATCATGACCTGAGCTGAAGTCAGACGCTTAACCGACTGAGCCACCCGGGTGCCCCATGATGAGGTAAGTATCCTTGAAAAAAAGAGGCGCTTCTCCTATAAGAAAAGTTGCTAAGAGCATGAAGTTAAACTTGGTTTGGATTAAGATAGTTGAAGGCAGCCTTGCCAGTCCACTGACCATCAGGATTCTCAAAGCTTAGGGCCATAATACACACACACACACACACACACACACACACACACAGATAGACACAAAACAGAAAGGAAAGAGCGTTAGAGCTGGAATCTGATTATCTTGTTGGGACTAGAAATAGAAAAAGATGGCTTTCTGGAAACAAAAAGAGAGCCTCACCCTAATATGACCAGTGGACAGATAAGAGAGGCTGTGGAATTTTAGGAGAGTCAGAAGCCTCAGGGCTAACCTTCTGGATTTTAAAAGGTTTTGAGTAAGATTTAAGGCCAAGGTCGGTGACTAGTAATCTCTAGTGATAGTGAGATAAAGTACTGCTTGTATAATATGGATCTTATTCTTCCTTTGAATTCATAAACAAGAAAAAATGACAAAGATTTAAAAGATACAGCTACTAAAAATAAAATTAGTTGAGCATCTCCTCTGTACCAGGTACTGTCTTGATCTTTGTAACAATCCTAAGGAGGATGTATAATTACCTCCTTTTTATAGATGAAGACACTGAGGACCAGAGATGAAGAAACTTGTCCAAGTCACCTAATGGTAAATGACTCTAGGGACCATAGTCTTTCTACTTTGATTTTCTTTTTTTTTTTTTTAATTTTTTTTTAACGTTTATTTATTTTTGAGACAGAGAGAGACAGAGCATGAACGGGGGAGGGTCAGAGAGAGGGAGACACAGAATCTGAAACAGGCTCCAGGCTCTGAGCTGTCAGCACAGAGCCCGACACGGGGCTCGAACTCACGGACGGCGAGATCATGACCTGAGCCGAAGTCGGCTGCTTAACCGACTGAGCCACCCAGGCGCCCCTCTACTTTGATTTTCATGGAGAAAACTGTATGGATAGAATGGATGTTTAGGGCCCTGGGACTTCCATTCGATAGGTTTGAGAAGAAACTCGATCCTTGTTGGAGCTATGTAGTTCTCACAGCATGGTGATCCATGTCCTGAACCAAAATCGGAGCAAGTAGAGGACTGTTGTGTCACTTCTGGATAACCACCAGATAAAAAGCAACCCCTTGAGCAGGATTTCGAAGATATCACAATGCGTATGTGGGTCTCATGTAGTCTTAAGAGAGATCTGTTATTCATCTTTAAATGCTTCTCAATATACAGTGCCACATTATACGTGTGCCACATAGTTTGGGCTCTAACCCAATGTTTTTGGACTTCAACCAAGAATGCACAATCCAAAGGCAAAGCACTTCTGTGATTTATAGCTCCATCAATATCGGGTGCTTTGCCAATTAGCATAGTTTATGTCACCAATAAAAATTGGTGAAATTAGTGGAATTTGATTAACATGATGAAAATTAGAAACGGGATCTCTTGGTAAATATAGAGATATTCAAGATAAGTGGGCTAGTTAAATAATTTAGAAACCCTCCACTCTTGCATGAGTAGGATATACATATTCAGCTAAAATTATAACCTACACCCTTAGAACGATGCCTTAGGTAAGCCTTTACCTGGTCTTGGGTCTATCCACGAACTCTGGAAAATTCTGGTTGCCTCATGCTAGCAATACTGGGGATAGAACCTTGACCCTAGAATCCTGGCAATTGTCTTGAGAGAAACTAGTGTGCAAGGCTGTATGAACTGCTTTTTTTCCTCCTGTTTACCAATAAATATTTAGTGAACGAGTGTCTGTAGGTGCAGCAGAATTTGGTTGGTGGCTTGCTTTTACCATAACCAGGTAATACGGTTGTAGAGAAGAGTAGCTAACATTCCCAATTTAACAATTCCTCAGTGGCTCCCATTTTAGCAGTGAGTTTGCAAGATCCACTCACTAGGGTGTGAGTTTCTGGAGGGCTGAACCGTACCTCATTTACATAAGCATCTAGGAAATGGTTGAAAGTGTAAGGCATTTGAAAGATGGAGTTTAAATGTCAAAATACCACCATTTCAGAGAAAAATGGCACAGCATAGTTGAATTCTGAAAATGCAGGACCCAAGATTGCCTCTCTCCCCAGGATCTGGTTCTGAAATGCTAACCCAGTGACTGAGGACCTGAGCAGCCCCCATATGACATACCTTACAAACTCACTCTACTAGCTACTAAGATCCGTTAACTACCATATTCCCAGAACCCAGGAAAATACTGATTTGGGGCCTCTTGAAGCAGGGCTACCTGCTCAGAATCACCCAGGTGCTTGCTGCAAATGCAAATTCCTTGTCACCTTCCAGACGTCCTGAATTGGCACCTATTCTTACTGGGCCCAGGTGTCTAGATTTTTAACAAGTACTTTAAACATAGATTTTTAACAAGTATTTTTAACATAGTACTTTATGGCCAGTACTATGGCCATAAAGATTCTAAGATATGAATATAATTCGTAAACTGTAAACAAAGATGGGGGTAAACGTGAGGTTGCTTTTTATGTCCTGGAGCAAGCCAGTGCAAGATGTTTGGGGGCTAGGAAGTCTCTCCTGGGTCTCTTAAATCACATTAAGCTAGTTTTATCTTTGAGTCACAGACTTAGCTCACTTGCCTTGTTCCCCCATGTCCTTAGATATGAAGGAGTTCTCTTCATTCTGAGATTGAAACAACTCCAAACAAACGACCCCACCTAAGTCACCTTCTAGGAAAGTCAGCGCTAAGGCAAAACATGCAAACAGTGTTCTGACTTTGTTAACTTCACCTAGAGGTCACAAGCCTCTCTTCCTGGAGGCTCTCGCCTGGAGCCTTGCAACAGGTGAATGCCTGACCCAAAGAGTTCCTTCCCTTTGAAATTCATAAAGGCATGACAGAACAGAATGGAGCACTGAATGCAAGTAAATCTATTTTAGTACTTATATCTCCTATTTGGTTCCTTAGGAAATAAAAAGGGAAAATATACTTTTTATTATTCTCCAGAATACATTTCTTTAAAAAGCAAGGTAGTAATGGGACACTTCCTCTTCGCAAGCAAAAGTTTTCCAACTTTCCAGTTTTTTAATTCTCCTGGTTAGTCAATGGCATTTGTAAATGAGATTATTATATCTCTGCATGAAATTCTGGAAAGCGTTTGTTCATATCTCTGTTGATTTATCTGTCAATAGCCACATCCCACAGCTGGGTACAGTCAGCCATGGAGGAAATGCTGGAGATGAGGTCTGAGTCAGGAAGATCATGGTGGGAGCAGCATCCCAGGTTGAGTGTTCTAGATGCAGGTGAAGGTACTTAGTAGGAGAAGCGAGCAGGAAGCAGCAGAATCCCAGGTGGTGTGGATCACACTCTTTAGAGTCACTTCGACCTGGTGCCTTCCCGTCCTTCACCACCTACCATTTGTGTCCAGTTAGATCACCTTCCTGAGTCTGTCTTCTTGGTTATAAAAATGGGATGCTTAGATCTGCCTCAGAAGCTTGCTTTGAGAATAAAAATAATGTGCAATGCTTGGTAAGTAGTAGACATTAAATAGATGGGCAGTTTGCCTTTGGAGTAGTCAATGACTAAATGCAAAACTGGTGAAATGAGAGAAGAGGTTGAGGTCCCTGGCAAAATGAAAGGAAACCCCAAATGTTCAAACCTTGTATTGATTCTCCAGGAGATAAAATCCACACCGTGGTGTAGAAGCTTTTTTTCACTTTTCAGATATCGAACTCTGAAAAACCAAAACCAAAAACATGCCACATTGCTCTCCATGGCACAGGTGGAAATCTTGAATGGTCAAAATTATCAGACACAGAAGGTTTCAATCAATAAACTAACCCCAGTCCTATGGCCATAAAGATTCTAAGATATGAATATAATTCGAAAGCAAAGATGAAAGAAAGTCCCCAAAGGAAATAAACATTTAAGAAAGGGATTTCTGATGACAGATGGCACATTAAAAAATATCTCATCTGACAGGGACTTTGTGTGTTAGAGTCCAACGTACTTTGGATATTATCTGTGATCCTTTTTCCAGGTGGAAGGGAGAAGGAGGATTTGTGCTTCAGTTTTTCCACCTTTGTTTTATTTATTTTTAAATTTTTTTTAATGTTTTATTTATTTTTGAGACAGTGAGAGACAGAGCATGAACAGGGGAGGGTCAGAGAGAGAGGTAGACACAGAATCTGAAACAGGCTCCAGGCTCTGAGCTGTCAGCACAGAGCCCGACGCGGGTCTTGAACTCAGGGACCGAGAGATCATGACCTGAACCAAAGTCGGCCGCTTAACTGACTGAGCCACCCAGGCGCCCCTTCACCTCTGTTTTATAGAGAATTCTATCAGTTGGGGAAGCAGATGTCACTCTCAAAGTGGAATGATTTGGAAAGGGTGTATTTACAGAGTGATTATTTGCAGAAGTGTGTGCATAGAAGAAGCAGAAGAGATAGTAAAGTGGCCCAGGGCTGGTATCAGCAGAGCTGTGACTATCCCTAGGTCTGAGGCTTTGAGAGAAGGAGAGAGTCATATAGGGCAATGCCTTGAGAGAAGATGTAATCTTTGATTGAGGGACACAGTCAGCCAGAGATGACCTTGCAGGAAAAGAGCCAGAGGAATAAAGATTGAAGGGTACCAAAGTACCCAGAATATGCCTCTTTGGCATAAGGATTATTTTGAGCTGGTTGTGTTGAGAAACAGCAGACATAGTAGAAGTTCTGAAAACAGAGTAGAAGTTAATTGTTTGTAAGGGACATTTGCACATATAAAGGAAAGCTGTATTGTAAGGGTGTCTTCCTCTCTGTACCAGGAAGAAAAGGATGACTCTAAATCACGAGAGAACTTTATTGTCGGAGAAGGTACCTACTCAAATTGGTATAGCAAGACTTATCCTTGTTCATCTTACTTTTCCTGGTAACTTCTCAGGAGGTGTTGGCCTCCTCCTACACCTTTCTTTTGTCTTTAGCTGAAGATGCAATTTAAGCTGGAGTTGTAAGCCACCTAAGAGAGTAATTTTTCACAGGGTATCTCCCATGTATACATGACATATTACATGTATACATAACATATTTACATGTTAATAAACCTGTTTTTTCTCTTGCTAATCTCTTTTATTACAGGGGTTTCAACCACGAATTAAGAGTAGAGAGAGTTAGGGGCACCTGGGTGGCTCAGTTGTTGAGCATCTGACTTTGGCTCAGGTCATGATCTCACGGTTCGTGGGTTTGAGCCCCATGTTGGGCTCTGTGTTAACAGCTCAGAGCCTGGAGCCCGCTTCTGATTCTGTGTCTCCCTCTCTTTCTGCCCCTCCCCCATTCACATATTGTCTCTCTCTCTCTCTCTCTCTCTCTCTCTCTCAAAAATAAATAAAAATATTAAAAAAAAAAAGAAGAGTAGAGGGAGTTAAAGTTTCAACATATGAATTTGGTGGTGGGGGGTGGGAGACACAATTCAATCTGTAACAGTTGGACATAGGGTTTATACGATTAAACTCTTTTAATAATTGCTATATACCGATGTCAACTTCTACCACATAAGGCCCTTGAGACACTGAGACTCTGACCTGGGTCACTGATTTCTAGGCATTAGATCCGGTGAACTCCATTCTGATCTTGAGTTTCATTCAATCCTGTGAGTAGCTTTGCATTCTGACCAGCAGCATTAGTCAACAAACTCCCTTTTTACTGAATCTAAGTTGAGGTGGGTTTCTGCCATTTGTGCCCCCAACTCCTGACTGGTCCTGATTAGGGATAGAGGGTATTGATTTATGAATTTTTTCTAATTACATAGGAGCAGTAAAGAATTGGAAAAGTCACTCAATAGAGATTTGAGGCCAGTTTTCGAAAAGAGCAACCAGCTTATCCCTAGCCCCAGCAGAGGGGTCTCCCTCTTAAAGGGATCTACGGAGCTGGGAGGGGACCGAGTGCCCTTGTTTAATGACTCCTGTGGCTGGTCATGTTTCTCAACACTGACTTTTAGAAAGATGTCACGTACAATGTCACTGTTTACATTTGGCATTCACAGGATCACTCAGGTATCCGAGAAGGGTTAATCCTAGATCCCCCGTCGCTCAGTTTGCTCTTCTCCTTGTTCTTGATGAAATAGGTGGGTGGCAGCCAGGATGCTCTGGAGACAGCAGTGGCTCATCAACCCTCTAATAAAATGCTTTGAATATGTTGCTTCAGAAGCTGCAGACAGCTACTGTGCTAAATTATTCACCCTGACTTTACTGGGTACCTTCCTCCCATTTCAATTACTTGGGATTTTTATAGAAAATTGGCTGTGGGAATTTGACTGCTCCAACTGCCTGGTACTAATCTGGTCTGAATAGTAAACTCAGCACGAGTTGATTCTGGGACAAACCAGAGCATTCTCAAAAGAATTTGTGAGAAGCTGCCCTCCACTGCAAAGAAAGCTAGGAATCTGTTTATACAGAATGATGCTATTTATTTGTGAGACTTTTGTGCTATTTACATAGTAGCAGGAAAAACTTAGAAATGTCACTCTTAATCAAGTTTTGAGGCTGGTTTTCTAAAATAGCAACCGGCCTTTTCATAAATACTTTGGCCATTGTCTAGAGGGGGTTTGAAAATGCTTTTAACACCTGTATTTTAGTATAAAGAGATGTTGACATACACACACAGTCGTACATATATCGGCTGGACACTTGACTGGGTGCTTACTCTGTGCCAGGTACTGTGCTCTGCTTATGTTCATTAACTAGCTTCTTTAACGCTAACAGCAATCCAATGGGATAATGGTGTTGTCAGTCCCCTTTTGCAAGTGAGGGAACTGAGGTTCTGAGAGATTAAGTGACATGGTGAATTTAACAGAGCTTCTAAGTGGTGGTTTGATTTCAGTCTGGTTCTTCATGGCCAGCTAAAGTATTTTAAAATTAGGCCATGTTTGAAGCAGAGAAAAATATGTATTAAATTCTTTAATTAGTTTGTTTATACGCCATAGTCAATGCTAATTGTTTCTTGAGTTTTCTTTCATTAAGATCAATAGTGCCTGTAAGCCAGGAAAATTGTTTTGGGTCCCCCCAGACACACTGAATTATGTTTCCTACGTATGCTCAGTCTCACTTGACTCACGTCTACAGCGATTATCTCCCGGTGTATGAACTGGGGAGTATCTAAGCTTGATAAACTATATGCTAGGTTTTCAGACACTCTGGATGGCAAGACCCACCCTTGAGGGCAGAGAGAGTCCTTTACATACAGTTGGCTCAAGAATGAGAGGCCGGCATCAGGAGAGAGTTCAGCTAGAACGTTGGGCACTTGGTCTTTTTCCAGATCCCCCAGAACGTGTGCCACAGTCCCAGGGAGATGAAGTAATAAAACTAAAAGATCCAGGAGCTTCTCCGCTGGTCTCTGTAGGAGCTTGAAAGCAGGATGCAGTGTAGCCCCGCACTGTGTCACTTCAGCCAGAGGGCCGCCAGTGCACATGACTCGGAGGCCAGCATGTCTCGGAAACAGGGCAGGTGGGGGGTGTCCTAGATCTGGCAGCAGTCTCCAAAGCAGGAGAGAAGGAACTAGCACGTTCCACACTGCAGCTCCAAGAACTTGAAGGAGGGAACAGTGTTCCCACACCATCATCAGTGCAGTCATCTCCGTTCCTGCACTCATTGAATAAATATATCAGGGAGCCTCTTCAACCGGTTGGGAGAAGTTTAAAGCAGCTAGACTCCCCCAAAATTTGTGAGTGGATTGGAGCTATAGAAATACTGTCCTGTTGCCATTAGTGAGATTCTGATGGTCTCAGGAAATGTGGATCAACTCAAATTAAGAAAAAACAAAACAAAACTTTTTTTTTTAGCCTTTGAAGTTCCCTCTTCCTCCTTTTTCTCTTCTCTTTCTTCCTTCCTTTCTTTCTTTCTTTCTTTCTTTCTTTCTTTCTTTCTTTCTTTCTTGTCTTTCTTTTTTGAGAGTTATTCAAAAAAGACAGATAAAGGTCTTTCCAACCTAGACCTTGGGTGGAACCTTTGGCTTTTTAAAGATCTTATTTGATACATCACGTTCTTCCCCACTCCTTCAGCATCTGAAACTTTCACTAACTTTAGGTTGGAGAAACACAATAGAATTTTTTTTAAATAAGTAGATCTCTAAAAGTGTGCTCAGTCCATTGTAAAGAAATGTAAACAGATCTCAATGTTAATGGAAGGATCATAGATATCCAACAGCCCATTCAGCCACTATTAATCTGAAAACACACACCGATTAAATCTATCAATGTCGCATGCAGCATTTTACTAGATCAAACTACCCTGAAAATAAATTAATCAACTATCAAATACCACACTATGTAGAAGTTGCATAAAATAATATAGTAAGAATAGTCCTAAGTAATAGTACTCATTAGTACTACTGGTGAATTCTCTTGGTACACAAGTCACTTCCTAAATTCTCCCCACTTTGTGACTTTTTATCATGGGTAATGTGGACAGATTTGGGCTCCAGTGGGTTATGGTCAGCAAGTCTTAGTCTCCTCAGCAGTTAATTTACCTTCTGCTCCTTCTAGTGATCAAATGCTTGATGGAGGCTTTATTTATCACAATGTATTTACCATGGTCTGGACAAGGTAATTGAGGGACATAGAAATGAGAAAACAAGGTGAATTCAGTCCCACACATCACATGTTCTAGAGCACCTGAAGTAATTCAGAGTCTCCAACTACCTTATTTTAGTGCTTCAGGGACATTTTAGAAGAAAAATTTCAATCAAGACCTCAATGCCACTATTTCAAAATTGAACTAAACTACAAATTCATAATACCATGGCAAAGACTCGTTGATATTTCAGCTTCTTCTTAGGCTGTTCAATTTCCTGTTTAATAGGAAGAGAAAATAAACTGTCTCTGTCAACAAGGGGGACTTCACGGCTTATGTAATAGTAGAATCCAAAAACCCAGAGCAGACAGGCCTAAAGGAACAGAAAAGTTTCATTCAAACTTGGTGTTCAGCAGTTTCCATCTCCCGGGGTGAATGAAGAAAAAAATATCTTGTCAACACTGTGCTCCCAGCCCTCACCCTCAGGGTATGTGACTTTGAAAAGTCTCTTGTAAGCCAGGTCAGTACAAATCTATTCCTGATGCAGCCACATGAAAGTCTACACTTTTTCTCCCTATGGTGAGAGTGTCAGGAGAGTGCTTTCCTTATTTTTTTTTGAAACTTAGATGTTCAGTCAAAACAACCTGAACTGGATGCTATAATGAATATGTGTTTTTGAACACCAGAATGCTTTGGGGCTATGCTTCCCCCAAAGTCAGGTCATGATGTTTGGTGAAATGGTCCCCTGCTGTATCCCTGGGTGTGTGTATGCGTGTGTGTGTATGGGGTGGTGGTGGTGCATTGTATTAGTTATCTATTGCTGTATAACGAATAGCCCCAAAATGTATTGGCTTCCAACAACAAATACTATCTCATGACTTCTATGCATCAGGAATCTGGGTGCAGGTTCTCTGTGCCTTTGTCTCAAGATCTCTCACAAGACTACAGTCAAGGTGTCATCCAGGGCTGGAATCAACCTCAAGGCTTGACTCAGAGATCTGCTTCTGAACTCACTCACATGACTATTGGGAGGCCTTTAGACCTTGCTAGCTCTTGGATAGAACCATCCTTTTCTTGCCATATAGGCCTCTTCACAGGGCAATTTGCAATATCACAGGGTGAGGAAGACAGAAGTCACAGTCTTTTTGTAACATAATCTCAGAAGTAACATCCCATCACTTTTGGCTGTATTCTGTTCATCATAAATGAGTCCAGCCTACACTGAAGAACAGAATACACAAGGGCATGAAAACCAGGAGATAGGAACCAATGAAGACTATCTTAGAGCTTTCTATCACAGTATGTGCCGACAAGCTTGGGAAATCATCTGGAGTGTTCTGTTTCTTTGGCTACAATGATTGGCTACAAAAATTTAGTTTTTGCATGATCAGATGCTCAGGCCAATGAGACTTAACCTTGGGACTTTGGCTGGAACACTTGGGAAAGAGACCTTCTCTTTCCACTGGAGTTTCTAGGATGTCATCCTGGATCCTCAGCAGCCATCTCTGTCATCATCTCAGGAAAGCACCTTGACAACAAGGCTAACACGGAGGAAAATATGACCCAAAAGTGTAAGTGAAATATTTCTGGTATCACTGTTTGAATATCTCCAGCCAGGTGGAACTAGAGCCAATTCTACCCCTGGATATTCTATTTTGTGACCCATAAAAAGCTTGTCATTTTTTGCAGAGGCCACCTTGAATTGATTTTCTGTCACTTGCTACTAAAAGATCACTGATATACAGATATAGTATAATAAAGGTACTATAATTATTTGAAAATTTTTGTGTCTGTGAAAATAAATCAGCAAAATCTTAGGGTTGAGCAGTGATGATAGACCAAATCACTTCTCACATTTGTGGTAAACTGTTTACTCAGTATCTTAAACCTATTGGGCCTGATCCAATGAGAGAGATTCAACTCACTTGTCCTAGGTTCTTTTCATCACAACAGCAGACAAAGTAGCTCTCTGTTGCCCTTCAGATGCTCAGCTGACTCCTTGTGTCTGGCTGAACTTGGCTTTGAGAGGTAGTGCTACTCCAGATCAGTGTTTCTCAACTAGGGGTGATTTGGCAATATCTAGAGAACATTTTCTGGTTGTGATATCAGAGGGGGGAGATGTACTACTGCTATGTAATGGGTCAGGGATGCTGCTAAACTTTCTACGATGTAGGCTGTCTGCTCCCCCAGGCCCCCACAAAGAATTATCCAGCTCCGAATTCCGAAGTGCTGAGGCTGAGCAATCCTGCTTTGTACCATCTGTGGTTACTTAGCAAATTACAGTGTGGGACTGCATTTGCTTGTTTCTGGATAAATAATAATACAGGAAGGTTCAAGCTTGAACATGTCAGAACATGTTGTCTTGGAGGAGAGTCTCTCTTCGTCTTATCTCCCATGGTGGACCCTACAGCTTGTAAAGTGACACAACAGGAAATGGGTTCTTAGTGTTTTTCAGTATCTATTCAAAAATGGATTCCTCAGACATATATTTGCAACCCCTGTTCAGTTCTCACAGAAGAACTTCCGATTCAGGATGACCTGGGGTGTTGAGCAAAGGAAAAAAAAAAAAAAAAACCAATTTCGTGTCTCCTGATGGGATTTGGTTCCACAGCATGCTTACCAACACAAATTCACATTCTTACTTTAAACATTAAGGGTTTTTTCCTGCAGTTGGAAAACAGGGTAACTAGTATTTTAATCTGTGATATTAAGATCTGAGTGAAAAACCAGGAATAAAGGAAAGCATAATTGTACTTTTCCAATTACTAAGAAATTTAGTTTTTGCATGATCACATGGTATTTAGCTTCTCTGCTTCCGTCTCTTCCTGAGTGTGTGTTTTGGGCCCAATCTAGTATTGCTATTAATGGAGACTCGTTCTTTCATTTGTTTGTTTCTTTGTTCAGTAAGTGCTTGCATCTTTCCCCAAGTGCCTAGCACCTAGTGAGTATTCAACCTCTTTCCACTGTGCTTTGTTGTAAGAGATTCTCCAATCCGATGGTAACTTCAGGCCTGTGCTCTTCTGAAGGTTGGGGGCTGTGTGTTAAGAGCTATTATCCAAGGTCCTGGGGCTGCCTCACATAGTGGCTGCAGTTGTATCAAGCAGGAGGGAGCACAGAAGGGGACCAGTGGGGCCTAGAATCCAGGCCAAGCTCCCCTTCTCAAGCTTTGTGCTTGACTAAGAGGCGTGTTCACCAAAGACACTGACTATTGGCCTCACCATGTTCTCTGTGGTGATATGTCCCTCTAGAAGGGATGCCCCTGCCTTCAGAAGAGGTTAGTGGAGATAACATGAGGACCTGTACCTAAAATGCCCACAGGCTGTTTACAAGAGACTTTTCATCCTACATGCAGACGTCCTTGAGCTCCTGGAGCTCAGGCCTTACCGCAGACTTCCATTATCCACACCTATGGTCTGGCTTCATAGGCAGTGTAATTATCATTCCAGCAAGGTCCTGTTAAGTCCTAGTACCCAGCTATAAAAATATGGCAGGTGCTTATTAGGCCCTGACACAAACCTGAAGACAAATTGCATGGGCATTATGCTTCGAGCATGCACCTGTGTCTTTCACTTGAAGTCCATGTTGCCTTTGTGTTTTACTGCAGGGTAATCATTTGGAAAATAGAGCTGGGATGTTATGTTTCCTGTCTTGCAGTTAATTGTTAACTAAGACACCAGGAAGGTGAATGAAAGAAAACTTTCCTAAATTGAAAGATGAAGTCATCTGTAATGACTCACATCCAAGAAAAGTACCTGAGAGGACGTGATCAAGCTCACTATATTATTATCTTCTTCTCCTGGGTTTCCCTTCCCAGTGAATGACACCTCTGTTCCCCCAGTACTCATACTGGAAACCTGGATGTCAGCCTTGACCTCCACCATTCTCTTTCCTCCAAGAAAGAGTGACCAAATTCTATTAACTCTATATCTCTAGCAGCTCTTCCATCATCTCTGCCTCTTTGCCTTTAGGACTTCACTGCCTCAGTCCAGTGGAAGCCATCTGTTGCCTATTAGAGTGGAGTATCCCTCTTTCCAATCCCTTCTCCCAGCAGGAGCCCCAGAGAATGGGAAAACCTAAGTCTGATCATGCTGTTCCCCAGCCCGGGCTGTGCCTTTGTCCTGACCTTCTCCTCCCACAACTGCTGTTCTTCTGATGAACATCTAGCTACCTACCTTTGTGAGTCAGCTCATGTGTCTCTTCCTGGAGAAAACCCTCTGCTTTCACCTTTCTGCACCTTTCACCCTTCTTCGTCCCCTGCCGTGTCCTGTACATACTTCTTCAGTACACTTGTTTCCCCTAGACTGGAAACTCCTTTAAGGCTGGGCTGTCTTCAACCTACAGTGTCCCACATGGGCACTGGGGCAGACTAGCTGTTTAAATGCCTAGTTCACAAGAATGTTGTTTCCTCCTTTGCTGCTGACAAAGAGCTTTCAAAAGCACGAGCTCACTTAAAGGTGTTTGTTTGTTTGTTTGTTTGTTTTCTGAAACTTGCATCCTGGCTCTTGGTAAAGTCCCTTAATACCTGTGAACCTCACTGTCCCTACATATCAGGGTATAATCATACCTATTTGTGGACTAAGATCCAGGCTTTTCTCCCTGTCTTGCAGGTGCTTCTCTAACAGAGACAGAGGAAAATGACCATTTACATATGTAACCAGTGCAAATACTGCCTGGCAAAAATGAAAACTTTACATCAACATTAATTAAATTCAAATTTCAGTTTCTACTCTTCCACTGGCTCAGACTGCCTATGCAGAGTATAAATCACTGTAAAGATGTTTAAAATGGATTTGAAATTATCACATACAGTTTAATAAATGTGAAGGACAATTGGATTCCTGTCACTGTGTTTGAATCTTTCACATACATCAGGCCAATTATGATGTGATTATTATAACCGTTGTACCCAGTGTGCTGCATTTACCTTTGGGTGAACCTCCTTGCTGATGAATCCTGGGAACCATTTGACTAAAACATTGATTAAGTGCTCATTGTGTATTTTCCACAGAAACTAACACAATGGTTTGTACAAAGCTGTGATCTGAGTTATTAAGACATGGCTCTCAGAAGAGCTCGTGAACATCTAATCCCCTTCATATACTAGAACTAAAATACTAGTTCAGATTCGTAAAAGACAGGAAACTTGAAACTAGGAGCATAGCAAGGCAAAATCACCCTCCTCTGAGAGATCAATCCATCCTTACATTATGGAAGAAAATTAGAATTTCCTTTAAGACCTAGTAGCAAATAATATTAGCTGAAATTTATTAAGCTGTTACCATGGTAAACACCTTGCAAGAAATAGTTCATTTAATCCTTTAGAGAGTGTCATGGGGTTATGTTTGTAATTACATTTTATAGAGGAAGAGCTGAAACACAAGGAAGCAGAGTCAAAGGAGTGGCAGCAGCAGGATTTGAATCAGAGAGTTGGTTTCAGCTTCTACTCAGTTAACCCATTCTGTATGATAGCCAGGCAGTGTGTGGTGATGACATTAGGTTTCACCTCTGCAGATGAATGATTTGACAAATCTTTCCCAATTCTGCTAGGCTTGGAGACTGACAGCCCCTGTTTTGTGAACATGGGTGGGAGAATGGATCTGGTGTCTAGATAGTTGGAAGTTCCCAGATTGCTTCCACAAGATGGCTTTGAGTTTTGGAGAGAAATGGAGTAGAACTCTGTGTGTGTGTGTGTGTGTGTGTGTGTGTGTGTGTGTGTGTGTGTGTTGGAGAGTAGTGGGTGGGTAGGGAGGCACTCACTGCTCTTCTTGGAGCATCTTCTTGTTTTAAAGGCTGACCCACCATTTATTTAGCCAGTAGGAGTACTGAGTGCTCTGGTCTGGATCCAGTGACTCTACCACGAGCCAAGTTCATCACACTTGAATCTAGGACCTCAAGGCCTTTTTAAAGACATGGCTGTCTACCTCTGGTTCAGAAAACAGGGCTCGTGTTGTAAATCTATTGCTATACCATCACTGCTGAGTGCTCTTTCCAGGCACCCAGAGGAGCACAGTTTTCCAAGTGTCTCTCCATGGGACTTGGAGTCCATTGGAAAATTCCATCACCTACAGAGGCAAAAATGAATTTTAGAAAGCTATAGTAATTCAAAGCAAAACAAAATAAATCCATTTCCCTGAGGGTATTTGAATTTAGCTTCTGATGAAAATAAGACTATTTCAGTGACATCATACAGTCATGTTTATCTCATCCTGCCATCTCTGATTGGAGCCAGCTCAGTGCTTGTCCCCAGCCAAAACTAACAGCCGGGCCTCTTTTGCAACATTGAGAAGTCACTCTTTATTTAGTGCTGAGAAATGTCTCTAAAGGAACGCTTTACAGAACTGTGCTCAGTATCCTGCCCTTTTGTAGGAAAACAAATCCAGGATGGTTTTAAGGATGATCAGTTATCACAGAGTCAAAGTTCATACCATTAAACCAGGTTATTGTTTCGCTGGATGTTGCACTCAGTATGTGCTTAGAAGGGCTCCAAATAAAACAATCTGGCCAATTCCTTCGTCACTTCTCTGTCTGCCAATAAATAAATGCTGAATATTATAGTTAACATGACTGAGTTTATTCTCCTGGACACAGGCTGTTATTAATGTAACTTCTATTTTGTTACATGCTTACTGTTTGTAAGTCTCCATTCTGGGTGCCATGATGAATGTGAAGATGAAAAAGACACCCTTTCTTCTCTCTAGAAGAGACGGGGGAGATGTCATCACAAACCAAACATCTGAATAAGCCATGTGATAGTCACCATTAGCTGAAGGACCCTCTAGGAGTCAGAGGAGGAATCTGAGTGAAGACGAATTTGAACTGGATTTAAAATGATGTGCAGGGCTTTCCTGAGTAAATGTGATATCAGCAGAGAACACATGATTATGTTGCATAGGCATTTGGGGGAATAGCCACATTCATCATAGCCACTGATCATCATTCGATGCTGTGGTCTGTGAGTCTCAGTTCCCACTGCAAAACCCACAGGGTCAATGCACACCGCATTGTATACTGACCTTTGTTAACAGAGATAAGAACTTCCCCCTCACTCCAACAGTACCCCCAACTGCACAGAGAGGAGTTAATCAGGGATCCCAAGAAAGTTGGCCTTTTTTTTTTTTTTTTTTTGCTCTGGCCAGCAATCCAACCTCTGAAAAGGTTGAGGGGCTCATGGTGGTCTCAGGACGATGCCGGTCACCGGTCCAATGAGCACATAGTCCCTGGTGTACATTTCCCTGGTAAGACCCTGCATTCAAGCAGACAAAAACTCCAGCTCCCCTCCTACCTCCTGGGCCACGTTTCTCTTAGCTCAATTTCCCAGAGATGTGCAGAGGCCAGGGTAGTAGATCCAGCCAAAACATGTCCTTGGCAGAGATGCCAAAACAGAGCCCTGAAGAACAAAGGAAGTCTAGCAGATAACTGGCTTCCTCGGAAGGAATCTGGAGGCCTGTGACCAGAGTGAGCTATTGGCACCAGCGGGGGGTGGAAACTGGGCCTCACAAACTGAGTCCCAGCCTGTCTGTGCATCTTGGTGGCCTGAATGCAGTCAAACCACACCCCCTTCCTGGCACACGTGCAGGTCGAATGAGAGCTGGGTGCAGGATACTGTAAGGCTCCCTCTTAGTTGTGTGGCCTTTTCTAGGAGCCCAGCCAAGCCAGGGAGGGGGAAGCTGAGCCATGCAGAGAAGCTGTGTGCTCTGACTACCAGAGGGGCCTGCTCTTCATTTCCCTCACCGACGAGACCCAGTCAGAGAAGGATGAGGGGATTTGTCGCGGTTTCTTTAAAAAGAAAATACCCTTGGGGTGCCTGGGTGGCTCAGTCGGTTGAGTGTCCCACTTCAGCTCGGGTCACGATCTCGCGGTCCGTGAGTTCGAGCCCCGCGTCGGGCTCTGGGTTGATGGCTCAGAGCCCGGAGCGTGCTTCTGATTCTGTGTGTCCCTCTCTCTCTGCCCCTCCCCCATTCATGCTCTATCTCTCTCTGTCTCAAAAATAAATAAATGTTAAAAAAAAATTAAAAATAAAAAGAAAATACCCACAGTCTTAATATTTAGCCAAGCCTCAGGCAGATAAGAAGTATTCCTTCCAAGTACAGGACAGGGTCTTTCTGATACTGGAGTCATTTGTTTTGCTAGCTAAACGGGCAAAAACCTTCAGGCTTAGAGAACCCGAATCTGAAGATGGAACCTGGGAATTTGCAAAGTTTTAACACATGCCCCCAGTGAGTCCTTTACCTTGGACCAGTACAATCCTGCTTCTGATCGCAAGGGAAGGACTGAGAAGCTTGTATTTTGCATACTAAGCAGAGGTAGCCGTTTCACAAAAACCTTAATGGAATTCAAGATGTTCACTCATTCCCCAAAACATACTTAGATCCTGAAGTTGAGGCCTGATAATTTAGATACCGAATGGTTCCATATCTGTGATGGTACCACACCCGTGGGCAAGACAATTTATATACCTAAGCCTTTGTTTCTGCATTTTCAAAAGGGCAGAGTTAGCTGGTTGACTAGCGTTGGGACCAAGAGTTCACCTGGTTTTGTCTGGGTTGAGCACAGGACCCCCACAAGGGACATGGGTTCCAGTGACCAGAATCTGCTTTGATTCTTTTAAGGTTTAGTGATTGAGAGACTGGACTGGTGCAAGATGTCCTGTTTGAAACCAAGCTCCAACACTCAGTAGCTGTATGACTTTGGGCAAGTTGCTTAACATCTCTATGCCTCAGTTTCCCCATCTGAAAAGAAGTACAATAATAGTATATTTCTCCTGGATATTATAAGCATGTGAAGCACTATGCCTGCCTGGTAGAGACTTAGTAAATGTTGGCTCTCATCATGTGTTCTGCATTTTACAAGTAATCCGTTGGAGGACCTTCCAGCTTCATTGCCGAGAGCTTCTCTGGGTCTTGAACAGAAATTTACTATGTGTGCTTGGGATAGTAGGCTATGTTCTTCCAGAGAATCTTTCACAAAGATTCACTGAGACCCTACCTTGTGCAAAGGTGCAGAGAGAAAAAGCATACACTTTGGCTTCGTGCAGCTACTCATCGTGTTGGGAGGTACTCCTTTTATTATTCATTTACTTGTCTGAAATGTAAAAAGTATCATGAACAAGAGAGGCATCTGGAGGTATTTGGAATCCTTTTTCTTTGCTCTCATGGCTAGAATTTCATTTTGATCCTGACAACAGCACAGTACAAAGCAGACAGTATTGGAAAGAGTGGTTTTCAATTCTCAGTGGCCCAATGGGTTCTTTGACGGCCCTTAGAAGACAATGGGGGTGGGAGGTGAAATGGACCACCTCCAAGTACACACACACCTCCTCCAATCACGATATCTCTATTCTCACATATTTGACTTATTGAAGTTCTTCATGAGGCTGTCATTAAATGCTGGATGTAGACAGTGGTGGTGGAGGGTAAGACCTCCCAGATCTGGCTCATTCTTGCAAATTAGGGCTTCTGAGGGGTGGTCTGTAGGACTGAGACCTAAAAAGGGGAGCCAGTTTCTCAGGGGAAGCTTCTTCTTCTTATGATTATTAAATGTTTATTTTTGAGAGAAAGAGAGAGAGAGAGATTGGCAGAAAGAGAGGAAGACACAGAATCCAAAGCAGGCTCCAGGCTCTGAGCTGTCAGCACAGAGCCTGATGTGGGACTTGAACTCACGAGCCATGAGATCCTGACCTGAGCCAAAGTCTGAAGTTTGACTGAGCCACCCAGGTGCCCCTCAGGGCAGCTTCTAATGGAGGTATTTGTTCCCTTTGGGGTTTTCTTAATAGACTGGAGCCTGGAAACAATTTCGCCCACCATTGCATAAGATGAAACTGTTTCTGAGCACATCCTTCACTCAAAGTTATACATTGTAAAACCTGCAAACGCTGTGATTGAAAGGAAGGAATCAAACCCCAGATTAAAATACAAAGCACTGTGGGGCATCTGGGTGGCTCAGTCAGTTGAGCATCTGACTCTTGATTTCAGCTGAGGTCATGATCCCAGCATCCTGGGATTGAGAGATTCTCTCTCTCTCTCTCTCTCTCTCTCTCCCTCCGCCCCTCTCCCCTGCTTGCTCTCTCTTTAAAATACATAAATTAAAAAAAAAACACACACACACACAGCACTGCAAATCTGAAAGATATAGAATATATTTTAACCTGTTTTATAAACATACTCCATTTAGGAATATTAAAAATTATTGACCTCTTATTCATAAAATAAATATTTTCACACTAATTCGTGCTTATCAATCTATTTATTTCAGTGTGCTGGAAATTTATTAATTGAATTTACTTTAAAACTTTAAGTTTTTGCTACAAACAGAACCAGAAGCTATTGAGTTTTAATTTTTTCAATTTTAAAGCAGCCAGAAAATAATTCCATAGTGATTAAATTCTGAACTTCGTGTCCTTATTGGTAGTCATAAACACATTTTGTGTTTTTGAGTCTCAGAAAAAAACTTGTGTTGATCTGGGACATTTGGTGGAGAACATTCTTAAAGGCGTAATAATCAGAAGCTTTAATTCTTGATATATATTCATTATATATGATATATAACATTTAACATGTTAATATAATTAATATAACCCTCATTGTGTACAAAACTTTTATATATATTATCTCAGGGGTCTTGGCACTGGAATTTAAAAGTTTGCGGAGGCTCCTTTATTTAAAAAAGGCACAGGGGCACCTGGGTCGCCCAGTTGGTTAAGTGTCTGACTTCAGCTCAGGTCATGACCTCGTGCTTCTTGAGTTCGAGCCTCATATCGGGCTCCCTGCTGTCAGCCTGTCACAACACAGAGCCTGCTTTGGATCCCCTGTCCCCCTCTACCTGCCTCTCCCCCACCTGCGCTCTCTCAAAAAGAAAAAAAAGAAAGAAAAACAAGGAAGGTACAGAAGCCTCTGCGGTGTGATTAGGTGAAGCCTCCAGGCCTGAGGGCCAAGGATCCTGGCTCCTTTCTGTATGTTCGCTTGGTCCTGGGGCCTCTCCCATTTCCAGTCTGTCTTCACTTCCTCGCTCAGCCTGGAAGATAAGCCACCCCCATCTTCTGAGCCAGATAAGGACAAAAACTGGCCCCTTGTTTTTCCCTTTTGTTCTTTAGCAGAGTTCATTTTAAAATGCCAGTGTCTCTTCATTGTGAAAAGGGAAACTATAAGAAAATAAATACAGATAATAAGAACAACAGAAAAGCTGCCAAGTTTCTAAAGCACCTGCCTCAGCTCCCGAGGCTCCCGAACAATCACCGCTTCCCATCTTCTGCCCCGGGGTAGAGGAGTGGCACACATCTCCCGAGCTTTTCCTGCTATTCTTTTTTCTTGCTGTTTGCCTTGTTCTATTTTATTGAAGTGACCTTGTCACACGGGTCCTAGAAGGTCATCAACTGCAACATCTATTTCGGGAATGGAAAATATCCGCCATCAATCGATGGGCTGGCATGTGCCCTGCTGCTCAGCCCAGATCGCCTTTCAGAGCGTGGCCCTCCTGTCTCCCCGCACCCCCCACCCCCCACCCCCCACCCAGTGTTGGTGCAGTTTCTCTGGGAATTAGTCTCTGCCAAAGAGAGCCACATTGCCCAAGGCCATGCCCCTTCCCTGGGGCGTCCTGCATCCAGTGAGTGTTGGATATTCCTTGTGTGGGGCCAAAAGGTCCAGACCTCTTGCCTCTATAGGGGCAATTTCAGCTCCAGGGCTCCTTGGGAACTCCCCTGAGGCCTCTGTCTCAACTGCTTCTCAGTTCAGATTCTCCCTTTGCCTGTCCTGCTTCCTTGACCCCTTTATAGATGTGCATTTAAGAGCACTCCTGGCTAAGTCCCCCTACATGCAGATCTCAGGCTTTTGGTTTCTGCTTCCCAGGGAAATGACCTATGGCAGATGGGTCTGTGGGCACAAGACCAGAGCCTTGCGCTCAGAAGGGTCTTACACTTGGTTTAATTCTCTGCTTTGGTCATCTTGAAATTCTTAATTTTTGAACATTGGGCCCCATATTTTCATTTTGCACTGGGCCCTACGAGTTAGGCAACTTGTCCCGGCCACCAGCACTGAAGGGGAAACTGACCTGGAGCATGATGTAGAGAGGGAATCTGTGACATCCCCTAGGCTTGGCAGGGTAAGTGCTCTGTCTGGGGGGAGGGGGAGCGGAGGGGCAGGCTGAGCATTAAATGCCCCCTGTCCCTGGTTTACTGAGCGGACGCTGGGCTTAGCTGGGCCTTTCGATTCTCTTGGATATCTCACTTATTTCCCTTTCCTGGTATGAGGGATGCCTGGTTTTAATCCTTCTGAGTTTTATAGCCTCAGGGATGCCTCAGGACCATGGTCTCCCCTCCATCTCCACCCTCTGCACTGGTGCCCTTGCCCCTGGGCCTGCCCTGGGAGGGGGGTTTCCCAGTCTACCCATTTCCCCTTTGCGCTTTTGCAGTATGACACGCCTTACCCGTTAAGTAACTGGGCACATGCTGTTCCGAAGAGGTCTTCTTGGTGCGGCCATTTTGACCCTGGAACATTGTGGCCTGGGGAACAAATCAAGTAATCACGTTCATGTGAAAAAAAAATTCAGAGTAATAGTCATGACAGAAACATCAGCTCACCTCTCATTTTTCTCCTTTAGTAGCACTTTCATAAAACCATGTGAACGTGTGTGGTGTTCATACCTGAGCCGTACACAAGCTCTCCCCAGTCCTACTCTGCTCCTTGTCCCAAACCTGTTTCCCTGCCTCCTCACAATCCCTACTGCTAGGGGTGCATCAAAAAAGAGAGAGAAAAGAAAACGTGGCTTATTATTATTAAGTGAAATGTCCATTTAAACAGACAATGTACCCAACTTAAAATTAAAAATAATGGCAATGAGGGGTGCCTGGGTGGCTCAGTCGGTTAAGTATCTGGCTTCGGCTCAGGTCATGGTCTCGTGGTTCGTAAGTTCGAGCCCCATGTGGGGCTCTGTGCTGACAGCTCCGAGCCTGGAGCCTGCTTTGGATTCTGTGTCTCCCTCTCTCTCTGTCCCTTCCCTGCTTACACTCTGTGTCTCTGTCTCTCAAAAATAAAAACATCAGAAAAAATTTAAAAATAATGGCAATGGTAAAAATAATTATATATATTATATGTATATAATATATATATAAATATATATCTGAGAATATCTGATACATGTAATAAGCATGTGTAATATATGCAAATACATTATACAAATATATTTACACGTATTAATTCACTTAATCCTCACAACATATCGAGGCACAAAGAGGTTAAACAATTTACCAATATTAGTTTACAATGCAGGGGGCTAGGGTGCAAAACCAGGGAGCCCGTGTTTTTAATCACTATGCCACCTGCATACATGTCCTCAAATCAGATGGTGGGACTGTCCCCAAATACATCATTTTGTACTTTAAATATTAAGTTTAAACTATATTAATGAAGGGGTACGTGGGTGGCTCAGTCGGTTAAGCATTCGACTTCAGCTCACGTCATGATCTCGCAGTTTTGTGGGTTTCAGCCCCAGGTCGGGCTCTGTGCCCTCAGCTCGGATTCTGTGTCTCCCTCTCTCCCTGTCCCTCCCCCACTCATGCCTGTCTCTCAAAAAAATAAATAAACATTAAAAGAAAAAGAAAAAGAATTCTTTAAAAAAAAAATAAAAAATAAAATATATTAATGAAAATTGTGTTCGAATATACAACCGGACCCAAGCTACCCTTTGGCAGATGCAAATGGAATTCATCATGAAACAGGCAGCGTGTGGCAATTGAGAGATGATTTTCATCTGTCCTATCTGAAGAAGATGAAGAGTATGGGCAGAACATGTGTAGAGAGGAAACACCATAGAAATTCCTGAACGTGAGAGAAGTGAGAGACGAGTTTTGAGACTTTAGAACATGGACCCAGAATACAAAGGCAGAACTCCCTTCAAGTATTTGAGAAGAATCTCTCCTCATTACTTTATGAATGAATCATGGATTAAATATTAGGTATTAATTTTTTACCCATTTAAAATAAGGGTTAAGGGGCGCCTGGGTGGCTCAGTCGGTTGAGCGTCCGACTTCAGCTCAGGTCACGATCTCGCGGTCCGTGAGTTCGAGCCCCGCGTCAGGCTCTGGGCTGATGGCTCAGAGCCTGGAGCCTGCTTCCGATTCTGTGTCTCCCTCTCTCTCTGCCCCTCCCCCGTTCATGCTCTGTCTCTCTCTGTCTCAAAAATAAATAAATGTTAAAAAAAAAAATTAAAAAAAATAAAATAAAATAAGGGTTAATATCAGAATTCATTTTAATACAATGTCCCTTGGGGTCAGAGGAATGGATTTAAAGCTACTCTATTGAAAGAAATTTCCTAGTAAATGTAGATTTTGCTGGTTCCTATCAACAATGAGGAATGGAGCAAAGTGGGGTGAGGCGGGCTATGTTCAGGGATGGGGAGTGAAGAAAGGGTAGATGGAAAATACAATATAAAGAGCACAGAGGAGGCAAGAGGTTTCAACACAACTGGTAAATGAAGGGATACATAGGGGTGGAGTGAGATCAGGAGAAGGCAGTTAACATTACCTGGTAATCTTTTTTAAAAAGTAACACTGTGTCAAAACAGCCTCTTGGAAGCACCCTCCTTTTTTTTCTTAAAAATTTTTAAACGTTTATTTGTTTTATTTTGAGAGACAGAGACAGTGCAAGTGGGTGAGGGACAGGGACAGTGGGAGAGAGAGAATCCCAAGCGGGCTCCACACTGCCAGTGCAGAGCCTGATGTGGGGCTTGAACTCATGAAACCGTGAGATCACGACCTGAGCCGAAACCAAGAGTTGGATGCTTCACCAACCGAGCCACCTAGGCACCCCTGGAAGCACCCTCCCATGACTATGGGCCACTAATATACAGAATTCTGTGCGGGTACCATGTAAAATGCCTAGTACGGGGCCTGGCTTTCGGGACAGTCTCCATATTCTACACAACCTTTTTCATATCTTTGCTTCTACAGCTCTCTAGCAGAGCCAGCCCAAGCAGAGGCCAGGGAGACCCGTTCTGACTGGTCTGCTGCTTTCACCCTCAGCTGTCTGGAAATTCTGGACTGTTCTCCAGTTTCTACAAGACTTCACAGTTTTTGGACTGCTAGATTGGAGAGGCAGAGCATATTTTCCCCTATTTCAAAACCTGTGTGTAAAAATGGCTTTATTATTCTCATACCTAATGTGATTGCTCATTTGTCAGCAAGACAGGGGCTCCCTTTATAATTTTTGGAATTCAGTACCTATTGGTATTCCAGCTTTCTTGAAGAATGGCTGCTGGAGAGATAATATGTTGACTTTAATGGCTTAAAAATATCCTGTTAGGGTGCATTTGCAGGTAGAGGCAATGGTGCTTTCTGAAGAATTTATGGTTTTTGCAATAACTTGGTCATTTGTTTTACCCCTTGGCCCACTGGTAACAGGAAGATTAAAAAAAAGGGATGGGGGGTGCTCCTGGGTGGCTCAGTCAGTTAAACGTCCAACTTCAGTTCAGGTCATGATCTCGTGGTCTGTGAGTTCAAGCCCCGCGTCAGGCTCTGTGCTGACAGCTCAGAGCCTGGAGCCTGTTTTGGATTCTGTGTCTCCCTCTCTCTCTGTCCCTGCCCTGCTTGTACTCTGTCTCTTTTGCTCTCAAAAATAAATAAAACATTAAAAAAAAAAACAACTAAAAAGAGTCTTGGAAATGGAGTCACATGATCTGAGTTTGTGTTATTTTGTGACACCTGAGTTTTATAAACTTAGAGAACTACTCTTGAATCCTCAATTTTTACCTCTACAAATGGGTGTAATTTTACCTCATATTTAATGAGACATGGGACAACTGAATAGTAGTATATGAAATTTTATCTTTTTCTTTTTCTTTAAAGTTTATTTGAGAGAGAGAGAGAGAGCAGGGGAGGGGCAGAGAGAGAGAGGGAGAGAGAATCCTAAGCAGACTCCCCGCTGTTAGCTAGAACCCAACGCATAGCTCAAACTCACGAACCATGAGTTCCTGACCTGAGTTGAGATTAAGAGTCCCACGCCTAACTGTCCAAACCACCCTGGCACCCCACTATATGACATTTGGAAAGTTTGGTGAAGAATTTTCCTTTTAGCGAAGTATCTGTGTCTAAAAGACTGGCTCATGCAAAAAAGTTATTGATCGGTGACTGACACCGACAGCTAATACTTATTATGTACTCACTGATTGTATGTATCACTTCATTTAGCGCCATAACAATCTTACAGCGTAGGTGTTTGTTGTTGTTGTTGTTTTTTTTTCCTCACCTTTATAGAGAAGGAAAACAGAAGCATAGAGAGAGTCAACAACTGGCCTAAGGACACCCAGGAGAGATGTGGAAGCTAGGATTTGAACCCCTGGCCACATCCCTCTAAGGGCCTGACTTTGTAACCGTGAGGGTTCCTTGGAGGCCTCAAGTGGGGACCGGCTAGCCGAGCAGTAATTCTGTGCAGGCATAATGTCTTTCTTTAAATATCTTTTTACCTTTTATTTATTTTATGTGTCTCACTGTAGATAGTATTTATTGCAATAGAGAGAAATATAAATGTGGAGAAAACTCACGTTTACATTGTGAAAACCTAATTAGAGATGAAAATTTTAAAAACCTGCCATGAATTTCTACCCTGAGGCTGACAGTGGAAATTTGCCCTCAGAGGTCATGGTGGGTTGACAACTGGAAACTTTCTTAAGCAGGAAACTGGAAGTTTAAAACTAAGAATATGAGATGATGAACATTTTAAAATTCCAGGGTTTTAGGTGCTATCATCTGAAAATACCTTCTGAAAAACTAATATGTTAGAATCAACTTATTTATTTACTTTTAAGTTTTCATTCATTTTGAGAGAGACAGAGACAGTGCGAGTGGGGAGGGGCAGAGAGAGTGGGAGACAGAATCCCAAGCAGGCTCCCCTCTGCCAGTGCAGAGCCCACATGGGGCTTGAACTCACGAACCATGAGAGATCATGTCCTGAGTTGAAGTTGGAAGCTTACCCGACTGAACCACCCAGGTGCCCCTCAGTCAATACATTTTAAATGAGCAGATTAATGAATGAGTTTGGCAAAGCCAATGTCAATTCTAGCACTTACCAAAATAACAATAGCTAATATTTATTAATGGCTTATTATGTGTCAGGTATGCTCTAAATACATAGCACATTCTAGCTCTTTTAACCTTTAAACAATCCTAGGAAGCAAAGACTATTTTGAAGATGAGAATAATAAGGATCAGCAGTATTTTTACTACCCAAAGTAGTAGATTTAAACTTGGGCCCTATGGTCCCAGGTCTATCCTGGAAACTGTAGGGACAAACATTCTCTCCAAGAAATGAAGTTCATTTGGATCTGATTAAGCTCTGCTTAGTCAACTCCCAGAGGAGAAGTGGTCTGCAGGCTTTCTGGAGGGGCCTCTTGGAGTTGAGTGCTGGGGCTGACTAAAGAGGTTATATGAGGGCAAAACTGAGTTGGGCAATCAGTGAGGGTGGGTTGAGGGAGTCATCACTTCCTGTGGCTAATGGAGATGTTGCTCCTTTGGCAGAGTCCTGTAGGGGATCCAATTGGAAATATGCTCTCAAAAGTGAATGGAACTGACATGCTCAGTTGGTTGAACATCCAACTTCGGGTCAGGCCATGATCTCACGGTATGTGAGTTCGAGCCCCGTGTTGGGCTCTACACTGTTGTGGAGTCTGCTTGGGATTTTGCCTCCCTTCTCTCTCTCTCTGCCCCTCCCCCACTCATGCTCTCTCTCTCTCTCTCTCTCTCTCTCTCTCAGAATAAAGAAAAAAAAAAGTGAATGGGACTGGGACTAGGGTGATTATGGGCCTCATAATTTTTAGCACCTAAGTTCAAGATGGCATCCAGTATGTTGTCCCCTGGCAGGATGAGCAAAAGTCAGAGAAGCCTAACCTCAAATACCTCTTTGGCCTTGGTAGAAGAAGGATCACCACTGTCAGCAGATATAGGGTCTCCTGTCTTGGGACTGGCCCTGTAGGAGGTCCAGTATTTCCCTGAACATCCCTGATAAGGGAAGACAAAACAAAAAGCCTCTCGGCAGAGTGATGTCTGGATGAACTTGGAAAAGGACTCATAGAGTCTCCCGGCTTCTCCTTGACTGTCATAATGACAGAAAGGAACTTGTGGTGGCAACCCAAAAGAGAGTTCTCCCACAATCTTCCAAGATGGTGTGGGGTGGAAATCTGTCCATTAAAATCAGGCTGATAAAAAAAATCAGGCAGGAATAAAAAGCAGTTCCATGAGTATAATGTGCACCCACTGCTCTGCCTCTTGTCGTGGGATTTCACCCCGGAGTTCAACACCACCTTGCTCCTCATCAACATCAGGCCAGGGCCATGCAGGTGGGTCCTTCCACAGGTGTGGATTGCATACTATCTACTGTGGCTCAGAATTACTATTGTATTCTGATATATTACTATATATAATAATGTCTCATTACATATCAAAAATCTGATGGTTGAACAGATAGAGCATATTATATTTATGTTTAAAAATATATTTTTGGTCCATTTATATAAATTGTTTTTGACAAATGAAGTCCCAGGAGTAGTAGGTGCACACCCTATAGTTTTTTACCATCCTGAAATGTTTTTATTATTTCAAATTCTAATTTTGGAGAGGTAAACTCCTTGAGACAGTAGGGGAAGGGAAGGAAAACAAGTGGCGGCCTTTCTCTAGCCTGTTTCTGATTTGAGCTTTTCACTGTCTTTTTCACATTGTGACTCGGGGCACAGGGCAGGCACCCCACCTGTGTCCTCTATTATTGCCTTATGAGCCACTGACAGGTGTCATCACTTTAATTACTCAAGAAGCCTCCCTTTCAGGAATGTATATTGCTTCTTGGTCTCTGCCCGCTCCCTGGAAGTTTTGGGCAAAGAGCCAGGAAAAGAATGTGATTGCTCGGGCAGAAATCAATGGGCTGCAGTTGTTTCTTCACCTTGGGTGACTCCATCGGCACTCAAGAGATAAACAGAATTGGTACCAAGCAGGGAAAACAACACATCCCCTTTGGACTCTCTCTCTTATTTATAAGCCATATCCTCAAGGACAATAAGCTGGAGGACCTGCCGGCATCCTTTAAGCAGGATCTGGGCTAATGTCACAATAACAGTGTTTCCCTGACATCTGAGAACCCACGGATGCAAATAAAGCCTGAATCAAACTGAGCATTAATCAGCAATATTAATCCAAAGAGGAAGTAGCAAGAGTGTGATGAGCTGGTTCCCCTCAAGTTTTGGAGCCACATGTGATGATGGTTTCAGTCAAGAAGGAAGGTCAGGGAAATTGTAAGTCTCAAGAAACAACAAAGATAGTTGACTTTTTATGTGTGCTTGAACAGGGTAACAGCATGGTCACTTCAGGAACTGGACACAGTCCGGAGGTTAAGGCCATGGGTAACTAACAGGGGATCCAAGATAATCTCGTTTGTCTCATAGTGGAGACCGCTGGGGTCTACCTGGCATCCATTGTCCCCTTCTTCCTGACTGAGAGAACCCCGATTCAATGTTGTCAGCAATGTACCCAACTGGAAAACTCCATTTTCAAGCCTTCCTTTAGATAGGTGATTAAGTTTTGCCCAATGAGGTAGAAGTGAATGATATTGTGATTTATAATAGGAAATATGTGTTTGGTTTTCATCCTCATTTCTGGCTCCCTTGACCTTTCCTAAGTGATGAGAGTGATTAAACTGTCTTGATATTCATAACTAACCCCTTTCAACCACACCTGAGTTTATGCTAGCAGGTGACTTTGGGACCACACCTAAGGATGGAGGCTGGTTTCCAGAGACTCAAGCATGTGATTGGAGGGTTGGAACTTTCAGTCCCACCACTTGGCCTCTAGGGAAGGAAGAGGGGCAGGGATGTTGAATTGATCAACAATGGGCAATGATTTAATCAATCGTGCCTATGTAACGAGGCCACTATAAAAACCTGAAAGGATGAAGTTTGGAGAATTCCTGGTTGGTGAGCACGTGGAGTTTCTAGCAGAGTGGCAAGCTCAGAGAGGTATGAAAGCTCCAAGCCCCATTCCCCATATCTTGGCCTGTGCGTGTCTTCTATCTGACTGTTTCTGAGTGATATCCTTTGTAGTAAACCAGTTATCTAATAAGTAAACTGTTTTTTCTGAGTTCTGTGAGCCACTCTAGCAAATTATTCAAACCCAAGGAAGGGGCTGTCAGAAACCCTGGTTTATAGCTAGTCAGTCAGAAGCACAGGTGACAACCTAGACTCGAGATTGGTGTCTGAAGTTGGGGGGAGGGGTAGTCTTGCGGGACTCAGCCCTCAGCCTGTGTGATCTGATGCTGTCTCCAGGTATAATGTCAGAATTGAGTTGAACTGTAGGACACCCAGCTGGTGTCTCATAGAATTGCTTGGTGTGGGGGGAACAAACAAAACACAACAACAAACGCAAAAACCGAAAACAACCTAACACAGCCTGTGTCAGAAGTGTTGTGGTAGTTGTGTAAGAGAAAAAAAGAAACACAGGGAGGAGAAGTGAATTTTTCCCACACAGTGAAAGTTATTAAGTGGGGCTCTTCCTGAAAGCGTTCTTAGAAGGGGCTGGCCCAGCCTTGTACCCATTTGTCCTTGGTGCTTCCTCTTCTCTCCTGACTGTAGTATTGGCAGCTGCCATCTTGGGACGAGAAGGAGACCTTGAGGTTGTAAAACATACCTAGGAAAGTAGAGCAGAAAGATAGAAGAAACCTGGGCCCCCGATGAGGTGGCAGAACTTTCAAAGCAGCCCTAAACTGCTCACCTCTGAACTTTACTGTCAGGAGAGGACGTTGAACTCCACTTGGCTCAAGTCACTGTTCCTTGGAAGATCAAGACGGTTGGCATCACCTCGGAGCTTGTTAGAAACAAAGACTCCAGGGCCCTCTCCAGGTCGACTGAATCAGAATCTCCATTTTAACAAGATCCCCCACACGCTTTTCCTGTACAAAAAAGTTGGGGAGGCACTGGTCTAGATGTAATGAGTATCGGTACCTGTTTCTGTGTTTATAAAATTGTTAATTGAAATGTCCTAAAGAATAATGCATCCTATATGTTGATGCTAAAAAAATGATAGAAATTATACAGCCAGAGGGTAGAACCACTAAAGGGATCTGAGTTCTTCAGATACAAAGAAAGAAAGCTTTCATGTAAATTACTTAATCCATATTTCAGCCACTATACTTGGTACCAGAGGTGTAAAAATACCAGGCTTTCAAGTTCATGGTCTAACGAGAGGGACCATAAAGGCACTGTATTACAATAACCGGTTTACAAGCAGCAAGAGATACGCCCAAGTGTTTGGGGGAAAACAGATGAGGAATCTAAGCCTTCCCTCCTGGGCTATGGAGCAAGTTAGAGAAAACTTCTTGAGGAGATGTCACCTGTGTCGTTTCAAATTATTTTGCATCTTTCTCCAGCTTCAGGGGTGCAGAAGATGATCATTTTGAGCTTAAGTCAGCCTAAGGGCCTCCCCGAAGGAAGAGTCGGTACTTAGAAAAGACAGGTTCTAGCACTAATGTCTTCACCCTATGCCATCGTTAGTCTCTTGGTTTATAATGTGTGTTCCTTGGCTCACCTTAGAATGAGGAAAATGCAGGTACTCAATGGCGAGAGAATTTCAAGGAACTCAGAGTAGGTGACCGACTAAGCCTCCCGGAGGGGCTAGAGTTCATTATCACTACTATCGTCTCAATTTTGTTAACACCGCGTTTTGAATTCCATCATTTGTTAGCTGTTTCTCTTCATCTGTCCTCTCTAATCTGAAGTTGGAAATAATTTTGATAGATGTTTAGAATGCGTTTTTCTGGGGGCGCCTGGGTGGCTCAGTCGGTTGAACATCCGACTTCGACTTGGGCCATGATCTCGCTGTCCGTGAGTTTGAGCCCCATGTCGGGCTCTGTGCTGACAGCTCAGAGCCTGGAGCCTGCTTCAGATTCTGTGTCTCCCTCTCTCTGCCCCTCCCACCCCTCATGCTCTCTCTCCCTCTCTCTCTCTCTCTTTCTCTCCCCCTCCATCTCTCTCTCTCTGCAAAAATAAGCCAAAAAAAAAAAAAAGAATACGTTTTTCTCTTTCTATTCTATTTGATATTCTTCAGTTCATTGTATTATTAAAAATGAAATCACATTTTTGGATATTTGTGGTTTGGCTGGCTGGCTGGGAAACTGTTTTCTGGCATTCATTAATAATTTCTTCCTTCCATTTAAAGAACATTTACCGGCTTTGGTACTTGAAGAAAGAAAATGCCAAATTAAGAAATGGGTAGAGGATAAATGCCCTGTGCATCCAAAAACCCCAGAAAGATTTTGTTTCCTTCTAATTTGTATGGGTTTGAAAGTATTGGGAATAGGAACATTGTTTCTAACAAAACCCAAGTTTTAATTTCTCTCCTCAAGAGCTATGGCTTTAATCTCCATCCCCCCACCCCCAACTCTCACCCTCCAGCTGCTTTTCTGACATGGTCTTCTAGGGTCTGATTTTCTTCTTCCTTAAAATAGACCAAAATAGCCCTGTTGGTGAAAACCATCATGGAAGTGAAACACACAAAAACTCAGCTTGCCTCAAACTCGTGTTCTGTCTACTTCTCTAGACAGTGCCCGGGTCCACGGCTCACTGTTTCCCACTGCCCTAAGTTAACTGCAATGAGAGGAAGTCAAGAGAGGCTTGGAATCTTTTTATATTCTCTCTTCTGAAGAATTCACAAGTTAGCAAGTATCCAAACAGTGCTAACCGGAGGGTATTGCCAAGCATAATAGGCTCTACACAAATCAACAAAGGCTCCCTCATATTGCAAGCCCAGCAAAAAACGAGGCAGCCAAAGCAAACCCCAATCCCTGGTGGCCTGCCACATAAGTTCATGCTCCAAGCTATGTGTTCAGCCAGCTCTAGGACGCTGACACCTCTTCATGGATCCAACATGAGCTTTACAGCCACAATCCTCTCCATCAGAATGTGTTATTTGGCTCTCACAAATACAAGAGGAAGTGCCCTTCCCTGCACAGAAATCCAAACACAGGATGAAACCACAACTTGTTTTCAACAGGCCTCCTGTTGTGAGCCCTCCCAGTTATGCTGCTATGAACAGGGGACTGGTGGTTCCAAGCAGTGGCCTCTGCCTCTTCCTGAGGATGCCTTTAATGAGCATCTTAAGATCATTAGTCATGGGCAGGAGATTTACCAATGTGGCTCCACTGAACCAGATCGTGCTCTGTCAGATGTGAAATTCTGATGTTCCAACACATGGCTTGTTTGCAAACCATGCCTTAAATAGATATAGTCGTAATATATAACAATACAGTGCCGGGAACTAGTCTATGCTTTGCGACTTCATCTACTCAATAATTTATTAAGTGCCCGATATGTGCCAGGTTCTGTGCTAGGTGCAACCATTACAAGGCAGAAAAAAGATGACATTGCCCTGAGAGTGTTATGGGTTCAAATCTCTGTCTCATCTCCCGTCAGCAAACTACAAGTTTGATAAGTGGCTGCCGACGTGTATGGGGTACGGTGGAGATACAAAAGAGGTAGACAAATGAGCAAGGGGCAGAGAGGAAGAGAGAATCCCAGGAGTGGGAGTGGGAGAGAGAGAGAGAGAGAGAGAGAGAGAGAGAGAAGAGGGGCTCACCTGAAGCAGGGCTTGAGCTCACCCAATGTGAGACTCGAATTCACGAGAACTGTAAGATCATGACCTGAGCCAAAGTCAGATGCTTAACAACTGAGCCTTCCAGGCACCCAGGACAGTTTTCTTTAAAGGGTGATGTTTAAACTCAGTCTTGAAAAACATGAAGGTGTTCGCTGAAAGACATGCTGGGGGGAAGGGACCACCACCACCTGGCACATTCCAGAAACTACCAACAGTTCAACTTGGGAGGAATGTGGCCTAGAAAGAAAGAGAGGTAGGCAGAGGCCTGACTATAGACGACCTTGTGTTCCCAACTCATAAGCAAACTTTTCATCCTGAAGCCTGTGGGGCAATATTGACAGGGTTCCCAGGAAATGAGCGAGGTAATCACATTCCTTCTCTTTGTGACAGCTCTGAAGTGGCTGGCGGGGGTTGCAAACAGGGTGGGCTATGTGGGAGAACATTGAAATTGTCCAGGTGGTGGAGAACAAGGGTTTGAACTTTCAGTGGGCAGCAGGGATGGAGAACAGCCTCGAGAGAAAGGAAGATGGTAGACTGTGCAGAACTCGGAGGCTGATTGGACTCTAGAAGTTTAAGGAGCTGGAGGTGTCAGGGAAGAATGGCTCCCAGGCCTCTCACTTGGGAACCTGGATGGATGCGGGTACCATTTACTTAAGAGGAATGCTGGAGGAAGAGGAGTTTCATGGGTTGCTCTCAGAAGAAGTATGCTAGGTGCTCTCTTACTAATGGCCACCATCTGTTTCGGCCCTGTGCCAGCAGGAGGGAGGGGTGTGGTAGGCAAAGTGCAGGGGAGCATATCAGACTTCATGTTACAGATGACTTAGAAGGCTTTAGTCAGCTCGAACCCAGAGCTTGAGCTGACTGCTTTAACATCACTCAGAGAAAAACGTTCTTTCAAAGCTTCCAAAGGCTCTGACCCATCAGGAGAGACCAGTGTCTGCCATTGATCGTAGGGGATGGTGGGGGTGGTGGATTAGCCTAACATAATGCTGGAAGGAAAGCCACTGAAGCACGTGCTTTGACACACATCAATACCACCGGCTTGCCCTGTGCAATGGGAAGCCTACACTTTTAACACCAGTAAAACCTGCTACTCTTCAGCTGCAAAGTATGCCTTAGACTCAAGATCTTTTTACTGGTTGCTGATAAAGATAAATCTCTTGCAAGCACTATTTTAATTATAGATAGATAAATAGATATTCTCTTCTTAGTTCTCAACTTAACGATGGTATATATTTTTGAACTTTTACCATGGAGAATTGCAAACATGTAAGAAAGTCTAAGAGGTAATATATCCAACCATGTATCCACCTCCAACATAGTTCTGACAATTATTAAGTCATAACCAATCTTGTTTCCTCTATATTCCCACCAATAACCCCCATGTCCCTTAGATTATTTTGAAGCAAATCTAGGGGATGTATATATATATACATATATATATATATATATATATATACACAAACACATACAAGCAAATCTAGTGGATATATATATATATACACACACACACAAACACATAAAATGCTATAATGCTATATTGTATAGAGCATATGTAATATTATATATATATATATATATATATATATATATTTTAATAAGCTTTTTATTTTGGAAGAGTATGAAATGTAAAGACGATCGGGAAGACAGTACAGAGAGTTTCTGTATTCCTAACATAAATTCCTCTGTTACTAACATTTTCCATGAGTAAGTTACATTTGTGACAATTAATGAACCAACGCTAATGCATTATTCTTACCTGAAGTCCATACTTTATTCAGATTTCCTTAGTTTTTCCCTAATGCCGTTTTTTGGTTCCACGAGCCGATCCGAGGTATGTTTTACTCTGCGTTTACAAATCTTTAATGGACTTGTAGGGATGTAGTGCGTCATTTCCCCCATTATCCGTAGGGTTTCCAGGTCTAAGAAGCCTGCGTCACATCAAGGGTCTATTTCACGCCCTCCATCCTCCCTTCCCTTCCCCACTTCGTCTCTCATGCTTTAACTTGGGAAAGGGAGGTCACGGCAGGTGTGTGCACTCCGTGTGGAAGCACCGATCCTTTCACTACCCTTAGGGGCCCTTTGTTTGAAACTGCCACTGTGGAGCTCAGGCTAGGACTCTGAATGTCATTTGCCACTGAATGTCATTTGGGACAACGATGAGGCAGCGAGTTTAGAAAAAGGTGATGTATCTTTAAAAATATATTTGTGAACCCACCACATTAATACGCGCAATAAAACAAAAGCCTCCCAGACTGTTTGGGTTAATTTTCCTTTTGGCTGTTCCCAGCACGGGGGGGGGGGGGGGGGGGGGTGTTGGTTCTGTGACTTGGAGGCTGGGGCGGGGGCCCTGGGCAGTGATGCTGGTTGGTGTCGGGTCAGTTCACCCCTCCTCGCCAGGAGGCCACCTGGACACAGGCCATCTGCTCTCTGCTGACGTCACAGGAAGTCCGTGCTGTTCGGAGGTGCTTAGCTTAAATCAGTGCCTTGTGTGCCCTGCCACGTGTCCGATGCAACGCCTGCCTCCAGCCGGCCTGTGGGACAAACTAAGTGCATTGAGTGGCTGGCTCAGGGCCAGGGTGGCGTCACTGCCACTAATAGGAGTTGAGGGCGCTGAGAAAAACGCTTTGGGTCTGGCAATGTTTCCAGGTACTTTCGCCGCGAGGATCTTTGCCATGGCCGTGTCTGCCACGAACATTTTCGACGCGTAACTTCCCTGAAACATTTCTTCCTAGTAGGTACCCATTAAAGGTTTGTTGCACGGCCGCTTCCTTACTCTGACGATGAACGCCAAACCAAAGACCTAATACCGAGGAAAATACGGTGTGTTGTCTCCACTCAGAAATGTCCATATTATCTCTATTTCTGTGGTGGAAACACATGACCTTTAGGGACCTGATGAGTTTGGATACCGTCATCGCCACTTGCCGAGTAGGTCATTGGGCTCCGGAGCCTTAGTTTTTCCCATCGTAGAATGGGAATCAAAATTCCTACTTGGCAGTAGGATTGTGGTGACGGAGCCAATGACATATGTAAATGACCATCACAAGTGTTTGGCATGTTCTGGGTATTCCAGAATTGTCTTATTATCCAATTCACTACATAAGTGCTTTGCCTAATTTTCACTTGTCTTCTGTGCTTACTGGTTATCGTTTCTTTTATGATTTTCTTTTTATCATTGGATACCCATGATTGCTGTGTTTTGGTGACACAAACCTGCTACTATGGCATTTTTTTGGCTTTCAGAAAGAAGCACAGGTGAGAATATTAATATCAATTCTACACTGAATAGTTCATTTATTCACCGAAAGTAGCCAGTATCAAATAGTCCACACCACTGGAAGGGCATGCGGCTTTCAAAGCAAATTATGTATGCCAATGCCTTTCAGCTAAAGATAAGCAGGGACGCATCTGTTGGGTTTATTACTTGTCACAGGGAAGCAAACTGCACACCAGTAAGAGGGAGTGAGAAAGAGCCTGAGGGATTTGGACTTGCGTTAGGTGACCGGGGGGAGGGGTAAAGGAAGCAGGACTTGTGTCTGCATTGGATGCTGTCAGGAAGAGGGGCAAGTCTACGAGCATCTTAGTAAATCTGATCTAGAAAGAGGGAAGGCAAAGGTTATCATTAGTAAAGAAGCAGTCGTCACTCAGATAAGCAAGACAGGGGCGGGGGGAGGTGTGTTTTGTCATTTTTGTGATTTGGACAATGCTCGTAGTTTTGTTCGTGTTCAGACATGATACAGAGCAATCTTGTTTATGTCTGAACCTGCCTCAGTCAACAGAGTGATCTTGTCTGAAGCCGATGTTCTGAGAAATTGTTCACCTTCAACGGGAGGATGTGATGGCCTATCTGTTAAGTACCAGCCTATTTCCTAACAACCGTGAGACCCACCTATAGGGCATCAGGACAGTATGCATACGTGAGGCTGCTTTTCTCCTTCTTATGCATGAACATGCTCTGAAATAGAATTTAGGTGCAGTTAAGAGGCACTGCTCTACTTTACGCAAACTGGATTTAATACAGGGAATTAGGTATTTACAAAATCATTGGAAGGACTGAAATAATGGCCCCGGGCTTGGAACCCAGGAACAGCTCCAAGAACCACCCAGAGAACCAGTCTTCCGGGAGAGCTGCTAACCACTTCATTCCCCACCTTCCTGACCGTGGCAATCACCACGGACATTGCTCACTCCAGGAATATGTTAGCTTATTTGCTCTTTAGAGATCATGAAGCCATTGCCACAAGCCGTAAAGCCGTGTCACATCTGCCTGCTGCAAGCCAACACCTGTGAGTGAGCCAGGCCTCTCGGCTCTCGCCGCGCTGGTGACAAGGACGTCTGTCGCCTCTGCCACAGAGCACCGAAACTCCTCAGCTGCCGCCTTTGCCAACAGGAGGAAGCCAAGTTGCAGCAGCCCATTCCCTCCATCACTTCTGATTTCCACATCTCAGCTCAGCACTCGGACTGCCTGAGCCTAAATCCCGTCCAGAACCCTCGCTGCAAGTGGGTTTGGGAATCGCATGTTTAGGTGTTCCAGCCTCTGTGGGAGCAAAGCACACAATGGAAGGAGGCCGGAGTGGAGGTTGGTTTCTAGGCCAGGGTCTTCACCGCAAGCCCCAGCTAGGAGTAAAGAGGCCTGGATCTAATCCTATTTCAGTCACTGATTTGCTACATTAGGTCAGAAAAGTATTATCATCTTTCTGGGTCTCAGTCTCCATTATCAAGTTAGACTGGATGATATCCAAGTTTCTTTCTTTTTCTCTCTTCAATTTTTTTTAATGTGTATTCAGTTTTGAGAGAGAGAGAGAGAGAGAGAGAGAGAGAGACAGAGCACGAGTGGGGGAGGGGCAGAGAGAGGGGGAGACACAGAATCTGAAGCAGGCTCCAGGCTCTGAGCATGTGGGCTTAAACCCACCAACCGTGAGATCATGACCCGAGCTGAAGTTGGATGCCTAACCAACTAAGCCATCCAGGAGCCCTCCAAGTTTCTTTCTGATTCTAGAATTCTCTGATTGTATAATTCTCTGATTAATGTTTTACAATATTTTCTTAACTATATTCATTTTGTAAAATATTTTCTGTACTCTTTTACATAGAATTCTCTTTTCCCATATAATTGAACGGGAAGCCTCCTAGATGGTTGAAAGCTCCAAATGATTTTTTGCCTCCCCATATTCTTACCCTCCCATTTTGAATGGGGCCAACTCATGTAATCATTAGGATATTGTCGAAATGACAGAGCATGGCACCTCAGGTGTGGTCATCAAAAAATTATAGCTTCTTAACTTTGCTCTCTCTTGGATTACTGATTCTGGGTGAAGCTGGCTGTGTTGTCATCAAGATGCTTAAGTAGCACTGTGAGAGGGACCCTCGAGGATCGAGGCCCCCTGCCCACAGCCAATGTCAATTTACCAGCCATAGGAGTAAGCCCCGTTGCGAGGGACTGTTCCAGTTCCAGTCAAATCTTCGAATGGTCATAACCCTGGCCAATACCTTGAGAGCAACCTCAGGCAAACCTTGCAGCCAGAACTACCCACGGAAGCCACTCTCCAAGCCCTGACTCCAGAAACTGGGTGAGATAAATATTTGGTGCCATTTTTAGCCATTAAGTTCTGGAGTTCACTTTTACACAGTAACAGAAAACTAATACATTCCCCGATTAGTATGAAAAATCGCATAAAAACTGCTGAATTTTTTTCCTAATCTCCAGCATCAAATTTCACTTGCTTCATCTTTTCTGACATACAGTTAGTAGATTTTTAGATTACATCTCTAGATATATTAGAAGCCATTAAGACGTGGGTAAATCAAAATGAAAACTAAGTAATTATTTTCTTAGATTTTACAAAATGTGGTAATGGGCAGACAGGAAAAGTCCTCATTGTTAATATACTAAATAGCAAACATTTTCTCAGGCAAAATGCCAGGCATTTGAAACTTATCACAGGGCTAGTAAATTCTTTGAAAATAAAGCTAACAAAAACATAATAAATAGTTGAAACGACTCCAACTTTTCACAGACATCCCAATCAGCTCTGCAAAATGACTTTTAATTAATGAGAGGACTAGGCTGTGTCTGTAAGTTAACAAAGATTCCAATATGTTAATGAAAGATAAAAGTTGCCTGTTACTGAATTATTTTTGGTTTTCATTTAAAAGGTAAAGAAATTAATCATTTCTTGCTCTTTCTGGTGACTTAAAGTTTCAACAAAGAAAGAATGTTTCAACTAAACTTGTAATATGTTTTTCACCAAGTTTCATTTCCATTAAGGCTCTTTTCTGGATCCTGCATCCATGCTGATGAGAACATAGTCACTTACTTAGAGCAGCAATGTTCCCCTTACTATTAAAATAAGAGTGCATACGTTTTGGAGATTATATTAACTAGAAGGCTGAGATGCACGTGCCACAGACCTTGTATACAGCTTGAGCAAAACAGGAATTTACTGGCTGGTCACACCAGTCTCGTGGACCTCAAGTCACAGCCAGGTCCTGATAGAGCTGGGGTTTGGGAGCCAAGGCTGGAAATCTGCCAGCCTCTCCCAGCCTCACCTCTGCTTCCCTGAGTGCCAGCTTTGTTTTGTGGTAGACTGGCTTTTTGCTGTTGTTGTGGAAAACAAGGTTGTTGGCGTCTGTCTAGTTTTATTTTCTTCAGCTTCCATTGCTGGAGACTTAACTTTCTGGCCTCCAGTGCAAGTTCCCAATGAACTCGAGCCAAGGTCAGAGTCATGTTGTTCAACATGGCTGCTCCTGTGGTAGGTGGGGAGGGAGGCAGATTTTCCAGAACAATGGTGGGCTGGAAAGGCAACACAATATGTCCTGTGTATTAAGTTCTTTGGGCTGCTGTAACAAAGTACCAAAAACTGGGGGGCTTAAACATCAGAAATTTATTGTCTGACAGTTCTGGACTTCTAGAAGTCCAAGATCATGGTGTTGGCAGAGTTGATTCCTTCTGAGGCCTCTGAGGAAGAATCTGTTCCAGGCCTCTTTCCTAGCTTTTGGTAGTTTTCTGACAATCTTTGGTGTTCCTTGGCTTGTAGCATCATCATCCTGATCTTGCCTTTATCTCCCTGTGTGTGTTTTGTGTCCAAATTTCCCCTTTTAAAAGGATGCTAGTTATACTGGACTAGGGATCCACCTTAACGATATGACCTCATCTCAACTGATTACGTCTGCAAAGACCCTATTCTCTAATAAGGTTACACTCTGAGGTACTGGGGGCTAGGACTCCAACTTGTACATTTTGGAAGGGATGTATTATTTAACCCGTAACATCCCATGCAGGGGAATACTTTAGATACAGGGTATCACGGAGCAAAGAAGGGAAGCAAGAAGGGAGGACATAGAGTTGTAATCTAAAATTATGAAACCCTTCAGATTTCATCATCCAAGAGAGAAAAGTAAGTAAGAATCTGCACCCAGAGAAAGAAACAAACGGTGTGTGTGTGTGTGTGTGTGTGTGTGTGCGCGTGTGTGCGTGTGTGCGTGTCTGTGTGTGTGTGGGTGTGTGTGGGGGGGTGATGAGGTAAGATTAGATTCCCAGGGAAATAAATAGATTAATGTGGAATACCACATGGCTCCAGTGACCCATTAGACACACCTGCCTGCATAGACTGTTCCATTTTTCCTTCTCAGGCCTGGGCCTCTTGAGAGCTGAAGGCCTACGCCTGCCCCTGCTCCATCAAACATGTGGAGGCCAGCAGAGGTAACAGAAAGTGGCTTCTGGGGCCCCAGATGGCAGAGGAGTCCACCAAGATTCATGAAACCCCATCTCCTTGCACGCTCAGTCCACGAGAAGGGAGATGTCTCCACAGTGGCAGCACCAGTGGGTGCAAACTAGTCACGATGTCACAAGGGCCCCCAGGGAGCCCAGCTCTATCCTTTGGTGGGGGAGAGGCCAATTCTTTCACAGTGTCAGTTTTTAATCAGGAGAAGTGATAAGGTACTGAACTGAGCTAAATCTGGTACTTAAGATTACCAAAAATCAACAACATTAAGATTTCCACTGTCTGTGGAAATGCATTTAATTTGCAGAACATATCAGTGGGGTCTTACTATTATTATTCCCATATTACAGATAAAAAGACGAGGGCCTAGTAAAGCTGAGAAACTGGAACTAAAACCCAAGTACGGGTGAATTGTATGATATATGAATTATATCTCAATAAAGCTTAACAAAATGAAATATAACAAAACAAGCCTGCTGAATAATAAAGCCTACATATCATATATCTTAGAAAATGGCTTGCTTGGGCGGGGCTAGCAAGAAAAAGAGGTTGCTGGGGATTACATTTTTCTTGTTTAAGAGGGCATGACATATCCCAAGACGGTGAATTATTTATTTTGTTTTTAAAAAGTTCCAAGACCAGGGTCAGACAAACCAAACTGATGTAAGCTCCGTCATTCTGGATTCTTGGGGATGTGTCTTCATGGAGAGTTAGGTTGTCCCCTTGTATCACTAAGGGCAGACAGAAGGCTGCTTTGCTTATGAGAGAAAAGAGAAAATTCACCATCTTTTTTTTTTTTTTTACATTAACTTAGATCCATCACTTTTCAAAACCACATTTTTGTGACTTTGATGATATCTTAATTTAATCCCTATGGGAAAGCACTGTACCTCTTTGAAGAGGGAATCATCAAATACACTAAGAATTCATTCTGTTTTCATGTGGCCCTAAAAGCAAATCATAACTTTATAAGATTTATGAAAAGATATTCATACCATTTTTTTCCCAAGTCTCTTGTAAATTCACAAACACGATGACTCCTTTGTTTCATAATTTATGGTAATGGATCCAAGTTGGATCTCATTTTATAACCTATCCTCTTAGAGAAATTACTTGACCAAGGCTGTCAATATGGATATTTGTTGAGATGACACATTTGAAAGCCTTGTGGGTTCTGTTCCCAAGCCATGGGAGGAACGAAGGCGACATTTGAAAGACTTTTAATTATCTCAGATGATGTGATAAGGAAAATAATCTACTAACTGCCAAAGCCAAGTCATACATTGGGATGAAGTCAGTGACATACACAATGGATTCCTTTCTCTTGAAAACCACGATCTGGACACATTTCAGTAACTTTCTTCTTCAGACACAAGCAGTGAACCACAGAGAAACCATGAGGTCTGCGATTCGACACGGGGCACTTTAAAAATGCCAACTCGCTGCCATGAAAGGTTGCCCAGGGTACTGAGCAACAGGAAAAATGCAAAATGTCTGACAATGCGGATAGTGTAAACAGGGAAAACAGATATGATACGATATAATATGATCTACTTTATTAGAAACATATCAAGAAGCAGATAAGAGTTGCTGTCTTTGGAGAGAATAAATTGGGAATGATGGAACCCCAGCAGCCCATCACTTGCTGACCTACCAGTAATTTATTGCTTGGTCTATGTCTGAAAGTCCTCAGGTGCTGATTGATCCCTATTGATCCTTGGTGTCATCCACTGAGCCGCCAAGAGATGACAGCACATTGCAGGCTATGGCTGAGGCTTCTGGGGCCCCCACAATATCTGTTCTACCTTTCGGATGTGGTAATAACAACACAGATAAAGCAACCTCATGATGACAGCTGTGGCTACGTGCACCATAACATTTCAGTAGATGTTTAGGTTCGCTAAAACTGGAGAGATGCCCAGATTAAGAAAGATGTTGCATTTGAGAGAAAGAATATTGCAGCCCTCGTTGTCAGGATGAGCAACAAAAAGCGAATTTTGGAGAGGTTAAGTTTTGACCTTCTCCTGAACTGTCCTGCTGGGCTGGAATATTAAAAGCATGTATTCTGTGAGATTTGTAGAATGCAGTGTGATTTATTTTTCTTCACTATTTAAACTGTATGCTTTTACTGTTTTAAAAACTGCATATTCGTGTGGAAAAAGAAACATCTGTTTTCTGGACATTCTAAACCTTCTCACAAGTGCCATTTCATTCTTGATATTCCACCTTCCTCCAGCTGTAGATTTTATCTGCCGGTAAATCTGCTGGTAAATACACTTAATCTGTGGGTTTTTTTCTTTTCTTTTTTTTCTTTTTAACAATTTTTTTAATGTTTATTAATTTTTGAAGGAGAGAGAGATACAGTGCAAATGGGGGAAGGGCAGAGGGAGAGGGAGACACAGAATTGGAAGCAGGCTCCAGGCTCTGAGCTGTCAGCACAGAGCCCGATGCTGGGCTCAAACTCACAAACTGTGAGATCATGACCCAAGTTGAAATCGGACGCTTAACTGACTGAGCCACCCAGGTTCCCCGGGTTTTTTCTTTTAAATAGAACATAAGATTTTGAAAAACTTGGCAAAGTGTCAGGAATGGGCTGCAAAGAGTGTATCTACATGTAAATATCTGCTGGCTGTATTTTCAGACTCAAGATGCTTTGCTCTGCTCTGATTTCTCAAATGTGACAGGTCCATAGGACAACCCTCCTTTCCAAAGTACAACAGAGAAAACTAGACCCTGGAGATGTGGCCTTAGAGATATGGCCTTGTGTCCATATGTCTGTCCCTTAAAAGTGCTATATTTATTCCCATCCCAGGGCCTTTGCACTTGTACTTCCTTCTGCTTGGAATATCTTTCCTAAGATCTGCACTTTGCTCCTAAGCCTGCCCTTGTATCACCACTTAGGTCTATGATAGGCTGAAAAATGGCCTCCAGCGATGCCCACACCCTACTCTTTGGAACCTGTGAATATGTTACCTTACATGGCATGAGGGACTTGGCAGATGAGGTTAAGGATCTTGAGATGAGAAAATTATCCTGGATTATTTAGGTGGGTCTGATGTAATCATAAGAGTCTTTATAGGTGTAGGAAAGAAACAGGAGAGTGAGTATCAGAATCAGAGACTTGAAGGTGCTGGCTTGGAGTCAGAGAGAGAGGGCCACAGCTAAAGAATGCAGGCAGCCTCTAAAAGTTGGAAAAGACCGGGAAATGGATTCTTCCTAGAGCCCTGCTGATAGCTCGGTTTTAGCCCAATGACACCCGTGTTGGACTTCTAACCTCCAGAACTGGGAGATAATAAATTTGTGTTTTAAATCACTAAGTTTCTGGTAATTTGTTACAGCGGCAATAGGAAACTAATACAAGGTCTTAACTCAAAAGTCACTTCTTATAAAGTACTTCATATCCTAACTAGTCTTCGATCACTCTACCACATTATCTTCTTTTGTACACTTCGTGAAATTTATCAGTACTTGTACACTTCGTGAAATTTATCAGTACTTGAAAGTACATTAGATAATAAGCATATTAAAGAGCGCTTTCCCTCTGTTAGTGTATGAACTCTTGAAGGGCAGCAGGGATTCTGTGTTGCTTTTTTTTAGAACTATAGTTCTAACACCTAGAACAGTGTCTGGCACATAGTAGCTCCTCACATAAATGTGCAATGTTTCCTTTACAGTCATTCTTCCTCCTTCTCTTCTTTTTCAGGATATATCTGACGGAATGGAGAGAACATACTATTTTCCATTTTAAATGCTTATTGTTATTGCAAAACAAACCCTTTGGAGCCATTCTAAACACTGAGTGGGAGAAAGAGTCCTCTGATCCCCTCCTGTCTCCTGCTTACCTTTCCAACCAATCTTGGGAATAAATCAGCCCAAGCAAGTTTTTTTTTTCTCAAATTCCATCGGATTGTTCAAGCCAAGAAGGAGGATGAAATTCCAAGATTCAGATCTCTGGTAAATTTCCTGAGGGTTGAAACTTGGGCCTGAGCTTGATGTACTCTCTGATAGGATATTATCATTCATTTGTAACTTACTGGAAGCCCTCCATGGCATGTAAAGTGGAAGAGATTGGCGGGTGGGGTAAGTGGAGGGATTCATCAAACGCCTGTGCCTGGCGCGCAGGGCCCTGACTTGCTGGGCTACTGTGAACTCATCCAGCCTCTCTCTTTACCCACTCTCTTCCATGTAGGTTATGCTCTTAGGCTCCCAAGAATCTCTGCTGCTCCCTTAAAACACTGTACTTTCATACCCTGTGTCTTTCTCATGCTGCTTCTGAGTCTAGAAGGTCTTTGTCTCTTCCTCGTCCACTTGGTGAACGTGTATCTTCCCTCAGAGAACAGTTCTTTTCTTCTACTCCTCACCACATCTCCCCTGGGTAACCTGAATTGACTAAGAGCCATAACAGAGGTACATCTTCACGGTCATCTGTCTGAAGGCAAGGACATTGGTCTTGTGCACTCTTGGATCCCTAATGCCTAGCATGGGGACCAACAGGGTTATTTTTTGGAGGAAGGTATCTCCCCTGCGTTGGACTCAATTAGGGCCATGCATTATTCATCTCTGTATCTCAGAACAGTGAGTGGTCCAGAGTGACACTGCATGCATGTTTAATGACTAGACTTCAATTAAATGGCATGGGTGGTAGAAACTGCTTGCTATCCTCTAGTGATATTCTTAGCTTGTCAGAGTTTTAGCTTGGCATTTGGTTATCTAGAACATTTCTCAGCCTTACAGCTTGCTGTGGCCAAGCGAGCAAGTTCTGGCCAATGAGCAGAAGTGTCACGTGGTAGTTTCTAGAAACCTCCATTGAACCTCCATTGGGTTTTATCTCCCATTTTTCTGTCTGGAACGTGGATGCCTCTAGTCATGCAGTGTCAGAATCCCCATGTGCTATCCTGAGTCTAGTAACAGTGGGATACTGTTGACACCCCATGCCTGGCACAAAAGCAGTTAAGGGGTCATTGGTATCTGGAAGAAGAGGGCTGTGTGGAGAAAGCCACCCATCAGAAGCCATCACTTTTTGTGGAGAGAATCAGGTAGCTCACAGGGAGATTGCTAAGGGAGTAAATATCTGATCTCACTTTCTTCCATCCTCAAGTCAATGTTCCTATAAGCTGAAACCTGTGGAAATCAGAAGATAAGAGAGCCTGCTGATGTGGGGGTCTCCAGGGGCTGAGCAGGTGAAGAAGGATGGAGACTGGGTGTTTCTGGGTAAAGAGAAGGTACTTGGGTATACCAAGAACACTTGGGTAGACCTCTTTTCTCATTTTAAAAACAAGGGAATTGGATTAAATAATATCCACTATTCTTTCTGTTGTAACATTCAGACTGGATTTTCTTCATTAGCTGGTTTCACTATCTCAGAACTTTATGCCAAGGCTACCAGGCAACCTAGAGTCAGGCATTCCAGAATATCAGATGTTACAGACCAATGTTCCAATTTAAAATCATATTTGTTGGTGAATGGAATACACATAGAACAATGAATCAAATTACAAAGCCACGAAACGGATCACAGAAACGGATCCACGCACATACAAACGATTTTATGACACAAGTAACACTGTAGCACAGGATAGTCTATAATAAATTGTGCCGGTTCAACTGTATGTAGACATGGAAAAAATAAATCTTAACCCGCACCTCATACACAGTTCCATATGGACTGTCAACCTAAGTGTAAAAATAAGTAAGTAAGTAAGTAAGTAAGGCTTCTAAAGAAACCATAGGAGAGTATCTTCATGATGTTGTTGTAGGCTAGAAGAATGGACAAAAGACTTTAACAGACCTTCATAAGAGAAGCATATCCAAATGACCAATGAACATAAGACAAGAGTTCAACTTCATTACTTAGCACTAGAATGGTGATAACAAGTGTTGGCAAGGATGTGGAGCACCTGGAACTCTCATATACTGCTAATGAGGGTGTAAATTGGTAGAATCACTTCCTGGTATCTACTAAAGTTGATCATACACAAAATATATGACCCAGAACAAGTAGGTATATCCATACATATGTTCACTAAAAGACACGTAAGAATATTCATAGTAGTATTTTATAGAAGGGCCAGAAACTTTAAACAACCCAAGTGGGAATCTCTAGTGGAATGGATACACGATTTGTGGTATTTTACATAAGCAAATACTGGCACAGACCATTAAAAATAAATAATTGCTGGGGCGCCTGGGTGGCTCAGTCGGTTAAGCGTCTGACTTCAGCTCAGGTCATGATCTCGCGGTCCGTGAGTTCAAGCCCCGCGTCGGGCTCTGTGCTGACAGCTCAGAGCCTGGAGCCTGTTTCAGATTCTGTGTCTCCCTCTCTCTCTGACTCTCCCCCGTTCATGCTCTGTCTCTCTCTGTCTCAAAAATAAATAAACGTTTAAAAAAAAAAATTAAAAATAAATAAATAATTGCTGTATGTGGTAAAAGGGCTGTGGTAACAATGCTTATTTTCTGGGGGGGAACAGGTGGGGTACAGGGGTGAGGGAGGGGCAAGAGGTCAGCAACTGGGGTAAATTTTATTTCTTACCGTTGGTTGTGGTTCTCTGGGTGTGTTCACTTAACGAAAGCTCTTTGTATACCTATTTGTGTGTCTCTGTAAATACAAATGTACTGACTGCAATAAGTAAGTATTATCATTTAATACAGCTTTTTTTTTTTTTTAAATAAAAGCAGGGTCAGGAACCTAAGGACCAGCCCTTCATTACTCAACACTAACATAAAGATCAAGGCAAGAGCATGTCTGCACTGTCACTAAGGAATTAACAACAGTGGACACTTTCAAACAGGGCTTCTTCGCAAAGGTGTTCAAAACCAAAAATGTTTCTTAAGTCATTTGTAAAACCAAATTTTATTACAGTCTGGAGCCCTGGGTATTGTGTCAGGAATCATATGCAATGAGGTCATTTTCTTTTGCTCATGTTTCTGTCTGATAAAGAAAATAAATCTATTTGACAGAACAAAGAATTGCCTCAGATGAAAATATATTGAAAAAAAAGGCAGCATTATTCTCAGCTCTGAGAGCCTAACGGGAAAATGATAGGAGGTTCAAAAGAAAGAGTTCTCTACCCTGGGAAAGATTAAATTTTTACATACTTTCTCAACACTTATGCATTTTGGTTAAGTTAATTCCAATTACTTCCAACAAATACTTTAGGTGACTGACCAGAAAGGCATATCAACATAGAATTATAATAAAAATAACAGTGATAACTGAAACACCCAGAACATGCGCCATGTTGAAGATGAGAGGGTTGGGAGGAGTTTTGCCATAAAATCTATCCACGCAAATGGTCCTCCAATTGTGTGCCACATTTCGCTCTTACTGTCCCAGTGGCCAAGGAAAAAGAAAACTTCAATAGATTCTCTAGCTCTCATTTAAAACAAAGAAAAAAAGAGAAAAGAACAGAAAAGGAAGAAAGGACGTGTGCCAGTCCAACACGACGGACAAACATTCCTTGCCTAATAGGAGAAAGTCATTAGCAGGATTGTTTACATAAGGTTGGAAAGCTTAATAAAAGTTGCCATTATGGTAGGTTTTTTTGTATATATGAAAACATTCTTAGTTATCTGAGGCAAAAGGCGAAGCTGTAACAACATGAAATCACGGTTTCTTGAAGGCACAATATGACGTACATGCTCCTGTCAGTTTGAGTTGGCACGAAAGTGATTGTGTAGTGCTCAGGGAATGGTGGATTCGTGGCACCCAGCTTTCCTTGGCCAGCAGTAGAGTAACGTGGCACGGTCTGTCTGGCCCTGCCTTTGGTCAGCACTGCAGAATCCCTGCCCCTAGCTGTTCATGGGCGTCCCCAGGGCTGGCCACGTGTGCTCTCCAGCGTGGCACTCTCAGCGGCCATGTGACGCTTGCATTCAGCTGATGCTCTGTGGCGGTGTCTGTGTTGGGGCATGACGTATTCATTTCCACTGAGGACACCAGTGCCACTGAGCTGTTGTAGCTGTGCTTCAAAGCCATGTCATGTGTCCCCTGCTGCTAAAGCACAGATCTCTGTCTTTCTCTCCTGTCCACTTACTGGGATGCCTCCCTCCCATTCTTCTGTCCGGATTGGGCTGAGGTGGCCCTACCACAAACTCTTATCCAATTTGGGCTCCCACTCATTTTAATCCCAGCCCCACCTGGAAGTTACCATCACTCCCTCTTATGCCCTCCTTTGGGCCATCCCAACGCTGTCCACTGGGGCTCCCACCATGGTTATGTTCTTGTTTCCTGCTGTCTCTTGTCCCTTAGGACCCAGCCACTGGGAGCAAGACCAGAAAAGTCCTGATTTCAGGTAACATGTGGGTTTTATCACCTTTCCTCTCTAATGTGAGTCTATTACCTGGAACTGAGCTCGTGTGCCAGACTTGATTTCCCTAGACTAAAGCCTTTCCCAGGAGGGGGATCTTCTGCCAGGAATGCCCAGGGATGTGAATCCAGGGGGAACGTTGCTGGAATCTGAGTGGGGACCCTAATGGCATCAGCATGTCCCTTACACCATTCCCTTTAAGTGCTTAGGTCTGTGCTTAGGTCTTGTCTAAAGCCAGTCTCTTCCAGAAAGTGCACATTCGTCTTCTGACCTTCAAAGTCATCCCAGACAGGCAGCTCCTTTTGAGTAACAATAGAAATGATTACTTAAAGGATGTTTCACGCTGGGCACTTTGAGGTATTATTTCTGCTTTAAAAATAGTTTTAATGTTTGTTTATTTTGAGAGAGAGAGAGCAAGAGAGAGAGAGAGAGAAGGGGAGAGAGACAGCAGACAGGTTTAGGGCACAGGGAAAGGGAGAGAATCCTAAGCAGGCTGCGCACTCAGCACAGAGCCGGAAGAAGGACTCGATTCCAGCACCGTGAGATCATGACCTGAGCTGAAATCAAAAGTCAGATGCATGGGGCGCCTGGGTGGTGCAGTCGGTTAAGCGTCCGACTTCAGCCAGGTCACGATCTCACGGTCCGTGAGTTCGAGCCCCGCGTCAGGCTCTGGGCTGATGGCTCAGAACCTGGAGCCTGTTTCTGATTCTGTGTCTCCCTCTCTCTCTGCCCCTCCCCTGTTCATGCTCTGTCTCTCTCCCAAAAATAAATAAACGTTGAAAAAAAAATTTTTTTAAATAAAAAAAAAGTCAGATGCTTAACCAACTGAGTCACCCATGTGCCCCTAATTCTGCTTTTTATAATCACTCAGGAAAGGAAGTCCTGCTATCCAAATTTTATTAAAAAAATTTTTTTTTAATGCTTATTCATCTTTGAGAGACAGAGAGAAACAGAGCATGAGCGGGGTAGGGGCAGAGAGAGGGAGACACAGAATCCAAAGCAGCCTCCAGGCTCTGAGCTGTCAGCACAGAGCCCGACGCGGGGCTCGAACTCACGGACCGTGAGATCATGACCTGAGCAGAAGTCGGACGCTCAACCGACTGAGCCACCCAGGCGCCATGCTATCCAAATTTTAAAGATGAAGGGGTTAAGTGGTGAGGTTAAGTGACCTTCCCATGGCCACACTGAGTGACTGGTGGAGCTGAGACTCAAGGCCAGATTTGTGGGATTCGAGCCTGGCCTTGTCTTGTTAAAACGGTAGAGTATATACACTGTCCCTGGAACCAGAACCTTCTTATGAACAGCTCTCTTCAGACACATTCAAATATTTTCACCTTCTTTTCTGAGAATTTAAGACACAGACAGAAGTAAGTTCCCAACACACAACGTCTTAAGTCCTGGCATGAAGTCTGCTCCTGGACTTTTTATCTTTGGACATCAATTTCATGCCTTCATCCTTTTTTAACTAAGGGAAGCTTCCAGCTTTAGTACCCGGGTAATGTCTTCTAGGGGTTGATCAATTTAAACTCCTTCCTTCTGCATGCTTCACTCCTGTAGAAATCCCCCAGGGCTTGCCCAGGCTGAGGAAGATCTCTCTTGTGCTTCCGTGTGCCCTGTTAGCACCCTGCCTAAGGCCTTTCTCTGAAATGGACATTTCTTGGTATATCTTCCTTCTTTTTCCCCACTCTCAGTTCCATTTAGGGATTCCCGTGCTGCCCATACCTTGCCTCCTTAGTGCAGCACGTGACCATCTTCGGATCATGTGATTGATTCACTCAGCATAAGGCCCCGGGTGCCACTCTTGAACCAGACTGACTGCCAGGACACTCTCTGGGAGTGCTGGGGCAAAGGCACTATCTCTTTCTGGCTGGATCTGAACAAGGAAGCCTGTAGCACTGGTCATCTTGAGACTGTGAAGGAATGCAGCCAATACCCCAGAAGACAGAGAATGGGGGCATGGATGGACAAGAAACTCGGGGACTGAGCCACGGAGAGGGAGCTGGCTGAGGCAAACCCCTTGGGGAGTTTTCAATCATGTGAGCCAATAGATTTCCTTCCCTGTTTGGGCCTGATGGAGCCATACTTTCTGTTGTTTGCGTTAAGAGCGTTCTAAATGTACATTGTGCAATAATGAATCACGTTTTTGATATCTTTCCTGTAGAGGGTGACCTTCTTGATCCCTGAGAGAATACCGTTTGAATGAATAAATGGACGAGCGACAGAAATGAGGGAAGAGAACCCAGTAGTTCCTGTGTGTCGAGGGTTTGTTTACGACCACTTCACTAGCTCCTCATTTCTCCTCCTGATTCATGGCCATTTACCAGTTCAAGAGCGGAGTCCCTTGAGGAATCTTCAGGAATGATATCCACGGCCAGAAACCCAGCTCTTCTTGGTGGCGAGAAGCACAACTCCACCAGCACTCGTGGAATCTTGCAACATGAGAAACTAACTCAGAGAGAACCTTACAAATGCACCTGCATCTCTTATCAGGCAGTAAGCGGAAGAAACTTTGACTCATCCATTTTTTAAATCAGGGTCTTGGCAGCAAAACACTATGCAGAAATGTCACCACTTGGCTCCAAGCCGGGAGAGGTTGATATTTGGAGGCCTCGACGGCCTCCTGCTCCACAAATGAAGGAATAGGGTGAGGTGGTGAAGGAGGTTTAAGTAGCAGTGGGCCTTTCATTCTTTACTGTATGGCTCTTATTTTTATGTGCATTTATGTTCACACCTCCCCCCACCCCCATTCCAGGCCACATTTTCCACTGGGTCTCAAAATAAAAAAGTGAAGTTGTCACTGAAGCCCTGGCAGAAAAAGAACATGTGTGGGGATAGATTTCTTGCAGTTTCCCCTGGTTTGGCTCGCCCTGGCTTTTGCCCCTTCCTCCCCTCACCCCCACCCCCCATCCTCCCTCCCCTGCTAGGACAGCTCTGCTCTTTGGCAAATGGTCAGGAGGAAATGCCCTGGCCTTGGCCTCTTGCTTTTACAGCATCAAAGGTCAGGGGCCAGGAGCACTGTGGAGGAAGCATTGCATACACAACTTCAAGTTAGCAAATCGGAACTAAAGGCTTTCAGACAGCAGCTGGGAGGAAATAACAGGTGACAGAAAGTTGCTTCAAGAATCAGGTTCTAGGCCTGGCTGTGCCACTGTATTTTTTTTTTTTTTTTTTTTTTTTTTAGAGAGAGGGAGAGCACCAGTGGGAGAGAGGGAGGGAGAGAGAGAGAGAGAGAGAGAGAGAGAGAGAGAGAGAGAGAGAATCTTAAGAGAATCTTAAGCAGGCCTCATACTCAGTGCAGAGTCTGATGCTGGGCTGGATCTACTGTGGGGTCATGACCTGAGCCAAAATCAAGAGTCGGATGGCCAACCAACTGAGCCACCCAGGCGCCCCTCTGTCACAATTTTTGAGAACCATGGCAAGCTCTTATGCTCCCCTGAACCTTGATTTCTTCAATAGCAAAAAACAGGGAGTCTCTGGGTAATAAGATAAGGCAAAATAGCTGCTACTACTTGAGTACATCCCACTGGCAACAAGAAAGAGGACAAAAGCTATTTTTCCAGTTCCTCTAGAGTTTGTCTCACCAAGATCAATAGCTGTCTGGGAGCTTGTCTCCTGGATTCCTTTTCTCGTTCCCACAGACAGCCAACAGCCTAGCCTACCCTTCTTCACTCAATGGGTCTCATTTCCCAAAGGCTCATGTTTCCTGCCAGGCATTCCTATTTAGGAATAGATAAAAGGAATATTCACTTGATAGGTACTATGGTTTGAACATTTGTATCCTCTCAATATTCATCTGCTGAAATCTCAACCCCTGAAGATGATGGGATTAGGAGATGGGAACTTCAGGAGGTGCGTAGGTCATGAGAGATTATGAGTGGGCTTGGTGCTTTATAAAAGAGGCTCCAGAGAGTTCCCTGGCCCCTTCCACCAAGTGAAGATAAATGAGAAGTCTGTGATCCAGAAGAGGGCCCTCATCTGACCATGCTGGTACCCTGATCTCAGGCTGCCAGGCTCCAAGACTGTGAGAAATACATTTCTGTTGTTTATAAATGACCCAATCTGTGTGTTTTGTTACAGCAGCCCAAATAGACTACAAAAGACCCCCAAATTGTGGAGATCACAACTGAAAGACCACCTGAAGGGGTGCCACAAAGGACCATGCATCTGTACAAAAGCACTATCCATCGGTTATTCTATCAACAACCATTTATTCATTTTTGTAAGTTACTCATGCAACAAATATTTATGTTGAATTCAATCACTCACTCAGCAAACCTTATACTTCCAGGAATTGGGGGGCACAAGAGTAACTAAGGTGTAGACATTGTTTTCTTGTTGTTTAGTTTAGTAAGAGATACAGATTAATAAGTAGCCCTAAAGCATTATAATTAAATTGCTTTTGATAGAGAAGTCATAGAGTGCTGTGGGAGTACATCTGAGGGTCCCTATGTCCCTAGACTTTCCAAAGGAAATGATGCATAAGGATGAGCTCCAAGCGTTAGCCAAAGAAGAAGGGATGAGGGAGGGTCTACAGAGAGTGTTCCAGGCAGTAACAGCCTGTGCGAAGGCTGGAAGGTGAGAGAAGACACACTGTGTTGCCACAGAGATTCCATGATGATGAGGGTGTGGGTGGGTGGGTGGAAGTCTGAATGAGGTAGTTGCAGTTAGGTACCACTGTAGATTGTCGAGCAAGATAATGGACAAAAATGCTTTGGGAAAACAATTAGCCTTTTCCTATATTCAGTGCATACCGGAGGTGACAGAGACCAGAGCTGGGGAGAGGCGAAGACAAGGACAGGAGTACTGTCCCTGGAAACAGAAACTACAGAACTGGTAGCCACTGACTGTCTTTCAGATTAGCCTATGCTATACGAGGAGAGCCTAGAAGAGAACTCTGCTAAGTAGTAAATGAACCCAAGAGACTGTCATCCCCTGGGTGGAATTTGCCTTATATTCACCTGGACTTACTTATTGTCATGGTTTTCAAATTGTGTCCAAAGATCCCGAGGGTTTCCCAGAGGTGCTCTGGAGACTCCATTCAATGAAAATGGTTCTGTTGATCTATTTTGGACAAATGGACACTTGAAAACCACTAGTCTGCTTTTTTCACAATACACATGCTCTGTCCAAAGCCCAGTGTCCTTGGTAATTATAAGATTTGGATGTGTGTGTGTGTGTGTGTGTGTGTGTGTAGACTGTCATTTTCTCTCTCAGAAGGTTCCTAGCAGCAACCCATCCAAGCCCCTCCTAAAGACGTGATTGCTCTTTTTTTCTGTTGTTCTGTGTTCTGTTGCCCTGCCCTCCCTGCCTGATCCCAGACCCAGTTCAACAAAGAAAAACCTTCCTCAACAACCCTCCCCATTTTAATTCTCTTGCAGCTCTTCTCTGGAGGGTGGAAAAAATTAATCTATATTGCTGTCAACACCAATCATAATAAAGCATGAACTCTGACTGGTGAGTTTTAGTTCAGTCAAACTTTTTGAAGAGAAATGGAAAACAAAAACAGTATGTTTTTCTTGACAAGAATGAATATTTCCCAAAGAAAATAACAGAAGTTCTGCATTTGTGGGAAGGGAAGAAAGGTACAGATGGGAGAGAGGTAGAGGATGTTCCAGCATGGTCCCTGGTTCAGAGAAGTTGTTCAACAAGTATTAGGTTCATAGATTCCTTCATTCCTTCTACAAAAACAAGCTCTAATCTCTAGGAGACTATTTTTTTTTTAATTTTTTTTCAACGTTTTTTATTTATTTTTGGGACAGAGAGAGACAGAGCATGAACAGGGGACGGGCAGAGAGAGAGGGGGACACAGAATCGGAAACAGGCTCCAGGCTCCGAGCCATCAGCCCAGAGCCTGATGCGGGGCTCGAACTCCCGGACCGCGAGATCGTGACCTGGCTGAAGTCGGACGCTTAACCGACTGCGCCACCCAGGCGCCCCTAGGAGACTATTTTATTTGCCTCCCAAGTTATCTCTTGGCAAAGCCAAGAAAGTCACCACATAAAGGACATGCAGTGTCTGTCCGCTGGCTTGCATGTTTCCCAAGTTCCCCAAATACAGCACAGTGAGCAAGAACTAAAGGCTCTCAGACCTGGGAAGGACCTTGAAGAATGACCGGAAGTCAATTGCCCAGGGAGACCCTTACCTGTCTGCACAGGCCCAGAATTTCTCTCTTTGGACAGCTTTGGTAGAAAGCCCTTCCTGATACCGAGCTGAAATTAATCACCTGTAGCGTGGGGGATGGGAGGCAGCACAGAATTGTTCTAACTCCTCTCCCTCTCGGCAATCTTCAGAATACTGGAAGGCAGAGACCAAGTTCTCTGAGTCTTCTTGCCTCCAGAACCCCCATCTCCTAGTCTTTCAAATCTTTCTGTGAAATGGGGTTTTCAGATCCAAAATCATCCTGGTCCATCTCCCCTAAGAAGCTTCACTTTCCTATTCTTCAAAGTAGGCTGCCCAGAACAGAAATACCGGCTAGCCAGTGCAGAAGAGAAGGGACTCTATTCTGTCTGATTCCAGAGCCTCCTGCTTACTATCAGCTTTGGCAAGTTTCTTAAACTACAGGGACCACGGTTTAATATGCAGCTTCATGTAAAGTGCCAACTACAGTGTCTGACATAAAAGGAGCATCTGATAGTTGATATTCACCTTTCCATCATCCTTCTTCAGTTAACACCATTCTTCATTCTATACCATCATCACATACGATGTGATAGCATCCGACTGTTGGCTTAGAGGTTTTATCCAAGAGTAAATTCAGCATAAGCAGTTCTGATCCATGGCTTCCTTATTCTTTAGTCACATATTGTGTGTGTGTGTGAGTGTGTGTGTGTGTGTGTGTGTGTGCATGTGCATTTGTCCATGTGTCAGAATTTTAATTTATCTTATAAAATTGTGTCTGTTAGATGCAAGCTGCTGTTTTTTCCCTAGCTTTATTGAGGTATAATTAGCAAAAATGAATATATTTAAAGTGTACAATGTGACAATGTGATGTGTGTATACATTCCCAAACAAGCCCAGACCCTCTATAGCTTTATCTAAATAACTAATAAAAATGTTTGCATGGTTTTAATAAAGATTTAAGCCTGGCTATCACTAGAAAACCTCCTTTAGGTTGGTTCTAATTACTAACCAGAATCTTTTGAGTAAGTTCACCCAACCTGTAAATAACCCACTTAATTTCATTTTTATTTTGTGAATAATTTTGCCTATTAAGCAAAAGAATACGTGGAAGTTTGTCAAAGGACTTGGACAAGTCCAGAAACATTAGGGCTCTCATGTTTTCTTTCTTTACCAACCCAGGAAACTATCCCAGCTGGAAATGTGTTCTCCAAACTCCTTCAGGCTCCTACTCCTAGTGATCACGGCTCTGTGGTTTAGTGTTTATGACTTACCTTAATGATTCACTTGGGAATCTCACTGAGGAATAGAATTTTTTTTTATTTTCTAAAAGAATTATATTTAATGAAAATAAGACTAGTCATTGAAGCAGGTAACTCCCTGCATCTCAGGGGTCTAATCCAGTAGCATGTATTTCTCATTCGTGTATGCAAAGTCTGTCAGGGGCATTCCTGACAGGTGAGCGATTCTATCTCCAAGCAGTAATGCCAGCCTCTTGGCTTCGGCCATCTCCGGGTTCTGCGATCCTCCTGACGGATATACCTGATACAAAGGATGATGCTGGATTCAGTGAAAACGATTGCAAAAGAGATAATGGAGAGAAGTTCAGACGAACAGGGAAAGAAAGGAAAAAACCAAAGCAGGGACCAAAGAAGTATAGAGGATGTGGCACACTCAAACTCAAGTATATGGGGAAGGCTTCTAGAGAGATAGGAGTCACGCCTCCAGTTAAGGGATGCGGCCACCTTATGTCAACGCACAAGGAGGGAGCCAGGAAATACATACCCTGACCTCATGCTCCTCCTCCAGGACTTCGCATTTTCCAAACAGATCCATTAGCCAAAGGGGCGGGGAGTTCACTGATGCTGTCCATACAAGTTGGCCTTGGGACACAACGCAGAGAGATAGCAGGGGAATCACATTTTTGAGGTGATAGTAACACAATCCAACTTGAGATTAGTGTGGTGGTAGTGGAAACAGGGGCTGGAGAGGGGATATACCGGAGGCAGGGAGACCTTTAGAGAGGCAAGAGCCAGGCAGGAGGGGGCAAGGACAGGACAAGGCAAGACCTAAACACTGGGACCCATGAGTTGCCGGAGATGAGGCAAGAAAAGAGCTGAAGGGGACTATAAAACCATGGTTTTAAAAGGAAGAGATGAGTTCACTGGAGGACGAATTACCTTGGGACATCCATTTAGAGATGTCCTGAGTCAGCCTCGCCCCAGGGGAACAGATTTTGTCATCTGGTTCTGTTGCTTTCTGCAAAGTGCTTAGAAACTCACAGATAATCAGGCCTGGCCCAAAGCAAAATCATGGATGCTTGTCTAAATCATGTCCCTTTTAACAAAAAAAAATCTTCGAGGAGCAAAATATGAATTCCATATCGTCAGGAATTCTTTATTTCATGTTATATTGCATTGATTTCTAGAAGGTGCATGCTGTAGATGATATTTGCTACCTGAAATTTAACTTGAACTTGCAAGTGCATGTTGGATGACCTCCCAGAAGGGTGGAATTGAATCAGAGTTTGTCAACGTTGGCATTAGTCTCAAATGCATGTTTTAAAATACAGATTGACTCTGAATTCGTTGCTTAAAAACAGCTCACCAGCCTCAGACTGTTGCTTGCCAAATATTTGTCCATAATTAAGGGCACTTTGATATCATAACAAATTCAATATTCAAACTTATTCTTAAATGAATATTGGAAATAGTCTTTCAGAAATAGAAAATTAATTCGAAATTGAACCTAAGTAGACAAATCTGGAATTTAATGCGGGTGTCATTAATCTAGTTGTAGAGCCAAATTTCCATTCATATTTTTACTATCTTCGTATTCCACTATTTACAGTAATTATCTTTCTAAAGAGATTTGGTTACTTTTAGGTTGAACTATTTTAAATAAAAATATACAGCCATTTTTATATTTTCATATTTATAGATTGAAGTACAAGAGGTTACTCTTGTATTAAGGCAGCAATAGTATCGATTACAAAAGATCAGAAAAGCATTTTGAAAAGAAAATGACTGAAAATTGTGGTTAAGATTCAGGATAAATTAGGCATGTGATGTTTAATCATGCGTATGAGATCTCACAAGACTAGCTGGTGTCATAAACATTTACTCTGACATTTGTAGTACGTGAGTCACATTTCAAGGATGGTTGACTTTTCAGGGCTCTCAGTAAATTGGAAAATGTCCATTTCTTCTAAAAAGAAGCCTCCCTGAAAATACAGAAGTATGAAACATTTTTGGATCTTCGTTATGGCAGTCTGAATGATCAGCTATTCTAAACAACAGAGGTTGGGCTATGCTACAGAAGCAAACAACCCTAAATTCTCAGTGGCTTAAAACAAAGTTCATTTCTCACTCAAGCACTATATCCCTCACCTTTCAGTGGGGTCTCTGTTCCACATGTGCACTCAGTGAGCAAGGCTGGTGGTGCCTCCACTAATTGGAACACTGCCAAAAACATTGAGATGGGGAATAATCACTGGTAAACCCTTAAAGACTCCCATATCTGAAAGACATACATATCATTTCCATTTACATGTCATTGGTGGAAGCAGACCATATGGCTATGTCTAACATCAGGAGAGTAGAGAAGGGAAATCTTAATCATTCCCAGGGGAGAAGAATTGGAAATATTAGTGAAAAGCACCACCTTTCTGTGGATTTTGTTTTTAGTATCAAAAGTGAGTTGCCACATTAAGTGAAATCAGAGAAGAATTGAACTTGGCATTTGGGGTCCCTGGATTTCAAGGACAAAAACAGTACTAGAATCAACATGAACTTGGTCATCTGGATATAGATTAGCTTGTCCTGAAATTGGCCTGATGAGGACATTTGCAGAGTTGGTAGGAACATAATCCTAGTGAGCAAAGGGTGTATGGCCATAGGACAAGTCAGAATGAGGGAACATTCCTTTTTGGAAGAGTGATCTCCCTTCTGATCTCTCTGCCCCCAAAGCTTCTCATTCTTGAACAGCTCTAGCATTTTTAGTTTAGGAACGCCTCATCTTTTGTTGCTTAGGGAAATACTTCCTGCCAAATGGTTTTAATTTTCTTTTTTAGCTCCTCTTTTTCTTGGTATCATCTGTATTTAGTTGAGAAGAATAGTTTGGGAAGACATTAATCTGAGCCATTCTAGTTGCTTATTTTCCAATTCATTACTTTTTATTTTGGATCAACTGACTTTTACCCCTTCGTTTTAATTTTTTTTCTCCCTTAAATGGCTCACAATGTTGATTCCTGGGATTTTTGAAGACTATGATAATTTGGCATTAATCATCTTGTCCCACACTGGACCCAAACACATACCGGTTTCACTGCCACTCCAACTTTTTGTTTAAATATTTTCTGAAATCAGGTGGTGCACAATCACAGTTGTTCCTTTTTATTTAAAAGAAACAATCTCCATTATGGAATAGCTTCTTCCAAATTTTGAACAATCAAGAAATTCCTTTAAACCACTCCATAATCAGGATGCATCAGAGTTGGAGTGACTTTAAGCCCAAGTTTGCTTTGATGATAGACAAGATGAAAGCTCACATTGGCAAAAAGAAAGAGTTGGCTCTAGGACAGAGCCCAAGCCAAGTCTTTACGGAGGGTTCCATCAACCAGTGGGCCATGGAATTGCTGTGATTGCTGGCTCTCAGAGATTTCTGGATGAGAGAAGAGGGAGAAGAAGGAGCTAGCCAAGTCCTCTTCTTGAAGAACTCTCATTTCCATGCCTAAGGACAAATTATTTAACAAGTTAGCATTTCTTTTGTGCTAACTTTCTTTCTTTAGCCTTTTTTCTCTTTGCTTTTCAGTTTTGGAAGTTTTTATTGTCCGATCTTCCAACTTAGAGTTTCTTTCCTCAGCCACCTCTAGGCTACTGACAAGCCCCTCAAAGGTATGCTTCATCTCTGTTTCAGTGTTTTTTATCTCAGGCATTTCTTTTGATTTTTTCTCTTAGAATTTCTGTCTCTCTTCTTACATTACCCTTCTGTTCTTACCTGTTGTCTACTTTATCCATTACAGCCCTTAGCCTACTAATCATAGTTTAAAAAAAATTCCTGGTCTGAGTAATTCCAACATAGTTGCCATCTCTAATGGTTGGTTTGTTTGTCTCTCTATTTGTTTGTCTCTCTATTGTTTGTTCAGTCTCTTCAAACTGTGTTTTCTGCCTTTTTGTCTGCCTTGTAACTTTTTGTTGGCAGGTGAACATGATGTACCAGATAAAAGGAACTGTGGTAAGCAGGCTTTGCGTAACATAGTGGTAAGTGTGAGGAGGAAAAGCATTCTGTGGTCCTATGACTAAGTCTCAGTGTGCCTGCACCCCAGACTGTGAACTTCATCGGTGCTCCTAAGGTTTTCACCCCACTTTGGGTGGGGCAGGGAGGCTAGAGTGGGGAGGAAAAGCATCTGTCGTCGTATGACTAAGTCTCGATCTTTCGTGTGCCTGCACCCCAGACCGTGAACTTCACTGGTGCTCCTAAGGTTTTCACCCCACTTTGGGTGGGACAGGGGGGCTAGAGTGGGCTGGAGTTGGGTGTTTTCCTTGCTGCAGGTAGGTAAGGTCCTGATAAAACCCTGGCAGGCTAGGCTCTGGTTAAATAGTTTCTCGCAAGGGCATGTCTTGTTAGAAGAACAAAATGCTCTAGAGTATTTCAAAATGAGGCCCTTTTCCTGGCATCCTGACTCCTGCTGGAAGCATGAGGGGATTTATCCCCCTATCATCACTGTGAGAACCTGGTAGAACTCGTTATAGGTAAAACTCACCGGAAGCCTGGGTGGCTCAGTCAGCTGAACATCTGACTCTTGATTTCAGCTCAGGTCATGATCACACGGTTGTGGGATCGAGCCCTGTGTTGGGCTCCGCGTGAGTGTGAAGACTGCTTAAGATTCTCTCTCTCTCTCTCTCTCTCTCTCTCTCTCTCTCCTTCTGCTCCTCCCCTGCTCATGCACATGCACGTGCTCTCTTTCTCCCTCTCTCTCTCTCCTCTCTCTTTCTCTCTCCTTCTGCCCCTCTCCCCTGCTCATTCTCTCACTCTCTAAAATACAAAAAACTCACAAAAGTGTGGGGGATCCCCAATAGCTAGGTCCCCCTGGAGTTTTTAGCTCTCAGACTGATCCAACTGCTAGCTCCACAATCGTCAACCACAGCCCAGGTTTTCCCCCACAGAGGTTTCTGCTCATGGACCTCTGCTCTGGTATTTGTAATTCTTTGTAGCTGCCTCTCTGCACCTCTTCATTTTGGAGAGCAGCGGTTTGCCCCATGACCTCATTTTTTCAACAAATCTAAGAAAAGCTGTTGATTTTTCAGTTTGTTTAACTTTCTACTTGTTGTTAGGATGGAATGACAACTTCTAAGCTTCTTATATGCCAGACCAGAACCAGAAGTCCCTCTCATTTGTTATGAGCTTTAAAAGTATTGAATGAGGATCTGCCTGGGTGGCTCGGTCAGTTGAGTGTCGACTTTGGCTCCAGTCATGATCTCATGGTTTGTGGGTTCGAGCCCTGTGTCGGGCTCTGTGCTGACAGCTTGAGCCTGGAGTCTGCTTCAGCTTCTGTGCCTCCCTCGCTCTCTGCCACTCCCCTGCGTGCGTGCACTCTCTCTCTCTCTCAAAAATAAATAAATAAACATTAAAAAAAGTATTGAACGAATAAATAAACATTAGAAAAGTATTGAATGAATGAATTATAAAATGAGTCAGAATTCAACTATAGTGGTGTTAAAAAGATTCACACACACGTACACACACACAAACACACGCAGGTATGTAATTTATTTCTAAATCAAGTTTTCCCCAGCTAGGTATAGGTGTTTTCTCTCTTCCTCTTTGTGCCGTCTCTTCCCTCTTTGCATGGGAAAGGCAAGAATTTGAGTCCTGGGATGGATATAGCAGCTGGTGAGGACCTCCTTCCCCTCAAGCTTCCCACTTCCCAGAGCCTGGAATCACTCAACTGGGATTGGGTTTGGCTTCTTCTTTGGGAGCTCTTGACCGAGCTGGGGAAGCAATGACTGTTGGGTGAACACGCACTCGGGGCAGGAGGGGGTCTCCACTGCAGCTGTCATGCGGTCTGTTGGGACTCCCTTGAGAACTAGGTAAGGAGAACAGTACGTGGAGCACGGAGCCAGGCGTGGAAGGTAAGAGTGATGGCGGAGCACAGCTTGGGCCACGTGAGGTCTGAACTCTAGTCCCAGTTCTGCCGCAAACTCATTGCTCAACACCAGGCCGTTCATTCATGTTCATAGGCCTCATTTGGGGTTGGATGAGGTGCTCCCTAGTGGTCCTCTCAGCTCTGACTGTCTACGGATATGATCCTCGCAAGCAGGATCTCTCAGTCAGCGAGGCTGCGCTCTGGTAGATAGGCCTAGAAAAGGCCCCCAAAGCACATAATTCTTAGCACACAAAGGTGTGCTGCCCGTCTGGGGTCTCTGGAGGGCTCTCCAAAGCCCAGAGCACATTCTGGGGCCCTTCACCTGGCTCTCTCTTTCTATAAGTCAACCTGCTCAAAGGTACCAGCTCGACTGGGCAGGAGGGGGCCGCCGGCAAGCCACGAGCTGGCACGGGGCTCAGAGCGTGAGCTCAGAAAGTGAGCCGGGCATGGGCTTATGCTGGCTCCATGGAAAGTCTGAGGCTGGGTGGTGGTGCTGGGAGCCAGAGAGCACTTTAGGAAAAGCTGCCAGAATCATTCAGACAAGCACTTGGGGGAATTTCAGTTGTCCCCAAAGTACCTTTTAATTTGAAAACAATCAGGAGGCAGGTCAGAGGGTTTTTCCATCCTTTGGCAGTGAGTGGCAATGCCTGGTCTTGGAGAACCCGGGCTGTGTTGTTACAGGCTCCAATTAGGTGTGAGAAGTGGTTCCTGGGGCCTGCCAGCTGGGGAGGAGCCAGGCAGCTCATCATCCCTTGTCTCATAAACACAAGGGGCTCTAGCACCAAGCCCAGAAAGACCCATGATACCTTCATCGCGCAAAACTTTCCAAACACTGGAGGAAGCTCCCAGGCTCTGCGGCAGATCTATTCATCTGAGAGCCTGAGATGACAGCACTCAGAGATATTTCTGAAACTAGAGATGCTGGTGACATAGCAAATGTAAGTGGGAGGATGGCGCTGAGCAACTTCCAGCGGTCTCTCCAGGCCGGAGGGCACCAGGTCTATGCCAGGAGGAGGCAGGGAGGAGAGTTTCAGCGGGAGACCGGCGACAGGACCGAGCGACTATTTTTCAAAGGAAGCTCCACGGTATGGGCTCTGGGTCAAGCTGCCGGGGCTCCTAGCCGGTGATCTTAATCTCGAGCCTCAGTGTTTCCAGTTGTAAAATGGGGTGATGATATTGCCCAGCTCACAGGGTAGTGGTGAGAGTAAGTGGGACAACAGACTCGCGCGATGAATACGGTGCACTCAGTAGAGAAAGGGTTCGAAAAGTCAGAATTGTAGTAAGTGTGAGCGATATGAGAAGTGTCATAAGTGTAAGTGATAAGCTACGAACAACCGCCCCAAGTTTCTGAGAGGCTTGATTTAAAGACTGCCAACTGCACAGTACTTTGGGCTGGGCCTGAGGAAGACTTTTTAAAATGTTAGATGTTATCAGCGGCCCACTTTATAGATGAAGAAACTGACATTCGCAAAGTGGTGGTTTGCTTGAGTTCGTGTAGCTAGTTAGTGACAAAGTCAAGATTCAAATCTGGGACTTTTGACTCCAAATCCTGTCTTGTCATCATAGCACACAATAAGCCGTTACAAAAATTATGTCAGACGTCTTCTAAAGCAAAAGCATGCACACGTAGATGTTAGAAGAATAGAAAGAAACGGGGGACCTGGGTGGCTCATTCGGTTAAGCGTCCGACTTCGGCTCAGGTGTTCTGTGTCTCCCTCTCTCTCTGCCCGTCCCCCGCTCGCACTCTGTGTCTTTCTGTCGCAAAAATAAATAAACATTAAAAAAAGAAAAAAGAAAAGAAAGAACAAACCTTACAAATGCCTGTGTTTCCTAACTCAGAATTTCCCTTAATGGTGAGATGTTTGGGTCACATGGCCTGACCATCACTGTGGACCCACCTGACCAGGAAGAAATCCTTTCCTGATTCCTCTAGAAGTCCCAAACCCAGAGCCAAGGGGACATTTACAATTCCTTTCTATGCAATATTTTCTTTGTTTTCCCCTTCCTGTGGCAACCAGAGGGTCACTCAACATCTTTCTTTATTATTATGGTTTTTCTTAAGAAATCACTTCCACAGAAATAATTGGAAATTTTTCACAGGGCATAAATTCCTTGAAGGAAACGCTCAGAAGGTTGCAGTACCCTAGAAAGGAGACTTCCAAACCCAAACTCTTAGCAAAATCTATTCTAAGGAGAGTTGACCCCTCAAGGAGAAAGTCTCTAGGCAGATGACAGTGCAGTGATTTCTTTTTTTTTTTTTAATTTTTTTTTAATGTTTATTTATCTTTGAGACAGAGACAGACAGACCATGAATGGGGGAGGGTCAGAGAGAGAGGGAGACACAGAATCGGAAGCAGGCCCCAGGCTCTGAGCTGTCAGCACAGAGCCCGACGCGGGGCTTGAACTCACGAACCATGAGATCATGACCTGAGCCAAAGTCAGAGGCTCAACCGACTGAGCCACCCAGGCGCCCCAATGCAGTGATTTCTTTACACCTAACAGAGCTATGACCTGCATTCCTCAAAGTTCCTCCTTCCCACCCACTAACACTGCCTTGGCCTCAGCACTATTAAAGTATTTATCTTCTTGTATCGCACCCATCTATGTACATGCCTGACCTACTTGAGCGGAGGGTCAGTAACCCTTCCACATTTGTAGCATGCAAGGCCCAGCCCTGATGGGGCTGCAAAACAAAATATATTGAAAGAGAGAGTGGATCCTACTTTCGATTTTACCAAATGGTATTTTATTTTCTTTCATCTATATGACCCAGAAGTTATCTGGTAGGTGCCCGCCTCCTAGAGATCTAGCTCAATGGAACTCAACCCTACTCTCTTGAATCCATAGCTGGTGGAAGCCTAGAGTCCCCCTAAGAATTCCTCCTCTGTCTGTTCGCTCGATGTTGTACCCTGCCATGAAGCAACCGTCCCTTTTTTGAGTTCCACTGAAAAAGACATATGAGCTGAAAAGTCTTTATTGATGATTTTGGAGCAGAAATGGAGCCATGACACTACAAGGCCAAGAACTTCCTGCTGAGAGCAGCCCCAGCCCTCTTCATAGCCTGTGCGGCCCATGGCTGGGCTTTTTCACCCTGTTGTCATCTCTCTCCATTTTGCTCTTTGTTCCAGCTCCCTTCTCCTCCCACTTCTTTCCTTGTCTTCTTATCTCCCTGCTTCATCTCTAAAACAAGAAGGGAATCTCAGTGCAGGCCAGTTTTACTCTCTTCTTTGAAGTTTTATGGTCAACAAGCACCCAAGCCCTTCAGGTCCCAAGAGCATTTCCAAATAATAACTATCAAGATAATAAAATTTCTTTCATCTTTGAATACAAGGAAATCAAGTAATTTGTAATCATTGCCTGATGGAAAGTCTTCTCAACCTTGTCTTACATCAAGAAAAAGCGAATGTTTTGTTATTCTGAGGCAAAGTCAAAATAGAAACTAAGTTTCAGCTTATCAGACTGATTCTCTTCTATGTAATGTGTTGGCCAAAGCCCTGCTCAGGTTACAGACATCTGGGTCAGACACATGTTCCCATGGTCAGAGATGTTTCTTTCCACCTCTGCCGGCCCTTTCTCTTGTTTTCTTTGCCTTCTCATGAAAGAGAAACCCTATAGTGAAGGGCTAAATGGTGCATGCCTCAAACTCTGCAGCTACCTCCCTGCCCAGCCCTGGAGTGGCAGTCAGGACAGGGCCTCCCTGGGGACCCGGCCCTGTGGGCAGACAACTACTCGGGACATCCATGATAAAGGACCTACTGAGACTGCTTTGCAAACAGCCTCTGAGCCTGAATTTGAGGAAATAGTGTTGCTATTTTGGGGTCTGTCAAGAGAGTGCATTAAGCACTTTGATAATTTAAAACCCTAATTGACTTTTGTCCCTCACATCCCTTGCAGGAAAGTGCTAAGCCTTCCTGGGGGTTTCTACTTCCTGTGATTGGCAGCCTGGGGCAAGCCTCTTTTCCCAGGACTCTGGGTTCCAAGTAACCAATTTGCAGGGGAATTTTCAGAATCCTGTTCAATTTTAATGCAGGACTAACTGCTTTTCATTGTTAGTTGCCCTCACCCAAAACCTTTAATCTCCCGGTTCTCCTTTAACCTCATCCCTCCCCAGACCCATACAAGCATTTGAGGGTAAATAAATCCTTCAAAGTAGTCATAACCCTAAACACCTACATTTCACTAAAGCCAATAAAATAGGTCAAAGGCAGTTACGTTTTCCCAGTGTTCTCTCTCCACACACAAACCCCCCAAATATCCCAGCTTTGTTTGTTTTTAATGTGCCTATTTTTCTTGCTCAAAATAGATGTTCCTGGATCTCATATGTGTTACAAAAATAAAACTCATTTGCAAAACTGAAAAAGAACCCAATGCCAAGAAATTGTATTTAGATTGATCCGGAGGCACAAGCACAAACGGATTAAGAGTTAAAATGGCAACCACCACTGAGGTATCCCCTTGACGATACGGAGTCAGGGAAACTAAAGGGACCCCATGAAAAACTGCCTTTAGCTCCTTTTCCTGCTTCTGTTTTTGCTAGGACCTACACACCCGCATTACACACGCCTTATAGACCAGACAAAGCATGTCCTCCTTGTGAATGTCAAGGGTTTAATGATTTCTTTGGAGTCTTTCAGCACAGCGCAGGACATCGAAGGAGTGACTGGGCAGGGTCATCAGAAACGTATTCCAAGACCCCTGACTCATCACGAACCCTTACTCCAGGGCATAAGTGATTTATGGAGAACATCTAAACACTCATCTTTGTTCCTGGATTACTGAGAAAAACATACGCACCAGACTACTGTCCTCAAGAAAAACCCCAGGCCCCAAGCGGAGATCAAGACTCACTCTTTTTTCCTTTGAGGTTCTCCTGGATATTCTGTCCATATCTACATTCTATGTCGTCAATAGGCTTTGCTCTTACTTCCTCTCAGCTCGAGTTTGATTTCTATCCTTCTTGAAGCCAAGGACCCTCTTGGCTGGTTTGGCAAGAACCCCTTTCTGGGTTCTCAGACCCAGCCAGGCTGCATCAATATTAACCTCAAAGTGCTACAGTCCTGACAAAGTCATAAGACGAATAAGGTCTGAGAATCTAATGCCTAACACGGTGACTGCAGTTGATAAACTCTATTGTATAATTGAAATTTGCTGAGAGAACAGAACTTAAATGTTCGCACGTGCACATACAAAAGCTAAATGGGTGAAGTGATGGATGAGTTAATGAGCTTGATGGGGGTATCCTCTCGCAATGTACACATATATCAGATCGTTGGGATATAACCTTTAGGATCTTATACTTTTATTTGTCAATTACACCTCAATCAAGCTGGGAAAAAAATGCTACGGGTGTGTGCTTGTCTTCAAATACAGAATAACTTAATGACATTTTATTTTGGGTTATTTGGAGGATAGAGTGGGTGGAGTAAGATGAAATGAAACTTTGTTTCGACCAACTCCCATAGTCAGTGATTTTAATCAAAACAACCGGATCAGACAGTAGTTCCCCCAGGGGTCACCAGAGCCAGGCGTCTCCACAAGATGACTGACAGCTTGCCTGCCATGTGCCTATTTTAGAGCCCTTTCTACAGTTTCCAACCAGCTGCAGATACTACTGGCAATAGAGAGGCTCACTCACTAAGAGTGAAAGCCTGGTTTCTTTAGAAAACTAAAAATGCAAATATCTTGAATCAATTCCATGTTCTTAGCTAGGAATGGGCACTAGCTGCTTAGCTTAGGAACAGGCACTAGCTTCTGCTTCTAAGAATCAGGACTTTGCGGTCTCCCTGAAGTCATTGTCAAATATGAGAAGAACTGAGACATGAGTTTGGTAGGACACATACTAAACCACGATGCTTCTTGCAAAGTGATTTCCAAGAAATTTCCTGAACATTGTCCAGATTGGCAGAAAGAGTAGAAGATACTTCCTGTCGCTTAGATAAAGTTCTTACAATGACAGCTCCTCTGAAGAAGAAATGTTTGAACCCCAAATAAGGTACAAGGTTCAAATCAATGAGCATTCGGTGCCACAGGCTGGGTCCCCTGGGTACCAAACTTGAACACAGAGATTAGTGTGTAGGAGGTTTCTGAAGAAATAATCTTAGAATTGACACCTGTAGAAGAAAAGGGAAGACACCAGGATTGGGCGCAGGGAGCAGTTGAACTTCGACGCTGGGTATCTCAATGGATGACACAATCATCCCTGTAGTGAGTTCTGAAGATGGGATCGTCTTCAGAAGGGCCCCACTGCAGGAGAGAAGAGAACACACCCAATACTCTCGTTGACGAGTCACTGGATATGGGCTTCCCAGGAAGAAGACAAGGCCTTTGGCATGGGGGATTCTCTTTAGTTGAGGCAATCCCTGCGGGGGCGGACAGCCAAAGGCAGTTTGTCTGAAGTACTTCCTGTAAGAGTAAGTCTTTTGTTCTCGAAGAGAGATCTGAGAGGTGTATCACAGTGCCTACCCTTTTGAGTGTTTGGAACGGAAGGAGTTAAGGTAAAGGATTATTGCTATGAAAGCTAGTAGGATTTGTTTCTCATTTTTTGCAGCACATACAGGAAGAAGAAGGCACTCAGACAAGTTTCTTTTTTCCCTTCACACTTGGCAAGATATTTCTTCACAAAGACCAATCTGCTGCTTATCTAGCGCTGCTAGTGGATATTCTTGGAGTACCTGAATTGTGATCAAAAACATATTAATATTCTGGGGCGCCTGGGTGGCTCAGTCGGTTAAGCGTCCTACTTCGGCTCAGGTCGTGATCTCGCGGTCCGTGAGTTCGAGCCCCGCGTCGGGCTCTGTGCTGACAGCTCGGAGCCTGGAGCCTGTTTCAGATTCTGTGTCTCCCTCTCTCTCTGACTCTCCCCCCTTCATGCTCTGTCTCTCTCTGTCTCAAAAATAAACATTAAAAAAATATGTTAATATTCTTATCCAAGTCCACATTTTTTTTTTAAAGGGAGGGGTAGGTAACCTATTCCTAGGGGACAACTTAAGACCCAAGGCAGAGGGGGGAGGTGCTCATCTTTCACAGACTGTGTCCTGTCACTTTTCAGCTGGGCTCTCCAGGCTCGTAAGTGGGACAATTTGTGCACCCTTCTCACTCTGAAGGTACAGCACTGCCAGAATGTGTTCAGAGCTGTTTGAAGGCATTTTGTGTGTTGTTTGTATGTTTTGACAAAAAATCTGGCAGTGCTCTTGGCCTTTTTGTAGTTTCTCATCCCCTAGAGATCTGTGTATATTTTTTCTAAACATAAGAAACAGAGATATTTTATACTATGCGTTTTATAATTGTAATATTTCAAGTCTTTGTGGCCTGGTTCTATTGTCTGTTATTTCCGCTTGTTCTCATTCAGGTTGCCTTGTTTATACGACCGGTCATATTTGTTGGGTGCTGGTCATTGACTTGAAAAAATAATTTAGAAATGAGTGATGTCTGAGATGATGGAATTTTTCTCTAGGGAACATTATTTCAATCTATTCCTGGGACATTAGGGACCTGCTTAGTCCAAATTCAACACTGTGGTTCCTTTGGCCATCCAGGTGATGCAAACCTGGGCTGCAAATCTACACGAGAGCTGGTTTACTTTTGGCTTTCCATTTGCCTGAGGATATAGGCCTTTGGATCCCATTATAATATATTGGGAGAGGAAGTGGTCCTCCCTACCATGGGTGGGCTCCATACTTTGACTTTTTCCTTTTGCTTCCTTTTCACCAAAACAAAACCTCAGTTTTGCATGTTTCTTCAGGTTGATAATTGCTGTTCTAGTCAAACTAGGTTTGTATGCTCAAGTTTACCTCCCTGAGATTTTGCCTTCTAGAGTTTTACAGATTTACTCCTCAATATCTTGTCCACTCCTAGATATTTTAATTAAAATGAGGTAAAAAATTAATTTCACTCAGGTTTTTGTGGGGTGTTCACTTGTTGGTTGGGTTTTTAAAAGGTTATTCTTATTGGAAGGGGAAAAAAAAAAAATCTCTGGTGTTTCTTACCTATGGTTAAACCCTGTGGTATTCTTTATAAGGATTCAAGAGAGATAAGGAGGCACGTTATTCAGCATCTCAAACTTGCAAATTCATTTTGTTAGTTGAAACTGAGTCAAATAGAGTCATGCATTAGCTCTGCATGGTTCTAAGAACTTAAATAAAATGTAAAACTCTCACTAAGCCTGGATATGATTTTCCATCTAGAATGTCACCACATAGGGGCGCCTGGGTGGCGCAGTCGGTTAAGCGTCCGACTTCAGCCAGGTCACGATCTCGCGGTCTGGGAGTTCGAGCCCCGCGTCAGGCTCTGGGCTGATGGCTCAGAGCCTGGAGCCTGTTTCCGATTCTGTGTCTCCCTCTCTCTCTGCCCCTCCCCCGTTCATGCTCTGTCTCTCTCTGTCGCAAAAATAAATAAACGTTGAAAAAAAAAATTTAGAATGTAACCACATAAATATAAGGTTTTGTATTTCTCTAAAACTAACAGGATATGATACCCAAACCTTTTGAAATAAAGCTATAGACATGCCCACATCATCAATGACATTTTCATCTTTACATTCCTTTTGATTTATGAAATGGGGGTTAGCTTTTGATAACTTATTTGGGGATGAGAAATTAAAAAAAAAAAAAAGAAGTATTTTCTTTCCAATACAGAAGCAGCAGTTATTCAGCAGTAGGGAGAAAGTTCAGGTCCTCCTGGTAATTATAGAGCTAGCACCTAATAATTATATGAGAAAAGCCTCTCACAGATAACAGCGTAATCTAACCCATCCAGTTGAGGGTAATTTTCCTTATTTAAGAAGTGCCAAGCACAATTAGTGTCGAATAATTTTCCATAGAATAAACGAACTTTCATCTCTCCCATTCAAGATGACTGCAACCTGGACAGATAAGTTCCTTATTTCAGGAACTAGTCACCCACACATGAACCCTGATGACATAAATGAAACCCAAAACTCTTTAAGTGCCAGATTTATTTCCATGAGGTCAATTTAAACCAAAAAGAGTTTGTTCTCTCAAAGAAATTACCCTGTCTTCCTTGCAATGCTGTGGTTTATAAGAGAGTTATTATTAGCTTTGGCCACAATTATGCCACTGTTACAGCTTCCCCACCTGCCCAGACCAAGAGTGATGTCCCTGTCTCCGGGATAACTCAACTGACACTTAGCATTGCATAATGTTACTTCACCTTTTATGTGCATGGCTGTCTCTTTGAGGAGACTGAACATTTGGAGGACAAGGACCCTGCCATGCTAATGCCTTATTATATGGCCCTGAAGTGCCCACCTCATTCCAGCACCTCTGACGTGATACATGTTTGTTGTGGGTAACAATCATTCCTATTTGATTTGAGTGAGCAATGGATCTTATTCATTGTTTCCTCAGCTCCTAGCACATTGGCTGGATGGCAAAAGGTGATCAAGAAAAGTTTATTGAATGAATGAACAAATGAATGGAGGGATGAATCAGTAGATGGAATCCTGGTTAGAAACATACACACAGAGAATGGGGAATCTTGTGATCAGATTGTTTTTCCTTTCCTTTTAAAAATGCAAAAGTGGGGCGCCTGGGTGGCACAGTCGGTTAAGCGTCCGACTTCAGCCAGGTCACGATCTTGCGGTCCGTGAGTTCGAGCCCCGCGTCAGGCTCTGGGCTGATGGCTCAGAGCCTGGAGCCTGTTTCTGATTCTGTGTCTCCCTCTCTCTCTGCCCCTCCCCCGTTCATGCTCTGTCTCTCTCTGTCCTAAAAATAAATAAACGTTGAAAAAAAAAATTAAAAAAAAATAAAAATGAAAAAGTTATCATACTTTCTTCTTTTTTCTTTCAGTTGACCATGAAATGATAGATGGACTATGACTTAATCACTTGAAGCAAATACCATTAAATCTCAAACCCCTTTTACTTGCCTCAGGGATAGAGGATGCAAAGTTCAAGTACCCTCACTCTCTCCCCAATGCTAAATGTATTGTTTTGTGAACAAACTGAGAAGTCTGGTGTCTGTGACATTCAGTTCCTGATCTACTCTACTGTAGAAACAGAATGTGACCCATTCCCTGGGATTTAGAGAAAATAGAATATTGGAAATCTCTATTTGACCATAATAAGAGACAAGCGTTAAAATGATATAAAGAAACAGCTTTAAAAGTCACACCAATTAGCTAAAAGTTAGTTCAAGCAAGAAGTCATTCAGTAAGGGTGTATGAAATGGATGTTGGAGAACAACCTCAGGTTACGCTTTCAAGAATGAGTCCTAAAACTGTACCCTGGAACAAGGCCTCTGAAGGAGCACACATCTACTTTTTTAAGACTGGGAGAATACTGGCTCCCAAACCACAACACCACTGATCAGGAAGCTGCTCCAAGGGCTGCAGGTGCTCAGCTTATGTCACACCTGCTCTCATCAGCACTAGCAAAATGGGTACCCTTTCCCTTGCCCTTCGCATCAAGATACCAGCCTTGCCTACACAGTGGCGTAAAAGCCAAATGCCTTCAGGACCCAGCTTGCCAACAGAAAGGGCAGAGGCCTCCCCCAAACTCCTGCTGCCATATCTTGTGTTATCTGCACCTAAGACTGAGCCTACATCATAGGTGAAATGGGAGAACAGAACCGTCACTTCTAGATTTACAGAGGCTATAGTACACCAAGGTTCTGGAACAGAGTTCCTCAGGTGGGATCCTCCAACAACCGGCGGCGGGATCTCTTGGAGAATTTGTGAAAATGCAGATTCCCTGTCCCCATGCCAGCCCGCTGAGGTTAAGGCCCAGGAATGGGCATTGCAAGTGCACTTACCGTGGTTGAAGTGGTTTTTACATTTGGCACTGGGTAGTTCAAAGTGTAGTTCAAAAAAAAAAAATCAAAGTGTAGTTCATCACCCATTTATGGACGGTGAGATCACTTTAGTGGGCTGTGGTTAGTATTTTTAAAACAAGAAATAGAGTGTAATAAAATAGAAGATACCCGAATGCATTACATTGTAGTAAAGGTAAAATAGTATTTCATACAACTTTTGTTTTAGCTATGTAGATATAGATGTGAACAGATCACAAGGCCAGACATATTCTTAGTGAGCCTTGCAATCAACAAGTTGGAAAAGCTCTTCTCCAGAAGGAGGTGAAACGGCTGTTGGTGCCATCATCCTCCAAGGCACGGCCGCCTGTTAACGAACCTAAAGACATTCAAGAAAGAAGTTCCAAAAACATTCAGTGGTGACAGATCATTATTATATGTGTTTAATCATATAAAGGCCACAGCGAGAAGCACACTTAGAGAAGACGTGGGCACTGAAACATCTACTGGAAGCCCAATGGTCTGCCAAGTATTTTCTGTCTTGCCCGGGATGAATCTAACACTACCCATGTGAAGTAGGTGTTATCCTCGGCATCTCACAGGTAGGAAATGTGGCTCAGAAATTCAGTAGCTTCTCCAAAGCTACTTCCTGTTCATAGGCAAGAAGTGATGGGCCTAAGTGATGGAGAGGCGGTAGTCTGAGTGGAAAAGAGAAGTCCTGGTGGCACATTATTGACATTTATTGGAAAAAAATAAATTAGTGCCTCTTGAGAAATGGGGTTCCTGGTTTCTCACTAATGAAACGATAACATCTTTGCTGAGCTGCACCTGCCACAATGCTCCACAGAAGGCACTGAATAAATATTTTGTTTTTGTTGTTTGATCCATAGCAATTTTGTTGCAGATTGTAAAAATAATATAATTTATTAAAGAAAACTTAGAACTTAAGAAAAAAGCATAAGGAAGGGTATAAAAACCCCAATAATCTCGCTACTTAAAGTTAATCACTTTCACACACAAATACAAACACACACACACATGAACACAGATTGCAACTTTATATTTATATTAATATATGCAGAGATATGCATATGTAAGTATATATAGTATCCTGATTTTGCTTAATGACATTTACCCATGCCACTAAATACTCATTAAAAACATAAATTTTGAACACTCTCTGAGACTTTAATTTCTTCTATTTTTTAAATATAATTTATTATCAAATTGGCTTCCATACAACACCCAGTGCTCATCCCAACAAATGCCCTCCTCAATGCCCATCACCCATTTTCCCCTCTCCCCCACCCACCATTAACTCTCTCTGTTTGTTCTCTGTATTTGAGAGTCTGAGACTTTAATAAGTGCGCTGTTATTCATTTAAATGAGATCCTACTTTTAGACATTTAGGTTATTGTGAACTTTTGGCTCTTAAATAATTCTAGGGTTAATATCCTGAATCCTGAATCTTTGTGTGAGCTTTTGATCTCCTTAAGAACGAACTATTGGTTGTAGAGTCACTGGTCCTGAGTTAAGAAACTTTTGAAGGCCATTGGCACACAATGCCAACTGCCCTTCAGAAAAGTTGCATCTATTTCCAAGTCATCAGCAGGCAAGAAGCTGACTCTTCCTCAAGAGCAGATTTGGTAAAATCCTGCAATATGGCAATTTGGGATTGGTCCTCTGCAGCAGAATCCTGGGAGTCTTTCCATTACCCTCATAATCACATGACCCTTGTATTTTACACAGTTAAATTTTGGGGGACACACTGACAGCATTATGATGGGGTTTTACTACAGCAAGATATTTTTAATGTGTGCCAATGTGATAGGGGACAAGTAAAAAAAAAAAATTGTTTCAATTTTGCATTTCTTTGAATACCAGTGAGGCCAAACTTTCCTTCACAGATGTTTTGGCCGTTGTTTATTCCTCCTTCCTAAATTGCTTACACTATCCTTTGCTTATTTTCTCTACCAGAATATTGATGTGCTTCTTATGATTTTAAAGAATTCTTAAAAAAACAGTAAAGGCTAACACCAAGAAAGCACTTAAGAGCTAGGCACTCTTTTAGAAGCTTTACACATTTTCTCTTTTAACCCTCACACCAAACCTAGGAGGTATTATTCGACCTAGTTTGCAGGTGCAAAAACTAAGGCTTAGAGAGGTTGAGCGACTTGTCAAAGGTCACAGAGCTAGAGAATGGCAAGGTCACAGAGCTAGAGAATGGCAGATCTGGGATCTAATCTCAGGTCATTTAGTTCCCAAAGATCATTAATTCACCAGATTAATCATGCTGCAAACACTTTCCCCCTTCTGCTACCTTTTCATTTGTTTGAGTTGGTTTGGGATGGAAAACAATATTGGTTAAATGAATGTAATAGAGGAGTTTCTGGATCCATCTTGTGCCGTTCTGGGGAGGAAGTACCTTTCAAACAAAAAGAACCAATGGGAAGTTCATCGGGCTCTGACGCTCTGCAAATTCAAGCTGGCGCTTGCACCTAGGGCAGGGGTTACCCGCCTGATGGCAGCACGCTCTCCTCTCTGGAGCCAACCTACACCATCAGAGGCTTGAGCATTCCTAGTCATGGGACTCAGGAAAGGTACTCATGCTCCAGTTCCTACAAGCATTCTGTGTCACTTACTCTCTGGGCCCTGCACAGGTGCCCACAGGTAGAATTAACTCTCTCTGATGGAGATGGGGTGATGAGCTCAACCAAAGAGGCAAGGGACCATTTTTTAACTCCAGATCCACAATCTTTTATACAATATCCTGGAAGTCACATGTATTTTGGAATTGAGAATAGCACATTTTTTTTTTTTCTGGAGAAAATGAATAGATATTCACCCAAAGTGGGGTAAAAGGGGAAGACTATGAATGAACTTACAGCAAGGTCAGATTTTGATGCTAAATGAGTTTGTCACAAATTTATGAAAGCAAATCAGGTTTTAGAATTTTAGGGTTTCTGAATTGTGGAAAGGGGGTTTTGGACCTGCAGTTCATCAGAGGTCCCTGAGTTTATTGTCTGTTGGGAGGTGACGTGATAAGGTCAAATACCCCCATGGAGATCCTGTCCCCCTCCAAGTCCATTCATTATTCTATCCCTGATATTTACAGAGGTGTCCCTGTAAATATCATCTTCTGTGTTCCCCTCTTCCAGGTCCACAACTTGGGGGAAATGTATGATTGCAGGGCAAACGGAGACAGCCCTGCCATGATCTGGTGCCTGCCCCTTGCTGCCTCTTCCTTGGTCTTGGCAGTTCAGGGAGGCTGGCCCATGCCAGCGATCCAGTCTCTGTCTCCAGGCAAGCGCTACCTCTATGCACCCTCAGACCAGGGGTCAAGGGCAGGTGGAAACCTGCTGATATTGAGCAGCTGTCCTTCATGAACAATGAGGTAGTTTTAAATGTTCTGTAGCAATGTCAGTCTTTGACTTTTCCCCGCATACTCGCAAGAAATGGAGCACTTCTTGACTCAGATTGATAAACATTTTCTGAACAGAAGAGTTGGAGCTCTGCTTCTGCACTCGATCCCAGACTTTCCCAGCAGGATTCAGTTTTATTACCTTCAATAGCAACTTGTTTAATAATGAACACTTCACTAGTTCTCTCTCCTTCCCTGTCTCATGTCCCCATTCCGTTATCAAAATTTCCTGGAATTAGTTTTGCCCGGTCTGACGTGGGGGAAACCCAGAACTATTTCCTGAATAGGCTTGTACTTTCTTATATCTACTTAGGAAGTATCACAGAATGGTGGGGAAAGCACAGGTTTTGCATCAGACAGACCTGGGCTTGAAACTTGGCTTTGCCATAGACAGACCTGTGACCCTGGGCATACTTACGGAAGGGGAAAGTGGTCCTTAGTACCATGGGAGGCTGATATAGACAAGGGCACATAATTGGCACTCGAGTTGAATTTTGTCTTTCCAAATTCCAGTACCTTTTTCGAGCTTTTTCTTCTGGCTGGAATGGCATTTTCCCACCATTTTTGCCTGTAGAAACCTTGCATTTGCCTCTAAGTCCACCTCAGCCATGCAACAAGGGATGAGGTTTTGCTCCTCAGTGCCGATAGTGTTATTAGGAGTGCATTATTAGGAGCACATTATTAGGAGCGCCTACATGGCCCTGATCTTAAGCCAACTGGCTTTGTGATGATTTGTCTCCCTCTTCCCTCCCCTATCCGTTGTAAACTGATGGTAACAGAAGCTACATCAGGATCTAGGACAAAGCATTCTGTTTGCTAAGCATCTGGTGGGACTTCTCCCTGAGATAACCACTCACATGCTGGGGAACAAAGCCAAGGTCCCATAGCACCAATTATTTATACCCACACAACTTCGTTTCCATTCATGATTATAAACACCCGTGTCTTAGTCTGTTCAGGCTTCTGTAACAAAAATACCTGAAGCTGAGTGACTTACAAACAACACTCATTTATTTCTCACAGTTCTGGAGGCCACAAAGTCCAAGATCTAGGTGCCAGTGCACTTGATGCCTGGTGAGAGCTTCCTAGATGGCTGTTATTGTTTTTGTTTTTTGGGGGGTATTTTTTGCTGTAACCTCACATGGCAGAAGGGGCAAGGGAAACCTTATGGGTTTCTTTGATAAGGGCACTAACCCTATTAATGAAGGCTCTGCTCTTATGACCTCATCACCTCCCATGGTTCCATCTCCTAACATCATCACCCTGGGGGCTTAAGTTTCAACATATAAATTTGGGGGAGGGGCACTAAAATTCCAATCATAGCACCCTGGCATTTAAAAGTTGAGAAGAGAAAGTAGGTTGACCTTTTCTTTCCCAGGATCTTGAGACCTAGGGCAACGAGGAGTCAATCTCAGGGCAATTCCTGCCAGTGAACTGTTCCCTTTACTCAGACAAAGCCCTTCCTTGTGTTCCTCCCTCAGCCGTCCTTGTGGGACCCTCCTGGAAGGTGAATGTCCTGAATGCTTTATTCATAGCCACGGTGCCACTTTGACAAGACTCCTTTGCCGGGCTATTGCTGCTGCTGCCCTGAGGTTGTTGGGGAAGCTTCCATAAACCCATTAGGCTCCCTGTAGATGCTCACCCTTTTTATGCCCTCTGCGTATCAGCCCTGGGAGCAGAAAAGGGGCAACACACAATTTAAGATCACATTGCAACTTCTTTTTGTTGTTATCGTTGTTTAGTATTTATTCTATGGAAGCCATACAGGCACATAGTATTAGTTAAATAGTCCACAAGGCTAATTATCAAAACCACAAGTCTTCTCCATGCCCAGGCCATTCTAGCTCCCCAGGGGCAATGATGTGCAACAATTTTGACTCTTTCTTTTGATATTTACTTTCGTATCTCTGAGTAGTGTATCGTTACTTCTTCACAATGGCTAAAACTAAAAAAGAATCACGATTTAACATTTCTTCATAGCATTACCCCACTGCCCCAAGCACAATTCCTATCCTTTTATTCTCTAAAAATAGTTATATCCTCCTGTAGAATCTATCAGTAATCAGTATTTACATGATTACAACTATGTAAACACTGTTTTTATCACTGAAACAGGTTGTATTCTCTTACTTTTCCTGCACATTTATTTTTTAAACTTTCCTTGAAGTCAGTGATTGCCTAGTTTTATCATTTGCTTAGTTTTCTATATCCTAATCATTAATTTAGCCCCCAAACCTCCCCCGAATAGTTGAAATGTTCTCTAAATATTTTCAAATATATCAGATATTCCATCAGTTGCAACCATTTGAAGACACTTTCTCTGCGTGGAACATGCTGACATGTTCTCTCTACCCCAAGTACATAACTGTCATCTTGAGAATCTCTCTTCCCCATGGTCCTGGGGTTTATTTACTCCTCTCTTTTTGAGACTTCGCATGTTTGAAAATATTTTTATTCTACCCTCACGCTAAATTGAGGGCTTGGCTGAATAGAGATCTCTTGGAATTTTAAAGGGAATGCTCTGTTATCCTTTAACTTACACTGAAACAACCATGACTGAGTATCAACATTCATACCCGTTCCCTGAGCGTAATTTCCCACAGGGCAACACAAAGAAGGCCGGGTGATGCCTGCATGCATGGTAGGTTGTGTTATGGGAGAGGAACCGCAAGCTTAGGGAGCCCTTGTCCTTTATTCCGAATAGTAAGTCTTTGTGACTTTTGCTAGGGAATAAGATGGGACACTGGACAACGACAACAAAAAAACATGACCTCTGCCTGGGAGGGAGACATTATCTCTATCTTTCAAGGCTGTTTGCCACACACACATCTTTGAAAAGACAGCCTGTAGCAAAACCCACAGGGTCTGTGCTTGAGAAACATCCAGAAATGTGACAGACTCATGCAGAATTCTCTCTCAACATCGTTTGTTCTCTGTCTTTCACGTTCAACACTTTCCTGAAATGTTTGGTGATTCTTGGGTATCTGCTCATGTTTAGGAACTGCCTTCCAGCTATGTGCTTACTTGCCTGAGTTTTGAAAGCCAAGTGGAAGAAAGAAGGCTGGAGGGGATAGCGTGATAGGGAAATGGGTTTCAAATTTTAGGATTCGAGCTTCTATTTACCCCCCATTTTTCAGTAAAGTTCCTTTACTTTCAGCTATACCTGGGGTCCCTCGGTCCAGAGGCCCTGTGTTTTATATGTTTTGTAGGCTTCACTGTTCAATAGAGTAGCCACCAGTGACATGTGGCTATTGAGCACATGAAATGTGGGTAGTCCAAAATGAGGTAAGCATTAAGTGTAAAATACTCATGAGTTTCAAAGACTTAATACAGAAAAAGGTAAAATACCTTATTAGTAATTCTTATACTGATCATGTATTAAAATGATACAATTTTGGAGGTGCTGGGGTGGCCCAGTTGGTTGAGCAACTGACTTCAGCTCAGGTCATGATCTCCTAGTTCGTGGGTTCGAGCCCCACGTCAGGCTCTGTGCTGACAGCTCAAAGCCTAGAGCCTGCTTCCGATTCTGTGTCTCCCTCTCTCTGCCCCTCCCCTGTTTACGTGCTCTCTCTCTCTCTCAAAACTAAACAAATATTAAAAGCCATTTTTAAAAAATGATAAAATTTTGAATATATGGGGTTAAATATATTACTAAAGTTATGTCTTTTTCTCTTTATGTTTTAAAAATGTGGCTACTAGAAAATTCTGAAGTTTGTGAAGTTCTTTCTCAGCATCTTTTGGTGACATCTAGTCAGATTTGTCTTCTAATGAGAAGAAGCCAATTTTCAAAGGTCTTTGGGTTCTTTTCCACAACTGCCCAGCAAGTCCTTCTATCATAGTGACTTTCTCTTTGACCATCCCTGGGAAATGTTCTTTGAGTTTTAGGAACTGAAATGATTGATAAGGTCTGTAACCTCCATCACAAAGTCCATTGTCCAGGTAAGGGAGCGTATTCTCAGGTTCTGGGTATTAAGGTGTGGACATCCTTGGGGATCATTATTCAGCTTGCCACACTATCACTGTGCCCACTGTACAATAACGAAACTGAGCTACAGACAGGTTAAGTTCCCTGTTCATGGTTGCACAACCAATGAGTGTTAGAGCCAAGTTGTGAACCCACACTGCTTAGAACCACAGCCTATGCTACATCAGGGCATGGATGACTGGGAGGTAAGAACAAAACAGGAAAAGATAGGAGGTTAAAGAGTGGCAGAGGTGAAGTCACCTTTTGGCAGAGGCCTGAAGTATATGAACAGCATTCCTGTTGAAGCTTATCTCCATTATGGCTAACGGCCTAGATAAGGACAACAGAGGAAACATCTTTTCGTTGTTTGTGTTAAGTGGCTTAAATCACATAGGGCCCATTCACGATGACAAGTATATAGGCTCCAGGAAAACCGATCAACTGGGGCTCTGTTTGAAATTGATAAAAATTCCTGACTCCTATTGAACTGAGGACAGAGGGATATGTCCTTTGCAACTTTTCTGACTCATCTGTTTGATGAAGCCTTTGTTTCAGAGCTGAGAAAATGCAAGGAAGGATGTTCTGGATGTGATGGAAACAAAACTCAACCTGGGTCTGAACAGCTAGGTTCTCACCACTCCTGACTGGCTGGATCGCAGCTCCCTTTATTTCTCTGAGACCCGGTTTTCTGTTTGGAAATAAATAGATACTCAAACATTTAGAAACTTTTATGATGACCACTTTGAAACATATATACCAATGGAAAGGATCATACAACAAGCACATGTATACTACTGCCTATATTTAATAGCTGTTAGCATTTTTCTCTATTTATATATATGTAACACACATATGTGTATGTGTGTGTGTGTATAATTAACATAAAAACTCATTTTTGCTGAGCCAGTTAAAAGTACGTTACGAATATCTTGACATTTCACCTCTAAATACTTTAATGTTCATCTCCTAAAATTGAGGACATAATCCAACGTAACCGTACTTTGTTACCATACCTATGGAAATTAACAATTCCCTTAGGATTATTAATAACCAGTGCATATTCAAAATTTCCCCATTGTCTCTAAAACGTTCTTATAGCTCTTTTTTTCCCCCAAACCAGGATTCAACCAAAGTTTACCTTAGTGAGTCTCCTTTAATTTATAACATGCTGTATTATTATTATCATTATTATTATCATTGTTATTATTATTTTCCTGGCATACACATTCTGACCTCTAATAGTGCTTCTAAGTGGGGAAGGACAGGGCCACCCTTAGGTTGTACAGGGGGCTGTCTTTGGAGGTAGGGGAGGATTGAGACTCGGGGCTGCGTGGGACGCTGTCTAGGATTGGGGCAACCTGCCAGGGGCACTGTTGGCCAGGCCAGTCCCAGGTCCCAGAAGGGACAAATTGAGGAAGACACTCCAAGACAAGATGCCCCTTGAAATGTGGAGGCTGAACAGGGGCCCTGCTTGCCCAGGTCAAGGGGAGCACTGGAGATGTAGGTGGGATATGGAGAGAAGTGTCACCGTAGTGGAGAAGCGTATGTAGCTTGTGTAGTTAACATATCCAGGGGTTACTTTTTCAGATACTCTCCCCCCTCTAGGTATGCTCCATTGCATTTCCTCTTTCTTTACCCTTCATTCATTCAACAAGTATTTTAGGGCACCAATTATGTGCCAAGCACTGTTTTAGGCAAAGTTCAAGCCAAAAATACCAGCCCCCATAAAACTCACATTTTAATGGGGGAGACAGGCAACAATATATATAAGTAAGTATATGTAACATACACACATATTTTATAGTGAAAAATGATGAGGAGGAAAAAAAATGTGTGGTGGGGGTGAAAGATAGTGTCAAGGTCAGAGTGACATGTTACAATTTCTGATAATGAATTGGTTATCTATGGCTGAATAACAAATTATCCCAAACATTAGTGGCTTAAAACAGTAAACACATATTGTCACACAGTTTCCATGGCTTAGCTATGTCCTCTGGCTCAGGGTCTCAAGGCTATAATCAAGGTATTGGTAAGGCTGCAACTGTCTCAGGGCTTAAATAGGGAGGATCCACTTCCAAGATCACTCCTGTGGTTTTTTAGCAAAGATTTCGTTTCTTTTTTTTAATAATGTTTTTAAGTATTTATTTATTTTGGGGTGATAGAGAGACAGAATGGGGGAGGGGCAGAGAGAGAGGGAGACACAGAATCTGAAGCAGGCTCCAGGCTCTAAGCCTGTCAGCACAGAGCCCGATGTGGGGCTCGAACCCATGAAGCGTGGGATCACAAACTGGGCTGAAGTCAGACGCTCAACCGACTGAGCCCCCCAGGTGCCCCTAAGATTTCATTTCTTGTCGAATGGTTTGGTTTCTTATTCAGTTTCAGTAAGACCCTTAGACCCTTCTTGACTCATGGCCAGAAGCTTTCCCCCAATCCTTGCCACATCAACCTCTCCATAGGCAACTCAAAACATGGCAGACAGCTTCCATCAGGGTTAGCAAGTGAGAGATCAGGGAGGGCAAGCAAGGAAGCCACAGACCATTCGTGAGCCAATCTCAGAAGTGACATCCCATCCTTCTTGTTGAATTCTGTTCGTTGGAAGTGAGTCATTAGGGGGGGCACCGGGGCCGCTCAGTCGGCTAAGCGTCCACCTTTGGCTCAGGTCATGGTCTTGTGGTTCGTGAGTTCAAGCCCCACACTGGGCTCGCTGCTGTCGGTGTGGAGCTCACTTCGGATCCTCTGTCCCCCTCTCTCTGCCCCTCCCCTGTTTGTGCTCTCTCAACAATAAATCAACATTGAAAATAAAAGTGAGTCATTACGTCCAGCCCACACTTAAGGGGAGGGGATTATACAAGGGTACAAAGACCAGAGAATGGATACCACTGGGGACCCTTGGGAAGCTGCCTCGCACAGGTAGAGCAGCCAGGAGAGGCTCCACTGACAAAGTGACATATGAATAAAGACATGTGAAATATAAGAGGGGAAGCCATGTCTGGAGGAAGAGCATGCCAGGCAGAAGGAACAGAGCATGCAAAGGTCTCCAGGCAGAAGCAAGACTGGTATATTCTCCCTGGAAAAATCATCAGCTCGATGGTCTCCAAGGCTCTTCCTGTCTTTAATGCGTTTGGAATCAAAATGTGTTAATCAATAAGGTCCTTTTATCCAGTGACCGTATACCATTTCCCGTATGTCAGGCTGTGTGCAAGGCCAAGAGTGCCAGCAACCCTGAGCTCAACCAGTGAAAAGAAAGTCAATCAGACCTGCACGTAGACCCCAGAGCTCTGTTTTTAACAGGGTAGTGTGTGTTTTTGAGGATCTCACAGTACTTGTCTTTGGACTCCAAAAATATCTAGCAACAGCTGCTCTCCATCTTTCACGGGTTGTTAACCTGGAGTCTGTGCCCCAAACTCAGGGTCCGGGAACTTGGATGAGAAAATTTTACATCTCTGGTTTTACTGACTTCAACTGAAAGTTAGCATGATCTTTCATTATGCATGCCTGTGTCGTAGCCCCCTCCCTGATAACCCCGATGGCCCTACGCTTGAAGTTGACACCCTTATGCAGTGTGCCCCCTGCCATAGTACCAGGGATGGTCTGTGTGACCCGTAGGATGTGGAAGTGATGGTATGCCCCTTCTGAGATGAGATTACAAAAGTCTGAAGCTTCTGTCTCGGGCTGTTGTTCTTTTTCTCCATCACTCAGACTGAGGGAAGCCAGCTGCCATGTCTTGAGGACATCTGACAAGGAGCTGAGGCATTCAGCCAAGAGCCAGCCAGAAGTTCAGACCTGGCCACAGCCTGAGGAGTGAGCTTAGAAATGGATTCTCCAGATTTCATAGCTTGACTATGGCCTGGTGACTCGGACCAGAGGCCCTAAGAACTGTTTCCTGGATGCCCAACCCTCAGAAACTGAGTGTGATGGTGTTTGTTGATTTTAAGTTGCTACACTGTTTATGCAGCAATAGATAACTAATAGAGTGGGTAGATGACACAGTAGCATTAATAGTGCCTGGAACTTTGTCATCAATAGAAATTGCAGTGTTTGTTGTTGTTGTTTGTTGTTTGTTTGTTTTTAGAGAGAGAGAGCACAAGCCAGAGGACAGGGGCAGAGGGAGAGAGAGAGAGAGAGAGAGAGAGAGAGAGAGATTCTTAAGCAGACCCCACACTCAGCATGGAGCTCAGTGCAGGGCTCAATCCCACGACCCTGGGATCATGATCTGAGTTGAAATCAAGACTTGAACCCTCAACTGACTGAGCCACACCCACAGTTACTTTCATATTATATTATCATTATTATAGACAGAGTCAATATGCCATCATTATTCTGAAAGTACAGAACTTGTTTTTCGTATATATCTCTATACAGAGAATATAAAGAAGCTTGTATATTATTTTATCACATTTTAAAATATTGTGATAATTGAATTTCAATATAACTGGGGTCTTTTATAATTTTATGCATGCATCTTAGTTTTTTGAATTTAAAAACATTCTCCTGAGAAAGGGTCCATAAGCTTCACCTGACTGCCAAAGCACACAAAAAAGGTGACGGATCCTGAATTTGGAAGCGTGGTTTCTCTCTGCTGATATGCAAGGAGTCTGAGAACACTTCCTACAGGCACAAGTAAGTTCTGCACAGCCAAGACGGCAGGATCTTCCAGGTTCTGGGCCAACTGTCTGCGTGAGGACAGGAGATGAGCATGACTGGCCAGGCTAGCCTGTGGGACCCTTAGTAGGAAGGAGACTGGAGCAGCTTTTGGAGCAAGCCTGGACTCCTCCGGCACTGGGAGTGCCTCCTGCCCACGATTTGCATCAAACACTGCCCTTCCTTTGCATCCAGTCTCAGAACTGCTCTTTTCATTGGCTGCCAACCCTGAGGCACGCAGAGCACAGCGGAATGCAGCCACTGTGCTGACAACCTTGTGAAAGTCAGCACAAAGCACCCATGCGTTGAGAGGCAGGAGGCCAGCTCGTGGCTGGAGACAGCCCAGAGGGAGTGAGCCGACAGGGGACTCCTGTTGGAAGACCATTGTCTCTCCCCTTGATGCTCAGGAGGACACTGGCCTCCAGGGGGCAGCTTCCTGGCCCTTCATGGAGGGGTAGGGATCATCAGGAACTCCTTTTCCATGAAGGGAGTTTGCCCTTGTTAGACGTCCGAGGTGGTAAAGCGAGAAGAAAGCTGGAAAATGCCCATCACCTTCTGGTGTCAGTCGCATTTTAGAGATGGGACATGGAGAGGTGAAATGTCTTTCCAGGACCACGAGAGACTCATTTGCCAAGGGGCAGTTCAAGGTTTCAGTGCCCTAATAGACTGTCTTGTTGACTCTTGCATTTCTAAGGCCTGGCAGGGGGACAGACACATAAAAATGTGTTGAAGGAACGAATGAGTACAGCCCAATTTTCTTTGTCACAACAGATGATAAATTGTTTCCCTGCCTCTTCGTCCTCCTTTGTTCACTCCAACGTCTAAAATATACCCACATTTTGTCAAGTTCCTAGGTCACAAGATTGCGTTTTGTTGTGAATTTGATAATCCTAGGGTCGTTATTACTTTAGCTTTAAAATGAATCTGTACTCCAGGCTGATCCAACACCACGTGGTGGGGGTGAGCAGGAGGGAAGAGGAAATGAAAGTGCTAGGAACTCTCTGTGACCTGGGAAGGGTTGGGAGACAGGGACACCCCTGCCCAGAGGCCAGGGTGGACCTTAGCGCCGTGTATCTCCACTGCCTACAACAGAACCATATATACAGAACATACAGCAGGTGCTCAGTAGAGACTTGTTGGTTTGCTGATTGGCTGACAGATGAGTGAAAGCACCCTAGAAGTTGACCCCTGGTGGCTTCCACAACCTTCTCTATGTAGTTGCAAACAAGATGTGTTGCCAAGAACTCAGATCCCACCTAATGGATGCAAGCCAGAGCCAGATCTCAAACGTGCCTTTCTGGGCTTCGGTAATGAGGATATGAAAAGTTCAGGTGAAGTTCTGTATTGCACATATGTGCATGTATGTATTTTGCCAACTCTCTACGCAGCTCACAGGAGCTGGTGAACATCTATCAAGGGCAGACAGCCAGACCCAAAGTTGTGACATCATGATTCCAAAGCTGAAAGAATTTATCTTCCCCATTTCCATTATAGACAGCAGGCACTAGGTCTTAAAGAGTCACACTGTGACTTTCAAACACTGTCCCTATCATAAGGTTTTATATATGTATTATGTAACATACACACACACATATGCGTGTTATATATTATATAACATATTTATATATATAACATATATTTATATATAATGTATATACAACATGTGTGTATGTACATATGGTATACCCTTTTTATCTAGAAGTATTCCCATAGAGATCAAATTTAAAAAGTCAAATAGAAAAAAAATGTATATTCTATTTCAGCTTGCTTCTTTAATCGTCTCCAAATACTTCGATGCGTGCTTACTTGATGAGTTCATGAAATGGATACTGTATGTGTTTTGCATTTCTATAAAATCCTTAGAAAAGTATACCAAATAAAGGATTTTTTCCTCTTCTGTGACATATTTGAGAGGGAAGGAGTAAAGGAGGCATATTCCCCTAAATAGTTAAAGGTAATGTGGTTTAGCAATTCAGATTGGTAAATGTTTATTGATACCCTACTTTATGCAAGGCAAGGAGTAGTGCCTTGGAGAGTGAGAAATCCCCAGAGATAACAATCTGTGCCTTGGGACACCCTAAATCTATTATATACACAATAGACTAAAGTGTATATGTATATGTATATGTATATGTATATGTATATGTATATGCATATGTATGCAGAAAGTACAAGATGCAATAAAAGACTGCAAGCAAAATATTTTGGAATGACAAAATATAGTCAGTTTTGGTGGAAGAAGTGAATAAGAAGTGAAATGAGGAGATAGTGAATGTAGGGATGTAGGGCTAAGGTGAAGGGAGGAATGAGAGGAAAGGCAGGGGCCAGGAAAGAAATCCTTGTCTCCAAGTGGGGAGTATGGAGGCCAAATCTACCCTTCAGACATTTGATCTTTTTCTCTCTTTCTCTCAATGGACTCCAGAAACACAGGAAGTTGTTGGATCTGGTGCACAGGGTAGGAAGCGAGGAGAGGGTTAACCTTGCCAAAGACCAGCTTTACTCCCAGACCTGCCTGAGAAAGGAAGGTTGAAGGGTCCTATGACCTAATTCCTTTCCACTCAAGAATCTCTATCTTTACTTTGCCTAAGTGGTTTTCCATGTTCGGGCCTCCTTAATGATAATAATAGATGTCAAGATGAAATAAGGCAAGAGAATGTACCTGAGTACTGTCTTTTGTCTTTCAACCGGGCACCTAAGTACACCCACAAATCAAACTCTACTCAGAAGAATGGTGATGTGGAAGGTATCGTCATTGTCCTTGATCTTTTAACCTCTGTCTTTAAAATGACTCTCTGACCTGCAGTTAGCACTTTTTCTTGGCAGCTTTTCTTCAATATTATCCTTCCTGTTTTCCTTCGAACCATTATGTTATCTATTTCCCTGCTGAATATGATTTCCTCCCTATCCACTCATTAGCTTATTTTAGCTACTTATTCTTTCCCGACTATTGCTTTCTTACAAACTTCCCACATATGTCCTCTTTGGCACGTTTCCAGCCATTTTCCTTCTTAACTCCTATTTTGTGCAGAGTTCATAAAAATGTATGTGATTATATATATAAAACCTATTCCCAAGGGTACGCTTCCAGGAAGCAGCTCACAGCTTCCATTCATCAAATCCCGCACTGTAACCAGGCCCCAAAAGCTTGTTTAAGTACTGCCCTTCTGATAGCAGATTCTGTTTGGGGCCTTTGGAGCAGAGTCCTGAGAATGTAACCTAACACCCTCTTTCCCCTTTCTGCTTGCTTGTCAAGTGAAGTAAGCTGTGTGAAAGACATTGAAAGCTGTGGTATTTGTCATTGTTATTACTGTTTATTGGCTCATGCCTTCATTAAACAAGCACTTATTGAGCACCTACTATGTGTTAGTAGAGATAAAATGTGAACAAGATAGCATGGCCCAGGATGCAAATGGTGAGAACAACGACAACCACAACAAAAAACAAAAGAAAGAAAACAACATGGCTTCATGATTCACACATCTTATGGTCTAGACCAGAGTAAGGGTGTCAATCAAATAGTTGCATGACTGGGTATAAAATTACCACTGGGCTCAATGCAATGAAGGAAAGGTTTCTCATACCATATAGTAGGGGGTAGGCACCTAATCTAGCCTTGGGAGGAGTCAGCCACCCTGCTATATGTGAGAGCTGGAGTGTTAGTGGGAGCTGACTATGCCAGCACAGATGCCAGGGAGGATGGTTAGAGTAGCATCCCAGGCACAATGTACCTCAAGGTGGGAAGCCACAGGGTTAGTGGTTTCAGGACTTGCAAGAAGGTCAGTGTAACTACGTGGGAGAGCAGCGAGGCTGAGATCAAGGAGGGATGTGGTCTGTGATGAGGCTGGAGAGAAATGGTTGGGCCAGACCATAAGAGGCCAAGTTTCAGGAGGTACACTAAGGGCTTTTAGTTTATTTCAGAGGGCACAGAAAGACAGCAAAGAATTTAAACAGAAAAGAGTTTCATTCTGAAACCTCACTGTCTGGATACAAGGAACTCATGCAGGTCTAATCCTAAATGCTTTCTAGGACAAGGGATCTTGATTGCCTCTCTGCTGGGGCAAAATACAAAAATACCTGTCTATATGCTGTTGCTGGGTGAATAATGGGTCCCAATACAAACCTGAAAGCTTCTGTTTTTGGATTCCTAAACTGTAGAAGGTTATTCTTGCATTCTTCTTGTACAGTAAGATGTGATTACCTTCAGTGAGGTTCTTGCCAACAAGTCTATTTAGAACCCAGTCTTTATGGTTAAAAATGGAAGAAAATAATACATTGGGTCACCCCTAAATGCTGCCAAAGATCCTCTGAGCCTCACTTTTTACAGTTCAGAACAGATCAGAAGTTTAATGTTTACCAAGCCATTCTGTTATACCTGCTACATTGTCAAAGAAGCTTACACCTGTGGAGAAGGCCTCCAGGCGTCCTCCAAAATCCAGTCTTCCCCTCTACTTGGACAGATGACCAGACTAAATCCCCAGCCTCCCTTGTAGTTACGTGAGTCCCTAGGAGGCCCAAGGACTGAGTTCTCTCCAATGAATGTGAGTCACAGTGATTTGTTCCATTTCCAGGCCGGGTCCATAAAACCCTCCCACTGTTGGCTGCTGGGGCAATTGATGTTCAAGGTGACTTTGGAATCCACATGTAGAAGATGGCAGCACAGCTATTAGCCTGAGTTCCTGAATGATTATAGAGGATAATGGCTCTGCCTACCAGAGCACTTGCCATGACTATTACACGAGAAAGTAACAAGTATCTTTTCATTAAGTTAGTAAACTTCTGAAATGTAACAAGTAACAAACCATTTTGATAACGTGAGGAGGCTCATCCTACAAACTAAAGGCTTCTTTTTTTTTTAATGTTTATTTATTTATTTTAAGAGAGAGGAAAGAGAGAAAGCGTGAGAATGTGAATAGGGGAGGGTCAAAGAGGGAAGGAGAGAGAGAATCAATGCTGTTAATGTGGAACCCAGTGTGGGGCTTCATCCAAGGAACTGTGAGATCACGACCTGAGTGGAAACTAAGAGTTGGATGCTTAACTGATTGAGCCACCCAGAGCCCCTAAACTATGGGCTTCTTAAAGACAAGGACTACACTACCACTGATTTTTCCTCAGGCCTACAGTCCCTATCATAGTGCTTGGCATATAGGACTCTTTCAGCAGATATAGTTCAACGAGTAGTATTGCTTAGGAAACATTATGTGATGGGCTTGCAAATTTGCTCATGCAACGACTCAGATATGCAGAGAGATATACTTCTGAACCTGGTCTTTCTCATGATGTGTTCTTAGCTTGGTGGTTAGGGTAGGTGGAAGGGATAACCAAATGTCCAAGTTAAACCTTTATCTACTGCCATGTTTAAATGGCCTCATTGGGTAATGTTTAGTCTTTGGGGATAGCTGCTCATATTTGTACTCACTTGACTTTCTCCAAAACGGTGTCTAGGAAAAACACTTGAGTAAAATGGCCTCAGAGCTACCTGATATTCTCCCACCTCCTAGGTGGCCTTGGCTGTGGAAAATCTGAGGGGTGCTGCCTAATTCTTTCTCAGCTTAGTTTGGGTCCCGTGGCCGCTTCTTGTTTATTCAAATCTCCTCAGTTTTTTTGCAGGGTGGCCTTCTCTTGATTTCTGTCATGCCATTCTAGGGCCCTCACTCAAATTTCCCCCAGCCTTTACCACGATATTTCCTTACTTTGACTGTGGTGGTCCCAAGGATCACTCCCTGGCTCCGTCTTTGGGGTTCATGCCATAGAGGGGTCAAGAGAGAAGAAAAGTACAGTCTAGATCCTTATCTGAATGCTGTTCTCTTAACTCAGCTGCACTGTCCCTTGTTGGTATGGGGTCTACTGCACAGACATGTCTTACAGATTCATAACAGGAAGTAAAATAAAAGCCCAGTGAAGGAAATTCAGGATCCATATGCCTGACAGATTTTCTCTCTTAACTTTCTTTTCCTTCTTCCTACGTTCGCCTGGAGCCAAAAGGGATAAATTTTCCTCCTTCCCACAGATCCTCCTTCTACCCAGCAAATAGGCCCCATGGGCTGGGAGTTGTCTGACCCCTAACTGTGCTGTAGGTGTGGTTCTTGCTACCTTAAATGGGAGATAAAGGGCTTGGGAAAGCCTTTCTCTGTCACATGTATCTGACTCTCAAGTCTTAAGAAACTCTTACTTTTAATGTCAGATGCTAACAAATCCAAAAATATTGATGAAACTCAAAGAAGTAAGTCTTGCAAAAGATGATTGCAAGTCTTATTCCTGTTCCTCCATTTCTTTCAGAACAGGTGTTCCACAATAATTAAATGGATCTCTGGGTCCCAGGTAACTTGGTCTGACCAGAAAGTCACACACTAGGAAATGAAAAAAGGAAACTTCTAATAAAATTATATTTTATTCTGAGTCTGTTTGGGGCTTAGGACATCCTGAGATGTTGTCTTATAAAACCAGATATGTAGACGGTGAGAGGGCCATGATCTCATCTACCCCCAAGGTCTTTATCAGCTGTGACGTTGGCATAGGTGTCTGTTGCTTAACTTAAAGTATCAGGGGTGCAATTCTCTTTACAAAGAAATTCTATTGCCTCTGAGTGCTTCCCAAGTTTGGACAGTGGATTCTCTGGAGATGAATGTAGAACACAGGCAAGAAGCAGCTAGTTAGTTCTAGTCACCCCCCAAATCACCTAGGAGCTCATTAAACTAAAGACAACATGGATAACCATGTGACTTGTTTACCTCTTCTCCTTTCAGAAAAATTAATTTAAACATGGTTTTTCAGGTCAGACCATCTAAAGCAGACATCTTTAAAGAAAGACAGGGAGGCGAAAGCCTTACAAGGTATTAGTATCTATTATTCATTCTGACATTGTGACAACAAAGGAGGTGTGATTTCTTAAAAATCAAAGTATATAATGTTGTGAAATCTTCACAATGACCAGTGATGTGGTCACAATATTATCTTCCTTTCATACATGAAGAAACTGACACTTGGAGAAGTTAAGTGGCTTAGTCAAGGTCCACAGGGAGGAAACAATCCATAAACGGAGTCAAGAGTTGAGCTAAAGCCTCTTGGACCTATTTCCATTTCATATGCACACTGTCAGTCCTCATGTCTAAATGTTGTTTCTTTTGACTTCCAACATCTGCTGTGGTTTGATTTTTTTCTTTTTAAGACCATCGTGGCATGTTAATTGATCAGAGCCCAAACAAATGGATGGTGATGCCCTGCAGACTTCCATGATGTAGGACTTGGCTTATTAGTGATTTAAATCATGCTATAAAATAATCCCACTCCTACCCTATTGCTTTAAGCCATCTGCTTTGGGATGATCAGAGTATCAACCTAATTAAAAAAATACTGAGTTAGAGGTGTTTTTGTTTTGTCTGTTTTGTTTTTGATGATAGCTCAATACTGGGGGGCATTGCTGGGAGGCATTTGCCGCAAACTTCAAACTGGGTCACCTGCCTCATTTATGTGCGGAGCAGACACCTGCCAAGGCTTGTCTTTCCAAGATCTTTCTCTGTAAGAGAACATGAGAATAGGAACGTGAAGAGATTTTCTTCCCGCTGAGTTCCATAGGTCTGCCCAGCCAGGAACAACCTGGGAGCAGGCAAATATAGCAGAAAACTCATTTATGCATCAGCCAATCTGTCTGGGTTTGGTTTCTTTTTCTACGTAACAGTTTGTAACAGTTCTTACGCATGTAAGTTGTCCAAAACCACAGACAAATTTTAAAAAGAAGAAGAGGAGGAGAAAGAGGAAAGAAAAATAAAAGATGTATTTCTGTCTTTAAACACTCTGAAAACCTTTTGTAGAATGAAAGACTATGCACTGAGCCACGACAGACTTCATTCAACCCCCACCTTTTCACTTTTCCTCTTATACTGCTTTATCCAGACAAAACATCCGTTAGTCCCTCCTGGTATGTGTAATCGAAGCAGTAATTCATGGCTTTATTAGTTTAAAACACAGCTACTAGCTTATATCATAATTCTGTGACACTTAATTGAATTCTAGAACTGATCAAATAAAGCCACCTATATACAACCGGCCGTCTGTGAAAGAGCATGAACTGGAACATTATCAGACCAGAGCCATTTCTTCCATGCTCCTGCGTCAGGTCTGAGAGTCTCCCTCTCACTGAAATTTCTTAGCATTACTCCGTGGGCACTTCCCAATTAGCATTGCTTCTTAGGAACCTTTAGCAAGAGTTTAAACATTTCAGTGAAGCTTATTTATTATTTTACCTGTTAGCAGAGATTAGCTTCAGCAATTACAATTCCCATTTGTTATAGAAGCCTGCAGTGGATGCCCAGAGCAGACTGAGAAGAGGATATTAAATGGAAGCGTATTTTAAAAGCATAAATAGGGTTGGTCACAATACAAGTGTGAAATGAAACGTGTCAGTGGTCTCAGATATGTCTCTGACTTCCATTCCGTAATCACTGGTTTCTGGGTTTACTCTGAGGACAGTTGGGTACTCATGAAGACAGAGAGCAACTTTCTAAAGGGATGGGACCCGAAACTAACTGGTTTTGAAGAGGGAAGGTGGTAAGAACTATGGGTCATTGGTGATCAGTCACCATATGGGTCTGGGGGTCCTGGAAGTGAGCAGGGGTGTTGCCTGGGGAGAAGCTAGGGGTACGGCAGAAGAGGAGAGCTGTTTCTAGGGTCAGCCTATTTCCTGTCTCCAGTCTGTGTTCCCATTACTAGTTTTCTCTGTTCAGAACCAAAATAAAAAATATTCACAACCCCTGTGCTTGACATATATACCTGACATGAGACTATTATCATACTGACAAAAAAATTCTCTGCTTTTCTTCTGGAAAGTGCTTCCCAAAAAAAGCCCAGGACTCTTACTGAGTGAAGACAATGAAGAGACATTCTTCTCCAGCAACTTAACACTCTTTTACTTGAAGAGGCTTCAGGAATGACAGTTCAGATGAGCACAACAGATACTGCCCACTGTCACCAGTGCCAGGACTTTTTGGCCAGAGCGGCCTTCCCAGGGCATGTCTTTTTCATCACCATCACAAATTCCAGTGGGGACTGGCAGGCGACAACAAGTTGAGAGTCTAAGTAAACCTAGAGAACTTGCAGTCACAAGTTGGAATTTACAAGGCTCATTGGTATTATTCCTGCTTTAATGTGGAATATAGGATCAAAGATTAAGGACATAGTTTACCTAGTGCCTGGCCATAAGAGAACCTCAATGATTAAGCCCCGTTTTAGTAAGCAGGTGCAGAGAAATAAGCTATTATTTGTTAGAACGGAATCTTTGAGAACAATATACGTGGCCATTTGGGAGGAAAGAATTTATATGTTGTTTATAGTGCTGAAGCCCAATATGGTGGATTACATTTTTTAGATGCTATTATACGACTCTAATCATTATATTCTGGAGTAAAGGTGTATAATCATTCGTAATTCATAGGTCTTACACATCTATTATTTATACCATATTGGTTAGCTTGGGCAGCTATAATGAAATAGCATAAATTGGGTGCATAAACAATAGAAATTTATTTTCTCACAGTGAAAGAGGCTAAGATTCTGCTATCAAGAGAGCAGCATGGTCTGTTCTGGCAAGAACTCCCTTCCTGTCTTGCACACAATCACCTTCTCACTGTGTCCTCGCATAGTGAAGAGGGAGAGAGCGAGTTCTTTGGTGTATCCTCTTTTAAGGGCACTGATTCCATCAGACCAGAGACTGCCTTCGTGACCTCTGACACTGATTACATCCTAAAGGTGCTGCTATCTCTAAATACCATCACATCAGAGCTAGCACATCAACTTATGAATTTTAGGGGGACACAAACATTCAGTTCCTATCATAGAGGAACATGAAACTCAAAAACATGGTCACGTGGAATAGTGAGAAAAAATTTAAAATAACTATAAGCATCAGAACCCAAAATTTATACCATGCGTGCCTCCCTATTTGTGACTCTAAAATCTACACTTCCAGAAATGTACCTAGAGACATATTCAGACTTCACACACCTAAAAATGGAAGAACAGAGTTTTATATATAAGAAGCACCATCTGCTTCATCAGGTAACTTAATATTTTGAAACTGAATCATCTCCCAATTATGATTAAAATTCATTGCAGAAAACGGAATGACTAACTTAACAGCTCAATATTTAAATAAAATTTGGACAATTACTGATTCTAGCTCATCATCCTCATCTGAAATATGAGAATATATACCGTATCTATGGTGGAGAATTGCTTTGAGTCTTAAGCAAATTGTTATAGTTGCAAAGACTTACCTGAATAAGTGGATGTTATTATGGTCTGATATTGCAAGTATTTATTTAGCTGTAGGTGTCTGACACTCTGCCATATTCAGGAAATAAAAAATTAAGTAAGACATGAGTCTCTACCTTAAAGAGATCACCACCTGGTGGCAGAAACAAATCCATGAATTGCTCTAAACAATTAATTGGGGTACAATGTAAAAAATAAGACGAGAAAGCTGTGTACAGGATACTATGGAATAACCATACACTGAGAGTTTAATATGGGGCTCAGAGACTAGTCATTTGGCATGAAAATCTGACCAATCATTTGCTTAGAACTTTCACTTGTCTCCTAAATATCTTGCCAAGATTCTTCCTGTGTAGCCTAGATTAGCTACATGAATTTTGAAGCTATACTATATGACACAATGAATATTTAGGAGAGTTACATCATCTTGGTAAATCGACTCCTTTATCATCCATCAGCCCTCTTTATCCCTTGTAACGTTCTTTGCTACTTTGATATAGTCACTCTTTATGGCTTTCTATGGACTTGTGTTAGCTTGGTATACATTTTTTAATCCTTTCACTTTTAACCAATTTATATTTTTATATTAAAAGTGGGTTTTTGTGGGCAGCATGTAGTTGGATCATGCTTTATAATTCAATGTGGCAATCTCTGTCTTTTAAGTGAAGTGTTCAGATCATTTATAATTAATGTAACTACTGATATGGTTGAGTTAAAATCTACCATCATGTTATTTGTTTTCTTTTTGCCTCATCTATTCTTTGTTCACTTTTTCTTCTTTTATACCTATTTTGGACTGAAGACTTTTAATAATTTAACTTTATCTTATTTGTTGGCTTATTAGGTATAATTCTCTGTTATGGTCACTTTGGAGCTTTTATTATACAGTCTCCCTTCAGGAGAAAATATACTCAATTCACTATAATAAGAATACAACAAAATTATACTTCTATTTCTCCTCTCTTGGACTTTGTGCTATGATTGTCATGTATTTCATTTCTATATATATTATAAACCCCAGAATGCATCATTATTATTTAAAGCAAAAATAACAATGTATTGTTAACAATGTATTTATTTTTGCTTTAAAAAGTGGATTATTCTTTAAAGAAATGTAAACAATAAGAAAAAAAATTTTATATTTACCTATGTAATGATAATTCCTGGTGTTCTTTATTCCTTTATGTAGATCTATTCTTTTATCTGGTGTTATAAGGACTTCATTTCAAATTACTTATAGATCTGCTGGTGATAAATTCTCTCAGCTTTTATGTTTCTAAAAGTCTTTACTTTGCCTTCAATTTTAAATTAAATTAAATTTTTTTAAAAAAATTTTTTTTCAACGTTTATTTATTTTTGGGACAGAGAGAGACAGAGCATGAATGGGGGAGGGGCAGAGAGAGAGGGAGACACAGAATCTGAAACAGGCTCCAGGCTCTGAGCCATCAGCCCAGAGCCTGATGCGGGGCTCGAACTCACAGACCGCGAGATCGTGACCTGGCTGAAGTCGGACGCTTAACCGACTGCACCACCCAGGCGCCCCTAAATTTAATTTTTTTAGAGAAAGGGAGAGAGAGTGGGGAAAAGGCAGAGGGAAATGGAGAGAGAGAATCTCAAGCAGGCTCCATGCCACTGAGTCCAATATGGGGCTTGATCTCACGACCATGAGATCATGACCTGCGCCAAAATCAAGAGTCAGACGCTTAACTGACTGAGCCACCCAGGAGTCCTAATTTTGCCTTAATTTTTGAAAAATATTTTCACTGGAGCCATCTGGGTGGCTCAGTCAGTTAAGCATCTGACTTTTGATATTGGCGCAGGTCATGATCTCATGGTCATGAGATCGAACCCCAAGATGAACCCTGAGATGGGCTCTTAGCTGGGTGTAGACCCTGCTTAAGATTCTCTCTCTCCCTCTCCCTTTGCCCCTTCCCCACTCTCATGCTCTCTCTCTTTCTCTGTCTTTAAAAAAAAGATATTTTCACTAGATGAAAAAAAATTGTAGGTTGATAGTATTTTTTTTCTCCAGTACTCTAAAGATGTTGCCCCACTATCTTCTAGCTTACAGTGTTTCCACAGAGAAATCTGATAGTAACCTTATTTTTGTTCCTCTTTTTCTCGGGCTGCTTTTATGATTTTCTCTCTGTTAGTGGATCTAAGTGCTTTGATTATGTTGTGCCTAGGTATAGATTGCTGCTATTTGAGGTCTGTTGAGAGGTCTGGATATATGTGTTTATAGTTTTTATCAAATATGGAAAATTATTGACTATTATTTCTTCAAATCGTTTTTAGCCTCACCACCACTCACTCATTTGAGGTATTTACCCATGTATTTAGTTGTTTGACTTTGTCCCACAGTTCAATAATTCTGTTTATTTTCTTCAGTCATCTTTCCTCTCTTCTCTCTCTCTCTCCCTCTCCTGTATCTTCAAGTCCGTTAATCTACCTCAATGTGTTCTGCAATGTTAATTCTGCTAGTAACCCCATTCAGTGGACTTGTTGTCTAGGCCATGGTGATTTTCTTCTGTAGAATTTCAATTTGGGTTTTCTTTTTATATCTTCTGTGACTCTACTCAACACGTTTACTCTTTCTTCCAGTTTCTTAAACATATGGAATACCATCATAATGACTGACTGTCCCTGCCGATTAATCCTATCACCTGTGTGATTTCTGAGAGTTTTGGTTGATTGATTGTTCTTCTCATTATGGGTCATATTTTACTGTTCCTTTGTATATCTGATAACTTCTGATGAGTGTCAGATGTTGTGAATTTTACCACATTGGCCGATGGATATTTTTGATTCCTGTAAATATTATTGAGCTTTATTCTACATGCAGTTAAACTACTTGGAAACAATTTGATCCTTCAGGTACTGCTTTTAGGTTGTATTGGGCTGGACTGAAGCTGCCATTAGCCTGAAGTTCCGCACTACTGAGGAACGTTCATCAGGGTTCTCTAATTCTACCTAAATTATGAGTTTTTCCATTAGGGCTTTAGGGAACAGGCACTTTTCTCAGGCCTGTGTGAAGTCTGAAGACTATTCCCTCTAACTCTTTCCCTGGTCTTGGGTAGTTTCCTCACATGCACACACTGGTTGATACTCAGCCGAATACTCAAGGGGGACCCTCTTCGGCTCTCTAGAATTATGACTTTGTACAGCTCTCTTTTTGTGGGTACTCTGCCTTGTAAACTCTAGCCATTTCTGTTTCCCTGGATTCTGAGCTCTATCTCATCAACCTGGCCAAACAGATGGACTCTACCTGGGTTCTTTATCCCTGTGCTGATGGACAGTTTCCTCATGTGGTAGAATAATTTCTGGGCAGTCATCAAGTTCATCTCATTTGTTTCCCATCTCTCAGTGATCCTTCATGGCCTGACAACCAATGTCTTGAGCATTATTAGTTCACACATTTGTTCAGATTTTTTCAGTTGTTTCTGGTAGGAGGATAAATCTAGTTGCTGTTACTGTGTATTAATCAGCTATCCAGGTCCTTGTAGAATACGTTGTAATCACTTCAATACAAAACTCATGGTGCCAAGCGTTAGTATGGAATTGCAAGGCAGAACACTCGACTTTAGTATACTGACCAGAGAATGTAAAACACCAAAAGAAAAAAAAAAGTTAGCTTTCTTTCTCATCCTCTAAGCCTGTCCTACTGAGGAGCTGAGGGCCATCAACAAGTCTAAATGAGCACCCGGTATTATAACTTTCTAAGAGCTGTGAATGGAAGTTCTCTGCAGTGTTGTTAAGTATCATCATTCGAGTCTTGGGAGGATACCTATGGACAGCTGGTGTCTCTGTACCCCAAGAAGGATGTGTGGGAAAGAGTCCCAGATTGGAAAATGTTCTGGAGATATTGTCTCCAGCATTACATGGACAGGGATGAAGCTGGATTAGACTAAGAAGCTTCTAAAACTGCACCATATTTTAAGTTTTCTATCTTTAATGCAGAGTCTACTAACTTTCTTAACCATGATGGCTTTTCGGTTTAATTAATACCTTGTAAATTAGAGTTCCAGTTTGGGAAGTATTTTAAGCATATTTGGTACAACTTATACCAAAGTACTTACACTTCATACACTTATACAAGTATAGTTTCAGAATATTATTAATCATATATGAGTGAACCAGGTAGAACATTTGAAATCAACAAATGTATTCTTATGAGTATTCTTCAATCACAGTCACTATCCCAAGAACCTGATGTCTTCCTTAGTTTGGATGTGTTGAGATAATCTCTAAAGTCACTTTAAGCACTGACATTCTATTTTTCTCAGATATTTTCTAGTTTAATTAACTTATGAAGAACTGAAATATAAAGAAGTAAACTTTAAAAGAATCTGAGTAGTAGAAAGAACATTGGATTTAAGACTCAGAAAGCCTTTTTGAGTAAAAAATCTATATATCTGATGAGGTAACCTTGGGACTTGACTTCTCTAGGTTTCATCACTTCATTCATTTGGGATGAATAAATGATCAGTCCAGACTCAACTATGATGTAAGAGTAAATTAAATAAATATGAATGCGCTTTGGAAGCATAGATTGCAATATCCCAAGGCCACAAAAGAAATTTCTAAAAGAACTCAAAAGAAATATGTATCAAGGATTATTGACACCAGAAACATCCAAACAACATAAACATTCCAACCCAATTGATTGCCCATGTAAAAACAACAACAACAACAACAACGACAGCACATAGAGGTAATAGCTGAAGGATGATTTGCTATACTGTTTGGCCTTGGTAGGATGTTCAGTGAGGTCATTGTGGCCAAATATGTCCCAAAGAATCAGAAAAATCACATTGGCATCATGGCTGTGATGTCACGACATGATAATATTCATGATGAGGCAATTCTTCATCATTTCTGTATGAGGCTGTTTAGAAGGATTGGTTGCTGCAGTGTAATTCTTTATCATGAGATAAAACTTTTTTTGGTGATCATTATTCAGTTTGTGAACTTTCTAGGTGAATGATCTTCAGGCACCCTTTGGGCGGAGGTTTTCAATCCTTCGTGAAGCCACCCTCTCACCTCCCTTTCCCATCAGAGCAGAAATCTCTCAACTTTCAACTAGAAAGAGATCATGAAACACATTTTGTACGCATTTTCTTCCCACTTCCAACCTCCTGACCAGAAAAACTAGCTGGAAATAAAAGACATGAGAGTTATCTGTTGCAGTTGCATAATGATTGTTCTAAAGAAGAAAAAATGGAAAATTGTAGTATTTTGATTGCTTCCTTTTCAGCTTGTTAGTGAGGGAGAGATTCTAGTCTAGGGTTACGGGGATGGCCAAACATGACACTCACCGCTGGACAGAAGAGACTGATGGCAGCCTATTGTCTAGGGAAAGAAGATGCTGTGCAACCACAGCTGGGCAGGAGTTTACTTGGGCACAGAGTGACCAATCAGGGGCTACGGGGTTAGGCTTTATGGTAACAAGAGGTGGGAAGGATTCCTGGTTTCTACAGGCGGATGTGCTTGTTTTGTTTGCCTAATTTTGTAGCTGGCAGGGAACTGGAGCCTGGTAGGGATAAGTAGGCACTGGGCCTCGGCCCCCTGATAATGAGGGTTGTTTGGCTAGGGGACCTTATCGGAGCGAGCAGAGTGGGTAGGAAGATGCAGTTAGGCCATTTGAGGCCCTCCCAGCTTTCGATGGCAAGGTAGCACATAATATTAATTTTAAGCCTGACACTACTATAGAGATGCTAGAAACAGACTTAGCCAAGTGGAGAAGGGAGCTCATCGCCTGTCAATTGCAGATCATTCCTATAAACCATCACCTTTTACCTCCACTTTTAAGTCAAACAAGAAGTCCTTTCAAAACTGGAGATAGAATCAGGAATGCTGGAAGCATTGTTGGGGCTGTTCCCAGCCTCACTTCCTTCTTCAGAAAAGATAGAAAGACCAGGGCCCTGCTTGATGGCCTGCGGCCTGTGCGCTGTCTGCAGGCAAGCTTCCTGCAACAGCTCAGACATTTGACTGATTCCCTAGGGGGCTCACTGTGGGCTGGCCTGGCTGCCGTTACTGGAACAAGGAAACAGGGTCAGTTGTCTTTGTCAGCCACGGTAAGCTGTAATTTAGAAAAGTAGAAGCCCAGTGAGCACACTTAATAAGAACACAAAGTCTTTAGTTAAAGAAGGTTTATGAAAAAGAATTTTAGGGGAATGTATTGAGAAGAGTTTTAATTAGAGATACACATGAAAGGAGATACACGATATACTCTGTTACCATAAAATTAGTAATGTAAAATTAATAAAATTAAGTTAGAATAAACTTAAACCAATGTTATTAAATGAAAATCTTTTCCTGTGCTCAAGAACAGTGATAGTGCCTTCTTTTTTTTTTTAATTTTAAATGTTAAATGATGACATTTCGAATATACAGCCTAACGCAGAAAACATTAACAGATACTCATGTACCAACCCCATATTAACAGATGTGAATATTTTGCTTTATTTGCTTCAGAATCAATTTTCTCTTTTTAAGAAGGAAAACACTAAGTACAGATAGAGCACCCTTATCCCATCCTTACCTTTCTCCCTGGAGGTAACCATGACTCTGAAGTTAGGATGTTTCTTCCCATGTACACGTTTAAACTTTTATTATAGAGATATATCCATGAATGATATGTACCATTATTTTGTATGCATTAACTATTTATATAAACATTAAAAACCATATGGTACATTTCTTTTCGTAACTTTCTGCTCTTATCAACATGCTTTGACATTTTTTTGTGTTGATATATGTAGATCTAGTTTGTTCATTTTAATCTATAGTATTTCATTATATGAATGAATCAGTTTATTTATTCATTGGCTTATAATAACATTGTGATTTATAATATCTTATTTTCATTATATCTTAATATCTTATTATAATAAGATACATATATATATTTGGTCTTATATAATAAGATATATATATATATATTTATATTTATATATATATGGTCTTTGTCCCTATTTCTGGCACAGAACTCCTCAAATACTTGGGAGTTTCCTAAGTATTGAGAGTTCAAAGTTGTCTTTTGTTATGTTAATGAACCTACTCCTGGATACTCCTAAGGATGGGGGCTGGTTGTCAGGAGAGCTAACCACATGATTAGATGCTGGAACTTACAGTCCCATCCCCTAGACCTCTGGGGAGGAGAGAGGAGATAGAGGTTGAATCAACTCCCCCAAAGAGCAAAGATTTAATCAACCATGTCTATGTAACGAAGCCTCCATAAAACCCCAAAAGGATGGGTTCAGAGAGTTTCCAGGTTGGTGAACATAAGTAGGTGTGGAGAGAGTGGTGCCTGGTGAGGACATGGAAACTTCACACCCCTTCCCCCTTCCCCATACCTGGCTCTATGCCTCTCTTCCATCTAGCTCTTCCTGAGTTATATCCTTTTATAATAAACTAGTGACCTAGAAAGTAAAATGTTTCCCTGAGTTCTGTGAGCCACTCTAGCAAATTAATCCAGCCCAAGGGGGGGTGGGGGTCAATGGGAATCTCTGATCTATAGCCAATTGGTCAGAAGCACAGGTAACAATCTGGACATATGACTGGCGACTGAAGTGGGTGTGTGTGTCGGGGGGATGTCTCCATTCCCCCCCCCCCCACTGGGTCTTGTATAGTTATTGCCATGAGTTCCCAGGATGGGTCACAAGTTCTGGGTGTCTGCAGTGGCTCATCCTTAAGTCTGCTTCCCTCAAAGCCTGCGAGCTATTAATCTCATCCTGTCTCAGAGGACCCTGGCTCAGGAGCAGTCAGGTTTCTGGAGTCATGGAGTATCTTGGATCTACATGTCTCTGATTTGCAACGCTGGAGAGGGCCTGATCTCTCAGTCCTCGCAGTGACCAAGCTGTGTTGGTTTCCACAGAGAAACGGGGGGCATTCTCCTCTTCCTAACTGTGCATCGCCTACATCTGGATGTTGCATTGGTGATGCCTGAAATTTACAAAGTATGACAGAGTCTTTCAACGCCAGCCTGTATGGTGTATCATTCTAGCACCTCTCTCCATGGGGTCAGGCCGAGGAGGAGCCAGAGGCTCCTGCACTCTGCTTTTTGCTGTTCTCTCTCCTACTCTTCTCCACACTCTCCGGGCATCCCTGCATGCAACTCCTCCTGGCAACTGCATTCTCCACACAAATACGTTCATGTAATTATCCTTCTGGGGCAGCCAGTGCCAAGCAATAGGTCTAGATTTCTCTTTTTGTTCAGCCAAGATTCCCACCCTCTGATATAATATTTACCCCACAACATACCACACCACACGACACCACACCTTGTGTCGTTGGTCTTCAAGTTCTCCCTACCTATGGCTCCTTCCCATTGTACGCCCCATGTTCAAGTCTTTTCCACCCTGCACTAAGCAAAGACTTTCAATACACCTGCCCCCTTCCAGCTACTGTCCCATCTTCTCTTCTCGTTCCTTCTTTTTTTTTTTAAATTTTTTTTTTTCAACGTTTATTTATTTTTGGGACAGAGAGAGACAAAGCATGAACGGGGGAAGGGCAGAGAGAGAGGGAGACACAGAATCAGAAACAGGCTCCAGGCTCTGAGCCATCAGCCCAGAGCCCGATGCGGGGCTCGAACTCACAGACCGCGAGATCGTGACCTGGCTGAAGTCGGACGCTTAACCGACTGCGCCACCCAGGCGCCCCTCGTTCCTTCTTTTAACTAGTATTGAAACCTCTAGACATACCAGTATGATTTAAATTTTATTTTTGTTCATTTTTTTTGTGAACATACATTACATTTATAACTAAAGAAAGTATGGTCTCTGTTATAGGTTGAATTGTTTCCCCCTAAAAAGATATGTTTGAGTCCTCAGCCCTCGTACCTCAGAATGTGACCTCATTTGGAAATAAGGTCTTTACAGGGTAATCAAGTTGCAATGAAGTCATCAGGGTGACCCCCAGTCCAATATGACTGTTGCCTTTGTGAAGAGGGGACACTTGGACACAGATACATACACAGGGAGAATGCCATGTGAACATGAAAGTGGAGATGAACAAGATACAGTGGAAGCCAAACAACGCCAAAGAATGACAACAAGCCTCTACAAGCTAGAGGGGGAAGCATGGAACAGATCTCTCCCTCACAGCCCTCAGAAGGAACCAACTCTGCCAACACTTTGCTCTCAGATTTCCAGCCTCCAGTGCTATGGGACAAAAAGTTTCTGTTGTTTGAGCCACTCAGCTTGTGAATTTTTCTTCTGGCAGTCCTGAGACACTAATGCAGTTTCTGTATCCTCATGACTCAACTTTGATGAAGTCCTCCACCTTTTCTCTAACCACCTCAACTTCTTCTCAGTTATCAGCTCCCCGGTAACGGGCTTCTATTAAGTCTTCTCATCAAAGTCACCAGTAGCCTTCCTTGTAACTGACCCCCAGTGGTCATTTCTTCAGCCCTTGTCTCCCCCTGTAACATTTTACGTGGTCTATCTCTTCCTTCTTCCTAAAACCGTATCTTCTCTTGGATTCCACAGCACTGCACTCCTGAATATTCTCCTAATTTTCTATTTTTTTTCTTAGTACCCTCCAGATTTCCCCTTCTTCTACCCTTTCCTTCAATGGAAATGCTCCTCAGGGTTCTATCTGGCATCTTATTTCATCACACTGTCGCCCCTCCCTGAGGCCGGTTAGTGGCTAAGGCAGAGACTTAACCAGATTTAGGTGCAAATTTTGGCAACAATGATTCATGGAAATAAGGTGCGCTTCCCCTGGAAGACACACAATGTCTGGTTCTCTCTCTTTCTATGGCGTTAAGGTTTTATGGTGTTAGTGGCTATTGAGGAGCCCTACTTAAAGTCATCATTTACAGGTTTGCAAAATGGTGATTTTCTATCACTCTTTATTTATTAGTTCTCTAAAGAGAAGCTTTCCTTTTTCAACTATTTAGTTACCCTGAGGAACAATTTAGGAAAGGCAAGTTAAATTCTTGATTCTTTTATTTACAGTTTTCAGAACAATGAGTTCTGTACCTAGTACCTGTGAAGATGACAAATGTGGGTTTTTTTTAATTATAAACTTATAAATTTAAATGTATCTGAGGTGTTTCAATCAATTTCAGATATTCATATTGAATTCAAATGATTCTTCTCTTCCTGTTGTCATGGCCCCAAAGGTGTGTGATTAACTTCCTTGCTTCCTGGTATAAAAAGATGTTACAGGCTCTTCTTGTAGATTTTCTGTCATGGATTTGGATTCAGTTACTTCTCCAAAGAGCCCTCATATTTTCTTTCCTGAGAATATATTATTTTTAGAATAAATAAGAGAGCATTTCTGAGAAGGACACATTCTTTTTGTTGGGCATAAAGAGCTGGCAAGAAAAAAAGAAAATCGGGTACGTAACTAATTTGCTGTGCTAATTAAGGACTAAGATAGGTGAAATTTGGAACGGAGAGAAGAAATATTAATTAAATGTAAAGAGAGCAATTCCGTTTCCCCTGTGCCTTGTAGAATTATATACCAGTCTTTCAAATTTCCTTGTTTTAAAACCCTCTCAAGGTGAGGCAGAACTGTTGATTGTCCTTGACATACATTTTCTTTTTTCTTGCATCAGGAATCCCATTTTTTTTTTTCTTGCCAAGCTCGTAGCCTCTTGAACTAAGGTTGTAGAGCTAAGTACGGCGAGGAGACAAATTTCTACTAACGTAGAAGACAAACTGTACCAGAAGTTTTCTTTAAGTGAGGAAGTGAACTCTTTGTTCTCTTTTACGCTGACTGGAACGCAGGCACAGTGGCTGGAGTTTCAGTAACCATCTCAGAACACGAGGCAGTAGCAAATGTTGAGGACAGCAGAGCAACAAATTAGAAGAATTCTGGTTCCCTCCCTGATACTGTAGAAAAGGGATCAGCAAAATGTTTCTGTAAAGGAGCAGATGATAAATATCCCCAGCTTTGCAGGCCATATGGTCTCTTTCACAACTTGTCAACAATGCCATGTTAGAGGGAAAACAGCCATAAAGAATATGCCATAAATGAGTTCCAATATGTTCCAACGTGTATTCTAATAAAACTTTATTTACAGTGAAACGGACTCTCTTATCATTTTCATATGTCATCAAATCATATACTCTTTCGATTTATTTTCAGTCATGAAAAACTATAAAAGCAATTCTTAGCTCACAGGCTTACGAAACAGGAGCAGGTCAGTTTGGGTGCAGGGCGTGGTTTGCCAACCTCTGCTCTGGCACCATGAGGTCTCAGATTTCTTATCTTTGGTCTTTGTTTACGGGAGACGGGCAATTTTATGTTGTTTCTGGGAGATGGGGTTTGCTGTGACTCAGCAGAGCTAACTCCCGGTAACACGTAGATGCCACAGCCCCTAAGGTAAGCGACCCTCACATGCCCCCGAGCTGTCCTGTACCCCTTGTCCTCAGGACTCTCACTGACCCGCACCTTTGCTTCCTGTCCCATTTCCCCTACATTTCACTGGCCTTTCCATCGGAGCACTTCCTTTATACTCACTTGTACAGGGACCTTTGTCGGGGTCTGCTTCCGATAGCTCCAAACTTTGCAGTGGTAACTGTCGTGACTCAAAGACCTTTTTCTTCAGACTTTAATACAACAGCAGAAGCAGCGGGCTACTCCTTATATAAATTATACCCTGGTATTCTAGGCACGACTCTTTCCCAGTGCAGCATAATGGTTGAGAGCAGGGGTTCTGGCGTCTCCCTACTTGCACTGAAATCCGATTTAGCTTTTCTGAGCATCAGGCAGAATTCCTTATCTGTAGAGTGGAGCCAATGACCCATACTCTTCAGCACACAACAAATAGTCTATAAAGTTAGTTATTATTAATGTCAATACTATGTTGTCCAAGGCACTGAGACACAACCACTGCTACTTGTGAATTGCAACATGGCATCTTCTTTCTAAATGATGGAAGAGCAAGTGGGAAGTGCTCTACGGAACACAGAAGAACTACCAAATGGGGGTTCTTTGTAGGTGATATTTGCAGATCAGAACCTCTAAGTACAGTACCGATATAAAGGAAGGGACACATCCTGCTCTAAAACTTTAGCAATAAGTAAGGCAAATGGCTGTGCTCTGGAACCAGGCACACCGGGGCCATGATCCTGAACTGGCCACTCACTGATTCACTAGGGATGTTATTAACTTACCCAGTGGGGTTGCCAGTGCTTGTCTCCTGAGGTTATTGTGCACATTAAACAAAACTGTGCAAATAAAGCCTTTAGCTACTCGCTATTAAGAGCTTTATTATGTACCAGACACCGTGCTATTATTATCCACGACCTGACTTCACGGACGAAAAACAGGGAGATTCCAAACATTGCTCAGACACCTTTGTCCTGATGACATATGTGGCAGTGGGGCCGGATCCCAGAAGACCTTTTAGGGATAACCACCTGGCTCTTTCCTTGGCTGTAGAAGTCTACCTTCTTGGGTTAATATGTTTGAGTCCCCCTACCCCCACCCGCCACAGGGGAACACGAGGAAAATGAATGGCTCCCTTTCTGCTGAGAACAGGGGAAGTGCAGGTCCTGACACCCTTTGCTAGGCTCGATCCCAGCAATTCTGCATTGTAACCAGCACCAGCCACGCAGTGTGCTGCAGGCTTCACTGCATAGCGGCTTTTAAGCTGCCAATGTTTGTGCATCTCTCCCGGTGGAGACTGTGTTTGCCACAGCACAGAGCCGCTGTGTGGAGAAGGCGGACTGCGGGAACGCAGAGGGAAAACAAATCCCTTCTGTATGGCCACGAAACTCACCAAGGAGCCTTTTTGCTCTGCTTGGGGAGGGAGGAGAAAGGAAAAGGAGAAACCACACGCTCCAAGGGATTCAATCAATATTTGCAGTCTGCCTGACTCACCAACGTGGTCTGACCAAATAAGAACTACCCTTCTACCCTCATTTAAGTATTTAATAAATGATCAATAGTAGGATTGTCTTTCCACCAGCTAGAGAGTTCTAATATGGTGGCACAGAATTCTTTTTTTTTTTAATTTGAACTTTTTTTTTTTTTTTTTTTTTTTTTTTTTTGCCACGTTCAGCAATTGCTATCAGATGCTGAATGTCTGTGGTCACACACTCAGCTTCCTGTTTATAAACGCGCTCTGTTTTCAGTGAGTCAGCGGTTTCTTGTTCTGTATAGAGGTATAGCTGGCCGTGTCAGGCCAAGGAGGTCGAAAGGGCTTTGTGAATGGCCCAGTGTGCATGGGCCTCTGGGCATCAGACGTCAGGGTTTGTGTGCTCGTAGCTATATGCAAGTTAAAATTATTCTGCTCAGTAAGTTTGGTGGGTTCTTATCTGACTCCGAGCTTAACTGTTGTCAAAGATAAAATCAGACGCTAGTTAAAGTGATAAGGACAGATTTTAACCAGGGCTAACTGTTGCAGTAGGGAAGAGAGCCTAGTGTGAACTAAGCTTGACTAGATTTATACAGAGGTGTCTGGGCGTTTTAACGAGAGAATGGGGGCTAGGGAAGGGTGAGCCGGGCTCAGTGGAATCAGGGACCTGAAAGCTTTCAAAGGGTTGGTCAGTGTAAATAGGGTTAGGTCAGCTGGTCTGTCAGCTGGCGGTGATCAAGGTTGGGAGTCTGTCCTCCCACAGAGACTAGGAGGCAGAGGCCGTATCCGTCCTGATGATCTCACACTTCAAAGAGTGCCTTTTAGGTCCTTGAGAAGATACTCCTAAGTTGCAGGAGGTACACGTCGACCTCAAAGGGACAGTGGAAGGATTTCCAACAGCAAGCCCTTTTTAGTAAATGCCCTGAGAAAGGGTGGTCAGGTTTCAGCTGGAACAAATGGTCAGTTCTTTCGGCAGCCTTGAGTTTTCTCAGTCAGGGACTTCAAGGGGATCAAGGTCATCCTAGGGATGTGGCCTTGAGCTGTTAGAAACCGTGTGAGTTTCTGTTCGAGTCTTTAGAGGCCAAGACTGAGGCCTGCGTGAGAAGAAGGCTCTAAGAAGCCTGGCTAGAGTTTGGCCAAGGAGGGAATCTTTGTCTCTGCGAAGCGGGCCAATGTCCATCTTCAGCTACAGTCTCATTCACTTCCCCTGGCACGGCTACTTCCCCACCTAGTGATCGGACCTCCTGTCATCCTCAGTGCCGGACAGCCACTAGCTGGGCTGGGACTGCAAATACCTAATCTCCTTAAAGGGCATGTGGGTTCTGCACTTTTTCCTCACTACTTCCTCTCCACCCCTAGCTCTCACGGGTCTGTTGGCCTGGATGTGGCTCTTAATACTCTCCCTTTACACAGCCCCCCTTATAAGCCAACTGTGGCAGCCTTCTCAATTCAGTTTATCCCCATCTCTTCCCTGGAAAAGCCTTCCCCTGATCTCTGAGAGCTGGGTGTGGAGCTCCTGTGACACATGCTTTCCCTCCATAGCGTTTATCACCCTGTAGTGTGGCACCTGCTTGAGGTCCTTTTCCTCCACCAAACTATAAGCCATAGGAGGGCAGGGACCGTGTTCAATTGATCCTTGTCCTCCCAGCACCTAACCACAGTAGGTGCTTAATAAGTGCTTGCTGAGCAGCTGCATGGATGGTAGCTGTCCCTCGATGTATCCCCGTAGCACCCTGTTCTTAATGGGGTTTGAATCCCAGCGTAACAAATTCTATGGTGTGGGACCTTGGACGAGTTGCTTAACCTCTTCGCACCTAAGTCTTCTTGTCTGTAACATGGATGAAGGATGATATTCCCCTCACATGGCTGAGAACAGAGCCCGGCACATAGTAACACTCTGAAAGTGCTATTACTATTGCGTGTTCTAAGATGCAGTTAGATACTCTCTGCCAGTGATTTGTTGCATGAATGACTGAATGAATCCATAAACGTCCAGCATCTCAGCTGACCCCTAGTCCTTGCTTCCTCTGCCCTCTGGGCAACATGTCAACATTTACCTTTACTGCTGTTGTTTTCTAACTTAGCAGCACACAGCACCCCTCCACCACCCCCTGCCTTGGCCCTACTGGCTAGTGTTCTGACTTGAAACAGATGCTGGGTGGTGATGGAAGGTGAAGGGCAGAGCTGGTATCTGGTTGGGCCTCTGCCTTGAGCCCCAGAAACTCCCTTCTCTATGTTTATGTCTCTGATTCTTCCCAAATTGTCTGGACTCAGGTCTCGCTTTCCTCACCTACCACACACTCCACACACACACACACACTCACACTCTCCAATGAAGCAACAGTAGCCAAGAGCACCAATGGCTCTGCGTCAAGCAGGCAGACCCAGGACCTTCTTAGTCTACAGCAGACCATCAGTGGTATTGGCCAGACCTTCCCTCTCAGAATATTCTCCTTCTTTGGCTTCTATGACCCAAGTTTCTCCTGTTTCCTCCCTGCCTCTTCTCTGTCTCCTCTGCAGATTTGGCCTTTCTGACCCAACCAGTAGGAGCTTGGGCTCTTTCCTTCTCTTCCTCTGTGTTCTCTCCAAGGAAGTCTTGCTCATGCCCAAGGCTTCAAATACCACCTACAGGCAGATGAACCACAAACACCATCCTGCCTCTTTATGCCTTGAATGTATCTCACTCTTTTTAAATGTGATCTTATCAGAGAAGACTCCCCTGACCCCCAGAACTAAAAGAGCCCCATACCCCTTCCCATCCCCTAGCCCACTTGTCCTGCTTTAATTTTCTTCTCAGCACTTATGACCACCCAAGATATTCTGTATTTGTTTATTATCTATTCACCCCTACTAGCGAGTAAGCTCTGTGAGACTTTGTGGTAGATGTTACTCTAGGCACTAGAGACAGCAGTGAATAAAACGTACTAAGGTCTCAGTGAATACTTGATAAAACGTGTGGATGGAATTTAGGTTTCCAGCTACAATTCTCCTCCGGCTCCAGAGCAATATATAATCAACTGTTGCCTTGACAACGCTTCTGGGTGTCCCAAAGGCATCTCAAACTCAATCTCTCTACACCAATGCTGTCCACTAGAACTTTCTATGATGATGGAAATATTCTATCTCTGCATGGTCCACTATGGTAGTCACCAGCCACACGTGACTATCCAACACTGGAGATGTGGCAATTGCGATGGAGGAGTTGAAATTTTAAGTTTCTTTAAATTAAAGTTATTTTAATTTAAATAGCCACATGTAGCCTAGGAGCTACCATGTGAGGTAGTGTAGTTCTAGACTGAGCTGATGAGCTTTCTCCCAAAACCCGGTCCAGAGGCTTCTATCTTATCAAATAGCACCACCATCCACCCGGATAAGAGCGCAGAAAAGCAAAAGTCATTCCTGACCAGCTCCGTTTCCTATACCAACCAGAGCCAATCCTTCACCAAGTCCTATTTATTTTGCTTCCTAGATTTCTATTTTTTTAACCTGTCCATTTTTTCCATCTCTACTGCTACCCCAGAGGAAGATATACAATCTCTTATTGTGACTATTTCATCTCTTTTTTTTTTTTTAACAGATGGTGGTTAGTGATGTGAAGGACAAGGGGGATGAGAACCACTTTATTATTTTTTAATGTTTTTTTTAAATTTATTTTTGAGGGAGAGAAAGAGAGAGTGAGTGCTTGCAGAGAGAGAGGGTGACAGAAGATCCGAAGCAGGCTCTCCGTCAGTGCATAGCCTCATGCGGGGATCCAACCCACAAACCATGAGATCATGACCTGAGCCAAAGTCAGATGCTTAACAACTGACCCACGCAGGCACCACTCATCCCTTATCTTGAGTAAAGCCTCTTAACTGATTTGACCATCCCATTTCCCCTTCTCCGATCCATTCACCATATCCTACAAAAGTGACTCCAAATGTATGTAGTGTACCTTGATCACATTACTGACACCTCTCTTTCCTACTCTGCTGCTTTGGATGGCCTGCAAGTTCCTGCAATGGTCTGAGTCTTGCCAACCTTTCCTGAAGTGTTCTTTCTGAGCTCCAGCCACAACGGCCTTATTTCCATCCTGCACTTGGGCCATTTTCCTTTCCAACATAGTGTCTGTTTTCCCTAACCACTGGACAAGGTCAAATCCCTATTACATGCTCCCATAACACCAGGTATCACTCCTCAGTACTGTTATAGTCATTTAATAATTAATTAATATTTATCTTTCCCACTGGAAAGTAAGCTTCCTGGAGCAGGGACCTCTTCTATTTTGTTGACCACTTGGTAATATCTGTCTAATAGTAGACGCTCCATGACTATTGGGCTCTACCCTGGAGAGGTGAAGAATGTTAGCCTTACTTGCCTCCGGATCCAGGCACCTTATGATGGGCAGATGGAATAATTATCCATTGCAATCCTGCCTTGCCTCTCTGATTCCCAAACTGAAAATGAGACCCCTGGGTGCTCAGCCACCCCTGCCTAAAAGGACAGGAGAAAACAGTGAGGGACAATATTGAGTTAATCGTTTACTCAAATAAGACTGAGAAAATCCACGACTGTCACGTTACCCTGACTGGGCAAGAATAAGATTTCTTCTACAGAGAGAAGTCTGGGCACAAAAGCCAGGTTCAATTACAGGGAAATCAAGTCATTTTTGTACACCTACCACAAAGGAAGATGTCTAGGTCATGGTCATCATCTATTCTGGACCTTAGTTTCCACGTCTGTGAAGTGGGGTGTTCTGTAGACCAGTGCTTCTCCGATGTTCTGTGTGTGGTCACCTGGGAATCCTGTTGAAATGTAGATTCTTTTCAGTGGGGATGAGTCAGAGTCTGAGATTCTGCATTTCTAAGGAGCTCCCAGTTGTTGCTAAGGCTGCTGGCCCTCTGACTACACTTTGAGTAGCAAAGGAATGGAGACAATTCTAAGGCCTGTTATTTTATGGTTATAAATTATCCAGGGAGAATAATCACTGAGGACCAGCCTTGAAAAACCAGAGATAGATTTCTAGTTAAGCTTCACATCGAAGAGATGTGTTATTTTGAAGGAGAGATGTCTTATTTTTGAAGATTAATCCACCTCTCCCCTCCTCCTTGGCCTCCCACCCTCCCCACCCCAATCCTGCCATCTTTGCTTCCTTATCATTGAGTAAATCTCTGGCAAAAATTAAAAAAAATGGCAATGCTTCCAGAACCAAAGCTGAATGCATAAAAAGACCTTAAGAAATATGTTTTGGGGAAGGGAAAAATATAGTTTTTTGATAAACTTTAAATGAGTGATTATGGAGGATGGGTGTGGGGACTTTGAGTATTTTAGGGAAAACTGGGTAAAGGATGAAACATCTTAATAACCCATGACATGAAACACTGAGACCGCATATCCTGTTGACCAGTTCAGAAAATATGTTTTGACCCCAAATATTTAAAATACAGATCCTTACAGAGAATCCATGGTAAAAGGTCCCTGCAAATGTTAGTTTGCTGGAAGTTGTCAGTTCACTTCCCCTGGGGGTAGAATACACGGGCTGTATGCATGCACGTGTGCTCATATATTCATGCACATCCATACACACACGCTCCACACTGCACACACATCTACACACACATACACTCATCCACACACACACGTTTCCTTAAACTGGCAAGGAACGAAAAAACTAAATAAATAAACTGCTAAGGAACTAAAAAGAATGACTAAGGAATGTTTTTTAATAGAAGCGTTACTTCCTTCCTCACAAAATTATTGGCTCTCTTCAGTTCCCTTCATTCTGACCACCCCAAGTGAACCTGGGTGCTGCAATGGCCCCAGGCTGCCTTCAATAAACCTCCTTTGGCTGATGATCCCTGGCAGCCTCAGAGACCCAGACCCAGGTCCCCCAGTGACCGTCTGCAGTAGATCAGCAGGGAAAGGCAAGCAGTGGGTCTGTGCCACCCCCATAGAGCATTTTGTGGGCCACCGGGCTAGGGCTTGGTGTGCGGGCTTCCAGGCTAGGGCTGCCTTGTGGAGACAAACTGCTTTCAAGATCTGAGCTGGCTCTGGTCAATGCTAAGACGGATCAGTGTAAGTCATCTACTCTTTGAATCTTGCATGAGCCCTTAGGTGGAGATTACAGACATATCCACCTAGTTTAATAAAAGAGAGACATATCCACCGAGTTTAATAAAAGGGCAGAGCACCCACACAAGGACTTTCCATGTGGTTGGCTCAGGCAGTGTAAAATAATGGATCTTAATGGCTGATATTCATTAAGGACTTACCAGGTCATATACTTGGATGATCATGTTCACAGACTAACTTCTGGAATTTTCGCAACTCTATGAGGTAGGCAAAATGATTAATTTCTGGAGCTTTGTTCTCCACAGAGAATAAAGAAAGGCTAAAGGGATAAAGAGTAAATCATTTGCCTGAAGTTTCTCCTGACACAAGTAAGACTTAAAACACCAACAAACAAATCCAGGACAGGGCATTAGCACGTAGTAAGGGTTAGAAAAATGTTAACAATTATTATTAAATATTCACCTATGCCATCAATCAACCTAGTAAAAACAATTGTATGAGGGCAGTATTATCACCATTACTTCCAAGTGAAGAGAACAAAGCTCTGAGAAGGCTTATCACCTGCCCATCAGATCTTCCTGTAGCGGCCAGCTCTTCGAGCTACATCACAGCTTTCATTCATTGTTCATGCTGCCCATCTGCAAGGCAAACCTCATGGCCACTCTTTCAGGCTGGTCATTTTCCCAGTCAGATACTGACAGGCCGACATCCCAATTACCTTCCATTTATTCTCCCTGGAGCTATTCTCAAACCTCAAAAGATTTTTCAGAGAAAAGAAGACTTGGGCATATAGCCGCAGAAGGCTGTAGATATTTCCTTAATTTTGATTCTCATAGGGGTTTAAATCTGCGATATTTGCAAGAATTTTTTTTCTTATTGGTCTTCGCTTTTACTGTTTATTTTATTGGGATAGAATAAATATGCCCGCCTAGCTCCAATCATAGCAGAGTTGAAATGACCCTCTGCCTTGAAGGATTTTAAGCACGACCAACCCTCCACCGCCTCGCTTTTATTCTCTAGGGTGAAATAAGATAATGCACAATGCTCACACAGGCTTGGCCCTTCCGGCCCTATGAATCCTTTTCATCTACTGGGATCCAGGATCTCTTGATTTAAAATGCATAGAATTCCTGTGTGCAGAGCAAGTGAAACCCTGCTGGCATATTTTCAGGTTTAACCCTCAGCTGGCAGGGAGAAAACCAGTCCTCAGTCACACCAGGAATATTCTAGGAGTTTTGTATCGGTCCTGACAACAAGCCTGCTGGACTGTGTGGAAATGAGTATGCTATACTCCGAGCCCTGTTGCCTTGGATGAGAGATTTACCTTCTCTGGGTCTCGATTTCATTCATGATACCTACTCAGGTGATAATGGTACTAAGCAAAGGTAGCCCCGAGTGTTGGCCTGAGTGTAGCTGTACAAGGACGTTGAAGTAGGTGATGACAGAGGTTGCTTCCAGATCTGTTGGCAAGTGGAAGATTCTGTGAGTGGGATAGGTTGGCAGAGTTCTTTCTCTTTGTGACGTAGGCTCCTCTGGGGTGTGGTCTTGCTCTGTCAGGGAACTGAGAATCGTAGAGGAAAACGACAGTGAGGAGTCTGGAGAGTTCTCATCTGCCCTCGGTAATCTCTTCTGACTTTGAACCTCACCCCTACTCTCACTACCCTCTGTGCTCTCCTTGACTTGCTAGCTGAACATCTCCACTGCAAAAACCCCCTCCCCTGCAAAGCCAAGCGTAAAACACAGCTGACCCAAAGAAGTTCGAAGAAAGAGGCAAGATCTGAGCTCCTCATGCTTTGGCTGGCTCACCCCCCTAGGTTGAGCTACTTTGGGTCAGATGAGTTTTTTATTAAAGTGTTAATGTATTTCTCAAGGGATGCAGTGTGCCGGCAGCACATCTGAAACCGGGTGCTGAATGAAAGGGTCCTGCATGCAACCGCATCTGCTTTGCATTACGTTATGCTCTGCAAAAGACAAAAATACAGCCCTATCAGTCTAAAAATACTTCCTAGTTGTTAGCCAAAAAATGCATTTATTCTTGGATTCATAAAAATGCAGGCCATGTGAAATATGTGGGGAGCATGCACTCTTATAAAAAAAAATTGACCAAAGAAAGAGAAGAAAAAGTTAAACTTTGAAAAGCCTTTATTGAAAGAAAAAGAAGGTAGAAATGGTAAGGTTTGGGGTGAGACTGGGAAGCAGAACTGGGAAAGCTTTGTGACCAGGGGAAAAAGCTCCACTTCTGAGGTCCAGGCTGCCTCTGCCCTCCACTCCCCTCCTGGGAAGGCCCTGCGCCCTGGGCCAGGCTCTCCACTCTCACTGCTTTGCTTTGGGGGGCCTAGGAAGGCCGGAGGCAAGAACCATTCACAACCCCAAATCTCAGCATCGTGATCTGTGCACTGCTTCTCAAAGCTCCTACGATTTGGAACCAGTTTTTTCCCCTCTAATCCACGGTGAATTGGTATTTTTACAGGTTACAATAAGAATGATTTGATTAAAAGATGAAATGAAAAAGACATATAAAATGAGCCCCCATTGTTGTATTACGAGATTCAACAGACATAAAATTACACTTCAAGATCATTTAAAAAAAAATTTTTTTTTAACGTATATTTATTTTTGAGACAGAGACAGAGGATGAGCAGGGGAGGGGCAGAGAGAGAGGGAGACACAGAATCTGAAACGGGCTCCAGGCTCTGAGCTGTCAGCACAGAGCCTGACGCGGGGCTCGAACTCACGGACCGTGAGATCATGACCTGAGCCGAAGTCAGACGCTCAACTGACTGAGCCACCCAGGCGCCCCTCAAGATCATTTTTAAAAAGGAAAGAATTAGTGTAGAAAGTCTGAACACACATCACAATGTCTGTAACTTATTTGATATGCAGCACTAACAACTGAGTGCCACACTTGGAACAGCACTGGAACATCAGAGTGTGGAGATGAGAGGTTTACAGCCCAGCCCAACGCCACCATGTGCTAAAGGTGTACCCTTGGGCATTAATAACCATTCTGAGCCTCTGATGTCTCATCTGCAAAGTGGGATAAGACCTTCTTATAAGGACAAGGAAGGACAGAGGTAAAGTGCCTGGAAGTTTGGCGTTCAATAAATGCGACCAAGACCTAAACTACCATTACCATCTGTGTTAGTTTCCTACGGTTGCTGTAATAAATTACCATGAATGTCGTGGCTTAACACAGATATATTCTCTTACAGTTCTAGAGGTCAGAAGTCTGAAATGAGTTTCACTGGGCTAAACTCAAGGTGTCTGTAGGGCTCTGTTCATCCTGGAGGCTCTAAGGGAGAATCCATTTTTTTGTTTTTTCTACCTTCTGGGGGCTGCCTGCATTCTTTGGTTCATGGCCCTTTCCTCCATCTTCAAAGCCAGCAGTGTGGCATTTCAGATCTCTCTCTGACCCTGACCTCTGCAGTCTTCCTCTTCCACTTTAAAGGACCTATGTGATTACAGTAGGGCACTAGGATAATCCAGGATAATCCCTTTATGTTAAGGTCAGCTGATTAGTAAACTAAACTCTATCTGCAGCTTTAATTCTCCTTTGCCAGGTAATATCCATATTCATATTCATCTTGGCATATACAAATTCCTGGGGATTAGAATGGCAACATCTTTGGGGGGACATTTTCTGCATACCCTAGCATCTAATGTCATTCATTCAACAGACATTTACTGAGCGCTCACTCTGGACGAGGCAGAGTGCTGACCTGAGGATTACAATCAGATAGAAGGCAGGTAGGTCCTGAGTTCATGGAGACTGTGCTTTAGAGAAGAAGACAATTACACAAATTACACAAATAAGAAGATAATTACACAAATTATGAATAAATGCTAAAGAGTTAAAGTATATTATGAGTGCATTTTCTGGGAATCCTGATGTCAACCGAGGGAAGAGTTCATTCAACGTATGTATAAAGACACTGTTCTGTGTGTGTATTAACAGATGATTGAATGGAAAGTGCTTCAGGTCACCTATATCAGGAAAATATGGAAAACTTATTAAAACTGCAAACTCGCAGAGTACAGGGCCCAGGAATTTATATTTTGTGTATATATTTATATTTTATACATAGTGCCCCCCCCCCCCAACCATGCACACGGTGATTTCTCCCTACATGACAATCTGAGAAGCAGCATTTTGGTTTCCAAACTGGGCTTGATCAAAAGAATCACTGAGTTCCACCGTCCCCCTTCAGGTCTCCTGAGTCAGGTTCTTCAGGGAAGGGACCTGGGAATCTGCATTTAAAACCAATTGCCCTCCCCCCATCCCCAACATATACACCAGTGATTCTTATAATCAGACAAGTTTGGAAGCACATGTGTAGTGGAAAGAAATAACCAGTGGCCTGGGAATCAGGAAGTTTAGCTTTTAATCCTTTCTTTTCCTACTTTAGCCAACTCAGAACTTCAGGATCCACAATGGTAATATTCAAACAGTGGTCTTTGAATGGGACAATTTTGCCTCCCAGGAGAGATCTGGCATTGTCTGGATACATTTTTTATAGTTATGACTGTGGACAGAGGAGGAGAGGATAGGAGATGTGTTGTTGGCAGCCCAGGGGTGCTACTAAACATCCCACAATGCACAAAGCGGCCCCCACACCAAAGAATTGTCCAGTTCAAGATGTCAGTAGTGAGCGCCTCGGTTGTGAAAGCCTACATTTAAGTACTGATGAGGAAGTGTTCCCAGGGAAAATCTGTACAGCAGAAGGAAAAGGAGGAGAGAGCAGGGTTGAAGGACAGACAAGGGTGAGGCGCCAGGCCATGGCTGGTGAGGAAGCTCTGGATAACAGTGTAGTTCCCACCTCAGAGCCTTCCTGGTCTGAGGTGAGGGAGCTGGAATGTTTATACTCCTGTAGATCAGTCGCAAATTATGGACGGCCTCTGATCCACAATTCTGTGCACAGGCAAAGTGAGCTTTGGCTCCAGCTTGAGAGCGCCTTCAGCCAAAGACTCAGATGTGGGTTGTTGGGATTCATAGCATCCAGGAAGCCCTGGAGAGGATAACAGTGAAGGGAGGTGGGGGGTGAGGTGGAATATTGACAATTCTGTTACATTAGAGCACTAGTTTCCAAACTTCTTTTTCATTACAAATCTTTACTAGAAAAAAAACAAAACAAAAACTCTTCTTAGAAGTTCTATATATAATATAACATAATATAATATAATATAATATATTCTATATATAAGGAAGTTCTATATATAATAATATAATATAATATAATATAATATAATATAATATAATATACAAACACGGAGTTGCATTGGTTGAGGAAGAGTGGCGGAGCTTAAAAAGAGAATGAAAAAAAGATGACCATATCTTCTTTTTATTTGGGATAGCCTCTGCTTAAAATGAGTTAATAATGCAAACACACTTAAATGGCATTTACTGAACGCCTCTTATGTACTAAAAACTGTTCTTATTATTATTTTACATATTGAAACTATGGCTACTGGTATACTATCATTTCCACTCTAAGTTTATAAAAATGTACCAAGTAACAGTTTGTTTAAAATTCAGTTAATTATAACATAAGTGATTTTATTTACTTGGATGCCGATTTGATGCTTCAACTTGTTGCTGCCTGAATAAAGTGACACTATATTGTATTTAAAAAATCTAGAAAACTGCTGATGAGCCACATGTGCTTAGAAAGTATTTGAATGCCTAGCCACAATACCCATCCCTTGGGAATTTTTAAATCTGTGAAAGAATTGGAATATTTCCAGAAAGTACTTTGTTTCTTAGCAAGAATATTCTGAGTAACATCACAGGATGGGAAACCAGTAAGGGTGGGATTTGGGATAGAGAGATCTTTGTCTTATTCAGTATTTTTATTGATGACTTGACAATTATTATTGTTTCTATGTTTTTATATAGTTAAGCAGTGGGGAAGCCAAGGAGAAATGAGTCCAAGTTATTTAGGATAAGCTTATCCAGAGAAAACAATGGGTCAAAAATAATTGGGTCAAAAGCAGACAGGTTAACTTAACATATGGTCAAATGGCATTTTGATAGAGAATGAATAGTCCTGACTCCAGAACTCCTTCCTCGTAGCAAATCTACCTGGTGGAAAACCATAACATCCTTAGAAGAGAGGAGCTCCCAAGCCTTGCCTGGGTGGTACTTGTCTACTGGAGTACCCGTGGTATCTGTAGTCACCCCTGGAGGACATTACTTTCCTGTCTTGGGTCATCAGGCAGGCCACGGTGTCTTAGGATGCAGTGTAGTGTGGCAATATGATGCATCAGAGAACAATAGAACAAGTGGCAAGGGAGGAGGGCGTCGCTAAGCCTGACATCTGACTCCTCAAAAGTCCCTAGGAAGCATTTCTGTCACACATACACTCCTTACTTTTCTGAGAAGATGGAAGAATTAAGACTGATGGTGTCCCAGATGTTCTCCAGAACCCACTGCTGGCTAGTGTACATTTGACCCACACTTTGGCCCGCCCAAGAGTATCCACCAACATGAGCCCTAGACCATTTGGAAATTTTGCCAAAGTTAAACAACATCCTTTATGAACCAAAAACAAACAAACAAACAAAAGAAAAAACAAAACAAAACCAAAAAAAACAAAAAAACTTTAACATTTAATAGCAGTGGGATTACTACTTCAAAATTCAACTTAATATTGGCAACAGTGATGAAAAATCACATTGTTTCTTTGAAGATGCACTTGGAAACTTGTAGAATTTTCTTTTTTCTCCTTTTGTGGTGAGTAGAGGGACTGAGAACATAGTAGCCAACTAACGAGCACCATTAACTGATTCCTTGCCTGTGAGCTACAATCTTCCAAAGGGTTCTGCTTTTCCAACGAAATGAAGGTCAAGGAGCCACAAGATTATTTTATTATTTCACGAGAGCCTTCTTATTCTCTTATTACTCAAGAGCTTTCCAGGGGAAGAATTTTACCTGAAACAGGCTCTTCTGAAGTTGGATCAAAGTGCTTCAGTTTGTAAGAAAGGTTGAAGATTACTTGATAGAAACTGATCCACCAGCCATCTATAGGAATGAAGTACTTTTCTTCCACAGCCACCAAAAGTACTGTAGTCAGAAGCCCTCAGTGTCAAGCACTGAGGTGAGTTATCCAACACCCACCTGGAAAAGGGGATCCCATTGCTGGTGGTAGGTGATCCCCAGTACCCTAGTACCAGGTAACAATGCATTTTTTAAGACTTCTGACCAATAATGAACTGGAATGATTTACTGGTGGAAAAGAATTCATCAGGTGGTGCTATCTATCAGACATTTGAGAAATATGAGGGAAATAATAATTTTAAGGACAATGGCACTGAATGGCTGTTGGTAAGCTTGGTGATATGGAAAAAGATAATGAAAAGCTAAGTGTGGCTAACTGACAATTATAAGCTAACAGTGAATGCTGGAGAGACCTTCCTGGTAGCATATAAAGAGGTATTGTCTCCTACAGTGGGAGGGCTGAGAAAGCTGAGAAACAGCCCAGAATTTGACATAGTAGTTGAGCTACAAGGAAGGTGGAAGGTTAAACTCCCAACGAAGACAGTGTATTGTGCCAAGATCAGGGCACTGGCTGCAAAAGAATGGGACTTGGACACATGGGATAGGAACATCTAGGTTGATACCCTCTCTCCCCCACCCAGTATGGATTCCCCCGATTTCTCTTAACCTTCTAAACCTGCAAAAGTCGTGCCATTGCTCTCTGCTAAGGGATAATATGGCTGCCTTACTTAACGAAGATGCAGAGGTCTTTCTCCCATAAGGCAACATGCAACTCACTCACTCCACAATCTGCCCTTACACCCCTCTTGGCCACTCAATAAATAGGGTTAAATCATAACATGATTGGGCTTTCCAGCTTTATATAGTATGTTGACTCTAGCATGACCTCTTCTCTGAGCCTTTTAAATACCTTTCTACAGTATGCCTTGGCAATATCTGGCATTTTTACCTCATTTGGTTGAGCCTTCCTAGTATTATGCTCAAAACATCTCCTGGGGTCTTCTCCAGGTTATTTAGTCCTATATTCTGGGAAAGAGCTCCCAAATCAATCAACCCTCCCTCACCCGCCTTTCTATTTCACCCCTTAGAGATGTGGCAGTCATCTTATCTCCATTTAATTCACCAGTCTGCCTCCTGCAGGAACCAGACAGATCCTGAAGGATGACAGTGGATGGGCACAAACTCAACGGAGGAGTAGCCCCAATCAGAGCTGCTGTGACAGCTAGAGCGGATCAACACTGTCTTATGTTCATGGATGGTATGGGTCATGTATTCTTTTACAGTAATATCAGAAAAGAGAATTTGATGTTTCATTTTGATTTGGAATGTACAATGGTATGTGTTCACTATCTTGCTCCAGTTCTGTGTCGGCTCTCCCATTCTCTCTTCAACTATAGTCTGAAAAAATTTGGACACCCCATGGAACCTCACATTGGTTTAGTCTATTGATGGCCTCATATTAATCAGAGCAGATGAGCAGGAAGTGCTCAGTTCACTGGAGGCCCTGGTGAGACTCATGCACACTAGAGAATGTAAGATAAATTCTTTGAAGATTCTAGGGTGTACTACTATATCAGTAAAATTTTTAGGTGCCCAATAGCCTGAGGCAAGCTGGGACGTACTCTCCAAAGCAAAACAAACAAACAAACAAACAAACAATTAATAAATTAATAAATACTTCCTGTACCTCCAACCATTAAAAAGTAAGTACAACAACTGATAGGACACCTCAGATTTTGGAGGGAGAGGTGCCCCCACATGAGAATATTGCTCTAACTGGTAGAGCGGGTGACACGAAAGGCTGCCAGTTCCGAGTTGGGACCGGAAGGAAAGGGTTTTGTGCTCCGTCCAGGCTACAGTGCTTGGACCACATAATTTAGCCTACCAAGTCATAAAGTCAGGCAGGGGCACTGGCAATCCATTATACAATGGAAGTACTACCTGTAGGACAGACCTCAGGTAGCATTGTAGAAAATAAGCCAGATATATGGGTAGGTAGCCCAGATCGCCATGTCATCCATTACTCTTACTCTCGTACCTGTCCTTCAGCTCACACCTGTGGCCATATATAGGGCCCTTTAAGACCAGCTAATGGAAGAAGAAAAGGCCTGAGCTTGGTTTGCAATGGGTCAGGTCAGTATGTGTGTACACCCTGGAAATGAATTGTGGATGCACTACAGCCCCACTCAGGGCAGCTTTCAAAGGCAGTGGGGAGGGAAAAGCATCCCAATGGGCAGTGCTTTGGACAGCGCAACTCATCCATTTTGTACTGAAGAAGTAATCTGAGGTTGGAATATCCATGGACCCATGGAGAGTGGTGAATTACTTGGCCAACTAGGCAGGGCCCTAAAAAGAGAAAGATTAGGACATCAGGAACAAGGGGGTCTGGAGTAGATGCTTATAGATTGTGGTAAGCAGAATAATAGCCCCCAAAGATGTCCAGGCCCCAAGCCTCCAAATCTGTGGATATGTTCTCTCACATGGCAAAAGGGACTTTGCAGATGTGATTAAGGTTATGGTCCTTGAGACTGATTTTTTAGGTGGGTCAAATCTAATCACATGAGTCCTTAAAAGTACAGGATCTTTCTAGGCTGCAGAGAGCCACACACAACAATACAGGAAGCATTGGAGAGATGGCAGCCTGAAAAGGATTTGATGTCCTGCTGCTGGTTCTTAGATATAGCGCGCAATGTGCAAAGAGTGGAGGAAAGCCTTTTTGCAGCTGAGGTCAGCCCTTGCTGACAGCCAGTGAAGACATAAAGCCTTCCATCTTAGAGCCACATGGAACTGAATTCTCCTAAAAGCTGAATGAACAAGGAAACACAGTTCCCTACAGCCTTCAGAAAGGAATGTGGCCTACTGACACCTTGATTTTAATCCAGTGAGACCCGTACTGAACCTCTGACCTACAGAACTGCATAAAATGATACATCTGCGTTGTTTTCAGCCACTGGGTTAGTGGAATTTTGTTATAGCGGCCATAGAAAATGAATACATGGATAGACAAATGGATCTGTGTTTTGCTTAGCTGACTTCAAGAAATCTGTGGATGGGATCATTAATTAGCTGCCTACTTTGAGTATCATTCCACTCAACTTTTGTGAAGTTAAACTCAACTTTTGTCTACTGAGCATTTACTTAGCTTTGCTCAGGGTCTCCGATGAGGTAAGAATTGGTCCCCGCTCTCAAGAAACTATTTGGTAGAAGAGATGAATATTTATATAGTTATGATACAAGCAGTACTTATCACCTGCTATTACAAAGGAGGGAGAGAGAGGCGGAAGGAAGACAGAGACACAGAAAGGGATGAAGGAGAGAAGGGAGATAGGAAGGAAGAAGAAAGCAGGTTTAATGATAAAACACAGAAGAAACAAGTTATCTTTAAACAAATGTTTATGGTTTTAAAAACTGAGAATAAACTGAGGGTTGATGGGGGGTGGGAGGGAGGGGAAAGTGGGTGATGGGCATTGAGGAGGGCACCTGTTGGGATGAGCACTGGGTGTTGTAAGGAAACCAATTTGACAATAAATTTCATATTTAAAAAAACTATAAACAGGTTATTAACAAAAAATAAATAAAAATAAAATAAAATGGCTACAGTGGGTAAAATGAACAACTCAGGAAAAAAAAATAGATGTTGGTGAGGATATGGAGAAAGGGGAACCTTCTTGCAGTGTTGGTGGGAATGCAGACAGATGCAGTCACTCTAGAGGTTCCCCCAAAATTAAAGATAGAATTACCCTATGGCCCACCAATTGCAGTACTAGGAATTTATCCAAAGGATACAGTAGGGCTGATTTGAAGAAGCACATGCACCCCAGTGTTTACAGCAGTGCTATCAACAATAGCCAAAGTATGGAAAGAGCCCAAATGTCCATGAACTGATGAATGGATAAGGAAGATGTGGTATATATATATACAATGGAATACTACGCAACAATGAAAACAAATGAAATCTTGCCATTTGAAACAACGTGGATGGAACTGGAGGGTATTATGCTAAGCAAAATAAGTCAGCCAGAGGGAGACAGATATCATATGATTTCACCCATGTGTGGAATTTGAGAAACTTAACAGATGACCACAGGGGAAGGGAAGGAAAAATAAGATAAAAACAGAAAGGGAGGCAACCTGTAAGAGACTCTCAAATGCAGAGAATAAACTGGGGGCTGAAGGGGATGGAGGGATTAGGAGGATGGGGAAAATGGGTGATGGGCATTGAGGAGGGCACTTGTTGGGATGAGCACTGGGTGTTGAATGTAAGTGATGAATCATGGGGATCTGCTCCTGAAGCCAAGACTACACTGTATACAAGCTAACTTAAGAATAAATTTTAAAAAAGAAAATAAATAAATAAACAAATGTTTAACATTGAGAAGATGATAGAAACCACTAAGGCTGTCCTGAGGATTATCACCGGAGAAGATAATCCACCCTAAAGTTCACTAAATGTGGAACCTACATGCCATGGAATATTATTCAGCCTTCAAGAAGAAGAAATTCTGACCTATGCTTTAACATGGAAATGCTAAGTGAAATAAGCGAGTCACAAAATGACAAATATGTGTGATTCTACTTACATGAGGTACTTAGAATAGGCGACTTCAAAGAGGCAGAAAGTAAAATGGTCATTGCCAGGGGCTGGGAACAGAACTTGGGCAATTGTATACTGAGTATAGCTTCCGTTTGGGAAGATGAAAAATTTCTAGAGATGGATGATGGTGATGGTTATACAACAGTTGAGTGTTCAGGGTTAAGCTACTGAAATGCACACTTAAAAATGGTTAAAAGGGTACGTATTTTGCAATGTAAATGTTACAACTGTGAAAAAAAAATCTAGTACTTAAAAAACTGACCAAGATTCACATAATTGAGCCCTTTCACTCCAAATTCAGAAAGAGGATCCAATCCTGCTCAATTCTGAAATGGGCTGCACCTTTTCTGTTTCCACGTGGATTTAGATGAGAAATTTAACATAAGAGGGAGAGAGGCAAAAAGGATTGTCCTGCATTTCCTGGCAATCTCTGAGTTTGAAAGGAACATGAGCAGAGGATATATTCAATTCTCTGACCACCATCGCTCCAGAGAGCTGGGGTCAGCGAACTTCACCTTTTCCTTCTTTCCCAAAGCTTGCCTTTCTCAGAGACACAACACTTGAATGTCTGTTTTTTGTTTGTTTGTTTGTTTGTTCTTTATAGATGAGCCTTGAAGCAGGTGTTGTCATTTTATATCTCAGCCCCTAATCCAGAAGCCCAGCTTCTGGCCTCTCTGGTGGCTGTCATTTAAACTGACTGCAGAGTAAACTTATTTTTTTTTCTGTGAGAAAGAGCGTATTTTGGACACTTAATTTATAGTTTCCTCCTCCTGTGTTTTGAGCTTTCAAAATGGGTCTGTATATGGGAATTTTTATCAGAAGTCCATGAGAATAATTATACACAATACATTTTGAGAATATCTTTTGTTGACTCTCTTTTAAAAAAAAAAGCAAAACTTAAAAAAAAAAAACATGTTAGAAACATCCAGAGAGCATGTTTTGTCTTGCTAATGAGGAATTAGGTTACAACCTGCAGTTATGCAAATTCACCTTGATCTACAACCGATAAATAGTTGTCCATTGGGCCAGCCAATGCTGCCTGGCAGATGGAACATCGTGAGCAGGGGAGAAGAAGAGAGATGTGAAAGACTGCTGGCAGACAGGACGGAGAGATCTCACAACCCACAGCGATCATCCCAGGATGATTTCCCATGACTGCCGCCAAGGGAAGATGTGACGTTTTATATTTACAACCTAAAATATTGCAATATTCAGAATATATATTTTATTTTCTATTGTATATCTGAATATGTAAGTGAACAGTTGAGGCCAGGGTCATTATTACCAACAGTAAATGAAAAAAAGACCCTGATTTTACTCTCTCATTCCATTTGCCACATCACGAGCAGTCTAGTATGATGTAGGTAATATATGCCTAGTTTCTCAGATTTACTGCTTAGGAAACCATCTTCAATTCGGCAAGGTCTAAGAAACGGAATTTTAGAAGTGTTACATGAGGCACGTTTGAGCGCAAGTTGAATTTCGGCTATGTAACTCAGGAGGCTGAGCTTGAAAGCCAGTTTAAGAAGGACGGTCTGTGGTGGGGTCTTTGAGAAAGTCTCATGCATGGGAATTATCGTCTGCCATGGTTGGGCGGATGGTTGGAGTGATCTAAGCAGAGCTGATCTGAATACTTCATTAGAGTGATTGCTGGTGTCAGGTAGGAGGACCTTCCTCTGCTCTTCAAGTTCCGTCTATCTGGACTTTGAACTAAATTGACACGAGACAGATCAACAGGAGTAGATCAAATTTAATAGCAGGCTCATGGGCAATCCATGAAGACATGGAGTTCCAAAGACCATGAGGCAACAGGCAGCTTGTATGAGCTAAGGAGAGGAGTAGGGTCAAGGAAGGCCATTAGCAGGAAGGTGAAAGGAGATGTTTTGCAACTTAAAGTTTGCCCTATTATTCAGATAAGTCTCTTAAGTAAAGGGGGGTCTCTGTTAATAGCACTCTCCTTGGTACAGGCTCTCCTTTCCAATGTAAATTTAGGCAGCTGTGGACCAAGAAGAGAGCTTTTTCTGCATCTGCTGGGTGTTGATTACTTTTAACTCAAAATAACGTTCAGGCCAGAGTGGCCTATCCTGGGGCAGTCTGCCCTTCGCCCCTACCATAGCTGCTGAGAAAAAGAAGCTACTTTTTTTTTTTCTTGGAGTTTCTCCAAGCTGAAGGGTGTAAACCAGTGGCTGCAGAGAGCAAGTTCTCTACCATGTGGAATTTTTTTCTAAATGAAAAGCTAAGGCCAAGTAAAAAATAAGACAAAAAGAGAATCGATCAGAAAAAGAGTTCTAGTGGCATTATCGCTGTCCCTCCAGAATCTAGCACCTATGACTGGAAAGTACCAGGTGGGTGATAATATTTAATGAAGGAATAAATGAAAATCTTAGCAGCTGGAACATATCCAAGGTGTCTGATATCAATAAAAGTGAGAGCCCAAAATATTGGTGTTTATGTATCCATGTTCCTTACCTGAGCCATGTTGTGTTTGCCCACATATATCCCTTCTCCTTGAGTACAGGGATGGGCCTAATATTTTTTTAATGTAATTTATTGTCAAATTGGTTTCCATACAACACCCAGTGCTCATCCCAACAAGTGCCCTCCTCAACGGGTGTGGGTCTAATATTACCTGTCTACCCGACCTCCAGAGATGAGACTTCTTGTTTGTCCCATCCCGCCGCTGAGTTCTATCTCTGCAGCTAGAGTACAATTAATTTTATCCATTGAGTATTGCTGCGGGCAGACAGCCTTATTCCATTTGTCTACAAATGAGACATTTATACCTATATTCTATAACTCTTCCTGATTTTATAACCTCCAGTCTTTTAGTTTTTAATTTGTTTCATTTTACTTTTTGAAATTTATTTTGAGAGAGACAGAGAGCACAAAGCAGGGCAGAGGCAGAGAAGGAGGAACAGAGAGGATCTCAGGCTGGCTCCACACTGTCAGCATGGAGCCCAACATGGGGCTTAATCTCATGACTGGGAGATGCTGACCTGAGCTAATCAAGAGTTGAACGCTTAACTGACTGAGCCACCCAGGTGCCTCTACCCACCAGTCTTTTAAAACTGGCTATCCTTTACCTGTGTCTAAATCTAAGTTAAAATTCTAAAATGTTTTGGTACACATCCCAGCTGAGGAAACTGGCAAACATATGAAACCACCTGCAGGAGAATCACTGCAGACCTTTTCAAGCTACAAAAATGCTAGGGCCCTGCAGGGCTCCTTCCTACTGAGGGAAAACATCTGGGCTTGAGGCATGGCAATTCTATTTCTAGAAAGCTCCATAGATCCCTCCAATACATACCTCCAAACCACTGGGGTTTACAGGGTACTTGAGATCAGAAGGACCCCAGAGGCACCACATTTCCCCTGGTTCCAAACCTCTAACACCACTGTTGATGTTAAACTCTAGAAGCCCAGTTTAGAGGGACTTGGAAGAGGTGTTTCATCCCTTCTCACCTGAGCTTCCAGTGAAAGGTACATTCCAACACTCATTACCAGCATGGAAAATGGCCTCTTTCCTTCCTCTGTCCTCCGGGGAAGAGGATGGAGCCCCGGGCAGTCTGTGTAGTATCTGACCATTGCGGGCAATGAGGTCTGGTGACACCTAGGGAAGATCTGATGAACTCTCTCCCCTCCCCTTCCCTCTACAGGGCCAGCCCTTAGAATAGATTCCTACTGTTCCACATCCCACTAGGAGGGAAGGAGGCCCTTCTAAAGGCCGAAGCAGATGCATATTAGACAGAAATGCAGACTTACGGCCAACTTTCCAGGATGTTCCTTAGCAAACACTGGAAGAAAAGCCCTCAGCCGGCCGGCTCGGCCCTAACAGGCTGAGGTGGAGGGAGCATGGAAACTCCAGAGCATAAACTGGAAGGGCATTTCATTTAAACTTCAAGCTTTATTTTAATTTTGTCTGACTGAAAAAGGGCCAACTGGGAAATAGGTGTTTTTATTTCCCTCTGAATATGGCCAATGAAACTGGGGATTTGGAATAGCTGTAGGGAGCCGTGGGCATGATGTAGATCAGCAAGAACGGTTTTCACAGCTGCAAAAGGGAGTTTTCTGTGTGCTTGCTCCAGTGTGAATGGGAAGGAGGTGAGGGGGTGACGTCAGTGGGGCCTCTCAGCGCACAGACTGGGTACCACACCCTTTCCCAGTACTCACGGAGCCCCCCCACCACACCCTGGCTTCTCCCTTCTGAACGTGGAGCTTCTGAAAGGTGCCAGAGCTCCTCCTGTGAAAGAGAAATTGCTCGTAGGGAGGGTGGGACGCAGCATTTGGGCAGGGATGAGAGAAACACTGTCACGTGGCTCAGCCAACTTTGAGGGGACCAAACGGGCTGTGTGGTGCCTGGAGTTCTGGCATAAGACCTTTATTTCCATCTTGTACTGCTTTGAGCCAATTTAGAAAGTCTCTTTCTTAAATAGGAATGTATTTTAGATGTGCAAAATCTGGTAACCATATTCTCTTGGCCCATTTGCCTCAAACCAATTCTGAAAGCCTCCTTTATCCTGATTGTGCCAGCTCCTAAGCCATCCAGAATGTCCAGTTTTCCCCCCCAACTCCACATCGTGAAAAGCAAAATTATTTTCTTCACATGGAGTAGACTATGACTTCATGGGGATAACGTAGCTCCAACGCGGCGGGGGGCACAGTGGCCGGGTGGGGCCATTTCCACAGAATTCTCTTAGCAATATGAACGGGCACATGCCTCCCTGGTCCCTTGGCTCCCAGCTCATTGCTTTTCTGTTGCAGTTCTACCACTAATGTTCATTATGGTATCTGATCTTAGCAAGTCGTTTCACCTGCTAGGCAAACAATTTCCTCGTTTATAAAACGAAGATAATTTCTCCCATTATTAATTTGCTATGCATACAAAATACCATTGTGGATATGGAAGTACTTTCAAAAAGTCGCAAATGCTAGGTGAACATCTAAACATATGCACAGAGAGAGAAATGGAGATTAGGAAGACAATTCCAAGAGAGGCCAAGAGTCCAAAAACACCATCTACCACCTAAATGCTTACTTGAGGTGATTTCAGATTCCCCAGTCTTGTGGAGAGATAGAATACCCCTTAGACACATCACAAAGAGACTTTTTATGACTTTCACTCTATGCGGCTCACAAGCCAAGGAATAGAACACCCTGGCCCTGGCCCCAGTCCTGCCAGATCTAGTTCATTCCATCCCCTGCCGTCAGACCTACTGACTTCTCTGATCATTAGTCAGGGCTGCTAGACTGGGAAGGAACTGGGGAATCATTTTATACACACTCTGGTTGATACTTGTGTATGTTGCTAATTCTCTCACTCCAAACCTAAGTGGCTACCACAGACAAGTATTACATTCTATGATCTGGACACAATTTTCTTATTATTTTCCTTCAGAAGTCCCGTGCTCAAGTCAAATGGAATACAGTCTATTACTTGAAAATTCTACATTTTTTCGGGACCAAGAAAGGTGGGGAAGGAAGGAAGTTGGAGTGGAAGGAACAGCATGGCAAGAGCACAGAGAAGGAAGGTACAAATGTTCATGCGAGGTCACGGGTGTGGGTTGGAGAAGGCGGGCTTCAAAGATGGGGATGGTTTGAGGAGGTGGGGAGGACAAGTAAGGGCAGGTGCACAGGATTTCAGATCAGGGAGGGAGCTCAGAGCCTTCCAGTCCAATGGCTTCTTAACTATATTCTGCAGACTGCTGGGAGTTGTAGGGAACACTGCCTCTGAAACCCAGAGGTCACAGTGTAAGAGAGTCGGGGCTTGGGGTAAGAAGAGTCCCAGGATGTGAGCATCTGGACTCTGGAAGGAAAATTTCTTTCCTTCCATGCCTAATTCATGTCCAAATACAGTGTTCAAAAGGTTAAAAAGTTGGTTGTGGAAACAATGTTGTGAAGGTAGGCAACAAAGACAAGAAAGACAAAGAAGCTGCCAGATAATATTTTAAAAGAAGATAAAATACAGCACTTTTCACAATAGGAAGAATAATCCAGAGAAGTTTTTTTTTTCTTTTTAGAATGTAGACAAAAAGGGGAAAGGTCTGGATTGTTAGAATAATAATTGGATAGGGTGGAGAAATCATAAATGTAACCGATCAAAGAATTTGAAGAGGAAGGTAAACTTTCCCTGCACCGTTAAAAATTAATAAATAAAAACCGGTTGACCTAGTTTTAAAAAATATTGTTTGAGTCACTTGAGGCAAATAAGCTAATGCAGGAACCTATAGAGACGCAGACTTACAGGGGTGGTTTGCATGTAGAAAAGACAGATATAAGGGGAAAAATGTGAAGGAGAGGGACTATCTTGACTTTTACTGTCTCATTACAGTTTTTTCTTCTTTTAAATACTGTGATATTCTTAGTGAAGAGAGGACAGGAGATGGGACTAAATGCCAAGTTCAAGTAAAATATCATGACACTTCCTCCTTACCCTGAAATTCTGTCCTCTCCCACACACATGCACACATATCAATTTATAAAACCAATAAGGAAGGGCATTTCCTTTGCTTGACAAGGAGGTTTTGTCTAACAGACAACACGTTCACTTAATGGAGTTACTTGCAGGGTCGTAAATTCTATCAGAAGTAATATAAATATGACCAGTTTTATACTATTGTCTAACATTTTTGTGAAGGTCCTAACCAATTCAATAAGACAGGCTGAAATAGAAAGGAAGAGACAGGTGATCATTATTTGCAATATGATTATACCTCAAAAACAGAACTAAGAGAGTTTAAGATGTTCAGGTAAAAGGTAAATATTTAAATATCAAACAATTATGCTTATAACAAATAGTTGATATTCCTAAATATTTTACAGAGTTCCAACAATAAATAGCCTTATGCAATTATAAATGGGGTCTTTTTAGAGTTATATTTTTCTAAGAATTCCATGAAAAACATAAAGGACTGAAATAAATGACTTTTTATATTGCATTTCTGCCTAGGAAGATTCAATCTCATATAAATTTCAATTCTTTCCAAGTTAATCTATACATTTAACACAATTCTAATAAATTCTTCATAGCATTTTTTTTGGTATAGGGCAACTACATTGATTCTAACTTTCATTTGGAAGAATAAATGTATGAGAAGATTAATGAATGGAGATCTGCCCTCCCGGATATGAAAACATACTTTAAAGCCACAGTAATTAAAATACTCTGGATTTGAATGATGCTTAAAAAAAGAGAGATCAATGAAGCAGATCAATGACTGCCTGATCTGAAGCTACATGATGTGAGAGTATGAAAGCCCGGCCTTGGACCTGCTGGCACCAGGATGTGTGTTCCTGACACTCCCATGAGGAGTCACTCCGAAATAAGATTCCATCTGTGGAGGGAGAATGACACAGGCAACCCAGCCCTCCATCAACGGACCTCACCACTGTGGGCCTGCCAGGCTCAGAGGTGGGAAATGCAAAGACAACAAGGCCAGTTGACCAGAATTCAACATGAGCCAGCAATCCACGTTTTAACTTGAGGTTCCAGAGCCAAAAGTCACCCAATGATAGCCGCAATGCCAACAACCCAGCAGAGACAATCACCTGCTTTCCTCTGTCTTATTTAAGGGTTTTGTTGCAAGTCACACTGTGGGGAAAATTGTACGAGCTTCCCAGGGGAAGCTGTACAAGCTCCCAGTCCAGAGCCACATCCTAAGAGGTGCACTGGCAGCTGGGGACATGAAGTGGGGTCTGCAGCAGAGGTTTCACAGAGTAGTCACATTGACTCACTTCCTCCCCTAAGTTTCTGGGGCACTTGTGAGAGAGGATGCAGCTAGGCTCAGACTGAAAAGGCAATGTGGCCACAGTCCATCCTTGGATGCAGAGAGAGAGAACGGAGATAGAACACACCAGAGCTGTCTAACACAGTCTTCTCTACATTTGTGGAAACCTGATTTCCTGAAGAGTGGGACTATCAACTAACTTTCTTTTCTCAGCCTTGGAACTCCTGCCTTCTCCCAGACCTTACACCTCTGATTTGAGCAATGAGTGTCCAGGTGATGAGTGCTACATTCCTGTTGACTTTTTGCAAATGGTGGGCTGCCATTGTCGAACCTTGTGCATTATGTCCTTTTCAGGCAAGATGGCTGAAACAGAATCCCATTGACTTGGGGTAGTAGATGCTAGCTGCCTCAAAGGTCAAATTCCTGAAATCCTAGTTTCTTCTGAGAGCAAGGGCATATTTCCTGCTTGTGTAACATCACATATGAGTTGGGAAGCCTTCCTCCATCTTGTAGCTTTGCCATATGCTTCATCTGATCTCTAAGTTCTCCTCTGCAGAGCATGTGAAGAGTGGAGAAGGAATATTGATCTGAACTCACTACCAGCCAAGAACAGGCACATACTCCACTTTTATTCATAATCCAATGCTAGATGGTCATGTGATTCCAACCTAAATGCAAAGGAGGCTGAGAATTGTTAGAGAAACGCATGTAATAATCACTGCACCAATCATCTGTGACACACTCATAATATTGGGAATGTTTCATGGATTTTCAAAATGGAAGAGCAGAACAATAGAAAGAGCTCTTGAATGCCAGTCCAGGTGCAAGGTTCCAGAGCTATTTCTGCCACTAGTTAACCCTCTGATCCTCCATACTTCAGTGTCCTCATCTGTAGAAGATTAGGGTTGCATGACCAATGTTCTTTCTAGGTCAAAAAGATATAATTCTGTGGGAAGTATATAGATGATCTTTCAACATTTCGCCAAAGATTCCTCACCTTGAACACATTAATGGAAGTCTTATGGGAGTCCAGAAAAGGGAGAGATGCTCCCTCAGAAACCTATCTATGGACTAGACTATCGTTGATTCCTCAGAGGCCCAGATTCCCAGCCAAAATGCCTAGCATGAAGCACTTCAAATCACTTCACATTCATTACTAATGTTACAATCATAAAAAGCTCTAGGAAGAAACTATTGTAATATTACCTTAAAATGTCTTTTTCAATGCTTCTGAATGTGATCAGTTCTGATCTCTCTCCAATATAATGGGGAAAATGTGCTGTCTTTAGAAGGCAAGACATGTAAGAGCCCTGTCTTCTGAACTTAGCCCCCAAATACATTCAAGGCACTGGAAGAATGTATGTCAGACCTCCTGGAGAAAGCCCCAGTCCCTATTTCTGCAGGGCTGGAAGATACATTGCTCAGGGAAGGATTTATTCCATGTGTGGACCTAGCTGGCAGAGACTCAGCCAGCATCTGCATTTGGTATGGGCCATTTGCTTAGGAATAAAATTATGATTCATGCAGCAAGCCTAAGGCTAGAGAATGTGGAGGCTGCAGGAAACAAAAGGCAGAGGATATGTTGGGGTGAGTATTCTAGTCATCTTTGTCCAAATGAGACAATAACTAAAAAGTGAAGGGGAGGTATCTCTGTCTTCTGTGAACTATCCCCTGTAGCTTTGTGAACTAGTTTCCCTGTCTCTTCTTGAAGGTGTCTCTAGTTGACTTACTCTAAAGAGACTAGGGCTACAGTCTTGCTCTGGACTAGCCTTCTTCTGACTGCCTGGATCTGAGACTATGTCACTCTAAAAAGCCACCCAGCGTTTCTCATCCACAACCTGTTTTGTCATCAGGGCAGGTCCGATGGAAATTTATTCTACATGGAAACCTCTAATTATTTTCCTTTCCTCTGACCAATAAGCGCTTTCTCTCTCTGCCCTGACCCAACCACTCTCTTCCCCTCCCCTCCTCTGAACCATTCTGTCCCCACCCCTTCCTCGACTAGCCGCTAGGGATGGTTCCAGCTCCTTACATGTTTCAGTAGGACAGTTGTTTTCAATTACATTCCAAAGCATGGGCGAGCATTTCTGAAAGCAGCTTCCCAGTTTTCAATTGACCGTGGCAATAGCAGCCTCAGAGAAGAAAACTCTTTCCAGGAAGAAAGCAATCCTCACTTACTCAGAAAGCAATCTGAGGCTTCTTTTTTCCGTTGTACAGCAACAACAAAAATCACTGGGGGCTTTTCCTGTGTTCAAAAGGAGAGGTTGCTCAGCAAAGCACTCTATCTAGAAGTAAGTCCCTCAGAGGTCAGGATGAAGGGGCCATCACAGAGACTTACAGCCTCCAGGGCTGGGCGGAGACCCAAGAAAAGCAAGAGTGAAGGCCCAGGTCTTTCACTGCTGGAGAGTGTGTGAAATGCAGGCCAAAATTAGGCCTCACAGTCTGCAAAACTAAGCTTCTCCATCTGCAGCAAGGAAAGAAGCTTGGAACTGCCTGGCTAGAGTACTGATTGATAGGAGACAACGAGAAGAAGGCAGAAGGAGAATAATAAGAGAATAAGTCAGGAAAGGGGGTCGAGACCGGGCTCAGCCACAAACCATCTGTCTGTCTTGTGCTGGAGACCTTCCTTTTGTTTCTTTAGATCCATTTTCCACCCTCTCCACCCTGCTGTCTGTCTTGAGAGGCTGCTTCCCAAGGACTGAATCAAGAGCAACGTGGTCTCTGGCTTCTGGTTGGGGTCAGTGGATGGCAGCGCCTGGCAGGAGATCAGAGGGAGGAGGTGGATGGGGCATTTGTTCCCCAGCTTTCTCTCTCTACACTTTAAGGTTGGCTGCTTCTATCCACTGAAGGCCACAGCCAGACAGCAACGTGTTCCACCTCCTGGAACTACTCTTTTCTTCTGTCCTTTCTGCCTGAGGGGCAGTGATGGTTCCACAATTGCAATCCCTGAGGGGTACTGAGCCATACTTGTTATTTTTCCTGAACCCTCCCCACATCTCTGTAGAGTCCATTACGAGATGTTTCTCAGTGATGCAGTTTGGGTGTGCCTCCTGGGACCCTGAAGGATATAGTACCCAAGCCATCTTTATGATGTTTTAGGGAGTAGGGACTCTACATCTCCCAGGACCCCTCATTATAGAACCCTGGAGAATAATGTTACATGAAATCAGTGACTTTTCTTTCTCCAACTTGAAAACTGAGGTCCAAGGAAGTAAATCATGTATCTGGTCTACCTCCCTTAACCCATATTCTGACAGCCACTGAAGGGAGGCTGAGGAGGGTGGAGTGTGATGCGATAAGCCCCCACCCATGCTTCAATTACAGTAGCTCTATTTTATCTGCTGAACAAAATTTTCAGCAGAAATTCCAAAATATTAGAGAATGGAGATGATCGCTGGAGAGCACTGTGTGTTACGGAGAAAAGCCACTATGTACACTGGAAATGAATGCGACCTCTGGTGTTATTTTAGTAGAAGAATGCTTATTCCAGGAAGAACTGAAGGAAGGTGCCGTGGGAGCATGTCGCAGTACCTGCCTACCACATTTCTTCCTTTTAGAACTGACTCATTCTTAGGGCGCTTCTGCAGGAGGGGCACAGTGATTGCAATCCCACCCCACCGCTGGCCACAGCTGATGTCATTCAAGTGGACACCTGGCCCAGGAAGAATACATCCATAGGCTAGGCTGAGAAAGACAAGCTTCTTTCTCTTGAGAATTTGAGCCAGGCGACCCCCTTTGTAGTGAAATGACCTTATGCCCTTGAGCAAAAGTCATGTGGCACGGGCACAAGAGAGAGGTTTAGACCATCTAGAGGCTTTGGCTAGTTGAAGCCATGAGGAAAGTGAAACTAAGCACCTGTGGCAGAAGCCAGTTCATGGCCAATGGAACAGAGCAGGCCACAGAGAGCATCTTTCTTGTTTTCTCCATATGGTCTCTTGTCTTGGCTTCTAAGATCTCTGCAAACCCTATCATGCTGTCTCTTTTTCCTGCCATTGGACTCTTAAGACATTGCCCTGAAATTTACTAACAAACACCCTATTCTTTTGCTTAAGAAATGAAAAAATAGATGTAAGAGAAAGGACAAATCTTCCTTACAGAAGAATTTCAAATAACATGTGAAGATATTTCTCCTTTAGTGAATGGAAGTTAATTCCCCTCCTTTTAAGTGTGATTTGGACTTGGTGACTCCCTTATAACCAATAGAGGACAAAAAGGGAGAAAATAGTGACTTCATAGTGGAGAAACCTGACAGATGCCACTATAACCATTGATCAAGTTTAACCATTGATCACCAGTTATTTGTCATGTAGGTGTCATGTACTCCCTGATATTTACCCCTTGAAGAGAAAAGTCACTTCACTTCTGTGGTATTCCTCACCCCTCAAATTCATAACTCTTATAGAAAAATGAAAAAAAAATCAGATAAGTCCAACCTGAGAGACATTCTACAAAATAGCTGGCCGGTACTCTTAGAAAGCAAGGAAAGACTATCAAGACACTATCGCAGATGAGAGGAGACAAGAGACGTGACAGCCAAAGGGCAAGTGGTATCCTGATTTGAATTCTGGAAAAGAAAAGAGACATTAATGGAAAAGCTGGTGAAATCCAAATAAAGTGTGTAGCTTAGACAACGGTGTCATACCAATGGTAGTTTCCCAGTTTTGATAAATGTACCACGGTTATATAAGATGTTAACATTAGGAGAAGCTGGATGAGGGTACGTGAGGACTCTATTCATTATCCCTGTAACTTTTTTGTAAATCTAAAATTATTTCAGAGAAAAAAACCAGACTACAGATAAGTTCACGGAGTCTCCAGGAGCACCAGAGGACCAATTGTGGTGGCTACGGAGCCAGAAACTGTTGCCAAACCCAGTGTTTGGCCCAAGGAACCGGGCCAAGAAAGACTACACAGCCCATGCTAGGCACAGACGCTATAGGCCTCACCATCAGCACCATGAAGCCAGGCCCTCATCTGTCATTTCTGCTTCTAGAAATTGGATGTCACTTCTGCTACCACCATCTGTCACCAGAATGGAGTTGGGACAGCCCCTGCTTCCTCCCATTGCTGGGCTATGTTTGCACAATGGCTGCGGGGAAGTTGGGACTTGAGTATCTGACATTTCAGCTTCTATTTCTGGGAAGGGAGCTCTCCTTCATAAAATAGGAGATTTCCCAGACATAAGTATGCTCAGTAGCTAGAAAGAAGGCTAAATGCCCATCATGGTGATTGAGATTGTCTAACTGGGGTGGTCACACAAGGACCCCCGGAGGAAGTAGAATGTAGATAGGCCAGTGTTGTAGTGAAACCCGATTTGGAATAAAACCGGACAGCATTCAGCACTTAGCCCTGTAGTGGAGGTGAGATTCTGATAAGTAGAAATGCACCGAACTCACACAAAAGTTATGTTGAACAAGCAGTAGGTAAAGTGTAATGAGAAAACTTTATTTTTGTCTTCCACTGGCCCTTTCAATCACCTCTGTGAGATCATATCTGCTAAGTTTTCAGGTGGGGGTAGGGGAGATTCTCAAGAATTTTCTGGTCCTTCTTGAATAATACACACACTTCTAGAGTCGCTTCAAGTTACACATTATGACTTCAGATTAGCATTAAAATATCAGCCTTATGTAATGGTCAAAATTTCAAATTTGCTTCTCAGTTGAGCCTTCTTCCCCTTCTACGGTTTGAGCCTGAAGTCAGGGAAGGAAAAGGCCACCCTTCCCTCACATCTGTTCTTCCTCTAACTAATCATGTTTCAACTTCTCCAGGGTTGAAGCACAGTAAGGGTACTAGGTCAAGGGAACAGAAAAGTTTCTACTTACCTGGTACTGCTATATAGTTAGAATTTGTAATCTATTTTTGTACAAGTTTAAAGGACTTTTCTTATGAGATTTAACATGGTTCTTCAGAATTTTTTGGAGATCTCTTATCTGTAATTCCTTGGCAAGGCAAATGCCAATATTCTCTGGCTGGTCACTTCCTTTCCTTCTCATTCCCTGGAAATCCAGGAGTTCCCCATCTTCTCCCCATTTAAGTCTTAGGTCTCTAGATCACCCTCCTGGATATGACCTGAAATGACCCCATGCCAGCTTGTTCTCTGGACGCACATCTGGCCTACAAGAAACACTCATGTAGTCACCCATTGACCTGACTGACAGACTCTGGAAGGGCTGACCTCCTATCATGGGCACCTCTGGTGGGATGAACTGGGATAGAGACAGCCGCAGATACAGCCACCCAACGTGGAACAATATACGGTCAACTTCAACAGTATAGTTCTGGTGGATTCTCCTGTCCCAGAGGCCTACTAAAATGCCAATTACCTTTCCAAATGTGATCTGTACACTAAACCAAGATGAAATATTTCTCCTTCTTCCTCACAGATTCAAACATTCCAAGTGACCACATTCATTCTATTTCTATTCCACAATAAAACCAACTTTCCCAGATAAAACTTGTTTGATTTCCATTCAAAACACATTCTTCTGTTGGAGCTCATGTTCCTGAAATGAGAAGCTTATAGCAAGAGTGCTAACAGAATGCAAATATCTTCAAAAAACACTAGCAAACCAAATCCAGCAATATATATAAAAGATTATACACCATGATCAAGTGGGATTGGTTGGTTAAATATCTTAAAAATCAATTAATGGAATATATCATGCCAATAGAATAAAGAACAAAAACCACATGATCATCTCCATAGTTCAGGGAAAAAGTGTGACAAAACTCAACATCCCTTCCTGATAAAAATACTCAACACACTAAGAATGGAAGGGGACTTCCTCAACCTGATAAAAGGCATCTACAAAAAAAAAATCTACAATTAGCAATATACCTAATGAGAAGAGACTGAAATTTTCTCCCTAAGATCAACAACAAAACAAGGAGGTCCACTCTCACCACTCCTATTCAACATTTTACTGGAGATTCTAGGAACGGTAGTTAGGAAAGAAAATTGAATAAAAAACACCTAATTTTGAAAGGAGGAACTAAAACTATTTGTATTTGCAAGTGAAATAATCTTGCATATAGAAAATCCTAAGGAACCCACTAAGGAACAATTAAAATAAAAATACTTTAACAAACTTGTAGATTACAAAATCAATAACGAAGATCAGTTGTATTTCTGTACCCGAACAATAACAAAACAAAATTAAATTAAGAAAAGAATTCAATTTACAGTAGCACCACAAAAAATAAAACATTTAGAAATAAATTTAATGGAAAAAGTACTTGTACTTTGTACAAAAAGTACTTGTACATTGAAAACAACAAGACACTGTTAGGGAAAAAGAAATCTAGAAAGACCTAAATAAATGGAAAGACATTCCATATTCATGGACCAGAAGAACTCACTATTACTCAGCCATAAAAAAGAACGAAATCTCGCTATTTGCAACAATATGGATGGATCTAGAGGGTATAATGCTAAGTGAAATAAGTCAGTCAGAGACAAATACTATAATGATTTCAGTCATCTTGGAATTTAGGAAATGAAAAAAATGAACAAAAGAGAGAGAAAGAGCGAGAGAGAGAGAAACAAAAAATAGATTCTTAAATACAGAGAACAAATTGGTGGCTGCCAGAGGGGAGGTGGGTGAGGGGATAGGTCAAATAGGTGAAGGGCATTAAGAGCCCACTTATGATGAGCCACGGGTAATATAGAATTGTTGAATCATTATATCGTACACATGAAACAAATAAAAAACTCTATGTTAACTATGCTGGAATTAAAATAAATAAATAATAAAAAAGATACAGTAGTCTCCAAATTTATGGATTCAATGCAATTTCTATCAAAGTCTTCACTGCCTTCTGTGCAGAAATTGACAAGCTGATTCTATAGTTCATATGGAAATTAAAGGAGCCCAAAACAGCTAAAACTATCTTGAAAAAGAAGGACAAAGTTGGAGAACTCACTTCCCAGTTTCAAAACTTACTGCAAAGCTACTGTAATCAAAACAAAGTGGCACGAATATAGGTGTATATATATTTATATATATACTCAATGGAATAGAATTGAGAATACAGAAATCTCTCACATTCATGGTCAACTCATTTTTGACATGGGAGTTAAGACAATTAAATGGGGGAAAGAACTGCCCTTTCAACAGTGTTGGGATAACTCGTTATCACATGCAATAGGATGAAGTTGGACCCCTACTTTATAGCATAGACACCGTATCTTTTTTTTTTTAATTTTCTTTAACGTTTTATTTATTTTTGAGACAGAGAGAGACAGAGCATGAATGGGGGAGGGGCAGAGAGAGAGGGAGACACAGAATCAGAAGCAGGCTCCAGGCTCTGAGCCATCAGCCCAGAGCCCGAAGCGGGGCTCGAACTCACGGACCGCGAGATCGTGACCTGAGCTGAAGTCGGACGCTTAACCGACTGAGCCACCCAGGCGCCCCCACACCGTATCTTAAAATTAACTCAAAATGAGTCAAAGATATAATTTTGAGACCTAAAACTATAAAAGTCTTAAAAGAAAGCAAAGGCCTCCATCTTTATGACTTCAAATTAGGAGACGGTTTCTTAGATACAAGACCAAAAATACAAACAACAAGAGGAAAAAATAGATAAATTAGACATCACAATTAAAACCTCCTCGAGGGAGGGGAGGGTAGGTGACGGGTATTGAAGAGGGCATCTTTTGGGATGAGCACTGGATGTCGTATGGAAACCAGTTTGCCAATAAATTTCATATATTAAAAAAAATAAAAAATAAAAAAATAAAACCTCCTATATTTTCTAGCACGTCATCCAAAAACTGAAACGACAACCTACAAAATGAGAGACACTTTTTGAGTATCACATATCTGATAAGGATTATTATCCATGATATGTAAATAACACAGTGGAAGAATAAAAACAAATAACCCAATTTTTAAAATGGACAAAAGATCTAAAGAGAAATTTCTCTAACGAAGATATGCAAATGGCCAAGTATATGATTGCATACCTTTGTGAAAACACTAAAAACTATGGAATTGTATACCTTGAGTGGATTGTTTGGTGTGTAAATAACATCTCAATAAAGCTGTTATTGGGTGTCTGGGTGGTTGAGTCAGTTAAGCATCTAACTTCAGCTCAGGTCATGATCTCACGGTTCATGAGTTCCAGTTCCTCATTGGTTGAACACAAGCCCTGCTTCGGTTGAGCTCCACTTCTCTCTCTCTCTCTCTCTCTCTCTCTCTCTCTCTCTCCCTCCCTCTTCCCCTTGTGGGATTCTCTCTTTCTCTCCCTCACTCTTTCTGCTCCTCACTCACCTGTGCCCTCCCTCTCTCTGTCTCTCAAAATAAATAAATAAATAAATAAATAAAGCTGTTATTAAAAACAAGTGTGGGGCGCCTGGGTGGCTCAGTCGGTTAGCGTCCGACTTCAGCCAGGTCACGATCTCGTGGTCCGTGAGTTCGAGCCCCACGTCAGGCTCTGGGCTGATGGCTCAGAGCCTGGAGCCTGTTTCCGATTCTGTGTCTCCCTCTCTCTCTGTCCCTCCCCCGTTCATGCTTTGTCTCTCTCTGTCCCAAAAATAAATAAACGTTGAAAAAAAAATTTAAAAAACAAGTGCGAGGTAATCTTTACTTTGAGAAACCATGAGCAGTGCTGAAATGAAATGCAGAAGAGCGTTTCTAAACTATTACAAAATACAGTAAATCTTGGTCTTGCTAAAAGTTGTGGTTAATGAGCTACCGTTTCTTAAACCCAACACAACCAGTGGAGAAACTGCAATGAAGAGTGAGATTTTTAACTAGATGGTGATTTGGTAAAGCCGTGACTTCTTGGCTGATTCCAAGACAGAGCCTTGGCTTAGGGTCTGCCGCTAGTTCAAGGCCTCCTAGCTCCCAGCTGTGGGCAGACAGCAGTGTCCCAGCAGACCTGGGCTGTGTGTGATAAGGGGTCCGGCAGGGCACAGGCCCTCAAGGCAAGTAACCCAGAGTAACTGTTCCTAAGGGTCCCATGAAAACCATAAGGCAATGGATGCCTAGCCATAGGGTTCATACTCCCAGCTGATGATACAAGGAAAATAGGGACCACTGTCTTTGCCTGGGCTCCCTTAACAGCAAAGGCTCATCTGTGAGTGGGAGCAGGAGTGAGGGACAGGGATAACAAGCAGGGCAGGAAGAGGTTCCACACACCCATATATCTGTCTTCAATCTTCATGACAGTCTGAGAAGCCTCACAGAATGCATCTTAGAACTGTTTATACCAGGTATAAACAGGTATTTATTCCTTAGCTCCTCTTTGCTGCTGGGTAAGGGTTGTTCTGTGGGGAGTTAACTCTCTCACTTCTGGGTTGTGCAAGTACAGGTTTGCACAGGCATGCTGCAGAGATACCGGGACCCAGGGCACACTGCACCCTCATTTATGGCTATAAATATGCCTGGAACTGGTAGCCAGAGCCATAGTTGGAGGAAAAAGCCAAGCTGAGAGAATTTTAAACAATGCTTAAGAGGTGTCTGATGCAACAGTCATCAACTAAATTCTATGCAGTCTCAGAATCAACTATACAATTAGCAGGGCGCAGTGAAGCATGAAAATGTGGGAGCTTTGTTCAAAAATTATTGGAATTTCAAGATGGTTACACAGAGCATTAATCCCAGCCCAGGTCCTTCTGAGGCCTGTGTGGCTGCACTGGTTGCATATGCCTGTGGAGCTGGTCTTGTCTGGACTCTTAAATAGCGAGTTAGTCCTCATCCCCAAACCTTGCTAATGCACACACACACACACACACACACACACACGGGATGACTGACCACATCTTCCTAAGGAACACCATCATTGAGGAGCTGACTTTTCTCTTCCCTGCTTCTCCCTGAGGTCTGGCCATGCAGCCATAAGCATGGCCTCCATACAGTTCTTGGCCCTGCTGGCGTATGCTGAGGTTTTTCCAGGCCGTGGTCAGATCTGGACAAAGGAGAGAATTTTGCATAAAGTTGCATATTTTCCCCCCCAAAGTTCTTTATTATAAGAGTTTGTCCTTAAGAAAGGAAATTATGGTGATGGTAAACAGCACTTTTTATTTTGGTAAAGTTATGGTATTAATTTTTTTTAAGTGGCAGTCTTTTGCTAATCCTAGACTTAAAAAGAAAATTACTAGGGTGCTTCATTGGCTCAGTAGGTTGAGTGTGGGAATCTTGATTTTGGCTTAGCTCATGATCTCACAGTGTGTGAGATCAAGCCCCATGTTGGGCTCTGTGCTGGCAGTGCAGAGGCTGTTTGGGCTTCTCCCTCTCCCTCTCTCTCTGCCTTCCCCCTCAAAATAGATAATTAAGCTTTGAAAAGAGACAAGAAAAGTAGTAGCCTGTGAACGCTTGGGAATAATGGGATGGGAAGTGGGAGAAGGGGTAAAGGTTTCGAATCAAAGCCCTGGCTGATGTAGGGATTTGATCCGGTTTGGAAAGGAAGGGAACAAAGCAGAATATTTCATCAACAGTTCAGCAGCCCCTACAAGATAGAGAACCATTAAAATCCCTGATTTTACAAATGTTCCTGATGTGTTCTTTCTTTCATCCATTTTCTTGCCAAGGCTCCATCCAAGGACAAAGGGGAAAGCAGTGCCTGCCCAGTGGGGCATGAGCATGTGGGAAGCTCCCCTTCTGAAAAACACATCACCTATCCTTAAACCGCCCACCTGAAATTCCATTACCACATACTGCTTCAATTCCATGTACTGCTTTGGGTAGAATATGAGCCTCTCATTTACTGAAGTGGCCTAATGTATTAGTTCTTTTAAAATGCATTAAAAATGCAGGTAAGAAAAAGTTTTTGTAGCAGTTAGTATAGTGCCTGATGCACTGAAAATTCTGTATGGAGGTGGTGATGATGATGATGATGATGATATTAACATCACTAAATCTTAACAAAACCCAAAGAAGTAGGTTTGGAGGAAGAAATTGTTGTTTAAAAAATTGAAATTCAGTGAGATTGAATACATTACTCAAAGCCACACTGCTTGGAAGCAGAGAGCCAGGATCCAAAACAGGCAGAGTCTAGATCTAAGCACTCTGTAGTGTCTCACTCTGTAGGCCTCGATGGGAACATGAGGGGCAACTTGAGGGACAGGTGGGCGGAAGTGAAGGTGGGTGGGCCAGTGAGGTCCCTCATTCTCACCACACCACTGAGTTTTCAAGTGAAAAGACGAAGCCCTTTCTGAACCTCTATTTCTCTTTGTCCTTTTTTCCATACCTTCTCTCCTGTCACTCCTTGTGTGATTCTGGAAGAACCTATCAGAGGAAACAAACCAGAAAGATCCTTTCAGGACAACATCTCGCATCTGCATCTAGGGGAACTGTCTAGTATTTGGTGTCTCACAGACAGTAAGGTGCCTTATAAATGTTTGCCAATCATTATGAAAAGGCAGCCCTTTCTAAGTGTTTGCCAAAAAGACAGTGGTGTTCTTGAGCACCTTAGCCAAGGGCTCCATCACTGGGCATGCCCAACAGTGGGTTCCATGCCCACTTTCAACCCTATATGTCTCCCTACACATGGCCAACCTCAAACTCATTAATTACAATGCTTCTGAAAGATGTAGGTGTGTAGCACAGTCCCATTGTCAAATTCAGGGAGTGTCATCTGATACATACCTATTATTCACCCTCCGTGTCTAACAGCCCCAGAAATCCGAAAAAACAGATGGTAAGAACAGCACCTGTCTCAATCTACCTAAAGCAGGAATCTAAGGAAGTGCACCCAGGTGTTTGAGCAGGATCCCTGAAAGATTAGAATTTGCCAAAGCCTCCAGATATGGAACAATGTTAGACCCTCCACTCCCAGCCCACCCAAAAAAATACCTCCTGTTAAGCAAGAATCAGCAATTCTTCTGACATTAACTTTTGGTGTCCCCTTATTCATTCCCCAGTCATTTGTTAAGAGGTGGCGAATTCATTATGACGTGCAGTTGTAGCTCTTTGTATGGGAGAAACCATTTCAAACTGATTTTCAATTTCCAAAACTAATTTTCAACACTAAACAAGAATTTGCCAAAACTTTTTATTTCATTTTTTATTTGAGCCAGCACCAAATGGTAGGCATTTTAAAAAATTGAATCCATCTGCAAATCAGAAGACTATTCTAGATGCTCTGGAAAACTTTCCAAGCTCTATATTAATTACTCTATTAATTACTGAGTCTTGACATCTGTACCTCACACTGATGGTCTTGCTTTGGCAGGCACACTCACAGACGCCGTGAATTCTCATTTCAAAGCATCTGTGTCTATTTAATTCCAATACGGACACTAATTTTATTTTTATGAAGTTACAGAGTTAACAGGAAAGGGGAGGGGAAATCATATTTTTTTGTTTGGTTGGGCTGATAAGCTTCACAGATCTCATGGCTGAAGCAAGGAAGAGGCCAACATGGTCATGGAGCCAACTACATCTGGCTCTTCCACAAAGAATGGGCAGTCTCCTTGCCCAGCCGAGAGAAAAGAAAACCCACTTAACTGGATGCAAAGATGTTCCTCAGCCTTCCCTTTCTGTGTACAAGCTCAAGCACATACTGCCATTCTGTTCCTTCTGAGCACCTGGTTCCTTAGAACAAGCTAAATGGGCAAGGGACATTAAGGAGGACACTTGTTGGGATGAGCACTGGGTGTTATATGTAAGTGATGAGTCACTAAATTCTATTACTGAAAACATTATTATATTATATGTTAGCTAACTTGGATTTAAATTGAAAAAAAAGGAAAAAGAAAAAAAAATAATTCTGAGTTGCATAGTGATCAAACCAACCTTGGGTTAAGACTCTCAGTCCTCCTTTCTAAGGGGATCAAGTCCAAAAACACTTGAAAGGGGCTACATATAATTCAATAATACAGAAAGACAGGAGGGAATCACTTTAGGAAGAAGAGTAGGTAAGATTTCTTTAGCACCAGCATTGGAACCAGAAATCTAAGACATGATTAGTTATCTCTAGGTCCAAATATGCTGTCCTTCCATTTGGTCTGTAGATTAGAAGTCAGTTTCCACAGAGAGCCGTTAAAATTGGGTTGGGACAGAAAAGCAACCCAGAGAAGCAGAAAAGGGAAAGGATGAGAAAAAATTCTTGTCCACATGGAACACATCTGAGGCCATTAGACTTTGGGGAACACTTTGACCTCATCTTTACCTTTGGAAATATCGATTTTTTTCCCTCCCGATGTGTTCCACCTGTTAACACAAGGTAAAATCTTTTTCTTTTATCAAGGAATATGAAGGAATGAATCTGCCCTCAAGCTTTGTTTTTAAATACATCCTCTTTAAAAAAAATTTGCCAAGCGGAGTTTCAATCGTACAATAGAATTTTCACCCTTTTATTCTGTTTTTAGAATATAGTTGCTGCTTACATTTGGTAATGGGTTTATTAATCCTTCATCGGGTAGACCAGAAAACTCTTCATTGTGGTTTTAACCAGGGTTTCTCAACGTTGGCATTGTTGAAATTTTGGATCAGGTAATTCTTTTGGGGGGCTGTCCTATGCGGTGTTGGATATCTGGCAGCAGTTTTCATTGTTGTGAAAACCAAAAATGTCTTCAGACACTGCCAAATGCCCCCGCCAGGAGAAGTTGTTCCTTCCACTCTAAACTCACTAGTTGCTGGCTTTAAGAAAATCATTAAAATATGAAAAGGAGATACTAAAGTAGATATCCATTTGAAAGATCAAAATGCTTATTTCCCAAGTATTTCATATTTGAAGAGTACTTTAATAGATCTTATTCACTGTTTAACTAATTGCCATCCTCCAGCCTCCCCTAATTACAGGGTGGGGTCATCCACTGATCTCTGACATGGCAGAATCCTCTCCCAGCCCCAGGAAAGATCGTCAGTCAGAAGAATTCCATTTCTTGGCCAAATGGTTGTTCCAGAGATGGGAATCCCATTGCTCAGTTCTAGACTGAGACATAAAAGGGGGAAGATGTTTGGGAAGGCCTACCCTTACAGGATTAAAATAATAATAATAATAATAATAATAAATAAGATCCTAAGAAAAAGTCTTTTTGCCATATCTGTTTTTTTCCCACTAGAATGTCTGCCTTTGAACGTGACTGTACTGCTTAGAGCATTAGCAGGTACCTCACAATCACAAGGAACTAAGCCAAAAAACAAAAACAAAAACAAAAATGAAAAACAGAATTCCAACAGCTTGAGGAAGGTAGAGAAGAAAGAACAAAAGAGTTTCAGTACTTGATGACATCTTTGGACTGTTGAACCGGCCTCGGAATGTCCACCTCAGGCTACTTGGTAGTTGCAAGACTTTTATTGCTTAGCCAAATCAATAGTTGGAAAACTGATTTGTGGGTCAAAGGCAAGAACTAAGAATTGTTTCTACCTTTTTAAAACTTTGTTAAGAAAATGAAGGTTGTTAAAAATAAACAGCCATACATGGCCCGCAAAGTCTAAGCTCTTTACCATGTGGTACTGCACGAATAAAGTTTGCCATCTCCAATCTAAACGACTCATAGCTAATGTCCTGTGATTTGCAACCTAAAGCATTCATAACTAATACAAGTACTGATATCTTCATTTTAGAGTTATCAAAACAGGTTTGAATCAGTTGAGCCAATGGTAGGCTCAACCAGACAAGTCAGGTACAAATTTGCCATTATTTCAATTCATCGTGATGTTAAGCCAAATCGAGTCATCACAAATGCGTTTAACAGCCTTTTCTATTCTTTAGGGCTTCAAATCATATTTGTACTACAGACTTGGTTTTACAAGTCAGAATAGATAAATCTTCTCGATGAAACACAATATGCTCAGTGAATACTTCAAAGGGAGTCAAGCTGTCCTACTATCCAGAGCACCAAGGCATTTCCTGCACAAGAAGTCAAACCTACAGGCTCCAAGGAAGAAAATACATTATAGAAATACACTAGAAACAAACTTGCTGATTTGCTAAATTACCTTTTCTACTTGCTGAAACAGTTCCTGCATTTCCTTGCTGACTCACTCAGAGAGAGTGAATCCTCAGTGAAAAATATGCAAAGGCTTCCTCCATTAACTCTAGCACCCAAGTTAATACTGCTGTTCCCAGTTAGGCCAGCATGTTTGGTAGCACTTTGGTAAAGGGCTTAAATACTGACACAACCTTATACTCAGAGTCAGGTCCAGAAGAGAGCATACAAAGCTCATTGTGGAGAGCCCATCAGAAGAGTGTTGTACGCGTTACAATAAACACTTGCCAACATCTAACCACGGGACGATAACTGAGCACTGAGTGACTGTCACGGCCAAGCTTTTCTCAGTTGATTCACCCAGCATTCCTTTGCCTTTGGATCCCAGTACCTATCCCAGTACAGCAGGCGGTCACTCAGGAACAAGAGCCCTCAGTCTACACCCAATACTGGTTGTGCTTCAGTGTTGGGTTGGTTTGTCGGCAGAGCTTGACCATGTCAGGATCCAGATTCATCCATGTCTCCCAAGGAGCACATTTCTCCACTGGCTCAGTAGCTGGAGAAGCCATTTGCCCACTTAGCAGGTCCCTGCAAAGACTGACTGGAGGACTGCTGGAGCTTTTTAGAAGGGGTGTCACTGTGACAGTGGGAACAGCTATGCTCCTTTCTGGCCTAGGACTTGGGGTTGTAGTTTCCAGATTGGTCAGGGGCTTGATGACAGGTTTTGCCTTTTCTGCCCTCCGGCCCAGCATCTGGATACACAAGGTCACGGCAGTTACTATCAGCAGGAAGACCACCACAGCCGAGGGTACAATGACTATCACAGGATAACTGCTCTCCCTGGGTTGGGTGGGTGCCTGAGGACTGGCGTCAGTGGTGTTTGGTGGCCAAATGATCCCAGTTAGAGAGGCTCTGCTGTCCATTGTAGGCTCTTGACCATGGTGTCGTCCCCAGGGATCTGCTTGCTGCTGCCTGGCCTGAGTCAGCTTCCCTAAAGTTTCTGCCTGTACTGTGGGTCCTGAGGAAACCACAAGCTTTTCCTGAGAGAAATCTGAAGTCACAAGGTTATTGGAAGTGACTAGTAAAGAAACATCAGGGATAAATGTTTGCAAGAGTAAGGGGTCAGGTGGCACTATGGTGAAGGGGAGATAACCTATTGCTGGCTGTACATGGTCTGCCCTGAGCAGGAAAGTGAAGGAGTCATTCACCATATTGATGCCTGTTAAGTTGGCATGTGGATTCAGCATTAACAATCCTTGGTCAATGTCCCTCTGAGTGAATAGAGTAGCGTTTTCCATTTCAGCGCCTCGGCCCACTCTTCGTACAAGTCTTCCATGGACAGGGGGTTCTGTCACTTCAAATTGGGGATCACTCTTAGTCCTATTAGCAAGCTCAGTAGCATCAAGGTCCTTTCTTCTCAGCTGATAAACCACTCTGTTGGCAATGGTCAAGTTTGACATAACCCGCAGTAGAGGCTGCACTCTGATGCTCAGTGTTTGTCCTGTAAGGTTGCTTTCTGGTGTAAACAGTGAGAAATGTAGCTGGTCCCCAGAGGCAGTGAGATTTGTCATATGGTAAGAGAGTCTTCCTGAATGTAGATCCTCCTGCCCAAAGCTGATGACCACCTGGTTTTCAATGAGCAGATGCCCATGTTGGAGCGGCCATGTCATCTTGTAAGTGATTTGGGGGCTTCTCCCATTGGTCATTGCTGACAGATGAGTATTGGTGATAGGAACTATTGTCTGGCCTTGTGGGAGAAGTAGGTCAGTGAGGTTCACAAGGGTGATGGAGATGGGGATGACATCCAGGTGGAAGAGCTTATAGAGTGGGTGGTGTTGACCATCGGTCACACTAAAGTAAAACACGCCTGAGGATGGGCTTCCATCTTGAATGAATAAAACCCTAGAGTTGTCAATGTCGGCCTGTGTGAAATGGTGAACAGGTATGTCTGGATGGTGAGCCAGTGCCAAAAAGCCATTATTAGGATTACGGATGATCATATATCTGATCTCCTCTGGAGGACTGTCTAGATCTTCCACTCTCAGATTTTCAGGTCCCACAACTAACCTGTTGCCCTGTAGAACTTTCAACCGAAGCCCCTTTGTCTTTAATGCTGGTGCCTGGTCATTAACAGGAGAGATGGTGATGTTAAACATCTCTTCAAGGAAGTCAGCCTTTGGCTTGGTGGCAGACTTGCTCTTTTGATTTGGCCAAACGGCAAAGGTAAAATTATCAGCCAGTGATTCAGAGTCATCGTGAAGGTATATGATTCCAAATTTATTAACTATATACTGGGAGAAATTGGGTTTTACTTTGGTAATATTCCTCTCTCCAACCATAAGGGTTCCATGGTGAGGAAGAGATATAACCTGGAACCAGATCTCATAGGAAGATCGCTGTGATTTGGGTAATTTCAGTAAGAGGTTGGAAGCATCTAAATTAGATTGGCCAATGAGAACTTTGTCTCCCTCCTTGACGGCAGCTCCTGTGAAAATATAAAGAACAAAGTGGCATTTCATTAGAACTTTCAGATGACAGGGGCACCTGGATGGTTCAATCGGTTAAGCATCGGACTCTTGGTTTCAGCTCAGGTCATGATCTCATGGTTTTGTGGGTCCGAGCTCCACACTGGGCTCTGTGCTGGCAGCACAGAGCCAGCTTGGGATTCTCTCTCCCTCTCTGTCTTCCCCTTCCCTGCTCACTCTGTCTCTCTCAAATAAATAACTAAAACTTAAAAAAAAATAGTATAGAACTTTAAGATGACAGCTGCAAAGCACTTTCACTCTCAGATTTCCTTATTCCAGTGGATTATTCAAAATGCCTTGGTTGCACAGGGACCTTGTTACCCAAGGCATACAAATTAAATTTTAAGTACACACACCCAAACTATTAAGTCAACATTACAAGCAAGAGAGTTCTGAAATCTTGAGATTCACTTATATAATGTTAATTTCCTCACTTACCTACTACTGGACTTTCTCTTGCCATGGAAACAGGTGCAGGTTTCAATACCCCTTTCCTTTCAGGAACTTGCCCTATTTGTTATTTTCATTTTCTATGGACAGTTTTTAGTCATAGGCATGGTAAAGTCCCCATTTGCAGGTACAAATAAAATTCTTTAGAGCTAATTTTCCATCTTCCCCCCAACTACAACTATTAAAGCTTATGAGAGGAAAGAGAAGAGGACCAGAGAAAGAGCACGCATAAAGAAATAAATTTTTATAACTATATATGTTTTCTTTCAAAGGTTGATGTCATGGCATTGCTATGATATCATGGCATTTCTAATTAACAAGAGAATTACTTATTTCCAAATTGTCCCAACTTTAATAATTACAAATAAGACACTGACCATATCTTTTGGTGCCTTTACCTGTATTTGCAAGCAGACGACTATGCCGACCAGGTTCAGTAATTTCATACGATATAGTAATACGAAACTCCTCAGGGCCTAGAGCTGCTGGTGGGGAGGATGTCGTGAATGTGAAAGAGTCTTCTGCAGTCCAGCCAGTGTTCTCACGATCCACATGCTGATATAATATCAGTCGTTCACTGACCTGTCAAGACAGGGAGAAAAAATCAGCCCCTGGCTTCAGGGATAATACAAGGACTAACATGTATCCTAACTGAAGGAGATACATACATGTCTTTTCAGGGTTCATTCTCATGCTTAAATTACGGCACATATCTGCAAACATATGTGTTTGCACTTAACAATATGGTAACCTATTTGTCAAACATAGCTCTTCTATTACAAAAATAGTTTATTTATCAAAGAAAAAAAAGCACATTGATTTCGAGATGACTTAGGCTATGGTATTTATATTATAGAAAGTATATAATAAACCTTCACTTGCCTATATGATAGTTTAAAAAACTATCAACTCATAACCAATCTTGTTTTATATAATATTACTCATATTCTGCCCAATAGTTTATTTTGAAGCCAATCTCAATCACCATTTTATCTGTAAATGTTGTAGTAAATATTGACAAAATGACTCTTTTAAAAAACATAATCACAATACCATTATCACATCTTTTTAAAAAATTTTTTTGAACATTTATTTATTTTTGGAGACAGAGAGAGACAGAGCATGAGCAGGGGAGGGGCAGAGAGAGAGAGAGAGAAGAAGACATAGAATCTGAAGCAACCCGCAGGCTCTGAGCAAGCTGTCAGCACAGAGCCTGATGCAGGGCTCAAACCCACAAACTGTGAGATCGTGACATGAGCCAAAGTCGGATGCTCAACCGACTGAGCCACCCAGGTGCCCCATATCACATCTAAATATTATCAATAATTACTTAATATCATCAACTATCCAATTAGTGTTCAAATATCTCTGATGATCTACTACATGACTTTTTTTTTACATAGTTGCTTTGAGTCAGGATCCTTAGAAGTCCACACATCACATTTGTTTGATGCTTCTCAGAGGCATCTCTTAGTCTATAGGCTCCCCTTCTCTAATTTTTTTGCTTGTAATTTATTTGTTAAAGTAATTGGGTCATCTGTCTTATAGAGTTTCCTACCTTCTGGATCTTGTTGCTTGCATCCCAATGGTGTTGTTTAACATGTTCCTCTGTCCCCTACATTTCCAATATACTAGTAATTAAATCTAGAAGTGTAATAAGAATCAGATTCAAGTTTTTGTTAAGAATGTTTTACAGGTTGTATTGTATATTTTCTGTGCATCTCATTGCAAGACAAAATAATTTTGGGTTGCTTCTCTTTTGGATATGTTAAGATTAATCGGTAAATTCAAATGCTTCCATGTTGATCCATCTCTTTTAAAGTTCTCCACCAGCCTGGTCATGTGATAATTTTACAGAGTCAGTGATATGATTGTTTAAACACCTGATTTTTGCAGTGGCAAGGCAATGATATTTTAAACATTCCTTCTTCATTCTTACCTGAAAGTCTTCTAAAAAGAATTTTCCCTCATCAGCTATTCGGCTACACTGATGCTATGCTGCAGTATATGTAGGAAAGACAGGATAAATACTTGATTCTTTCCCTTTATACTGATTTTTAGAAAAATGAGCTCCCTGATTCCAATATCCAAACATAAACGTTTGTTTTGTTTTGAGATCATTATAAACTATGAATTTTAAGGTATGATGTATTTCATTCTATTGCAATTGTTATTCTTATTGATGTTCAAATTTCCCCACCTTGCTTAGGGTATTTTTCAATATTTTCATCTAAGTCTCTAATGCCTGTTGCCTATCAATGTCCTTTGTGACCCAGCTGATGGAGATAGGCTCCACCCAGGGTTTGGTTGTTCAGATAGCATGTGGGTAGTCCTTCCTCCAACAACAGTGACTGAAAGTTCTAAAACTCTAATCACAGAAAGGAAGACTAGAGATAAAATGGTTAACCCTTTCATTCCGATAGATCACATCTTTTTTTTTCTGACCTGCCTTCTATAATATCTGAACTTAGAGGTAGGTTTTTCCAAGGTATTTATGTCCATGTCAGCAGTGCCTAGCATACATTATCCCATAATTTACAGAGAATTTCATCAGTCAGTATTTGGAAATACTGTATTAATTAACAGGAGTCTGGCTGTGTATTGCTGTGGCTCAACGCTGACACAATGGACGTACCTAGAACCAGAGTTCTAGAAAGGCTTTGGGTCTATGAGTTTCCATGGAATATAAGCTTCCTGTTTCCACAGTGGCCAAAACCTGTTGGCGAGTTTCTCATTCCTTTCCTATTCATGGATAAGACAAGGAAGTGCAGTCATTTAGGGATTTTAAACAAGGAGAAGAAAGTATTGTTTCTCATAAAGAAGCAAGGTTACTCATGAAAAATTGGAGTTTTTCCTTAGAAGTTTCTGGGAAACAAGTCAGTTTTATTTAGCAGTTCTACTATTTCTATTATCAGCTTAAGATTTATAATAAAATATTCATCATAAATGTATTCATTCACAGGTGACTATGCCATGGATTTTGGACTGGAGAATGGTTCCTAAAGTTTCCCATTCTGATTGAGAGATGTGTAATATTATAAGGAAAGAGACATCCAGCTCCTTAATATTAAAAGTAACACAGTCTATTGACCAGGAAGAAAAAAATTCTTAGAGGCTAGTTGATCTTATCTTTCACTTCTCTGGTTTAAGTAAAAGTTAACGTCTCTGAAAAATATATAATAAGTTATTGGAATAATCTAAGGGTCTTCTGATGTCTACAGGATGAGGAATGATTGTCCTAGGGAAAGAATGGTTCTTATAGATGGGAACAGTTGAGATGAAGGTCAGAAATTTGAGGGAAGTAATTGGAGAGGAGGCTGTATACTTTGGAAGACTACTGGAGGAGAGGTTGGCTGTAATTCTGTTTTTGAAAAGTCATTCAAAAAGTGAGAAATTCTGAATAACTTATTGACTTATTCTATGCTGGAGAGTGAGAGAATTAAATTAGATCAGCTTGAGTGTCTGAGCTTCAAAACAGGACAGCAGATAACTGAAAGTCTGAGCTAGAAGTAAAAGGGAGTGAGTGTGTGTGTGGAATGTCAACTTGGCAGCCATGCCTTGAAGGAACTTAGAGTAGAGTCTTTAATATTTAGAAGACAATGAGCTTTAAGAATCAGATTCTAAGGTGTGTGTGTGTGTGTGTGTGTGTGTGTGTGTGTGATGGGAGAGAGCTGGAAAAGGGAGAAGAACAAGACTTTATGGGGAAAAAAGGTGTAAGGTAAACTTGAGGAGAGAAGGATCTCAGACAGGATTAGGAATTTTGTTACCCCAAAGTGGCCTTAGGAATAGCTTCCAACAGCTCTGCAAATTTCTGCTGTATTAAATATAGAGAGATAAGCCACTTAGCTGAATACGTGGGCTCTAAGATTAAGGAGAGAGGAGCAGGGAGGTTTTCATTTCCCATGGATTTAGATTAGCCCAGATACTTTCTCTTTTACAGGTGGAGTCCTTCTGGAATGCCATTAGAAATTCAATTTTGTAGGGGCACCTGAGTGGCTCCGTTGGTTAAGTGTCTGACTCTTGATTTTTAGCTCAGGTCATGATCTCATGGTTTGTGAGATTGAGCCCTGTGTCGGGCTCTGCACTGACAGTGAGGGGCCTGCTTGTGATTCTCTCCCTGCCCCCGCCCCACTCTCTCTTCTCTCTCTCAAAACAATAAGCATTAAAAAAGAAATTCCATTTTATAGAATTCCAACTAGTAAATGCAGAAGGAAAATTCGAATGAGAAAAATCACCATTTGGCAATCACCACAGTAATAAATGTTTTACAGGTAAGAATCTTAAATGGTTGCTTAAACTATTAAGCTAAGTTGCGATGAGAAACAGGGGATTTAAACAGTTCCAAAGTATTCCCTCACGAGATACTTAATTATAAAAATGAAAATAGTAACTTCTCAGTGGAGAAACCAGAAAAACTGCTAAAAGACTGAAAAAGACCATCAGTGACAGGACCAAATGAGCATCAGTGTCTCCTGACATGAAGCAGGAACAGAACTCAGCATCTCTCGTGCCAATTCCCGCCAAAGCATACAACCTGAATTTGACTATGAGGAAACATTCAATAAAACCAAACCAAGGAACATTCTACAAATAACTGGTCTGTTTTCCTCAAAAACTGGCAATGTCACAAAAGTCAGCATGACTGCAGAATGGTCTCTGAGTAAAGCAGACCAAGGATACCTGACGACTAAATGCTATGTTTTACGCTGTGGATTTTTTTTCTAGGATAGTCTATGATACTCTTTTTTTTTTTTTTTTTTTTTTTTTTTTTCAACATTTTTAATTTATTTTTGGGACAGAGAGAGGCAGAGCATGAACGGGGGAGGGGCAGAGAGAGAGGGAGACACAGGATCGGAAACAGGCTCCAGGCTCTGAGCCATCAGCCCAGAGCCTGACGCGGGGCTCGAACTCACGGACCGCGAGATCGTGACCTGGCTGAAGTCGGACGCTTAACCGACTGCGCCACCCAGGCGCCCCTATGATACTCTTTTTTCTAGAGGACATTCGCTGAAACAACTTGTAAAATTTGAATAAGGTCTATAGATTATGTATTAATACTGTATCAATGATAATTTCATGATTTTGAAAATTATACTGTGGTTACATGAGAGAGGCCTTGTTTTTAGGAAATATACACTGAGGTATTTTGAGGTAAATGTACCTCAGGGGCACCTGGGGGGCTCAGTCAGTGAAGGGACCAACTCTTGGTTTGGGCTCAGGTCATGATCTCATGGTTCGTGGGTTCAAGCCCAGCATGGGGGCTCTGCACTGACAGTGTGGAACCTGCTTGGGATTTTCTCTCTCTCTCTCTCCTTCTCTCTCGGCCTCTCCTACACGTGCTCCCTCTCTCTGTCTCTCTAAAAATAAACTTAAAAAAAGAGGTAAAGGTATGTCATGTCTGCAACTGGCTCTTAAAATTTCAGAAGTGTGTGTGTGTGTGTGTGTGTGTGTGTAGAGGGAATGATAAAGCAGACAGTTAAAAGTTAACATTCAGGGAATATGAGTGAAGAGTCTACTGGAATTTTTGTACTCTTTTCCAATTATTCTGTAAGTTTGAAATTATTTCAAAATAACAATGAAAAAAAATCTAAAAAAGTAAATCCCATAGTATTCTACTATATCAACTTCAGTTAAAGACCAATAGTTTCTGTTCTCTGATGACTAAGTGTATGCAGAACGGGGGAGTGAGGACAACCTTCAAATGCCTTGGGCACTCCGACATCAAGAAATGGTGGTTTCCTATCCCAATATACTGACCCCCCACCTCCAACTATGTCCATTTCTCTAATACTTTAAGAAGGCTGTGCTCCTACCTAACCTGTAAGTGGGTGAATACATAGGTCAAAATCCTAGACCCGAGTAGTGCTTTTATTTGAAGTGATAATGTGATGGCAACGATTGGATCTCCGAGATCTAAACCTTTTGGATTTCATATCCTTGATGACTACAGAACCACAAAGAAAAACATTTGTCAGAGGCCAAAGAGACAGATTTGGCCAGGGGCCCTCCTGACTTTTCTATGATGGGTTAAATTTTACAGCTGAGAGGCTGCTGAGAACCTCAGAGAGGTTGGAAATTTAGGGAACTTCTCTCCATCTCCCCCCGTAATCACCAGCCTAACTGGGAAGAGAGCTGAGACCAGAAGCCATATCTCCGTGTTTACAGATAAGAGCCCTTTCTCCTAGATCACTTTACTGGGGCCTCTTTGGCTCCAACTGCCTGAATTATGACTCTTCTTCCCCCCAGGAGGAAAAGGACACACACTGATATAAAAATGGAAGCAGAGGAGTGTAATAGAATTTGAACTCTGGGTTGGTCAGGCCTCCATTGCTGCATTAAAATACGGACTAATATCTCACTTGTAAATATACATTTAACTTAATTAGTCTTTTGCCACATGCCCTGGGCATTTCTGGGTCTTTCAATAAAGCATCTAAGTCCTCAATAATCACCTCCTCACTAGGACATCAGAGGATTCTGGTTAAGATGAAAGATTAGACTTATTATTTTTTTAAAAAGAATCATGTTATGAAAATATTCAATAATTAGAAATTTCTAAAACATACCTAATGAAATAAATTTTCTCTCATCAAACAAAGAAAGTTTTAGGCTGGATTTTGGCACAGGCTCCAGAAGTTTACTTCCAGTTGCTTTGTAAATAAGTATCAGTTCACCATCGTATGCTTGACATTTCAATAAACATTTGTTAAATGGACAAGCTACTTAACAAGTGCTTTACAAAATTTAATTATAAAGTATATGTTTATATCAGGAAGCAGTAGAAATAAGGCGATCCAAGACATTTCTTAACCATTTATTCAACAAAAACACAAAGAGTACCTAACTTTTACTGAGCCCTACGTACGTGCCAGGCACTCTGCAAGGTATATTGTATAACTCATTTTATTTCGTTTTGTGTTAGGGGCCTCATTATACCCATTTGACAGATTTTAAAACACCCCGAGGTTCAGAACATTTAAATAATTCACCCATAGCCAATAAGTGGGAGAGGCCAGTTTTTAATCCAGTCCCACGTGACTCTGGAATTCATGCTTTTTCCACTGTCCTGCTCCTTCACCATGGGGAGCTCAGTGAAGATTCTAGGCAACCAAGAAATTCGTAAGATGTGCGCTCCAACTTCAAGGAGTTTAGTAATGTAAAAAGTCAGTTGGTAGGTATGTGTAAGACGAGAAAACCACTACGGGCTAGAGCTTGTAAGAATTCAAACAAATAGCTCATTCTATATACTGTATTTGTTACAAAAGGCAAGTTAAAGAAAAACTGTATTCGACTTCTTTTATGCCACTGCCATTGTATATCACGGACAAACTTTCTCACAGGACCTTAGAGGGAAGAAGGTGGGAATGAGTTTCCACCTGGTTCAAGGTTGAAGGCAATCCCTTTCTGGCCCCAAGGTGACTGGCAGACATCTATTTTCTTAAAGGTACTTTTGAAACCTGAAGGCAGAGAGCTAAGGGTCATTAAGAGTGCCTTGGATGAACCCAGGGGTGAAGTGGGAGCACTCTGATATACAGAATCTGATCATTCTTCCCCTAAAATAGTGTGCACATTCTGTAGGTCCACAAAAGTACATGCGGACAGGACTGAGTGTTAAGAGAATAACACTGTCAAACTCAGCCAAAGGCAGGCTAGAGCACTCTGGAGCATCTCTTCATTCCGAGGGTCTTTGTAAATGTGGCTCCCTATGGTCCTGATAAGAAAATCACAGCATAAGCCTTTTACACTAATCTTTCCCACAGTGGGGCCTAAAAGTCAATCACAGCTTTGAAATTCCCACTGGAGAAGAGAGTAACCATACTGTCTTAGAGTCAGCTGGGAAAAGGGGGAAGGAGAAAGGGTCACATACAGTCCACTCACTTGATTCTCCACGACACGATGGCTTTGTTAAAGGTCCAAGTCTCTAGATAGGACAATTGTTGTCCAGAAGAAGCAAGGGAAACAGAAGTGTCCAAAAAGTCTCTATCTTGGGCAGATGTTCACGGAGAAAGGAGACTGTAGAAAGCCAAACAATTCAGAATGGTAAAGCCTCTAAGATTTCATTTGGGCTAACCAAAAAGTCCTATACGCTAAGGTTTGGACGACAACAAGGTCCTGTGCTCCTGAAGGATGAGCTCAGATAAATGACTCTTCTTTCTGTGCCCTTTATTAATTTTACCAAGGCTGGCACCATCACGTGTGTAGAGACCAGCTGGGTATGGAAGGCTCAAGGTTCCCAGAAGGGGCCACAAGTCTGGGGCAGCCCAGGGAGTCACAGCTTAGAGGGTGCACCCCAGGCATCCTGCTAAAAAAAAGTGGAACTGGGTTAAGTCCCAGAAGGGATTATCCTCAATGAGAATGGATAGAAGAGGCATTTTTAGGAGACCTAAGTTCCTAAATGGTGATATCTGGAACTCTCCAGCTAGAAACGGGCAACTGAAAACCAAGTCCAAATAATTACCCATGCCCCCTCCATGACTGAGCCAATTTCCATAAAAATGCCACATCAACAAGGTTTTCAAGGAGCCTAACAATATAGCCATCTATAGCCCTCCCTGCCAGAAAGGTCCAAATCCACATTATATGGAAGTAAACATTGACTTTCATGGGCTTTATGCCATTAAAAGCATGGAAACCTTTAATTAAACTACCAAACAAGATTGTAGGAAAGGTGATCAATTCATTCGGAAGAAATAGAAGGTAGTATGGGACATCTTGCTTTTTTGTAGAGAAGTGTATGTAGTACGCTAAAGAATGTAGTAGGCCAATATCAGAGCCAAATCCCTTGAACTTGTGACTATTACCTTCTTTGACAAACACTTTGCAGATGTCATTAAGGATCCCGAGATTGGAAATTACCCTGGACTATCCAGGTAACTGCAATCACATACATCTGTACAAGAGGGAGGCTGAGGGGTATTTGCCACAGACAAAAGAGGAGAAAGGAAAGCGACGGTGGAAGCAGAGACTGGAATGATGAAGCTACAAACCAAGAAATACTGGCAGCTACCAGCTTTCAAAGGCAAGGAAGGAATTCCCCCGCAGAGCCTCCAGAGGGAGAAACAACATGCTGACACCTTGACTTCAGCCCAGTGAAATGGAGTCCCGACTTCTGGCCTCCAAAACCATGAGATAACACATTTCTGCCATTTCAAGCCACCAAGTTTGCGGCAATTTATTATAGCAGCCGTAGGAAATGAATACAAGGAGAAAAGATAAACCGCTCTCATTTAAATGGATATTAGTTCTATCTGCTTTTTCGAAGAAAGAGCCAACAGTTCTAAGAACAAGAAACATTTTTGGTTATTCAAAGCTACTGGGCCAGGACCCACGAGCCAATTTCCAGTATGAACAATGAGTAGGTAAGTGACAATGCAGTATTTCTACATGTAGAAAATATGGTGACACATAATCCAGTGACTTGTAATGGCAAAATCCAAATTACTAAAACAAAACACTGGTGGGAAGTGCCCAAAATGACTACTGGGTCTAGTTACCATGGAGCTTGCTACTGAAGAGACCTCAGGAAAGTAGGGACAGGGAGGCCAGAGTGATCATTAACACAAAGACACTGATCCTTCTCTGCTCAGAAAACTCCAGGGCCAAAGTTCAGCGATCCCGCTGTGTTCGCCATTAAGTTGTGATAAATTAATTGCTATCCCACGGGAAATGTGCTTGCAATTTCTTAAAATGTGAGCGTTATCTTGAGCAACAGACTGAGACTCTGGAAGAAGAGGTAATTGGACAAAATTCACAGCACAGAATCCATTGCATTGTTTGCTAAGTGTGGCCCTGGAAGGCTGTGTTTGTGTTGCCGCTGCAGAGACAAAGATGGACGACCATCCTGCCACAAGAGCACAATGGCTAAAAGGCAATTACTGGCTTTATGGAAAAGAAAAAAGGCCAGACATTAAAAACCTCAAAACCAGAACACTTTGCTTTTTAATGATTCCAAATTATCTAAGCAAGCACCAGAATGAAAATCACTCAATTAGCCCTGTGCTCTCCTTGGAAAGGACGAGTGCTTTAAAGAATTCGATTCATACTTTGTTCACACATTCTTCGAAATGAACACTAAATGTCTACAAATGTAAAAAGTTTCCATTTCACAAAAATTTGACTATTCACGTTCTCGGTGTATGTTTAATTCTTCAGGATATAAGATTTTCAGCACAAGTTCTGTGATTTAATTTTTCACATTTAGGCAGATGTGATAGTACCGCAAAAAACAAGAGTGTTACTTGATTATCTTGGTAGGTTGACATGGTATGGTTTGAAAAAAATGGTGAGCTTATTCTGGGATAAGAAAATATTTTGAGCTATAACGTAACAAATGTACGCCTACAATTATTTCGATCAAGTATGATATCAAGCATCGTGGAGTGTCTCGGTTTCTTTCACGAGCTAAAGCCATCCAGAGTCACTGATTAAAATGGTCATTTTTGTTTATCCATCAAAAAAACAAGAAAGGATGTGGGTTTTATGTGCACACTGATACGGTGGCTTTGCCTCCCCAGCCGAGAGTGGTAGGGGGCTGGAAACAATTTAGTCCTTTAAGGTAAAGGTGTGAAAGAGAACTCAAACATCAACTGCCTAAAACATTCTCCCAATTGGACACTTAGCAGGTTATTGGCTAACTGAAATTTGAAAATTTGAAGTTAAAAAAACTGGTACAGAATGCCAGAAAGCAATCAAAGCCATTTGCTTACATGAACATGGCTGCATAGTTCCAAACTCCCTTTACAATTGAACTTGATTCCTGCCTGAGTCATGTCTCTTTTCACCAACTAAACTGAAGAGGGCTAATCAAAGCACGTAATACGTGCTTGATAAATGTCTTCATTAAGTAATTCCAGAGAAAAGGTTTTGATTATCTGCATCACCTCCAAAGCCTGCCTCTGCCCCTTCTTTTATGTCTCAAATTGTTCTGGAGCTGCTGGGTAGTAAATCTGAGCCATGATTAAATGGCCCAGAGTCTCGAGCAGTATCCTATTCAACAGAGGCCATAAAATTGCAGATTTTAGGAAACGATTTACATTCCATTTGCATGTGAAAAAGGAGAGAGGATCTAGAAATGGGAAAGCTAGGAAGATAAATACTAAGTGTCTTCCTCTTCCCAAGTCACAAATAAAGCTGTACATTATTGAACACACAAGCTAAACAGAATTGAATGTCTTCAGATTAACGCCAGTTGTATTGAATTTATTGATGGTGCCCTGTTTTTTTTTTACAATACAGATGTACCACTTTAATGTTTTCTAATTTTATTTTTATAATAAGCATGTGTTATTTGCATACTCAGAAACACCACATGCACACACACACACACACACACACACACACACTGAGTCAGACACACACTGAGACACACTTTGGTGTCTATCTTACAGAGTTTGCTCAGGATACCCTCTCCTCTCCCCACGTTATTGATTTTTTTTTTTATGACTACTGTAGTGAAAGAGTAGTCAGGGTATTTCGATGATGTTTATTCATAGGCATTTAGACCAACATATCCTGCAAACCACCTCGACTTTTCTCCAGCAGCTGCTCTGGGGAGGAGTCCTTCCCCTGGGTCCTCCTTGCTCTGTCCACTGGGGTAGGATCTTTGGAGGCCTCCCAGCCCTGGCCTCATTCTGCCTTTCAGCTGATGTTCTGCTCAAGATTGAAGAGCTCCATCCAGGAGTGAGGACCCAACATTTCCTCAGGCCCCTTGCTCTCATCAGGGAAATGTGTTCCAGAACACCAGGGGATCTCCCCCAAAGGGACACAGTCATTGGGTCACAGGTGACAGGCAAATGTCACCCTCTTCTAATGACCTCATTTCCATTCATTAGATCACAGTAGCACATTAGGATAAACATGGCAGCCAATTCTGGTGTCCCAGAAAATTGCCTCCTCTTGTGAAACCAGTCTTTTAGCTACTGGGAGAGGAAAGGAACCTCACACATTTCCAAGAACAAAAAGGGTAACAGCAGCCTTAGCTAGCATTTAGTTCGTGTCTGCTGCGTGTGGAATGGTGTCCTAGACATTTTGCACCCATCAACTGTGTTAATCCATACACGCTCCTAGAGGAAAGGACAGCCTGGTGGATAGGAGCATGACTTAGTGTCAGAAGTCCTGGGTTCAAGTTAAGGCTCGGCTGCCCCTGAGTTGGGTAACTGTGGGAAGGTTGCTTAACTTCCCTGTGCTTTAGGATCCCAGCCTATAAAGTGAGATCATCAGTAGTAGAGAAGACAGCTTAGGACGACGCCTGGGACATGATGAATGTTCAAAATGGTTTCAATTATCATTACTACTGTTTTCTTCATTTTACCGATAAGGAAACTGGGGTTCAAAAGACACGTAATTTGCCCTAACTCACAGAGCTAATCCAGGTCTGATTTCAGAAGCCAAGAGACTTGTCGTCAGCCATGAGCAGTCAGCAGGAGATCAAGCGGCAGCCACAGGGCACCCGATTCATAAATGAGGTGTTTGTTTCATACTCACACACCACAGAGACAGAGTGTGGGCCACTGGGCTGAATTTCTACATCTCTAAGTATATCTCACATGCTGTCTTCGAGCCTATGCTCTGCTCAAGGACCCAGGAATTGTCGTGTCCAGGAATATACTCGCATCAAGACTTGATGCACAATCTGGGGCCTTGTATACAATAAAGGGAGCTCGCCTTTGCCCTCTGAGTCAAAAGCACTAGGACGGGCTGCTGGCACGGTGGGTGCTTGGCTTGGAGAGGAAAAGACCTTGTATGTTGAGAAGAGCCACACATCTGGTCCATTCAAGAACAATGAAACTCCTCTCTCAGCATGCCTGACTTGTGGCACGGCCCAGGCTGTGCTTCCAGATGAGCCTGCCCTGTGTCCACAGGAAAGACCAACAGTTGGGCCCAAGGTCTCTGGTCCCGGACACCCCTTGGCAGGGCCCTTATAGCCCTGAGCCCCAATCTAACACCTCACTTGCTCCAGCCAACACCTGCCACTGCTAATATGTTTTGACACTTGCCTCTTGGTTCTTAAAGAGGAAGGAATAATGAGAGGAAAACTAAAACCTTATAATAATTGGATTTTAATCAATCAAGACTTTTATTGTCTGCCCTCAAGCCTTTTAACTAGGCTGGGGTTTTAATTCCTGTTTATAATGGTGTTGGATTATGAAAGTGGTTTGTTTTCATCGGAAAATGTATCATAAACAGCTTTCAGATTACCAGGCTAGCCCCCTATGGTAGAGTGTTCTGTCGTTTTCCAATTATCCAGGGTCTGCTCTCTGTGAGAGGACTGTCCTTCCCCGCCCCACGGACATCAGGCTTGTTCATGTGACTCTTTCGTCAACGAGATGTGAGCAGAAGTGATACCTGGCATACCTGAGCACAAACTTTAAGAGTCATTGTGTGTTTCTAGCGTCACTTCTTTTTCCTCTGCCGCAAATACAGCAGTGTCCAAGAGAGGGGCTGCCCCCTCCCCTTGGGTCCTGGAATAAAGGAGAGGTGCACAGCAGACCTGTAGGCACCTCTCAGCCCATATACAGCATAAGCGTGAAATCAACTTTTGTTACTGTCAGTCAAAACATTTGAGAGTTGTTACCGCAGCATAACCTAGTGGATCCTGGCTACATATTCACGAAAGCCTAGTTAGACCACATTCAGCTAAAAGATTGTATATTTGCAGTGAAAACCAGTGGAAATTAATGCTTGGCATGATCACCGTAAAAAAGGGTTTTTAAATTTTGTTTTGTTTTGTTTTTTAAAGAACGAGGGCAAGAGCAAAGGCATCTTTATAGGACTGATATCATTCCTGTCATTGTTTAAAATGCAAACTGACCCTGGGCAAGTGTTGATGCGTTAAGTTCCCCACACACTGCAGTGTTCATCCTAACCCTTTTTTTCTTCCTCCAGAGTGCATTTGTAAACTAGAGAATTTATACTTCCTCTTTTCAGGGCTACATTCAGAGATTGTACTGCCTCATGATCTGCTCCCTTCCATGCATCCCGGACAAAGGCAATTACAAGGCAAAAGCCAGATTCAATTCGGCTATATCACATTGGAGAGAAATGGCTCTAAGGTTAAAGGTGGACACTCTTGCTATTTCTCCTAAACATGACTTCAGATTTTTTTAAATTTCCTAGTCACGTAACGCTCCAGCCAAATCAGCTATCGAATCCGTGTACCCACTGTTTAAGAATGGAAAAAGAAGGGTGAACAGCATGCAAGAATCATATTCAAGAAAGCTTATCCATTTAAATAAAAAGGTACGTGGATGGTGATGGTGGTAAAGTGCTAGTGAAGTTTGAAACAGATGGTTCTGGCCACAGATTAAATACAGATTTATATATACACATCTAACAATACAGTACTAAATAATGTTGATAATTTTACGCATTAAATATAAATGTTACCCAGACGTGTCCTGCAGGATTTATTCCCGCTCCTCTGCTTTGGGCTTCCTTTAAAATCTGTCTTCGTGATAAAAGGATTCCTTTTTATGTGTTAGACACAGAGTTTGAATTTGCTTAGTGTTTTCGGACAATTGTGTCATCCTGTGCTACTACTAAATGTCTGGTTTCGAAAACCAGCACGGCTGAAATGCGTAACTGCCTGGGCAAAGGGGCACGTGAGCTTGGCCTGACAGGGTGAAGGCGAGCCAGGGGCCACCCTGCACAGCCACCCAGCCCTGCCCAGCTGCATGGATGTCAGGACTCACCAGAGTCTGCGTAAACACGGAAACATCCTCTGTGCTGTTGTCGGAATTTACTCGCACCAACCTCCCAAGTCTAGGGGAACTTATAACCGTAAAAGTTACAGTTCTGTTTCCTGTGCTGTCCGCATCATTGGTCACAGCTCTCAGGTCACCGGATGAAAGGGGTTTCGTGGAACCTAAGTGAAGATGAAAGCAGGCATTTAAGTATGAAGCCTATGAAGGCTGCCAGATAACAAAATGATCCTTAAAGAGCCCTGAAAATTCTGGAAGACACAGGGGACTGGCCAGCTCTAACTGGAAATTGTGCTGTGAGGGGCTCATGATCCCGAAGGCATCTATTTAAGGATGTGATTGGCCACTAGGGCTGGAGATGAAGGAGGGAAACATACCTCCCCAGTCCCCGCCTGGTCCTGCACAGCTTACTGATCCCCAAGGGTAAAAGGCAATAGCAGTGTGTGTGGCTCGGAGTGCAGGATGGGGGAGCTGGCTATGTGCACCGAGAGAACAAGAGACAGTGCCCTCCCCTGGGGGTGACAGGCACACCCTGGCCTGCCTGTGGCTGTGTGTGTTCAATGGAGTGTTCATCCGTGGGCATCTGGGGAAGAGGCTGGTTCTTGAGCAAACGTGCAACATTTCCAGAGGACCCCAGACCTGCAGGCTTCACGGACGTTGTGGGGAGGGAGGGACCTTTGCAAATACCAAGGGACGAAGAACCAGGAACACACGAGTTTGTGTGCAAATGTGACCGCATGTAGCAACTAAAGCCCAGAGAGGCTTGGGACATGCAGGGTAGGGCAGTGGTTCTCAAATGGTCTGTGGTGAAGGATCAGGGCTTCCCCCTCCCCCAATCCTCTGTTCACTGATAGTTTTATAAAATACAATAAAATGTCACAGCAAGGTCAGAGTGGCATACAAAATTCTAAATATTTTCTCTTCTTATCAGTTCACAGACCAGAAGGTGCGTGGACCACAGTTTGGGAGCACAGAGTCGGACTACATACCCCTTTACTTCACACTGACTGGGAGGGAATGTCCCCAGCCTTACAGGGTGGCAGGTCTGAAGGCGAGTCTCATAGTCCTCCTGACCCAGAATCTCACCTTATCTATTCTGTCTTGGCCCTGCTAAAGGCTTAGCATTATGCTTTGCGCAGGGTAGCTCTTGAAGTAGGCACTTTATAAATTGTTTATGAAACAAGTTCATCAGTCAACCACCTAATAAGAACTAAACCTCCTGAAGGACATCTGTTTTGCTTTACTTATCAAGTATTGTAGCCTTAGAAAGCAAGGGCCTCTAATTACAGTGTTTAAACCATATCAAGCTCTTAAAAGTGGGACCTAACTAACAAAGGGGGAAGCTGGCTTTGGGTAAGATTTTTAGACATGTGAGCTTTGTTCTGAGCCTTCGATTTGGAGGCTCCTTTTAAAACGCTGAACAACAAAGGCCCTGCGGTGGCTCAGTCAGTTGAGCATCCGACTTCGGCTCACTTCATGATCTTGTGGGTCTTGAGTTCGAGTCCTGTGACAGGGCTCTCCGCTGTCATCACAGAGCCCTCTTCGGATCCTCTGTCCCCTTCTCTCCCTGGTCCTCTCCCGCTTGTGCTTTCTCTCTCTCTCTCTCTCTGTCTCTCAAAAATAAATAAACATTTAAAAAAATGCCTAGCAACAAAAACAAAAGTAAACAAGTTGGAACTACATCAAGCTGAAAAGTGGTCAGCAAAGGAAACCATCAGCAAAATGAAAAGGCAACATATGGAATGGGAGAAAATATTTGGAAACCACGTATCTGGTAAGAGGTTAACATTCAAAATATACAAGGACCTCATACAACTCAATAGCAAGAAAGCCAAATAGCCCAATTTATTTATTTTTTTTCAACGTTTATTTATTTTTGGGACAGAGAGAGACAGAGCGTGAACGGGGGAGGGGCAGAGAGAGAGGGAGACACAGAATCGAAAACAGGCTCCAGGCTCTGAGCCATCAGCCCAGAGCCTGACGCGGGGCTCGAACTCACGGACCGCGAGATCATGACCTGGCTGAAGTTGGACGCTTAACCGACTGCGCCACCCAGGCGCCCCACAAATAGCCCAATTTAAAAATAAGCAAGGGAGCAGAATAGATATTTTCTAAAGAAGACATACAATTGGCCCATAGGTACATGAAAAAGTGCTCAACGTCACTAATTATCAGGGAAATGCAAATCAAAACCTGCATGAGATATCTCCTCACCCCTGTTAGGATGTCCATTATCAAAAAGACAAGAAACAACAAATGCTGGTGAGGATGTGGAGACGAGAAAACCCTCATGGACTGTTGGAGGTAATGTAGATTGGTGCAGCCACTGTGGAAAACAGTATGGAAGCTCCTCAAAATATTAAAAATGGCGATACTATATGATCCAGCAATCCCACTTGGTATATATCCAAAGGAAGCAAAACCATAATCTTGCAGAAATAAATCATATATACAAATATATATATTATATGTATATATGCATATATATATAATATATATTATTATTCAGGCTTTAAATACAATGAAATTCTGGGGGTGCCTGGTTGGCTCAGTTGGTTAAGCATCCGACTTCAGCTCAGGTCATGATCTCACAGCTGAGTTCAAGCCCCGCATCTGGCTCTGGGCTGACAGCTCAGAGCCTGGAGCCTGCTTCAGATTCTGTGTCCCCCTCTCTCTCTGCCCTTCCCCCATTCATGCTCTGTCTCTCTGTCTCTCTCTCTCTCTCTCTCAAAAATAAATAAAAATTTAAAAAAATTAAAGAGAATGAAATTCTGTCATTTGCAGCAACATGGATGTAGCTGAGAGCATTATGCTAAGGGAAATAAGCCAGAGAGAGAAAGACAAATACTGTATGTTATCACTTACCTACAAAAAAAAAAAAAAAAAAAAATATATATATATATATATATATATATATATATATATTGGGAAAAAAAACCAGTTGAGCTTATTGAAACAGAGAGTGGAAATGTGGTTGCCAGGGGATGGAAAATATAAGAAGAGGTTGATAATCAATACAAACGTTCAGTTATGAAATGAATAGGGTCTGAGGATCTAATGTATGACACAGTGACTACAGTTGATAGCAATATACTGTATAATTGAAGCTTGCTAAGACAGTAGAACTTAAATGTTCTCACCAGAAGAAGAAGAAGAAGAAGAAGAAGAAGAAAGATAAATATATGAGGTGATAGATTTGTTAATTAACTTGATGGGGGGAATAATCCTTTCACAATGTATGGGTATATCAAATCATCATTTTGCATACTTTGGCTAGCTTAAAAATTTGTTAAGTATACCTCTCTGTAGATCTGAAAAACAGAACAAAATAAAACAAAACAAAATGTCTGAGCCCCTGGGCTGGGTACTGGGTCCTGGGATTCTAGGGGTGAGGCAGGAGTGTCTGCCAATGTCAGCCTCAGGGACACAGTTCAGGCCTGGGTTCAGGACTCCCTTGGCACAATTTTGGCAGTTACCCCAAAATACTCATGTGATGCTTGTAACTGCCTCCCACATTTCTCTTACTTCTTTGCTGCTGAAATTTTTGCAGACACTGCCCTCTTCCAGCTTCTGGAGCTGGGGGCCCAGGATCTGAGGTTGCCAGGGGAGGCCAATAGTCAGTGTTACACGAAGTCAACTATGGCCCATTCTTTGTTACCTGCCAACATAGGGTTCCCTCATTCTGTCAGGTGGATTGTGTTTTTATGTGTGCAGTCTCTGGGTACCCAAAGTTCTCTATCTTCAGCTTTTCTTTGGACCTTTTCCCCACTGAGCCTTCTTTTTTTTTCCAATGCTTATTTATTCATTTTGAAAGAGAGAAAGCATGTGATCAAGATAGGAGAGAGAGAGAGGGAGAGAGAGAGAGAGCCCCCAGCAGGCTCCGCACTGTCAGAGCAGAGCCCTACGCGGGGCTCAACCTCACGAATTGTGAGATCATGACCCGAGCCGAAATCAAGAGTTGGACACTTAACCAACTGAGCCACTCAGGCATCCATCCCACTGTGCCTTCTTAATTATCTCCTTCTTATAAAGGACTCTAACTTTTCACTTATTCCTTCACCTCCAGGGCTACCTTTGGCAGGTAGTGGTGGATAGGAGGGATTCTTTCTTTAAAACAGTATCATAACCTTTTATGTCTTAACCTTTTTGGGGAGAAGACCCACCAGAGATGCTCCAGACCGAGAGCGCTTTTCTCTCAGCCACGGTACATCAGTCCTCATTCCCTTGTCCAGCTGCCTAACCCTGAAGGGTTTCTAGGGTTTAATTCCTATTCAGCAGCCATCCTGGGCATGCTCAGTCAGCAAGACTAGCTGGCTCCATGTTGTAACTGACTGATGAGCATCTTTTCTCGTCCAGCCCAATTCACAGAAAGCCAAACACCATTTTCCCCTCACCCCACCTTGTTTTATTGCAAGGACTGATATCATCAGTGAACTCCAGGCACTTAATTTGGGAAGGATTTCTCTAAGGTCCTACCTACCTGTATATTCCATAGAGTGACCATCCTATAAGAAGTGTGGCAATAGGGGCGCCTGGGTGGCGCAGTCGGTTAAGCGTCCGACTTCAGCCAGGTCACGATCTCGCGGTCCGTGAGTTCGAGCCCCGCGTCGGGCTCTGGGCTGATGGCTCAGAGCCTGGAGCCTGTTTTCGATTCTGTGTCTCCCTCTCTCTCTGCCCCTCCCCCGTTCATGCTCTGTCTCTCTCTGTCCCAAAAATAAATAAACGTTGAAAAAAAAAATTAAAAAAAAAGAAGTGTGGCAATAAAAGGCTCATGACCATATCTGTTTGGCTAGCCCTCATTCCATATGCACCTCTTAGAAATTTGAAAAGCAAATCTGCATGTGAAAGACTCTGAGTCTCCCAGTAAAGAAATCTACTTTATCCTTCTCTTAAATACAGCATTTCTCAAACATACTTATATCCTATTGTGTTTGTTTCACGAAAAACAACCACCTCCATAACAGCCAGAGTTTCCTGGTCATGAGGCTAGAAGGCTTTGCTCATTTCTTCAACAGACATTAGCAAGTGCCTCGCACATGACAACCTCTACATAAGGGGTAGAGATGTACTAGGAAACAGCACAGACACAGTCCTGCCATTCCTTGTGGATATCATGACAATCCCAAGAAATACAGATTTTTTTTCCTCACTAAGAAGGGATAAAAAGTGTCAGAGAGGTTAAGCAATTTGCCTAATAGCCAAATGTAGGTCTCACTTACTCCGAAATGAATATTTTTAAAATTGACACTATATTGTCTATACCATACTACTTTAAGCTCAGTGCTGGACTGATAACTGAGTTAGGAAATGTGACGAATCACTCAACAAATCCAACAGATTCTCCTCTCCACTTTCCGAACACATCGTGCCAAACCTCTTCCCTGGTCTTCTCCTCCACAGCCATGCTGGGCTCTCTGGTATGCTCACCCCTCTTTGTTGCCATTCACTGAAATGCACTTATTCTGAAGGGACAGCTCAGGACCTGTCTGGTCAAAGAGCTCCCCCTGACTATTGCAGTCTGTGGGAGATTTCCCTCCCCTGAACTCATGTCGCTTACCCAGTGGTCGCTTACTCACTGGACCCTTAGCATATGCTATGCATGGTTAGTGTACTCTTAAGTCTAAGTCTCTTAGTTCACCAATTAGTAAGCCTTTAATTTTTTTCCTTGAGAATTGACAATCTTCTTACACTTCTGGATTATCTCCCACTAAGTCTTACAATATTCAAATCAGTGTTGCAAGACTAGCTGACTAAAAGGTTTTTAGGAATCTCTGCTCCAAACTCTAGCAACACAGTGTGATTTCCTTCTGCTTTCTTCTCTCCCTCAATTCCCACCTCAAAGGACAGATGGCCCGTTGGTGAGATGTGATTCCCTCTGTAGCATGACTGAACCCCAAGGGGATTGAAGTAACACAGTCTGCTATGAATACCCTTCACTGATCAGCTACTGTGTAAGCTTATATTCTAGACTCGTTTGAAAAAACTCTCCAAGTCAACCCCTCCCCAACACTCTTTGTAAAAGAGCCAAGTGCCATTTGCATATGCAGAAAAACTAGGTCCTGAGGTCACAATATGTTCTAACATGTCACAACTGAAGAAAAACAAACACATTCGATAGTAGCATTCAAGGTGAGAAACTGGTTATAAAATTATAAAATTTTCTGGGGAATAAATTTTGCAGGAAGAAATAGAACATGTGTGTATGAGTATTTATCTATACATATACATACACAAAATAACAAAATTAAAATATCCATTGAGTAGATGTTTTTTCTTCATTCATACACAAAAAGAGGTCATTTAGAACTGCAGTCCTTCCTACTTTAAAATAACTGAGTTAAAAAATGCCTTTCAAACTAGGCAGGGCACAGAAGCTATGGTTAACCTTAAAATAGTCACCCATTAAGTACTCCTACAAGTATTTTGGCTCATCCTACAAATTCTTACAGGTCTCAAGTCAGGGCCACTTTTTAAGACTGAGTCCACAAGGAAGGCAAAATAGCATGGCCAAAGTCTGCCAGGCTGGTGGTCAAAGTCCAACTGGTATGGGGACTAGTGTAAGTAAAAAAAAAAAAAAATAGTTAACTGATGCTGGGTTGCCGTATTTCCTTACTCGAAGGGAGCAAAACACACAAAATTTCTACATCATCATCGCCACTACTAAATTGCTGTGCATATTCTCCTGATTGTGTATGTCAATCCACCAATGATATATCGCGGAGACAAAATAAAGAGCCTCCATGATGACCTCGTTCTCGGAGAACTGCTGTTCTAAAATGGACACAGCCCTGGAACACAGTCACGCACAGAAAGGAGAAAAGCTGCCATGATTCCAGCACAAGATTTGGGGTTGAGAGTTGGCACTCGGTCTTGGGCTTATGATTCCTATTAGTTCTGTGACTCTGAAACTGCCTGAGCACCAATGTTTTTTTTATCAACATTGCATCATGCCAAATAGGGGTGATGCAACTTCCTTTTATAGACATTCTTTCATTTAAATCCTTAAAACAATCCACTGTAGTAGATAAAGATGAAAAGCACAGTAAAAACACAGGTAGTGATAGTATCTGAATGTCCATTCTATAACAAGAATAGATTTCCTGCTATTATGGTTTTATAAAATCTATAGTTCTATAAAAAGCATTAGAATTTCCCTGATATTTTAGAACCTATAGGTCAACTGGAGTCTGACAAGAGCAGCAGTAGCTGACAGCTGACACCTGGAGTCACATTGGAAGGGGGGCATGGAGTGCCTCCCTTCCCTTTCAGCCAAAGTACTGGCTAATAGATGAGGGAGGCAGAGGTCACTCAGAGCCTGTTCGCAGCAGCACCTGTCATGATAAGGGTGTCCTGAGGGAAAAGGAAGAGTGGGGTATCTATCATCATTCCCCCATACCTTCACACAGCAGCAGAGACCAACATCCTTCAGTGGCTAGTGGAGAAGCCGACTGAGCAAGGCTCACTTGCGTCCCTAGAGAAAGGAGGAGGTGTGGTCATCTGAACCACGCCCACACTAGATCCGAGAGGGGCCCGCACCACTCGGGACGTTAGGATAGGAACAACACCAAGAACAACTGGACCAATTGACCCGTCAGGTCCATCCCAACTCGTAAATCTGGGACTCTGCACTTGTCATTTCCACACCCACCCAAGTGGAGATTTTATCAGACATAGCCACCTAATGGAAATGTACATGAAACTTCAACTTCCTTCCTACTGGCCAGGAGCTGGGAGTTGGAAACGAATCACAATCTGGGGATGGGGGGCGACTCGGAAACCAATAGCAGACTTTGGGTGCTAGCTAGGGGGAAGCTTGGAAAATGGAGCCGCTTCTGTTGGGATGTAGGAAGAATGCACAAGGTCCGGTGTGGGGTTCTCAGACACAGGGAGGCCGTGTCAGGATGGGGGCAGGGCACATTGGAAAGGGAAAAGAGTCAGTTACTCCCGGCTGAGCCCAGATATTACACAGAGGGCTATGAAAACTACATGTTTTGCATAATTCCACAAAAGTGACAATTTGGTCCACTTTCACGTATTTTTCTTGCTAAACTAATATTCAGTAAAACAGGCGTCAGAAACCCAAAACTTTCTAAGCTGTGGTGGCTTTAACTCCCCTGTAGGCTAACACAACTGTCATCAATTACTAAACCAGAGTTTAGCCAGAATAGATGAAGAGTATTTAGTCTTTTGCGGCAACCAGATTTACTCTGATTTCAGAACTTTTTTTTTTTTTTTTGGTAAATTACTACATTTTCAGATTCCTAGTTTGCTTATTTTTAAACACTAAATGCCACCCGAATTGCCTTGAAAAAAATCGATGAAAACATCACAGTTATTCCCAGAGAAAAATTATGGGACATAAAACCGTTTGGGGAATAAAAGAATTTGGGTCAAGGTATCTTTAACTGGACTTTAATAAGGTTTCTTTTCAGGAGCTCAAATGCTAAGGCGACTAAAACTTTCAATTATTTCTCTTAAAAAACTGTGTTTTTGTTGAAGTTACTGTGACTTTTCCCTAGGTTTCCCTTAGAAGTATGCGAGTTTTATCCACCATTTATTGGTGGCACAGCTAAATCACATTGTCTCTGTAAGCCACAAATCCTGCCAGGTCCCCTGTAAATATATCATCTATCTCACATGGATGTAAGGACTCAAAGATTAGAACAGTGCCTAGCCCCACGGATCTCAATCCTGGCTGTGCTTCAGAACCACCTGGAACCTAGAAAACATAACGATGGCCGTTCCTATCGCAGACACTCCAGTATAAGGGGTATAAAGTAAGGCCCAGGCACTGCTATGTTTTTAAAATTTTTTTCTTAATGTTTTATTATTTATTTTTGAGAGAGAGAGACAGAGAGAGAGACAGAGTGTGAGCAAGGGAGGGGCAGAGAGAGAGAGGGAGACACAGAATCCAAAGCAGCTCCAGGCTCTGTGCCATCAACACAGAGTCTGACGCAGGGCTCGAACTCACCGGCTGCGACATCATGACCTGAGCCGAAATCTGATGCTTAACTGCCCGAGCCACCCAGGCACCCTGAGGCACTGCTATTTTTAAAAGCTTCCTGGTTGAGAACAACCGGCTAAAGTGACTATAGAATAACCATAATTAATGAAATGATTAATATCTTTCTCCATCTATGTTTTACTGGTAACACACACCACGTAAACAAGTCACTGTGCACGTTTTTGTTTTTGTTTTTTTAAACTGTAATATAAATTTAACTGTTTTCTGTTTGGTCTCCCTCAGTGCATTCTTTTTAAATAGCAAGTTTAAATATTTGTTCTTCTTTTTTATCACCTCTGCCATTGGGCAAATCTTTCCCTATCTCCGCAATAAGGGTATTGAGCCAGAGATGTGCACTTTGATTTTTCCATCTCCGCCAAGCCGAGATTCTTGGCAAATAGCAGTCCAGAGGCTTCAGGGCCCTGAAGCCAGCACTCAGTGGAATCCCTCACAGCCCTCTGATGCATAGGGTTTTTATATTTAGAAAAAGGAAATCCAAGATTCAGACGGCCATTGCAGAGCCTGGCCCCCCTTGCTTTGTCAAGGACCCTACGGAGGGAGTAGGGAAAAAGTGCACGTGCGTCATGACTCTTTCAGGGACTCTGGTCTCCCACTGCCCTTCACTGGCACATCTTCTCTGAGGAGCAGGAGAAGGGAAAGAGAGAAGGGGTGGACAGAGCCAGCCTAGTTTCTGCTGAGTTCCTGCAAAGACAGAATTCTTTCCGTGACTTTATAACTGTTGTTGGTATCACTCGATGGTAAATGATGGCACTTCTTCCTTGCAGGTAGACCTTTCTAAATAAATTGAAAACCACTTACCCCCAAATGCACTCAAGTTAAAATCTTACCTGGAAAGATGCTCAATCCTCGGTTTACTTCTAAGCTGATGGTCAGGGCTCGAGCGGTGATGCTAAATATTTGTCGCGGTGCAAAGTTCAAACCATCAGTAACCTGAAAGTTAAAGCCTCCTGACATGGCTCCTTCAAAAGAAGAATTACGCCTTGGTCACTTTGGTTGTTCTGCAAAAGCCACCCCCTTTCACCCTGTCTCCCACCTGATCCCACTGCCAAGCACCCCCTATCAACGGAAGAATGTGTGCATAGAGTCACTGAGCTCAGCAAACCAAATGTTGCCAAAATGTGAAGTTAAAAGAACAGTAATAAAGGTCTAAAATGCATATTTCTCCTCCCCGCCATGACCTAATAAGAGAAAGCAAAGATGTTACCTCCAAGAAATTAAAAAAAAATCTTTTAAACATATTCATCACCTGCATTTTATTATCTTGGCATCAGTTTACGCCACCAAAAGTAATGTCTGCATGCTGCACACATGTACATGCACACACACACACACACACACACACACACACAAGCAGTTTCTGAAATACTGATAATGCTTACTTAATAATACTAAAGTCAAAACTAGGGGGTAGTAAATAACACTTAGTCCCTCCCTCCAAATAATTTCTAATTATTCACTGAACTCAAACTGCTAAGGTGGCAAAGAGTGGGGAAGGTGATCCAGGCCCGGCTTTTGTTATATTCCTCCAAGAGGAGAAAGGTACTCCCACACTTCTAAGGATTAGTGCTATCAATAAAGTTATAAATTAACTTGTGTGTGTTACAGAAATTGAGACAGGCCCCCTATCGATCCCGTCCCCAGGAGCGCTTTACCAGTCTGACTCACAAAGCACCAGGCAAGCTCACAATGTAGACAGCCTGATGTTCGCATTCCCATCACCCTTTGAAAATGTTCAGCCAGCAGTAAATCTGGAGGCCCACGGGTCTTTGCATCATGTAATGGGTAGAAATGTCCCCTTTGTTGCCCTCAGGGACATGTGGCAAGGAAAAAGGAGGCAGGGTCAGACTCTGCAGTTACGTACAAGTACTCCCTTAATAACACAATTTAATAAAGAGCTGGTCGATGGCCTGCCAGCCTCTCGAGTTTCTGTTATCTATGCAAACCCAGAATTCTGATTCCTCACAAAAAAAGGTTACAGACTTTATAAAAGTTCCCAATACACTCAAGAGTCATAGTTTAAAAAAGAGAGAGAGAGAGAAAATTCTGAGTCTGCCTAATTTAAAACAGGGACCCACAATCAAATTTTATTTGTTTGTTTGCTGGCTTGCTTGTTTTCACTAGAAATAGCACTTCGAGAGTTGTATTTAATGGAACATGAAATTAGGGAGAGAATGCTTTCTGCCACTAGGCACTTTCAACATTTCACGAATCCAGAAACAAAGTGGGAATGGAATCAAAAGGAATTCTATCAAAATGAATGCTAGATTGATACATTGGGAATGCCCTAACCATCACACTATGGCCAAAAAGAGTTAAGGACAGAAACGTGAGCGTAGGGGTGACCTATAGATTTTCTGTTGTACAACCTCAGATCTTTCTGACAGTACTTTGCGAAGGGCAGTCTGAAATCACTTAGCCTCCCACGTCATGCCTTTATCAACCTACTTAGGTTGTTATGTGAAAAATGAATTAGGTTAATGGCAGAGCACTTTGCAAATATAAATGCTAAGAGGGACTAATTAAACCTAAGCCTGTGTGTGGGGTCGATGATGGACAGATGTAGCTGAGGGGACCAGCTGGTCTCAGCAACAGCCCCCCCTGCAGCTGGGCTCCAGCCACTTTGAGGGTCATCACTGCCTCTGCAGCCGTTTAGAAGATGGAATGGATTGACTTTCAAAGAGCTTGCCTTAACTGTCCTTCCTGCTTTTTTAGGAGAAATTATTTCCCTTACCAGCCAAAAGCGAACACGGACCTGGTAGTTGACAATTAAAATGAGTCCAGAGCGCTAATTTTCATTTTAGTCCTTCACTGCAAATAATCACTGTAGTTCTTCAACTGACTCTGGCCTCCAGTGGGGTGGCAGAGAGTGGAGAAAGCCCAGCTTTATGGTCAGATCATCTTACATCTTTCTGAGCTTCAGTTTCTTCATCTCTAAAATGGGGTCACTACCTCGCATGGCTCAGAGAACTTCTGCAGAGTAAATGAAATGGGTCATGTGACCACACTTCCTGCGGTGCCAGCAAGGGCCAGAGAGTCAATGATTCCTTTTCATTGCAAACTACATAGTTGTAGGAATCGGAAACTTCCCTTGGGGGAGTCGCTAGAACAGTTCTCCGGATTTTGAAAATATGATAATCTTTTCGAAAAATAAAAACATTTCTAGGCCCTCGTCTAATAATACTCAGATTGTCAGTATCTAATCAAAACCACACATCGTTGGCGGAAACTTCCTATTAATTCAGTGCCTATTTAAATGAATTGTATCTTATTAATCAGCACATCTGCACACATTTAAAAAATGAGAACATGCATACATGGAAAAGATCATCCAGTCTAGGAACAATGCTTTCGTCCGTATGTGGTAGATTTAGTATCTTGTTGCAATAAAATTAACCCTAGAGGTCCTCAGGCTACGGGTTTGGAACTGCTAGTTGAGAGCGCTCACATAATAAATTATTTTCAGATTATTTGGGGATTCTTTCCGTTAACTGCAAAGATTAGGAAATTACTATATTTGAATTTAGAAGATTTTTTTAACTTTATTTTATCTACTATATTTTCAAAGAAGTTAATAAAAATGGCTGACCAGGTTTGACTGCCAGCTTTCCCATCATGCCCCCTGGATCATACACCTTCCCATTCATTCCTACAGGCTGGGAATGGGCTCATTCCCCCCTCTGTCCAGTGACAAGGGCAGCCTGGAAACAAAACCAGGCTGGATCACCCCTTCTGCAGATTTACAGTGACTGTCTGGCTTATTGATTAACAGAAGGAAGGAAAAAAAAAAGGCTTTTAATGTCAGAGTCTTTTAGAATTACAGTTATAGTCACTCATTAGTTTATTCACGTGTTCACCTATTTAATGTTTGTTTTGTTCACTAATGTATCTCTAACATAAGGATCATTACTCGGCACATAATAGGTATTCAATATTTCATTCTTTCAACAAATGTTTGCACTCTCGTGCGGAAGACAGACAACAAACAAATAAACAAAGCACTCTCTACTATCATGTCAGGAAGTCAGTAAGGGAGGGGGAGGGACAAAGACTAGATGCTCTTTTAATGGGCGGTCAGGAAAAGGCTCTCTGAGAACGTTATATTTGAGCATCGACCTTACATGACCATGTGAGTAAGCCATGTGTGAGTTATAGGTGCTCTCTGATGTTTGCTATCATTAGCCTTACAAAAATGTGCCACTTAAAAAAAAAATTACAGGGTTTTTGGATGGCTTGTGGTTTTCAGTCAGCAACTGCTAAGTTTGACTCTCATGTTAGCCTCTGATGGAAACATATTTTAATTTCACATCGTTTCTATGACATACCAGTGTGTACAAACACTACCAGGCCCTTGTTAATTTGAGCCTGGGTGAAGTTCTGGATGCTTTGGCCAGGAAAGGACTTGAGAGCCAAATGCCCGTTGCTGGGTGGACTGACCCAGTAGATGAGGTCCTGTGGGGAGGAGTCCTCATCTTCCGCACAGAGGTCCTCACTGGTAATCTCGGTGACAGAATTCGCCCATACCTTAAAAAGAAGAGAAGCACAGATCTTGCAAAGACCAGTTCCAGTCACGTCCCACAAGTAAACTAGATAGCTATGCTACTCTGGCTTCTTGCACAAAGATTGAAAAACTAAAGCAATTCAGGGGCCCCTGGGTGGCTCAGTCAGTTAAAGCGTCCAGTATCGGCTCAGGTCATGATCTCGCCGTTCCTGAGTTCGAGCCCCGTGTCGGGCTCTGTGCTGACAGCTCGGAGCCTGGAGCCTGCTTTGGATTCTGTGTCTCCCTCTCTCTCTGACCCTCCCCCACTCAAGGTCTGTCTCTCTCAAAAATAAATAACGATTAAAAAAAAAAAAACGAAAGCAATTCACTACAGCTTTTAAACTATGAGGATTCTTAATTCAAAACAGACATATAATTAAATACCTGATGAAATACAGGACGTGCTGTAGTGTTTGTTGAATTTATGAGGTTTATGAAGTCCCAATTAAAAAATAGCATTTGTAATTATTTATTCAAAATTAATTGTTTAAAGTGCACATTTACTTACATAAAGTATAATAACAATAAAAGTTGATGGCTGCTAAGCTCCTTCTGTACGCTTGGCATATGCTAAGGACGGAAGCATATGCAAAGATTCCACACGGAATTTTAGAAAATCCTAGAACCTACTTCATGAGGTTGATTTAAGGATTTCTATTTATTATTTTAAGAGGCGAATGATTTCACCAGATCTTAAATATTTGAGGGAAAACACACATTGCACACTGAAAACATTTTCCTTTATCTTACCTGTCTTGCAGGAAAACACATACCTGGTGCCTATGGCCTTGCAATGTTTGCTGTGCGGGTAGCTCATCTACAATTATTTTTGAGTAATAGTCTCTATTTTCCAATTACATTTAAGATATATTTACCTTGCCTAAATACCTTCGTTCCACAATTCACCATTAATTGAGCATCTACCATGTTCCAGGCAATGTTCTGGGTGCTTACAATTCATCAGTAAAAGAGACAGAGTCCCATCCTCATGAAGCCTACATTCCAGCAGGAGGGGATGAAGGGATACGGGGAAGAAACAACAGTCCTAATAAAGAAATGAACAATGTGGACTGTTAGGAGTTCCCTGGCACTGTGAAAAAAAAAGTGAAATAGAGCAAAATGAGGGGCTCAGAAGTGGGAGAATGTTAAATAGGAGGCTCATTTGAGGAAAACTGGAAGGAAGTGAAGGAGGAGCCATGTGGATATCTGGGGAAAGAACATCCAGGCAGAGGGAACAGCCCAAAGGTAGGAGCAAGCTTCAGCTGTATGAGGAGCAGCAAGGAGGTCAGTATGGCAGGAGAAGAACAAGTGAGATGAAGAAGACAAGAAGAGGAGTCAAGAACATAGTGGAAGGTCAAATCCTGCAGCGTCTTGATGGCCACTGTAAGAACTTTGGCTTTTACTTGAGTGCAATGGGGAATCATCGTAGGGCTTTAGGTGAGGAGTAACTGGGCTTCTGTGTCAAGAATAGACCATGGGAAGGCAGGGGTAGAAGCAGGGAGACCACTTAGCAGGTGACTGTAATAATCCCAGAGAGGGATGAGAGAACAGAGTGGCCAGAAGTGGTTGAGGTGGTAAGAAGTGGTCAAATTCTAGGTGCATGTTGAAGAAGGAGCCAACAGGGTTTCCGATGAATCAGATGCGGTGAGGCGTGGAAGAAGGAAAGGTGGAAGAATGAAAGAACGACTCCCTGGTTTGGGCCTCAAAACCCAGAAGGACAGAATGATCATCAACTGAAATGAGGAGATCTGCAGATAGGGTGGATTTGGGAAGTAAGATCAGGAATTCAGTCGTGAACATGTTGAGTTGAAAATATATATTTAGACATTGAATCACATTTGATGGAACGAGGCTGTCTTGAGTTTCTATAACCACGCAGTCACATGGTATTCCACTAACACTAAAAATGGGTGGCATTATCGCTAACTAAAATTTCATATTTCTATCTGTATTTATAAATGTCTTCCCTATAGAAACACTATGCATACTTTCAAGCTTACGTCATTCTTTGCTCCCTCTCTAGAGCCTTATCATCTATGCTTGTTACCAACTTGTTTAAAAATTCAATCCTAAGTGATTTAAAAGATATCTCTCTGGTCTAAGGGGCTGCTTTCCTTAGTAGTGTAGGGAGCTGGTGAAATATCTTAATTCATTCCCACTCATTATCTAATAACGATTTAAATAGAATTTGAGAAAGGGATGTCAGGAAATACATGATCCTACATTTTCATATGAGGCATGATACACCATTTCAGCTATGTAACCTTGGGCACGTTTCTTAATTTCCCTCTGCCTTAATTGCCTCATTAGTAAGCTGGGAATGATAGAATTATTACAGATAATGAGTGATTTGAGTTATATAAAGTACTTACAATAAGCTTCACCTGGCGCATAGTAAGAATTCAATAAATATTAGCTTTACATTATCCATATCCTTCATCAGAGTTGGTTCTAAAGATAGAATACGTTTTTTTTTTTTTTTAACATTACTTAAAAGTCATTTGGAGTGTCATGATTACCATTACTGGAGCCCTTCTATAACATGAACTTCAGCTTTTCTTTAATTCCACAGCATCTCTCCATAATTTGGGGTGCATAGTTCATTTGTTTCATGATTGTACTGTCAATGGATGCTCTTACATCTTGGCTTTGGGAATATGCCCACTGAGGACTTTTCAGCCCTAAACTCTAAGGACATCAGTTTTTTTAATCGCTCCCAGGATTGCTGATCAGCCTAATGTTCAAATGATAAGGCTTTGGTCTTCGGTTCATCACGGAAAGCCGCCAGTGTCTCTAAAATATACAATTGGACTATTTAACAAAATTCCAAGGCCGCTGACTCTACTTTTTCACTTTTTACACTTTAAAATCCACCCACGTGTCTTATTCTCCTTTCTTTAGGAACATAAGCTGGTTTGGAAATGCACTGCCATTCTCTTCCTGTGACTCGTAGATACTCATTTTTTCCAGGACTGTGCATACAGAAGCTGGATGAAGCATGTTTTCCACTGTGGCTACTCTCCCGTGCTACTCTCCTTTTGCCCCCTCTTGCCTCTGTAATATACCATCTTTCAAAACAAGTGGAAAACCTGCCACTCAAAACAAGACCTGGTAACTTCAGGTCTTCATTTCCACTCAAACCAAATTTAGCTCAGTTCACAGCCCCACTGCTTTGGGTGAGGCTCGATTTAGTGCCCGGTCATTGGTAAAATAGTCATATCTAAAAAAAATTTTAACGCATTTATTGGAATACATTTTTTTAAATTCACCTTTAAATTAAACAGAAGGCCAGTGGAATTTAGAGACCTAATTACAATCCAGGATAATCCTAATTATGATCCTAATGTTTAAAAACCCAGACCTCTGTTTTGAGCTTCATGTGAGGGATGTGAAGTGTTTCTAAAGTTACCATCCCACTATCCGACCCTTCTAGGCCTTCAGTCAAAATCTCAGGCTTTGCTGCCCTAATTCTTCCACTGTCCCAAGCTCTCAAAGCTTTTTTTAGTGATGACAAGTACTTATCAGAAACAAACAAATGGTTCTATTCTGGGTATAAAAGACAACAACAAAACAAAATGTACAGTACTGAAAGCCAAAGTTGAAAAACAGGAAAATGAAGCCCCCTTGTGGACACAGATACGTTTGGTCAGCTATGCCCAAAAATTCCTGGTCATACTTGAATACAAAAGTACTCAGGAGAATATATTTCATGATAAAATGCAAAGGGTTCACCTGAGTTGGTCTAACTCCACGTCCTAACTCCAGGGTGTCACAATGGAAATGATTTCCTGCACCACTGAATGACTTTGGAGTCCAACCAGTCACAAGTTCCATGGTTTAATGGCATGCTGTTTAAAATACTTCAGGAGAAAGGGGTGTATTTGAAATGCTATGACAGAATGGTTAACATTCAGATTTCTGCTTGTGAAGTCCTACTATCCAGAGTCTGAGATGCTATCAGTGATGCTATCTATGCCCCCACCTCCTTCTCCCAAATAGACTGCAGATAACCCTTCTTGCCACTTCTCCAAGCTCTGATGACAAGTAAGGAGAGTAAGTGGTCATGTGGTAAGCTGAAGGTCTTGAGAAGATTCTGTTTAGAGAGTCAAAGACAGCATAGAATCTTGGGACTATGATGGCTAATATTATGTGTCAAATTGACTAGGCCATGGGGTGCCCAGATATTTGGTTAAACATTAGTCTGGGTGTTTCCATGAGAATGTTTTTGGATGAGATTGACATTGAAGTCAATCGACTGAATAAAGCAGAGAAGTCTCCCACACATAGGTGAGCCTCATACAATCAGTTGAAGGCCCGAGGAGAATAAAAAGTCTGATTCTCCTGGGAGTAAAGAGAATTCTTTTCTGTCTGACTGCTTTTGAATTGGGACATCAGGTCTTCTTGTGACCTTCATAGGTGAACTATACCATTGGCTCTCCTGGGTTTCCAGCTGGACGACTCACCCTACAGATCTTGGAACTTGCCCACCTCCATAATCACATAAGCCAATTCCTTATAATAAATATGTAATAATATAATTCCTTATCATATATATAATATATGTATCTATTATACATGTATATATATATAATTCTTTATAATAAATGTACATATATGTAATCTATGTATCTTTACACATACACATATACCAACCCACAACTCAGTCATGGTTTTTCTGTCAAGGAAGAGGAGTCTCAGAGAAATTTTGCCTAAACTGGGCAAGTTACAACACTTGAACTCTGTTCTAGCTTTAATCCAGAACGTTCAAGGCAGGGAATGAGATTCTTACTGAATAAATTCAGAAAGAGCCAGTATCAAATGACCACATCCATTAACACTGGGAAGTCACCCCCTTCCTGGCCTGGATCCAGGCTATCCAGGGAAGAAGGGAAGAAGAAAGGAAATGGCCCTTGCCCACAGCTACTCTTCCTTTTTTCTTGAGAGAAACTCTCCGATATTGAGGACGGCGGGCGGGAAGGGTCTGGGCAAACGGCCTGAGCAAGCTCAAGGTTCATGGCAGAGACTGTATCTCGCTAATTTAAAGGGAAGACAGAATGTACACAGTCTAATGTACACATTTTTCCTCCCACATTTTAATGTTCTGAACGCCTTAAATGGACGGGAATCTTTCAGTACAATAAAGTATCGTTAAGTTGATGGTGCATCTTGTAACGGACGGCACCTCAAAGCTGCAAGCCAAACCCAGGAGAGGGCTTCAGTTCCTTTCCACGAGGAAGCCTGAGAGTTCACTACTTTATTCCTCGGTCTTCCTGTCCCTCAGCCCACTCCAGCTCTTCCCCCATGTCTGTCTAGACTTAGGCCCCTCCCCTGGATCTTCCTCATCCTCCAGTTTTGCACCACACAGCAAAATGCCCAACTCCTCTGCCGAGGTTCCTGGGCAAACGCTTGTGTGTCAATCCAACTGCCGCAGACCTATTCCGTAAAGTCCACTTTGGTAGGAGCAAGAGGCACAACAGCTTTGGGGCTTTTTTGTTACTAATAAACACAGCCCTTGATCACATGGATGCACCGGCAGAGCTTGAGTCAGTCATGGGTAGCGGGCAAAGCGGCAGAGCATGATGGTGAGACAGTCAGACTTCCCACACCTTCCCTTGGTGCCGCTCTGGGTCTCAGGGTGCCCATTATAATGAGGACATTCATAACAAGATGCTTTGTAGGGTTGTGAAAACGATACCACTTCTGGAAGATGTCCAGTACTATACTCCGTAAGCACACAATAAACGTAAGCTTTTATAACTGTGCTTAATCATCGCTGACACCTACAATCCCTCACTCTGGCGACAACCTACTTCTCAGATCGCTTTGCTGAGAATGAATTCAGTAGATACTAGTACAACAAGAATCTGTGAAAGCAGAGGTAGGCCTACCAATGTGACCAGCTAGAACCATTCCCAGGCTGTTTGGACAATGACTGTGCAGTAAACTCAAAATTAAGTGACAAGTTACAAAGGCATAAACACCATTAGTTTCTCACTTAAAATGTAGAGGCTGAATAATGAGCCAAGCTGTAAAATAAGAGCACTGACAAGTCTATTCCTAGATCCAACTATTTTGAGCAAGTAAAAACAGATTTTTAAACCCCAGAATGTTTACATGTTTAACAACATAAAATGTTCTCATTAGATTAGCCCCTGGTGAGCTCTACTCATGTCTACCTCTCCTGCATCCCTTATGACTATCCAGCTTCCTCTGGACTTCTAAAGTATCTATTTTTTAAAAAAAATTTTTAATGTTTATTTATTTTTGAGGTGGGGGGGGGATGGCAGAGAGAGAGAGAGGGAGACACAGAATCTGAAGCAGGCTCCAGGCTCCGAGCTGTCAACACAGAGCCTGATGCGGGGCTTGAACCCATGAACTGTGAGATCATGACCTGAGCCGAAGTCAGACGCTTAACAGACTGAGCCACCCAGGCACCCCTAAAGTATCTATTATTAACTATTTACTCTCACAAGAGGTATAAACAAGGCTGAAATTGACACATACATATGTTGGAAGATTTGTCTCATCCAAATTTCAAAGTGAATACTTCAGATTCCCATACCTGGGCATATCTGAAGCATGAGTCCCCCAGGAGCTTTAATGTGCGAAGGGCCAAGGATTCTTCCAGAAATGCAGCTACACTAAAGGAAGAAAGAGTGGAGACAAAAGCCCAGTCTCTGAAACGTGGGCCAGGGCTGGGGGAATTGACAGTTTATATTTTCATTTACTCTTCCCTTCACCAAATATTTTTTGTCTACTAGGTGTCAGTCATGGGTGGAGAGCATGACAAAAGACATGAACAAGCCATCGGGCTCCCGTGCTGTCACTCTGTCCTCAGCCTGTCATTCAGCTGTCATGCGATTTCCTCGTCTGTCCAATGAGGAATGGTCCAGTGAGGGAAATGGTAGCACATCTCAGTGAGCTAGAAGCTCTTAAGAGTGTTACCCGGCACATACCGTAAATAGCTAACAATTCTTTTTTGAGCACTTACTACTACAATAGCTGTAATTATTCTCCAAGCCAGAACAGCAAATTCACGCCCAAGTCTTTAGAAGAAGGATCAGTGAGAACGAGTGATTTAAGACCAAGAAAATCTGCTGAATGAAAGCTTTGGGATACTTGAGCGTAAACAGGCTTCAGATCAGGGGAGGAGCCAAGTGGTGGACACCATGCGACAGCCAAAACACGTTTGTTTATCTGTGAGTGCCTAAGAAGCACCCCAGGGGATTCTCAGAAAGAGTGAAGAGTGATGGAAGCTCCCAGAAACAGCAAAAGACTGTCACATGACTGTATAGTGTTTTTGTTTTGTTTTGTTTTAATTCTAATACTGGTACAGCCTTGGAGTTCTTCAGTAATGATAGCTACCATTTATTGGGTCCCATCCACGTGTCAGGCACTGTGGGAGAGTTTTACATCATTTTATCGCTTACTCCTCACAAGTCTGCCTCCATTTCCCACCACCTCAATAAAAGCAAACTGAAGGGCTAAATAACTTGCCCAACGTCACACACTTCACACTAGGGAGTTGATGCTCACCTGCCCACCCTAACTAGAAGAGGCTATGCCTTGGGGAATACAGTGAGAATGACACCCACTCAAGAAGTACAATCTGACGGTAACTCATTGGGATTCATCATCTCCCAACAGTTACCAAACAGAATATCCTGGTAACAACTAACATTTATTTAAAACCAGTAGGAATATGTTAATTATACATACATAGTCCTATGTCCTATTATTTAACATTAGAAATAATACAAAAGAAAATCAAATTGGTAGTGTTGAGATTACTATGATAAAAAGCACGGAGCACTTACCTGAAGGATGTTGTTGGCTGTTATTATTGGAGCCTCATCATTTACTGATTCCACAGTTACAAAAAGAGTTTGGGGCAAACTCTGTTTTCCAAGCTCTGAGCTATTTGCAAAGATGGTGAAATTGTCAAGAAGCTCCTCACTATCATCATGCACATAGTAAATCGCTTCATTTTCCACCTATAACCACCAATAACAAAAATCACCAATTTACTGAAATGTGATTTAAAAACAGGAACACATTGCTATCATCCTAATTTTTATGCCTCTCTGAAACACAGAAGCATGTGTTCATCCTATGAGGTTGGATTCCAACAATCAGAGTGGAGATTTTGATGGATGGCATAGTTTTTATGAAGCGATGCCACATCCTGGAAATAAGTTTGAGGAGGAATGGAATGATGCTGCAACATGGGGTAGTAAAGAGAACTCTAGACTGGTAATCGGGAAACCTGAGTTCAAAGGCTATTTCTCCAAACAAAATGTGTTGTAGGTAAGTGATATCATTTGGCTGCTCTTCCAGTGGAATGACACCCACTAAAATTCAGACTCTACTTGCTTATTTACAGTGACTAATGTTTTAAGTTGTGGAATGTTTTGTTAGACAATTCCGAATGTTAGGTTCAGGCGCTGAAGCTTCTACTTACTTGTTGGACTTCGGTTGTTTGGCGACATCTGGACCAGGGCAACTATTAAGTTTCCCCAAACTTCTCTTTTCTGAACTAAGCATGCATTATTTCTTTAACTGTTCTTTGTATGAGAGACTATACATGCTACCTCCTAATCCTGTTCCTCCTCCAGAACACAATCATTTTTTGATACATCTCTTAACAGACACTACCCGTAACTAGCTGCCACATATCTCCTGTGGACAGAATATAATGAAATACATCATAAACCAAATTGTCTATCAAGGCAGACTTCCCTCACCCTGATAACACAAATGAAAACCTTTACTTAGGTCCCTGTTAGGGTTCATCTTTCTAATTTTCATTCTGAAACGGTCAGTAAGTGAATTAATTATTCCTCTTGGATTTGTAATAACCACAAATTTGATCAGAATGCCTTTCATGTCTTTAAGGCTCTGATGGAAAATACTGAGGAGCACAAGATCATAATTAGAGACCAAGAGAGTTTTAAAGCTGGAAGGGAACTTAGCTTCAGTGAGCCTGTGACCCAAACAGACAATGGCAGACAACTTCCAAAGCCCAACAGGAGTAGCTGAACTTCTGAAAAAGTCTCTGAGGTTGTGTTTGTTTTGATAAAATACTGCCAAAGAATTCAACTGTTCAACTTTGCCCGTTCCTATGGTGCACTTCCTTTGAGCAAATACTTTTGATCTCTTAGAGGTGTTTCTGATGAGTTGAAAAGTTCATGAAGAGTCTCAAGGGAAAGTTTTGGCCACTGTACAAAGGTGCTATGGGAATTTCTTTGGAGTTCTGTGGGCAGAAGAATTCCAGAACATAGGTCTGAGCACAAGTTCTGAAAGATGCTGGTTTAAGCTATTTGCAAATAAACATGGAAGATGGCATTGATCAGAATGTGAGAGAATTTATACCAAAAATGCTTTAGGAACATAGTATTTAAGTACAAGTTGCTTCCTCAGTATTTTTCCTGGATAAATACATCGCTTCTTCACTGGAGTGGTACTCCCCCAAATTACATGCCATTTAATATGCATTAATCCAAAAGCAAAGAGAAGATTTTTGTGGGGATTTTGCCTATTTCTAGACTTCTAGCACTAGAAAAATATCAGCTCACCTGAGCTTAAAAGACATAACAAACTTACAGAAAATCTTAAAAGGTTGAAAAGTATTCGGTCTCCTGTCACCAGACTGTTCCCTCCCTCCTTGCTCCCCATTTCACTTCATGTTAAAGGAGAAGGAGAAGGCCCTCTTGTGCTGGACCTCCTTAACCTCATCTACAGCTCTCCTGGCACAGCATGGAGTCCCTTTCCTGCTCTCCACACAGCTGTTCACTTGCCTTTCCCTCTGCCTGAATGCTCTTCTTCCATATCTACCCACTCACCCATCCGTCACCTCCTCCAGGCGTCTCCTCTGATGCTGCCTTCTCAATGGCGCCTCCCCTGACCACTTGATTTGACACTGAACACACACACACACACACACACACACACACACACGCCACTGAAGGCTCCAGCATTTCCCAGCTCCCTTTCCTCGTTTATTTTTCCCCACAGCACTAATCTTCACTCAATATGCCATTTATTTCACTTATTTGTTTTGTCTGTTGTCTCACTCTGCCTCCTTCTTTCCTCCACCAGGAAAAAGATTATTAAAGCATGGATTATTGCTGGATATGTTCACCACCGTATCCCCAGGACCTACAACTGGCATGCCTGACACATAATAGGTATTCAAAAACAATTTGCTGAATGAATGAAGGGCAAACATGGCCAGGGGCTCCTTCTCCCAGCCACTAACACTATAGCCACTAGTTGTTAGGGATTAGTTCCACTTTACGTGAAAACAGTGATGTCGTAAAACCTGGAGACCTTAGAGTCACATAGGAAGAGAAAGTGTGAAGGGGTCATCTGGAAGAGCAGACAAACATGACCTTGACTGTGAACAAGGCTACACAATCACATAGATACTCCAGGGAACACACAGACTTGACCTACAGATTTCAACCAACCATTCTAAAGACACGCTTCTTACAAAGTGTAATTAATAATGAATTGGCCAAGACAGGACCACAATTCAGTGCTCTCTCCCTCACCTAGAGCACACAAGATGAACAACAGTAGATTCAACTTGCACCACAGCAAGTGGTCATCTTGGAGGGTTTGTTCAGCCATTGAGACGGAAGCCATGAGGAAGAGATGTCTGCAGGGAGGCATTAAAGGATCAGTTTCCCTGGGTCCCCAGTAGAGAAGCACTGATTTCCAAGGTTGTTTTCAGTCCTCAGGATTCTCTGTTTCTCCCCATGGCTCTCTAATGCCTCCTGGTTCAGTCTAACCCTCTCAACATGTAATTCAAGACTCTCCCCCAGTCTGGCCCCAGTTCTCTCTGCCGCTCCTAAGCCCATCCACAAGTCTTGCGGGGTGTTCCGCAGCCCCCAGAACCAATTCACTTTAATACCTCCATGTCCTTGGCTAGGCTGTTGCCTTTGTTTATGCTGCTTTTTAAAAATGTTTTCTCCTCTGCTATCTCCCTGATCTTTCTCTTTCCTCAAGTCTTGCTTAAACGTTATTCCCTCTGTGAAGTCTTCCCTATTCTCTTCAATTAGAGTCAGATGGAACAACTCTGAACTTCCTTAGCACCACTGAAGAATGCTCTGTGAGGCATCAAAAGGGGGTACCTCATATTAAAGCTTGTATGCCTCATCCCCTCCCCCCACCACACACACACAGCATCTCCTGAGAGCAAGCAATATGGCTCCTTATCATGGCAACCTTGCATAGCAACTTAAACAGAATAAGAGTTTAATAAATCGATTCAAGTCCGTTGATAAGATGAAATCCTGAGAAGCAAAATAAAGCAGCCCACATGGGTTTACAGCTAACTAGACAAAGATACCCAGAGATGCCAGGTGGTTGTTCAAGGTCTCTAACCTGAAGAGTGCGTATCCCTAGGATCTTATACAGGAAATGGTGGTAAGATACTTTTCAATACTTAGAAAGTAATGGAAATCATTCTTTTATTCATGATAAGAAAGCCAAATCTCACAATAATACCAACCTAGCCCAAAGCAAAGAAACCTGATAGCAGCCCAGAGTTAATTGGTTATTTTACACTGAACACTAGATTGGAAGTTGTACCCAGGTTGTATTGTATTGTGGGGACTGGACCATGGAGCCATTGATAGCACTATGCTCACATAGGGCACGGTACCAAGTAAGAACTCTATCAGCACCTGTTGATTGAATAATGGAACGAATAAAGGAGTAAATCCACTAGGGACTAAAGCATGTCTAGGTTAAATATCTAGGGTGACACGTTGAGTGGGGCAGTGAGTGTGGAGGTCCTCTACCGTTAGGCAGCCAGGATGATGCAGGGGCTAGAAGCCCATGACACAGGAGCAAAGTGGGAGAACCTAGAGGTGTTTAAGCCAAAGAAGATAAAACCCAAGGGAACTTGATAACTTTTCCTTTCAAATATTTAAAGAGCTTTTACAAAAGGAGGTCTTGATTTGTTCTGTGAGCTATCAGAACCAGGACCTTGGAGAAGTGTCTAAGTGGCAGACTTCAGATCAGCATAAAGAACTTTCTAACATTTGACGTGTTTTTAAACTGGAAGTGTCCACTGCAAGAAGAAGTGAGTTCTCCATTGCTGAATATATTTAAATAATGGCTGGATGACCTCTTTATAGGGTTACCATGGAAGAGACTTCTAGCATCTGTTAGGAGGTTAAGCTGGACCCTCTTTCAAGTTTCATCACTCCTGAGAGTCCATTAATCTAAATAACAAATAGCAATTTTTTCCTCTTATCCCATATACCCAAATGTATTAACTGAGATTTATTACCTGTTTCCTGGTAAACTTCATTAGCTTTATTCTTGGAAAATTAGAATTTTCAACATAACCGTGTTGTGGTGGTTTGAGCAGAACAAATTCACAGTCAACTCTCTCAAAATATTTGCTTGGAATTTTGAGATAGTCTTCCAGAAGTGCTTTGGAACCACCTTCCTGGACTGTGAAATTTTGTACCTCCAGAGGAATCCGCTTAGGGACGATATCCACCAAAATTTCAATTCCATTCACAGCTTGGATACCACTCACCACATCCAGTAAAAAATGGTCCTGTTGTTGCTCAGGAGCTATCTGTACATAATGGATATTGCCATCATCAATATCCTGTTGTGTAAAAATCAGAGGGGACTTTTCATCTGCACCCAAGCTGCCTTCTTCAGGTAAAGATTTTCGGAGGTATCCGTGCATCGGCGGAATTCTGACGATGAACGTTGCCTCTGCAGGAATATTATCTTCATGCACAGCCTTGAGTTTTTATACATAACACACAGACACAAAAAGAAAAACACAATACTCATAAGAGTCAAGACCCTTTGATGAGCCAAATTGTTTTCTATTAATGTCTACAAATGGCTTAAGTTACAATCAGGGTTAATACACAGTGTAAGCCTGGGTCTGGTTCTGGTGACCGTGTCAATATTTGCATTTAGCCGTGGTTGCAAAGAAATGTAATGGTCAACAACACTTGAAAAGCTACTAATGCATTAACAAGGCATCATTCTCAGCAGGAAGATACCCTGGACTCAGAATGTTGAGGTAAAAAAAAATGGTATAAGGAGAAGGAATAAAAATGGTTGAAGAAGCAGAAGCTGAATCACTAAAATTTCAAGACTTTAGAGGAAAGTTTACTTTTCTTTCCCACTTTAACTGGCTCAGCGTTTTCAATATATGTTGAATTTATTGATTCAGCAAAATCCATCTCAGTTATTGTAACTGATTTATAGTCACTAAACTACACATGCCCCCTGGTGGTGAAACACATACTCTCCAAGATCCTAAAAAAGAAATGAGGAAAGCTGGTGACCCCCATATTCCGATAGTCAAACTCATTTAGTAAATTGCTTCTGATTTGTGTTCATTTCTTCTTGATGTTACTGGCTGCATTTCGCAAACAAGTAAACTCCTCTGCAGTCCTGAGGGTAGATTCAGAATAGCCTGTATTTGTGGCCAGTTGTCACAAATCACAGTTTACACACCCTATACAGGATTACCCTAAAAAGAACACGATCTCCTAAGTGTGATCAGTGGGGCTTTGCCTGCTGGAAGCTTCTAAGGAGGAGCCCCAGGAAACCTTCTGGTGTGAGGTCTCACCCCAGACATTCCACAAGTCTAGGCCAATTTTATCCATCAATTTCAGGAAACCAAATGAGACCACATTAAGGAAATTAACTGTGTAATATAGCATCCTCTGCTGTTCGAGGAATCCTTTTTATGTTTAAGTTGCCCTAAGTTTTTATACCCTGCTTCATCCCATTATGAATGTAATTCAGATGAAATGAAATGTTGGCAGTGTTTCTATAAGAAATGAAAAACGTAAAGATCTCTTAATTTACTCCAATACGCACATCACCTCCTCATTCCTTAATTTACTCCAATACACACATCACCTCCTCATTTAATGTAGTGCATCCTACACTAAACATACACAGATAGTGTGTGTGCTGGTGTGCACTAAGCTTTAACATAAGACTTAGGATTCCTTATATTCCATTTCCAACTATAGGAAGCTCAGTAGTGTCAAAATCCTGAAACCTTCCAGCCTTTCTTTTCAATGGCATTTACATTTAGAAAAAAAAAAGTCATTCTGAATACCAGGAGGGAAATTAACACAAAAATAGCTCTTAGAGGCAAACAGATTACTCATGGAGAGACAGAATGCTCGCCAGGGTGACTACCTACCTGCAGTCTTCCTCTACTCAGTTTTACTGGTTTTCCTTCTTCAACAACAAGGGTCTGGAGCAGAATTCGGGTGCCATGTTGGTGGCTTTCAGAGTACACGTGCACATAGATGCCTACGTCTACATACACCTCTTTAACTCTCACTGTCAGGTTGAACATATCAGAATTGCCTCTGCCGTCATGCCTATAAAACACATGGCCTTGTTTCACGTCGTGCAGGGAAAATGAGCGGGACACTGAGTGGTTGACCAGCACTCGGCCATGCTTCGGGGGCTGTACCATGTGGAATTCGATCTCGTGGTCCGTTCTGATATCTTGGTTCGTGGTGACACTGAGGTTAGCTGCTGTGAGGCTGCTGCCCTCTCCTCTCTGTACAAGCAACCCCGTGTTGTTGGCTATCTGGACATAAGGGTCTGAGGCACTGACTTCTAGAAGGAAGGACGTGTAATGGACACCATCCGTCACGAACAGCACAAAGCGAGCAGAGTCTGCACCCCGATGCCTAAAGAGCACTCGCCCTTCCTGAAGGTCACGTTGCCTGAACTGGTATAGTTTCTGAGAGAGGTCACTGGCTGTCACCAAGTCCCCATTTGGGATGCCCCGCCGGGTATAGAGCAACTGCCCATCATCAAAATCTGAGTCGGGGTCATGGTAACAGAGATCTGCCAGGGTCAGCAGGCGCTGGCCATTTCTCACAACATGAAAGACCCTATCTACCACGCGCACTGGCTTCTCATCATTCTTTAACCCTACAGAAATGGTAACTTTGATTTCTGTAGATAAATGCTCTGTGTCAAGATCCCTGACCACTCCGTCTTGGCCTGGTGCTATGGCAGAGGCCACAAGGAGGAATTCATCACACTGGGTCTCAGAATCATCGTGGACATACATCAGTCGCTCGCCCACTAGGTCTTGATCAGTGAATGCGGTGATATTGTCATGACTTCTCAAAGGATCTGACAAGTTAATCAGTTTCAGCTTCCCGTGTTGAGGACTCTGGGTGATTTTATATTGGAAGGTCTGATTGTCCAGTGTTTGAGCAAATAATTCTGATTTTGTAATTAATTTCCCTTCTCCTTCTTTGACAAATAATCCTCTGTTAGTCACAGTAACGCGTGTCTTATCTGCTTCGAAGTTTATTCTGAAAGTATAATCTTTTGATGCTATGTGCTTCGCAACAATCAAGAACCTAAAGGTATCTTGTGTGTCTTCCCTGGGCCTCTCCTTTGGCTCGTAACTTATCTTAGAGTCTGTAATGTTTTGTTGGCTGAAGACTGAGTTTGTTTTTAGCACTTTATTGCCAAGTAGCAATTTTCCTTTCTTAGGTGGGGTCAGCAACTTAAAATGCAGTTCCTTCTGAGCTATGTCCACACCCTCTGTCACAGCCTGCAAATGATCAGAATTCAATACTTGTCTGTTTATTTTACTGACCTTAAGAGGAACATTTTTGAGAAGTGTAAACCTTAGCCACCGTATGGTAATCGGAAACATTAGCTCCTCGCTGACTTTTCCTTCTATGTTAACTTTAAATTTAAAGTGATCTGTAACATTTCCTAGCTGTAATTCTCGAAATGCACTATGGTACCGGACCTGACCCCGATCAATGGAATGCTGAGAAAAGGTACTAACTTGTTTCCATTCGCCACTTGACCCCTGCCGCTGAATCTGGCCAAATTGGGGTGGCTGAGTGATAGCATAGCGGGTTTCCATCTCGTGGGGTTCACCATTAACCTCCACCGACAAGTTACTCTGTGTAATCAGAACTGTGCCACCCTGCTGGACAACGACACCGGTTCTAATGGCCACTTCAAAGCCCCAAGGAACAGCCATGACCCGTAACACTACTGTATTGCTAACCAGCTCTCCATCACTTGCTCTCAGAAGGATCCGGGAGTTCCGAGGACCTCTGTGCACGTAGAAAATGTTGCCATCTCTTAAATCCCCGTGTGTAAAACCATTAATCGCTTTCCCAGGATCATTGGTGTTTTCTAAAAACCCAGCATCTGAATTGAAGTTGCCAAGAATGGAGAAACTAAGACTCAAGGAATCTGTGTCAGGGTCTGACACGTGTATTATATTTGGAGTCAGTCGTTTCTTAGAATTCTCAAACAAGAGAAGCAAGTTTCCTTCGGGGAGCTTAAGGTGCGGGGGGTCATTTACTGGAATGACAGTGATGTTGAACACATATGGAACATGGCCTTGCAGATAAAATGGCATCTTCTGCTTGCTGTTGGAAGAGACTGAAAATGTGAAAAAATCCCTAGGTTCTTCTGAACCATCGTGGACATACCAAACTTTCCCTTGCCTCAAATCTAACATCGTGAAAGCTTTCTCCATTTCCTGAACAGGGGAAACATCTAATTGAAAGAACCCGTGAAGGGGCATTTCCTCTATTTTAAATAGAATTTGAGAATGATGGACAGCCAAATCTTCAGATTCCACATCCACTTTCATATGCCTTTGTTCCAGTAAGGCTCGCCCACCTTCTTGGATCTCCAAGTTACTCAGACTCAGGGAATAGCTACGCGCATCTTGAAAAAAAGGCTTGCCTGCCTCGACGACGGTGGTGGAAAGGGGAACTTCTGACTGAAGCAGGTTTTCCATTGTCGTTATGAAAGGATTTTCATTATCACTACTCCTCGTTTTACACCCAGCAGCTATGTCTTTGGAAACAAGGGCATCCTTCAATGCTCTCTTTTCTGAGTTGGCTTCCAAGCCTCTTAAGCATCCTTTGAAAGAAACTCCTCGAGCGGATTTCTTAGGCACAGAGGCAAATCCTAACTTCTTAACTTCTTCTCCCTTACGGGCATTAAGACCTCCCACAAAGAGGGGGCCTTCAGATACCAATGGCTTGCTTTGCAAAGGCAGCAATGTCCTTACCCCTTGCTCATCCACCATCAGGGCCAGATAACTTCCAGTGAACTTCAGTTGAATAACGTGCCACTTGTTGTCACTAACTAAGCTAAACGAAGAGAGCTGGGTGTTGCTTTTGCTCCATCCTACATGAGCCCTCAATAGACCGTTAACTATTTCCAAAGCAACGAAATTTCCTTCTCTACCTGACTGAAATAAAAGTAAGGCTTGTTGAGTTCCAGTCTGTAAAGCAAATTCCAATAGCCCTTCCCCTGGCACCTTCCATTCTGGGAAGGCGACGTAGGATCTGGAGCTGAAGAAATTGATGGCTTCATCCTCTCCTGCAAAAAATTCGTCACTGCATCCTAGTGACACTTCATAAACCTTCTTAAAGCCAGGGTAAGATCTAAGGGATGCCAGGATCTCCTCCTGGTTAAATAGCACATCCTCCATACATCCGCGGAAATTGGGGAGCTCTCCATTCAGGTAAGGGACATCAAGCCCACCGTGGCCTGCTATGTAGATTCCGTGTTGAAAGTGCAAATTGTGCACCTCACCGGTGATATGGCCCGTTGTCTCATAATGTTTGTCAATAACCAGAGAGACATTGTTTTTAACATAGTACAGTTCCACTAAATGCCAAACCAGGTCATCTGTACGAAGTCTTTCCTCGGAAAGGAGCACTTGTTTACCTGCACCCAAATTCACCCTCACCTGAAACAGAAAGAATCATAATTAATCAATCTCATCTTACTGTATTTTATTGAGAAAACAGGGCCATTCATAAGGCGGGGAGGTGGGGGGCAGGGGAGAAACTTGGACTTGAAACTGCTTTCCACATTTATGGGCTATACAGTGAGGTTAAAAAATGTCAGAGTTGGAATATTTCAGGCATGCTCGTAAACTCAGAGGAGATCCAAACTTTTCAAATGGCACGTGACTTTATTCTAGTAATAGTAATCAAATGGACAGCTATTTTGTTCTCTTTCTCTCTCATGGCTTTTCCTCCGGGAATTGGATGTTTACATGTGTTTAAAGATTTAAGAAAATCTTACCCGTAAGTTTCCTGATAGAAGTTCTATAATACAGTAGTCATTTTTCCCCGCTGCAAGAAAAAGTAATCCCCGTGGTTTGCTGGTTTGAAATTTTAATTGAAGAGATAACTCAGAGGAAACTTCTATGATGTTGAGCTCCACATAACTTTCACCATAAAAAGATGCTAGGGAAACATTTTTAAGAGAAGTATAAGTTAGTAAATTTATTACACAATGACCATTCCACTTTGTATTGTCATCTCCCTTCAGGGACTGACCCTGCTGAAGAAAGCTGGGGTAGCCCACAGATCTGATGTGGGAGTAAAAAGGCTCAATATTTTCTTGCCCCAACTCAAAACAGCTCTGATGGGTGAGTCCCTCTTCAGAACTCTCAAGAAGGGTGGCCAAGGCTTCCGTTGAAACTGAATCCAAGTCTATTTCTCCATGTACCCAATTCCTCTTCCTTCCCTCCCACAGGGATAATCTCAACCACTGGTGGCGAACTGGTGTAAGAGCAGAAGGGAACACCTGAGCCAGCTATGAACGATCAGGCTATGAAAAATATGGGGCAAGTAATAGCTAGGAGGACTATGAATCGGATGTTTATTGCTAAGTTTGAATGAAGCTTTGGACAAAGATAAGGGAAAACTAGGAGAGATTAGTTGACAATTACAAGCTAGAGGGCTTCCCTGGCAGCATATAAAGTCTTTCTCCTTTCCTACAGCAGGAGAGCAGTAGAAGGTAAGACTCCCACTCAGGAATTAATCGTCAGAGTAGTCAGCTGCAAATAGAGTTAAAGTCTCCTCTATGATAGGCTTGCTCTGACAAAGCTAAGGCCCTGGTTGGAAAAGAAATAGGACCTCGACATATGGACTTGGGGGCATCTGGGTTGATGCATTCAAATACCTGGGGTCCCCAGATCTCTCTGAACCCTCTTAGCCTGCAGAAGTGGCCTATTCCCCTATTAAGGCTGGCACGTGCCTTGCTTAAAGAGAATGCAGAGGCCTCTCCTCACAAGTAACATCTGACCGCTGAAGATACACAACCATCTCTCTTCCTCGCCGCTAGGCCAAAAACAAAGGTTAAGTCACAGCACAACCTGTGTGGAGACCTGTTGGGCTTGATATAGGTAGAAAAGGACTAGATCCTAATGTAGCTGTAGGACCGCTCCAGGTATATTCTACTGCCTGTAGCTGCAAGAACACACATGCAACTGAGGGTACCTGAACAAGGGGACAAAGCATAAAGTTGGGGCACTCTCCAGGGATATAGGCTATAATACCTTGGAAAAGACTACTGGAAATTGGTGCGAACTCACCGCTAAAGTGGCTCCCAGATGCATAGAAATTGCAACGATCCACTTTCAGTGAGACAGAGGTGACAGAATGACCATGACAGCTGGATGAAAGATATGGAAGTGGTACATCCAGGATTGAGCATAAACAGGACCAGAAGAAGGTACAAGCAAGTGCACAAGAGGGCAGCCCAGAGCTCCAGTCATCACCATTCTTGTGCCAGCACCTTTCATCAGCTCACACCTATGGCTGCATGGGGCAATCCCGTGTTGCCAGCTGATGGAGGAACAAAACACCTGAGCGTGGTTCACAGATGAGCCAGCTTCATCCTACGGATGCGTGATGAAAACAGACTCCAACCGCACCATAGCTCCTCTTAGTGGTGGCCATGAAAACCACTAGCAAGGGCAAGTCCTCCAAATGGATAGGACTTTGGGTGAAACACCTAGTCATCTACTTTACACAGAGAGAAGTGGCCTGAGAGTCAAATAAATAAAGACCGATAAAGAGTGGCAAATGGCCTGGCCAGATGGTCAAGAGCCTAGAATGCAAAAGATTGAAAGTGTAGGGACGAGGAAGTCTGGGATTGATGCAGGAAGCGGGAAAATCTTTATATTGCATGTTAATGTCCGCCAAAAAAACATCCACCACAGACTATGCATTAAACAACCAGACAGACAGTGACTTGGCCAGTTGACATTAGCCAGCTTCTGTCATCTGCCACAACAGGCTCATGATGTTGGCACAACAGGCTCATGATGAGGTAGCCATGGTGGCGGGGTGGAGTCTATGCATGTACCCAACAGTCCGGGTTCCCTCTTACCAAGGCTTTCCTAGTTACTGCTACTGCTGAATGCCCAACATGCCTCCAACAAAGTCCGACACCAATCCCTAATATGTTACTATCCCTTGAAGAGAGACCAACTGTCCATTTGGTGGTGAGCCGACTTCAATGAAACCCTTTCTCTTTAGAATTGGCAGTGATTCATTTCCACAAAAATAGACACATGTTCTGGGTATATATTTATCTTTCTTGACTCAGATAGCGCTATCATCTGAAAAGCTCATGGAGTGTTTAATCCACGAATAAGGGATGCCAAATAACATCACATCAATCAAAGACATGCCCTATACTCCAAGGAAGGTGTGGTAATGGGCTCTAAGACAATAGGATCCACCGGCACATCATATACTATGTCGCTGAAAGTGAGGGCTTGACAGTGTAGGAACAACCTGATGTTGTTCTTTAAATTAAAGCTCTTTAAACACCTCCTGCTGTGTCTCCGGGAAGTATAATGCATGGGTCTGGGAACAAGAAGTAGATAGGAGTGGCCTTGTTCACCATCACTCTCAGTGTCCCACTTGAGAGATTTGTGTTCCCATCCCCATAAGCCAGAAATCTATGGTTTCAAAGCACCTGGCTTCCACAGGTGAATGTTTTCTGTGATGCACTACCCTTCAGGCATAAAGGCCTTTCTACCCTGGCTGCTATGAACCTTGCTGGTAGAGAGCCCCCAGCATCTTCAAAACTCTCCTCAAGGTCAGTTCCATTGGCACTGCATCGCAAGTGGAATTTTCTCTCCTCCGTTCCAGTTCCCTTCCATTCCTCAAATGTTGATCTTAAGAACAGTCCTCAATAAGGAAGGCTCCTGTTTCTCTCCACCTTAGATTCTGCGTCCTGAGGCACACGATCTGCAATGTCTGCTTCTCTGTTCCTACAACACTCTGTATATTCCCTTATTCTAGGATTCACCATGTTGTATTGAAATTACTTGTTTATTCATCTATCTCCTGAACTATTCCCTGAGTTTCCTATGACCAGGAGTCATCTCTTTTTTATCTCTCCCTCTCCAATATCTCACACGGTGACTGACACACAGGTGGTATCTTAGGTTTTGTTGGAAGTTCATTGAGATCCCCTTTAAAAGGTTCATATACCCATCTTCCAGCTGCTTAACTGGAGTTTCAGTGAAATTATACCCCCTGCCCTAGAGGGCAACCTATGGTCGTTGACTGATTGAAACAGACGTATCAAATACATAGAGCTCTGGGTTGCTATTCATATCCCAGAGCCCTCTCTGGGATCAGGCCGATATTAGATCAATTAAAACCAGATCTTTGCTTAGTTTCTTCTCCTGCCCTATCCTGCTTCCCTCCTCTCTTACAGTTCTTTCCTGGTCACCTCACGCAGTAATTTACTTGCACAAGAATCTCTGCCCATGCTGCTCTTTTTAGGGAACCCAATCTAAAGTAAGTAGCAAACAAGCATTTATTGACCCAAAAGACACTAACCCAGGAGACCCTCATTTTATAGTTGAGTAAACTCAGGCCTAGAGAAGCTTAGGGACTTACATAGAGTCAACAGTTACTTCAAAACAGAGCGAAGACAAAAACCAAGCATTCCCCACCACCAATCCAGTGTTTTCACTAAGATGCAAAGCTCTTACAGAGATGAATCTGATCTCCACACACTTTTTCAGATACGTATAAGCACTCTTCTCTCTAGTTAAAAACAGCCATTAATAATGAAATAATAATTCCGTAAAACCAGATTGTAGCAATAAGGTTGTAGAGATGAAACGATTTATTACAAACCCACTAGCTATCCCACTTGGTGTGTATAGTCCTGGAATTTCTCATTATGAATCCCCTTACTCTGATTTTTGACTGACTTAGAGGCTGTATTGTTAAGTTTTCAAAGCCAGGAAATGTTTTCTAAATCATAAAATCTACTGCTGAGAATGACTAAGTAATGTTCTATTTTCCCACGGCTCACCTCCCTGGCACTAAATCAATTCCAGGCTCAGCTGGTGGCTAGAAATTTCCATGACCTCAAGGGAAAAAACGAGGAATCGGGTTTAAGACTTCTGGTTTGACAGCCTGGAACCAGTTGTGTCCTCACATATCTCCAAATGGGCCCCCACTTTTGTGGCTCTTAGTAAGTGCCTCAAAATAACAGTAAAAAGCAAATCAAAGCACAAGAAATTCTAGAAAGAAAAAGGTGATCTCCACCTGCAGTGAAGGAAAAGGTGTGACTTCAGCATTACATGTGTAGAGCAAATCAAAGTGAACAAAAATCCAAGCAACTTCCTGGTTTTATGTGCTTATATAAAAGGTAAAATGGTTGAATGGAAGCCAAAGATTGGCAGTCAGGTGGGTAAAAGACTTTTCAGGAAAAATAAACATTGATATTTCTCTATAACTTCTCCCAAGAAGATGATTATTTGATTCATTTTTCTCTACCCTAGAAATGGTTCCCATATCTTTTTCCAAACTACAGCTTTCTGTTTTTCTTGTTTGGCTTTGGTGTTGCTTAGGGATTTCTGACTTATTATTTATTGGGTCCCTCCTATGTGCCAGTACTATCAGGAGTCGGAGGTAGGAAATTACTAAGACCAAAGGGCTTGCAGACTATCAGAAGAGAAAGCTGCTCAAAAAGAAGAATATATCGAACCCAGGTGAGAGTAGAAAGTTGGTACATCAGCAACTTGTTTTTATGAAGAAAGGAGCAATCTGCCCATAAAGTGTCTCTCCCTGGCAGATTTAAGTGCCCACCCTGCATGAACTTACGCTGCCCACAAATATACCAAATGCTCGATTGGTCCTGGGTGTTTGAAGGTGAATGACGTAACTGCCAGTCAAGCAATTACATCAGCTTGATTATTACTTGGGAAATGTAGACCGCAACAGAGACACTCAGCCTAGTCAAGGGGGATGGACGAAAGGTGTTTCCAGCAGGCAGGAAGATGGCTTCCAGAAAGACCTAATGAGGGACAGGCGAGAGAAAGAGGAGAGAGACAAGGGGGAGGAATAGAAGACAAAGAGACCAGTGACTGCAAGGAACCAAAGGTCCAACCTGGCTGAGCACGGAGTGAGAGGGGAGCAGCCAGGCAAAAACTACAGACATATGAGGGGGTAAAGGTCAGAGGGCACCTGCTGCTGTGTCCAACTGAAAGGCTATCCCTGAACTTTCAATTTGAAATGGCTACTCCTTGAGGCGCCTGACTGGCTCAGTTGGTTAAGAGTCAGACTCTTGATTTAGGCTCATGGTTCTCTCATGGTTCGTGATATCGAGCCCTGCTTTGGGCTCTGTGCTGAGCAGACCCTTCTTGGGATTCTCTCTTATCCGCTGTCTCTGCCCTTCCCCTGCTCATGCTCTCTCTCTTCAAATAAATAAATAAACTTAACGACAACAACAAAAATAAAGTGGCTAATCCTTCTGAGGCCCCTACATCATGTCTAGTTACCTTCTTTATTTGTTTCCTAGGTTATTATCCAGCTCCAACCACACCACCCCAAACAGAATGTGAAGTTTTGAGGGCAGGACCCTTGCTAGTTTTGGTCAGTGCTCAATCCTCTGTACCTACAAGAGTGCCCAGCACATAGTAACCACTCAATAAATGATGGCTTTGTAAGCCAAGGCAAGAGTTCAGACTCTATCCAAAAAAAACCCTAAAGGGACCAAACAGGGAAATGATTGCAATTTAGATGATTTTGGCTGAAGCACAGAAAATGGGCTCAAAGGGATAGTGGGGAGCAGACAGGGGAGAAGTGGGTGGGTTCAAGAAATATTTAAAAAGCTAGATTGTCCAGGGAAAGGGAGAGGACAGGCGGTTAATCCAGATTAATTTTGAGATTTCTGCCTGGATATCCCCTTACTGAGAGGGGGACCCTGAGAGAGAAGTTTCTGTTTCATTTCACTTCGTTTGTTGGTACGTATGTGACAAGAAGTTCTCCAGAACATTTGGGGGGCAAATGGCTGACTGAACAACTAACTGGATCCCATGGGCAGGGACCCACTGATGGGGGGAGGGGAGCCTTAGAAACCATATTAAGAAGACTGCAGGGGAAGATGTGGTATATATTTATTTATTTATTTTAATATTTTTTTTAATGTTTATTTTCGAGAGAGCAAGAGAGAGAGAGACAGAGCATGAGTGGAGGAGGGGCAGAGAGAGAGGGAGACACAGAATCCAAAGCAGGCTCCAGGATCTGAGCTGTCAGCACAGAGCCCGACGCGGGGCTGGAACCCACCAACTGTGAGATCATGAACTGAGCTGAAGTCGGATGCCTAACCACTGAGCCACCCAGGCCCCCAAGACGTGGTTCTTGGTTGGGAGGAGACATATCAGTTCCGTATTTTAGAAAGATCGGCCTGGTGACTGTGAGGGCAAAACAAAAGTGGGATAAAAACTAATTACAAAAGTATTTAAAAGGGAGAGAGAGAGAGATTTCAGAACTGTTTCCTTTCACTGGGAATTAGGGCTGCCTTTTCATAGTGTAACATTGTTGGCAATTTTATATTATACCTTTTCATGCATTGCCTTTCTTCCAAATGTATTCCATAGATGATAATAGGTGTAGAAGCTTGTCTGAAAAATTAAAATACAAAACCACAAAAACAAACTTCTCTGCTAGAGCATTTGCGTTTCACAGAGTCCTAAGATGAGGTGGTAGGAGGCTGACATTACAAAGCAGCTCTTCCTCACACTGACCATGTGAAGGGGGTCACTGCACTTGAACAGGAAAGCCACACTTTAACCCCCAGATCTGCTCTGGGGAATCTCTGCACTGCCTTACTGTGGCATTGACGTTGCACGCTTTATGAAACTTAAGTTGAATACTTATTCAAGAGACAACTAACCGTCCTAACCATCCGGAGCACGCTAAGAAAGAAGACAACTTCCAAGTATGAAATAACTTAGCTCCAACATCTAACATGCCTGAGAGGCGCAACCTCCTTTGTTCATTGAATGCAAACCCCAGCAAGGGGCGGGGGGGGGGGGGGGGGGGTTCTACCTCTCTTCCACAAAGCTCAGGTCCGCTAACACATAAGCTGGGACAGGAAGTCAAGGTATACCACGAAGAGATCTTTTCTCCATGGCTGCAGGATGGGCGGTTGTTTAGTGGGCTGGGGGGTGAGAGGGGGCCCCTGGCACCACATCTCTATGCTAAATGTGTTGCTGGCACTGTAAGAGGCGGGGAAAGAGTGGAGAGTAGGCCCAGGGCCACTGTGTAGATGCCAATCTTGGGTTTCCGGGTGGGGTCAGAGCAATCCACAGTCGTGGAATTCTTGCTGTTGTAGAACAGGATCCACCAGGTTCTCACTTTTCATTCATTCCCCAAACATTAGTCACTATGCCAACTGCTCAGGTTGCAAAGAGAAAACCGGCACGTAGCCTGCCCTCCGCTACTCTCAGGGCGGCATTCTCCACGCCTGCTGCGTAGGGTCGCGCAGACTGTGTCCTGCACGACGCCAGGGGGAGCTATTCCTATAGACTCCGTCGCTTCCACAGCACCCCTGAAATGAAGTAGTGAGGCAGTCCCTGGTCCCTAGCTGGGCGCTGATTGAGCTGACAACCCCCTCCTTAGTGACATAGCTCCCATGTCCTATCCTGGATGCACCACACGTGGCCCTTATGCATGTCTGTGTTTGCTCTTTCATCTCCATTTCCTATTGCTGCTGCAGCAGACTACCTACCACAAATGTAGTAGCTTAATATGACACAGATTTATTGTCTGACAATTCTGGAGGCTAGTAGTCCAAGAAAGGTCTCACTGAGCTAAAATCAAGGTGTCTGCAGGGCTGCATTTCTTCTGGAGGCTCTGGAAGAGAATCTGTTTCCTTGCCTTTTTTAGCTTCCAGACACTGCCACGTTTCTTGGCTTGTGGCCCCAGCCAGCCATCAATCACCGCTGCTTCCAACATATCAGCTTCTCCCTCTTATGATATGATCACATCTGCAAAGTCCCTTTTGCCATGTAAAGCAACATATTCTACGTTCTGGGAATTAAGATGTGAACTTCTTTGGAGAGCCATTATTCTGCCTTCCACAGTCCCTGGGTACATTCTGTCATTCAGTTGCTCGTATTTATTGAGCACCTGTCATTTGTAGGTACTAGACTAAGTGCTGGGAATGCAGAGGTGAATAAAGCAGTAGCATTGGGAAGGGCCCCAGAAGCAGAGGTTATGACGTTTGTGCTTTGTATGGCCTATGCAGCTCTATTTTTAAAATATTATATATATATATACGTATATACATATATATACGTATATATACATACATATATGCATATATATGTATGTATATATACATACATATATGTGTATATATACGTATATATATACATACATGTATACATATATATATGCTATATATATATACTATATATATAAAAGTTATATATATACTATATATACATAAAAGTTATATGTATATAGCATATACTATATATATATAAAAGTTATATATATATACTATATACATATATATATATATATATAAGTTTATTTATTTTTGAGAAAGAGAGACCATGTGCATGCAGGAGGCACAGAGAGAGAGAGAGGGAAAGAAAGAATCCCAAGCAGGCTCTGCAATGCCAGCTCAGAGCCCAATGCGGGGCTCAAACTCATAAATCATGAGATCGTGACTTCAGCTGAAATCAAGAGTTGGATGCTTAACCAACTGAGCCACTCAGGCGCCCACATATATTATATAATATATATTATAATATAATATATATAATATAATACATATAATACAATTGATATAATATAATATATAATATACTATATTATAATGTATTATACTATATACTATATTATATACTATAATATAATATATTATATAGTATATAATTTATATATCATATATTATATAGTATATCATATATATCATATATTATATAGTATATAATATATATCATATATAATGTTTATTTATTTTTGAGAGAGAAAGCACGAGCAGGGGAGGGGCGAGAGGAAGAGGGGGACAGAGGATTGGAAGTGGGCTCTGTGACGGCAGCAGTGAGCCCAGTGTGGGGCTCCAATTCACAAACCGTGAGATCATGACCTGAGCTGAAGTCAGTCGCTTAACCAACTGAGCCACCCAGGCGCACCCATTTTTTTAAATATTAATTAAGATATTTTAAATGAAAGAGACTGTAATCAAACACCTGAACTCTTTGGTCTCCCTGCAAATCAGCTGATCAGGCAACCCCGGGACCTATTCAGCACAGCAACCATGAGCGCGGTTGGGTGTTCTAGCCCCACCGTTCACCTCTCCGGGTCACCTCCTGCCGCACCAGCTGTTGCTTGGCTCACCAGGACACACTGGCCGGGGGCAGCATTTGGGTTCGGGCACCCCAGCTTCAGGTAGAAATGGCAACGTGGACAAAGAAAGAAAAAAAGAAATGGTAAAGCGTGGTGCCAAGATATCCACTGTGGAGCCAGAAGACTTCGCAGGTTGTCTTGTTCTATAAAAGTAAGAATTGAGACTTTATGCGTGTCTAGTTTACAGATTGATGGGCATCTTGTCTCAGTCATCTGTGTGAGACCAGCCACATGCCTCACTTGCTGGGTACTCGAGTCTCCCTGGGCGGGCAGCGGGAATCCTACAATGCGTTGACACCGAACGGCCTCATCCTCTTTCCCATTCAGTGACACACCACACGCAGATCCTCAAACCCTCACTAAAAGGATCAGTCGCTTTTGACAATTCCTGCAAATAAGCCGTAGATGAAAAATATGTGGAAATAACGCAAGGGGCAGTAACGCAAAGGAACTGGAAGTGCTGGCGCTTTCTCCTCTTCCTGTTCAAGCTCTTCATCAGCGCTGGTATGAGGTCAAAGCAATAATATTCTAACGAGATCTGATAAGAAGGTAGTCAAAAATGAGAAATTATTGGGGCACCTGGGTGGCTCAGTCGGTTGAAGTGCCGATTTTGGCTCAGGTCATGATCTCGCTGTCTGTGAGTTCAAGCCCCGTGTCAGGCTCCGTGCTGACAGTATGGGGCCTGCTTTGGATCCTGTGTCTCCCTCTCTCTCTGCTCTTCCCCCACTCACATTCTGTCTCTCTCTTTCTCCCAAAAATGAACTAAACATTAAAAAAAATGAGAAATTATTGAACTATTTCCTACTTGGGTCTAGTGTTAAGTGTATATTGTACCTTGAGAAAGTAGGTCGTGACAGTAGGACTGATATTTGATTTGCAAATAGAGATATCCTGTATGCTAAAAGATATCCTTACCACGACAGTATGTTTATAAGACAAAGTGGCTCCCTGCGGTGGGGACACTCTCCAAGCTGAGGACATATCCCAGTGTCCCCCAGGGACTAAGAAAAGTTCACCTAAGCCTTTGACAGGTAGAGTCTTCAAAGCAACAGCCTGATTTATCCAAGGAGGTAAGGAAGAAACCTGAAATCAGATCACATATCTAGCTACTCAAAAAATATTCTTCCAAGTGCCCCAAAGTAGCTTTGGATGAGACCCCAGTCTCCAATATTTGTCTTGCAATCAGAGCTATGGATGAAGAACAGTATATATGCTGACAGTACAGTTGTTCCCCCCCCCCCCATCTACGATTTCAGTTATCCGTGGTCAACCATGGTCCAGAAGCTGACGATCCTCCTTCTGACATATCCTTGGAAGAGCAATAGAAGCCTAAAGCTATGTCACAAGGCTGACATCATTCACCCGGCTTCATCTCCTCACATAGGCATTTCATTATATCACAGCGTCACAAGAAGGGTGAGAGCAGTACAGTAAGATATCTTAAGAGAGTGAGATCACATTCATACAACGTTTAATATGGTATATTTTCACAACTGTTCTATTTTCTTGTTTTTGGTGATCTCCTACTCTGCCTAATTTATAAATTAGACTTTACCATAGGTATGTATTATAGGAAAAGACATAGTACATATAGGGTTTGGTACTATCTGTGATTTCAGGCATTCACTGAGGGTCTTAGAATGTGTCTCCCACGGATAAGGGGAGCTACTGTCTACGCTATGGAATTCTCTTTTTTTAAAAGTGTATTTACGAGGAGGAGGAGTTAAGATGCAGAGCGGCATGGAGACCCTGAGCTTGTCACGTCCCTGAAATGCAGCTAGATCAGCACCAAACCATTTTTGAACACCTAGGAAATTGATCTGAGGATTAACACAACAATTTGCATAACTTGAGCCACAGAACTCTACAAGTACGCGGTGTGGAGAGGTGAACAGGAGCGGGGGAGAGAAAAGCCATGGATGGTAAGCAGCTGCTTTTGCGGACAGGGGACAGAGACAAAGAGAAAGGAAGGAGAGTGCGGTGCATCGGGATTGTGCAAGAGAAGCACTCTTTAGAAAGTAGCTGGAGAGAAAGAGAAAGAGTGAAAACACTCACAGGGGGCTGAACAAGAAATCTGTTCTCCCAATCCACTGACGGGAAGAAAGGAGAGGGTTTCAATACCGCCAGGATTCTATAAACAGTGGAGTGCAGAGTCTGAAGTTCTGAAGCTCAGTGCACGCAGCGGGGTCTGAGGGGTCCATGTGCCACCCGGGGAGAAGTGGTTCCCCCGATTGGAGTGCATTTGGTAGAGGCTATACGGCCTCCACACAGGCAAAGATCTGAGCGGACCTCGGAGAGCAGCCACGTTTGCTGGTATTGGGACAAAGATGACAGAGTGCGGTGAAACCTGGCAATGGCTGTGTGTTGTGATTTGCCATAATCTCTGAATCTCTGCCACTTCACAATTGCACGAACATTTTCTGGGGCAAGCCGGCACCCAGCCATTGCTCAGTGAGACCTTCTTCAGAGAGTTAGCCAGGGTCCAAACAGTGGGGGTCTCTGAAGTGTGGGGTTTTTTTTCTTTTTAAAACTTTTTTTCTTTAATGTTTAGTTTTGAGAGAGAGAGAGAGAGCACAAGCAGGGGAGGGGCAGAGAAAGAAGGAGACACAGAATCTGAAGCAGGCTCCAGGCTTCGAGCTGTCAGCACAGAGCCCAACGTGAGGCTTGAACTCATGAACTGTGAGATCATGACCTGAGCCAAATTCAGATGCTTAACTGACTGAGCCACCCAGGTGCCCCTGAAGTGTGGGGTTTTTGAAACACAGCCCCATCTGAGATAAAATTCTGGAGGGAGGTGCCACTTGTCAGGTGGACATAATTATATCAGACAAATTAGATTTTAAAATGAAGACTGTAACAAGAGATGAAGGGCATTATATCATAATTAAAGGGTCTGTGCTCCAAAAAGAACTAAAAATTATAAATATTTATGCCCCCAATGTGGAGGAACCCAAATACATAAATCAATTAATCAGAAACAATGAAATTCATTCATGATAATACCATAATAGCAGGGGACTTCAACACCCCACTTACAGCAACGGACAGATCATCTGAGCAGAAAATCAACCAGGAAACAATGGCTTCAAATGACACACTGGACCACAGAGACTTAACAGATGTATTCAGAACACTTCATCCTAAAGCAGCAGAATATACATTCTTCTCAAGTGCATATGGGACATTCTCCAGAAGCGACCACATACTGGGTCACAAATCAGCCCTCAACAAGTACAAAAAGTTGGAGATCATACCTTGCGAATTTTCAGACCAAAACGCTATGAAGCTAGAAATCAACCACAAGAAAAACCATGGTACGACCATGAATACTTGGAGATTAAAGAACATCCTACTAAAGAATGAATGAGTTAACCAAGAAATTAAAGAGAAATTTTTAAAAAAAATTTTTTTTTTCTTTTTTTTCAACGTTTTTATTTATTTTTGGGACAGAGAGAGAGACAAAGCATGAACAGGGTAGGGGCAGAGAGAGAGGGAGACACAGAATCGGAAACAGGCTCCAGGCTCCGAGCCATCAGCCCAGAGCCTGACGCGGGGCTCGAACTCACGGACCGCGAGATCGTGACCTGGCTGAAGTCGGACTATTAACCGACTGCGCCACCCAGGCGCCCCCGGAGAGAGAGAAATTTAAAAAGTACATGGAAGCCAATGAAAATAAAAACATAACAGCCCCAAATCTCTGGGATACAGCAAAGGTGCTCATAACAGGGAAATATATAGCAATCCAGACCTTCCTAAAGAAGGAAGAAAGGTCTCAAATAGACAATCTAATTTTACACATAAAAGAGCTGGAAAAAGAACAGCAAATAAAGCCCAAAACCATCAGCAAAAGGGGAATAATAAAGATTAGAGCAGAAATCAATGATATCAAAATCACAAAAACAGTAGAACACATCAATGAAACCAGGAGCTGGTTCTTCAAAAGAATTAACAAAATTGATAAACCTCTAGCCAGATTGATCAAAAAGAAAAAAGGAAGGACCCAAATAAATAAAATCATGAATGAAAGAGGAGAGATCACAACCAATACTGCTGAAATGCAAACAATATTAAGAGAATATCAGGAGAAATTATATGCCAACAAATTGGGCAATCTGGAAGAAATGGACAGATTCCTAGAAACATATAAACTACCTTAAGTGAAACAGGAAGAAACAGAAAATTTGAACAGACCCATAACCAGTAAAGAAATCGAATCAGTAATCGAAAATCTCCCAACAAACAGGAGTCCAGGGCCGGATGGCTTTCCAGGGGAATTCTACCACACATTTAAGGAAGAGTTAACACCTATCCTTTTGGAACTGTTTCCAAAAATAGAAATGTAAGGAAAACTCCCAAAATCATTTATGAGGCCAGCATTACCTTGATTCCAAAACCAGACAAAGACCCCACTAAAAAGGAGAACTCCAGACCAATTTCCCTGAGAAACATGGATGCAAACAAGCATCTCAACAAGATACTAGCCAACCGAATCCAAAGATAATTATAAGAATTATTCACCACGGTCAAGTGGGATTTATTACTGGGATTCAGGGCTGGTTCAATATCCACAAATCAATGTGGTACATCACAATAATAAAAGAAAGGGTAAGAACCACATGATCCCCTCAACAGATGCAGAAAAAAAAAACATTTGACAAAATACAGCACCCTTTCTTGATAAAAACCCCCAAGAAAGTAGGGATAGAAGGATCATACTTCAAAGTCACAAAGGCCATATAGAAAAGACCCCCCACTTATATTATCCTTAATGGGAAAGAACTGAGAGCTTTCCCCTAAGTTCAAGAACATGACAGGGATGTCCACTCTCACCACTGTTATTCAACATAGTGTTGCAAATCCTAGCCTCAGCAATTAGACAACACAAAGAAATAAAATGCATCCAAATTAGCAAGGAGGAAGCCAAACTTTCACTCTTCGCAGATGCAGATGACATGATACTCTATGTGGAAACCCAAAGGATTACACCAAAAAAAAAAAATGCTAGAACTGATACATGAATTCAGCAAAGTCACAGAATATAAAATCAATGTACAAAAATCAGTTGTATTTCCAAACACCAATAATGAAGCATCAGAAAGAGAAATCAAGGAATTGATCCCATTTACAATTGCACAAAACCCATAAAATACCTAGGAATAAACCTAACTAAAGAGGTGAAAAATCTATACACTGAAAACTATAGAAAGTTTATGAAAGAAATTGAAGAAGACACACACACACACACACACACACACACACACACACACACACACAAAGGAAAAACATTTCATGCTCATAGACTGGAAGAACAAATATTGTTAAAATGTCGATACTACCCAAAGCAATCTACATATTCAATGCAATCACTATGAAAATAACACCAGCATTCTTCATAGAGCTTGAACAAACAATCTTAAATTTGTATGGAACCAGAAAAGACCCTGAATAGCCAAAGCAATCCTGAAAATGAAAAGCAAAGCTGGAGACATCATAATTCTGGACTTCAAGCTGTGTGACAAAGCTTTAATCATCAAGACAGTATGGTAGTGGCACAAAAATAGACACATAGATCAATGGAGCAGAATAGAGAACCCAAAAATGGACCCACAAACATATGGTCAACTAATCTTTGACAAAGCAGGAAGGAATAGCCAATGAAAAATAGTCTCTTCAGCAAATGGTGTTGGAAAACTGGACAGTGGCACACAGAACGAACCTGGGCCACTTTCTTCCACCACACACAAAAATAAACTCAAAATGGATGATAGACCTAAATATAAGACAGGGAGCCATCAAAATCCTAGAGGAGAAAACAGGCAACAACCTCTTTGACCTCGGCCACAGCAACTTCTTACTCGACATGTCTCTGGAGGCAAGGGGAGCAAAAACAAAAGTGAGCTATTGGAACCTCATCAAGACAAAAAGCTTCTGTGTGGGGAAGGAAACAATCAGAAAACTAAAATGCAACTGATGGAATGGGAGAAGATGTTTGCAAATGACATATCAGAGAAAGGGTTAGTATCCCTACAAAGAGCTTATCAAACTCAACCCCCAGAAAACAAAGAATCTAGTGAAGAAATGGGCAAAAGACATGAATAGACAATTTTCCAAAGAAGACATCCAGATGGCTAACAGACACATGAAAAAATGCTCAACATCACTCATCATCAGGGAAATACAAACCAAAACCACAATGAGATACCACCTCACACCTGTCAGAATGGCTAAAATTAACAACTCAGGCAACAACAGATGTTGGTGAGGATGCGGAGAAAGAGGATCTCTTTTGCATTGCTGGTGGGAATGCAAAGTGGTGCAGCCACTTTGGAGAACAGATGGAGGTTCCTCAAAAACTTAAAAATGGAACTACCCTCCAACCCAGCATTTGCACTACTAGGTATATATCCAGAGGATACAGGAGTGCTGATTCGAAGGGACACATGCACCCCAATGTTTATAGCAGTGCTAGTGACAATAGCCAAAGTATGGAATGAGCCCAAATGTTCACCAACTGACAAATGGATAAAGAAGATGTGGTAGATAGATAGATAGATAGATAGATAGATAGATAGATAGATAGACATATATGTCTATATATATATAATGGAATATTACTCAGCGATCAAAAAGAATGAAATTTCGCCATTTGCAACAACGTGGACGGAACAAGAGTATATTATGCTAAGCAAAACAAGTCACACAGAGAAAGACAAACACCATATGATTTCACTCACATGTGTAATTTAAGATACAAACGGATGAACATAAAGGAAGGGAAGCAAAAATAATATTAAAACAGGGAGGGAGACAAACCATAAGAGACTCTTAAATACAGAAAACAAACTGAGGGTTGATGGTGGGATGTTGGGTGGGGGGAAAGGCTAAGTGGGGAAGGGGAATTAAGGAGGACATTTGTTGGGATGAGCACTGGGGGTTATATGTAAGTGAGGAATCACTAAATTTTACTCATGAAATCATTAGTACACTGTATATTAACTAACTTGGATTTAAATGAAAAAGAAATAATAATAAACGTAAAGTTTATTTATTTTGAGAGAAAGAGTGCATGAGTGGGGGAGTGGCAGACAGAGGGAGAGCATCCTAAGCAGGCTCCTGTGCTGTCAGCACCACACCCCAAGCGGGGCTTGATCCCAGGAACAGAACAGTGAGACCATGACCTGAGCCAAAGCAAGAGTCAGATACTCAATGGACTGAGCTACCCAGGCACCCCATGGAATTCTTCAAGAAACATTCCCTATCCACATTCCGTACCCCTAAACAGGTATCTAATCCATAGGTTCTTAGCCTCATTCCCAAATCAATTGCATGGATGACAAAGAAAGATGCTAATCCATAGAAAATGAGGGAAATGAGAATTACTGAGTAGTTCTTCGGCTGTGAATAAGTCTTATAGAGTATTTTCTTCAAGCCTCCCTGAAGAAGCGATTATCTCAATTCTACAGATGCAAAATTAAGACCTAGAGAAAGGAAAGTTACTTTCGCAAAGACATTCTGGGAACATATGATAGCACCCAAGTTGAAGCCCATCTGACTCCAAAGGTTGGACTTACCATCCCCCTACCCCAACCACTGGATTACTGGCTTATCCCTGATCACCACCCAATCAGAACCATGCACTGCCCTCCCAGATCTCCCCGCTGTACAACTGGAACCCTCCCTCTCAAAGCCACATCAAAGCCTCAGTTACGCAGCCCTAGACCTCCAAGCCCAGGCCAATCCACCCTTCAGTCCTGGCAGGATTCAGGAAGGAGGGAGGACGGTGGAGAGGAGGAGCTTGGAACAGAGCCACAAGGGTAAGAGGAGAGTGAAGTGTCCATACTCCAGATGCCATTACGGCCGCAACATTACTCTGAAGCGCCCAGTGAAATCACCAGGCGGTGTAGGCGGCAATGGCACTGTTTTCCTATTCTATGCCTAACGTGCAGTAAATAAGCGTTCAGATTTTAATCCGAATCCTACAAAGAGGTCCAAGGCCGTAGATTTAGAATGTGTTATCTTTAAAAAGTCACAAAGGAAGTCTTTCATGGAACTAAATTAAATTTCAGGGAGCCATGGTGGGCGGGAAGGCCCAAGTGCAGGGCTCGGTTATGTAAAAAGTCTAAATAATCATGCTTTTATTAGTAATCCTTGACTTCTGGAAAGCGCAATGGAAGTGCAAAGCATTTCCAGTGAATGAGGTCCAGAAAATGTAGGCGGACTGGTGGAGGGACTTACAGAACAACAGGCCAGGCCAGCGACCAAAGAATTTCACGAGTTTAAGGCCCCAAACCCGGGCCTGTCCTGTGCAGCCCAGGACCCCTCACCCGGCCTGGGGAAGGCGAAGAGCCGCAAAGGAGCAGAAGGGAGGACGACAGGATTCGTTCGTCCCGCTCGTCCGAGTGCCGCCAGGAGTCCAACTCTGAAACCCCCCAGCGGCGGCGAGGGCCGCGCGGAGCTCGGGAACAGCCCCCACCCCGGGGCTCCCCGGAACCAGCGGGGCCGGGCCGCGCGGGGCGGGAGCTGGAAGTTTCCCGCGGCCGCACGGCCACCACCGCGCAGGGCCGAGCCGTCTCCTCCCCGCCGCCCGGCTCGGGAAAGCCCAACCCAAGAGGCAGAGTCAGGGTCGCCGCGGGGGTTTCCGGGGCCCCCGGAGTCCGGGGAGAGCCCCCCGCGCGCCCTGGCCTCTGTTCGCCCACCCTCTGCTCACGGGCTCGGCGCGGCCGGCCGGGGAAGGAACCGGGAGGGGGAGTTAGGCGCGTACCTCCGAGCGCCCCGCGCGCCCCGCAGAGCCCCAGGCAGGCGGCGAGCAGGAAGAGGCGGCGGGCCCCGAGCCGCCCCATCCCGCCGCGGCGGCCCCGCGCCCGCGCTTACTCCGGGGCGGCCGCCCAGCTACCTGCGCCGCCCCCTCTCCGCCCGCGGCCGGGGCCCGCAGCCCGGCCGGGGGGCGCCGCCCCCAGCCAGCGCGGGGGCTGGGCCGGGGCTGGGAGCGCCATTTGCGACCTGCAGCTGTTGCGCCCCATCAGCGACAGGCCCGGCCCGACCTTCTCCCAGGCCGCTGGCGAAACCGAACGGGGCTGGTGCGGGGGCCCTGCGCCCATGCAGTCGTCGCGGGCAGAGGGCGCGTGCTCCCCCCACCCCCACCCCCACCCCCCAGCCGGGCGACCTCTACGGCGGGGTGAAATGTGCAAGCAGGAGGTGGTGACAAAGGGAGGCTAGGGGAATTGGTAGTTAAGGAGGTGGGACTGTCACACCAGCCGTGAGGCAGACGTTTCCCCTGACCCGCCTGAGTTCCAGAAGGACAAGGGGCGCGTTCCGCTTACTGCTGTGTCTTCAATGTATACCTGCTGCGCTGGCTCAAGCAAACGTGTGGGCCGAACGACTGAGAGTGGGAGGCGATAAGAGGACATAATCATTGCTTATCAAATGTGAGCCTCATTTGTATGAATGTTAAAGGACGGCCCGTCAAGTTATTTCATTGAAAATTTTGGAGCCACTATCAGAGGGATTAATCAAGGCCCAAGAGTCCTGGGCAGAAACTCTCCCCTTCTGATTTGGGGCACATGCTCATAGAGAGGAAAAGCCTCCGCCCAGGTGTGAGGTTTCTGGTAAAACGGACTTGAGCAGAATCTGCCAAGAACAGGGCTTGACCAATAAAAGCAGGGGCCTTCTAAATCAACTTCTCTGGGTGCTGCACTTCCCTGGCTGTGTTCTCTGCAACTAAGAAGTCTGACAAAATGCTAACGAATGTGCCACAGAGGCCATCGATGCTGGTGATATTTTGTTCCTAATCAAATTAAGGATGACTTCATATCCCCTTCCTTTCCTTTTTTAGTTCTGTAATGAAGGGTTTTTTTTTTTTTTCCTTTTTACAGGGTGGAATCCAATTTTGACCTTTTCGTCAGCAGACAATCTGTAATTTGTTTTGCTCTTGAACAGACATGTTTCTCCTGCTCAGCAGCCCTCCATTCTCCTGGCAGCCTCACCCTACTTCTCTAAGGGAACTGCTCTCTACTTCCTGCCTCTCCGTGGCCCCCACCCCTGGCAGGATCCGTTCTACCCAAGTTGGAGGGGCAGCTTCCCATATAAATCAGCCCAGGGCTGAAGGGCCGGTTCAGCTCAGGCTGATATAGACATGCAGAATTTCTCCTGACAGCCTCAGGTACTCACATAAGTTTAACACATGGGCAGTGCAGAACAAGATTCCCCTGAGAGGCCCCAGACTATTCATCGGTGTGCCCCAAAAGGCTCTACTCAAATATCACCTCTGGTTAAGAACACAGGTAGGGTACCTTAAGAGATCTGAGTGCAAATGCCAGCTTGGGTACTAGTTAGTGACTTTGGTATGTGACCTTGGGCAAATCTTTCATTTGTCTTAGCTTGGGTCCCCTGGTCTGTAAAATGAAGAAAATGCTGATCCTATCGTGGGTTGTGTGGTTTAGCTAGCTCATGAGGATTTCTTGTTGAGCACGGTGCCTGGTCCATGGTAAGAAATCACTGGGCACTCTCATTTTACCAGGGAGCTCAGTCAGGCCCATGGATTTCTCTAGCCAGTTTCTGAGCATCCCTGAGAGACATACAGCCCACCTGCACGGACCCACTGACCTTTGTCCCACATTTTCCTTACATAAACCTGGAAGTTTTTTCAGCACTTTGGAGATAGTCTTTGGGTCACTAGTCCTCCTTCCCAGTGTTAGCCTGACGGAAATAAATTCCTTTCTTGTTTCGCCACTGCTGCTGGCCTCTCTGCCTTCGGATTTTATCAGTGGTGAGTGGTTGAACCCCGTCTGTTTGGGACCCCTGGAGCCGGCTGCTCTTGGGCCCCTGCACCCCAGCTACGCAGAAAAAACTTGAAAGAATCAACTTGTAGGAGTCAACTTGAACTTGAAACTTGTTATCAGAACCAACAGCCAGGTGAAGAGATATATAGGGCAAGGTCAAAAACAAAGGAACTTCTGTTCTCATGCAGTTTGGGGCCTGGCCCAGTGGCACATGGAAACATTCCAGTTCACCAACCTGGAATCTCTCCAAACCCCTTCCTTTTGGGTTTCCATGGAGGCATCATTACATAAGCACGACTGATTAAATCATTGGCCATTAGTTATTGAGCTCAATCTCTAGCCCCTCTCCCCTCCTTGGGGGTCTGGGAATGGGACTGAAAGTTCCTACCTTCTAATCACAGGATTGGTTCCCTGGGCAAGGAGACTCCATCTTTAAGGTTACCTGGGGCTTTCCAAAAAGCTTCAGTAACATAACAAAAGAGACACTTTTTATCCTTCTCATCACCCAGGAACTTCCAAGGGTTTTAAGACAAACAAAAAATTAAGACAAAATATATATTGCTTATTATAAATCACAAATCACCCCATGATAGTAATTTCTGGCTTCACCCCACTGCCCATAGTAGTTCTGATCTTCTTGAGGATGAAGAACCCTGGACCAGGTGGTTGGGAGTTATAGCTTGGGCTCTACCTGTGTGACAAGTCACATACCTTATAGCGGCTTCAGTTTCCTCCCCTATAAAATGAAAGGATTGGATTAAATGATCTGTAAACTCCCTCTAGGCTCAAAACTTTATGATTCTCTTTTATCATCATTGGCATCGGGACAGCTCTGCCATTGAAACAGAGCTCTTTTAATTAGCACACAGAGAAACTTGAAATAGTTTCATTTCTTGACTCAAACCGAGGGGATGATTACTAATAAACTTGAAGCTTTTAATTTAGAAAGATCGTTCCAAGTGTCAAAAAGGGACTAGGAATTATCTCCCTGTAGAGTGCCACTCGCTCCTCTTCTTTAAATTAGTTGTAATCTATCACTTAAATGCTTCAAAGATTGAATGTGGTCTCTAGCTAATTTCCATAGCGGTTAAGACAGCTCTAAAATGATGAGGAACTAAGATGCTCGGTTGTTAGGGAAAGCCCAACTGTAACCATGGTGACTCTCAGGATGTTTCCTAAGAGTGTTTCATCAGGAAATGCACATGCAGCAGGGTCATACTCAAGTCTAATCATTTTGGCTGGCCCTCACCTGTGACACCTCAGCAACCAGAATTATTCTATTTGGTTTTTAACCAGAATGCTGTTCACTCAGAAATAAAGGTATAGAGAACAGAAAATGAATGCAGAAATACGAAGGTGTAAGACTAGAGAGATGTGCACTCATTCAGCAGGTGCTCGCTGAACCCTCCCAGATGCAGAAGGCACACAAAGATATCATGGCGCAAACGAATGAATTAGAGCTTCTACTTTCAAGAATGTTACAAGGTAAAGAGGTGTACAAAACATGTACAGCAGTAATTTTAACACGGGTGAGTTCGAGACTGGGCAAAGCCTCTGGGACCAAGACCCTCTTCTCTGAAACTTTCCAACCTATATACCTTGGACGATGTGACTGCTTTGAGCAGTCATGTCTGATTTACCTGACTCCTCACCTTCTGACCCTGCAGAATTGAACCAGGTGGGTTCCTGATCAAAAGGGCATTACCCTGGCAAACAAGAACGTTTCGACCAAGAGGCACTGTGAATGCAATGATTTTGTGGCAGCCACAGGGCCAGTGGTTCACAAGGACATGGCTCCTTAGTGAGCACCAACCAAAGACCCATGTTCACCAAAGTTATGGAGGAACAGGGACTATGAGTCAGAAGAGAAAGCCGTGTGCCTCTGTCTCGTCTTTACAGACAGGAGATTGGCCCCATGGTCCAGAGAAAAAGCGGATTAGAAGGGACAGTCAAAGACACAGGCAGCAACTGCTCCTGGTTTTCTCATCCCTGCAAAGCTCAGGTGTACCTCCAGATTTTCTTTCCATGAGATTCTTCTGAGTTCTTTTGATGAATCCATACTTTACTAGGACTGGTATACAAGTCTAGCTTCACAGATTCAGGTGTGCATGAATGATAATTTTCTATATTTTTCCCAAACTCAACTTGCTTTCAGTTTTGACCTCCCAATTTGCTGTGGATGCAAAATTGTATCTCAGTCCCTTGAAGTTTTCACTCCTGCATCTCGCTCCCCCAAGCTGTTGAGTTCCATGAGATTTATGTAGCTCCAAGGCATCAGGGATGACTGAGAGAAGAGGGCTGGCAGTTATCTGCTCCTCGATGCCCTTGTGGGGGTGGCTCCTGAGACACTCCTCACCCCCTGGGGTCTTTGGATATCAGTTCCTATAGACTCCATAGAGACACCTCATTGCCACATGAATGGCTCTGTCAGAAACTTGTCTGTTTCTCCCAAGCCACTCTGAACGTTCTCAGCCAACCTGGTGTAGATATTCTTTGTGAGGCTGGATAAGGCCTTGGCTGCCAAGACACATCACAGCCATTTTTCTCTCCTGGTGTCTTCCTGTCTTCCTGAAGCCCATAAATCTACATGTAGGGATTATACTGCTTCCTTGGGGCCCTGCCTTTCTTTAGGACCTGCCCATGTCACCATTCTGACCGCTTCCCCCTGATTATCCTGTATCCCAGAGCAGGAAATCTTATTCCTCTCAGCCTTCTGGGTGTTGAGAAGGAACATTGCATAGAACAAGATGGAGTTTAGCCACTCAGCAGAAAAGGATATGGAATCATGAAATTTGACTATTAAAAAATAAAGTCATCATGCTTGCAAATCTGAGATGTAGACTGGGATTTGTATTTGCCATATTAAAGAGCCTACCCAAGAGCACTAAGAACTCCCATAGAGCCTACTCTCGGTCTAGTTTAAAGACAATTGAGCCAATTTTTTTTGTGGCAATGGCTGTGACCTCAGTGGGGTTGAAATGAGGCAGACTCTGAGAAGTCACTGCTAACTTCAGAAACACCAGTCTTTGTTTGTTTTTTATTTTTCTTATTTTAGAGAGAGAGTGGGAGAGAGGGGCAGAGGGAAAAAGAGAGAATCTTAAGCAGCTTCCACGCTCAGCGCCCAGATGCAGGGCTCAGTCCCGTGACTCTAGGATCATGACCTGAGTGCTCGCTTCGGCAGCACATATACTAAAAATAGGATCATGACCTGAGCCAAAATCAAGAGTCAAACGCTCAACTCATTGAGCCACCCAGGTGCTCTGAAACACCAGTCTTTAAAAGAACATCTCAGGATGCTTTAAATCTCCTGGGAAGTCAACAGAAGGAAGAAAGAAAGGGCAAATGCGATTTTGTCAGAGTTTGCTGCAGAGATTAACTTCTCTGAGTCCTAGAAAGCTGCCTGAGGAAAGCGAGGGCTTCTGTCAAGGATTCTGAATTTCTCAAGAACAGAACCACTGCCTGGAAGGAGCAGAGTGATTCCAAACCAACTACCTCGAGCAAACAAGAGGTCCCTTCTTACCTTGCAAAACCCACACAGTTGGTGCCACACTGATATAACACAGTGGCCTGGAGCACAACACAGTCTTCTACCCAGGCCACAGGAGAGTTCTGCTTAGCCCAAGGCATGGGCTATTTCAAGATAGCTGTGCTGAGTAGAAAAGGGGAAATTCCTCCATGTGGGAAAGTGCAAATATTTTTTTGCCCTTCCTTGAATATAGGAAGATAAACACTTTATGGGAGAGTCTACGTGAAAAGAGAACCCACAGCTAATAATGTAGAGGCCGAGGCATCTCTGCTGGTGGCTGGCAGGGGGTGGCTTGGAAACCAGAAGACTGGAATTGGGTCAGTCTGACTCTGCAGGAACCTAGGTTCAGCTCCTTTTTTCCCCGGGAGGTCAAAGAACCCCAGGCCCAAGTTTAAACAGTAACTGAAAGGAAGGGAGGGGGAAATGACACAACTGAGCTGCAGTTTGGTAACAGCGCCAGCATTTGTGGAGGTGGCTTTTCATGGAGGCTCTATAATCTCTAACTGGGTAAACGGTGAGAGGTTCAAATCCCAGCTCCACTGCTCAGTAAGGCAAGTTATTCGACCTTGTACTTCTATTTTATCATCTGAAAAATGGACATGGTGTAGGACCTACCTCCATGTGGATGTTTCCAGGTTAAATGAGATCATCTACATGATGTGCTTGGCACAGGATGGGAGGCAGCAGCTTGGACTGCTAACTATTCCTGTTGCCTTAAGCAAAGTAAGTTATCCTTTCCTTGAAAGATTCTGTTCAAAGGCATGCAAAGACCAAGGGAAAAAAGGAAGCGATGGGTGTGGGAGGGATGCAGGGATTTGTTTCATTTAAAAAAATATTACTCCCCCACACTAGTTTGCTTGCAAGGAACAAAACCCCACGAAAGGGGTTTTAACTAGAACAAAAGGCCATTGATGATGAACGTGAGTGGAACGGGAGACCTTTACGGTGTTCAAACCACACTTTGAAGAATGAGTCTATGGAGACAGCATACGAACACAAGAGGATGGGGAACACAAAGGCCTTGAGAGCTGTTTCTGTACAGAGTGAGAACAGAAGTCAGTTGGCCACGGGTTAATAAAGAGATGAGGGATGTTCTGGAAGCAGTTGGTATGAAGGATTTAGCTTCAAAAATCTCCATGTTTTACCTGGATGTCGTTTCTTGCACTGCGGTCAGTAACAAATAGCTTAACATTGAAGGGATGTAAAAAATTTTGAAATCATGTGGCCGGAGGCAACGATGAGGCTCAAACCACAATCCGCATTTTGAAATCTATGTTACGAAGGACTCGAAGGATGGGTCGCCTGGGTGGCTCGGTCGGTTGAGCGTCCGGCTTCGGCTCAGGTCATGATCTCACCATTTGTGGATTCGAGCCCCGCATCGGGCTCTGTGCTGACAGCTCGGAGCCTGGAGCCTGCTTCGGATTCTGTGTCTCCCTCTCTCTCTGTTCCTCCCCCACTCATGCTCTGGATCTCTCTCTCCTTCAAAAACAAATAAAAACATTTAAAAAAATTAAAAAAAAAATAAAAAAGAACAAGAAGGTTGGGTTGGCTGGTCTCTGTGGTCCCTGTCAGCTCTGACATTCCGTGTTGCCTTCAACAAGTGAACTTTTACGGGGACCTTTCAGCAACACAGGACACACAAAGCTGGCTCTTGTCTGTAGCCACAGTGGGAATCGTTGTAACCTTCCCACAAGTGGCGAATCCACTGTTTCCAACTACACCGTTTCCTGCTTGGCTTCATTCGGAATCAAGGCTCTGTCAGGTCACAGGCTTTGATGGAAAGTCACCCACCGAGTGACAGGGGTCTACGTGGCCAGCTCTAAGAGGTAAGTGCTCCCCACAAGCCCACCGCAAGGCTTGTGTAGAGTCAGGCCCCATGTGGAAGCCCAAAGCTCCAGGGTAGTTTGTGGCCATTTAATATGTCCACAGGGGGCTGTGGACTTCTCAGCAACTGGAAAATCAAAAAGTGCCACCACCCCCCACTGAACAGTCCCAGGGGCTCAGACACAATACCAGCAGGCTCCAGACCTCATTAGGCAAGACTGCTGACCTTGCATTTCTAACACAAAGCTGTGTTCTGGTAACCCTAGTTAAAGAAACAGAAGAAACCACGAGCAACCATTTTTGGCTATCTTAGAACAAAAAATTGATTTTTAAGTTGTTGAACTCTGCTTTCCAAAGAACTATTTGGCTTCCCCCCGCGTGCAAGTTATTCATGTGACTCAGTCCTGCCTCCACCCACGACTGGGTGAGCCTTGAAGGATTAACATGCGCTGAGGAGACCCCTGGGCCACGTGGCTCCCCCAGATCCAGAGCGCTGAGTATTTTCATGAAAAATAAAGAGCAGCACCAACTTTTCCACAGCCCCTGCTCAGCCTACCTGCCAGTGATCCTGTGGCTCTGGTGCCACCTGCAGGAAGTTGCAACTTCCAAGCGTTTCGTACCTTCTGGTATTAGTTCATCGTAATGTCCTGGTGACAATGACTCTGGAGGACACGACATGAGAGCAGCCTGAGAGAGGTGCCAAGAGACCAGGGGTTTCCGGCTGCATGGGGGTCGAGGAAGTCAAGAATGTTTATCACAAATGTTCAACAGTGCTAAAGGCATCAAAACCTAAAAAAAGTCAAGGAAGATAAAGATGAAAACTATCCAATGGTTTGGGCCCCTTGGAGAAAGCTGATTTTGATGAGTGTAGCGGTAATAACTCAGCGAGAGATAGGAATGATACTGCCCTGCGTGGGTGGGACACAGAAAAGAGGCATCCTGTGTGGCTCTTGCTTCAAGTGTTTGGGTCGAAGAGTAGGAATGGAGTGAGAGTAGGAATGGAGTTCAACTAGGAATGAGGGGGAACACAATATCAGGAAAGGGATTTTTAGAATTAGAGCTGGATTTTAGGGGGTGAAAATAGAGAAGGAGAGTTGGAATATTCAGGAGAAGGGATACTAGAGGTGGTTCCTGGAAGAGGCAGGAGGAAATGGGGTCCAGACACAAGTGCAGATCAGTCCTGAGCAAGAGAAGAGGAGGGGAGGATGAACTTAAGGCATATGGCAAGTTTATGGGTCAGAGTACAGAGAATTGAGCTGGGTAGCCTCACTCTTCTCAATGAAATGGGATGAAAGGTATCTGCGAAGTATCGGTGGGTTCAATATGTGCGTGGAAGGCTCATTATTGGCATGATCCTTCTTCCCTTTCCTTTCGATGCAGGCAGGCAGGGTCTGAGGACCCAGAGGGGACTCTAGCAGGACCAGCCAAGGGGCTCCCTGGATTTGTGCAGGAGAGAGATCAAACTTGAGCCAGAAAAAGTGAAAACAGAGTATACTGAATGGCTTGAGTGACAGAGAATAACAGATGGGGCGTCTGGAAGACTCAGAAAGGAAAGGGGAATGAGTCTCTTCATGGCTTGGGGCTAGAGGTTTGTATTGGAAAGGGATCCAGGGTCCATGTTTCTCCAGGAATCCAAGGTGAGATCTGATCAAAGGTGAATGACAGGTGAACAATAGGTGTTATTTTATAAATCATCGAAGGTAGAGGCATTGACGCCAGTACCAGCCAGGGTTTGTTTAAAGCTAATGCCCTGGAATATGTTTGGGATCGTGCTCTTCTTAGACGTATCAGGTGTTTGGGGGCCCAGGAGAAACTCAAGAGAATGAGTCACTTTCTTGCTTCATCCTTTGACTAGGAACAGAGTGGTTTTTACCCAGATGCAAAGTAAGATACAGAACATGAGTAAATAGGGCCTAGCAGGAAAACAGGAGAAGTGGAACCTTTCTAAAATGAAATCCTGTTAGCTTCCCTATCTCACTTTGGTTATGTAAACTTGTTTATAAGGACATTGACATTACTCCTGGTGTGTCCAAGCCAGTCCTGGTTTATGTCTATTTTCATGGTATAATTATGTATGGTAACCATTCAATCCCTACCATGTCCCAGTTGGATCAATAAATTATATGGTGACTATATATTAGAGAGAGAGAAAGAGAGAGAGAGAGAGAGAGAGAGAGAGAGAGAGAGAGAGATTGGTCTTTCATCAGCCTGCACAACTGTGTTCTTTTCTCCTGTAGTACCAGCTTCTGCATCAGATACAGAGAAGGTCAAGTATACTATTGACCCAGTGTCGGCATTTTTCTAGGTAAGGGAAGTAGAAGGCTAGATATTCATGAGATTTAAAAGTTCTGACGATTGGGTAGCATGGGGACAATGACATCTATCAGTGCTGCTTCTGTGACCTAGAGGTAGGGAGACCAGAAAAGCTCACGATTTTAGGGATCTCTCAGGGAAAAAGCCAACATCCTTACAAAGGCCTACAAGGCCCATATGACCTGTGCTCACCTCCAAGCCTCCACCACCTTTCTTTTGTTTACTCCTCTGTGGAAATGTAGCTGGCCTCAGAATTTACATGAGGACTGCACGGTGGGAAGGAGGAAAGGAAATGCCAAGAAGTTCGGCAAACACCACAGCCCAGATCCTTAATACATCAAAGTTATAGGCTTGGTTTTACAACCTAAAACAGACCCCAACCACCACCACCTGGGAGTGTCTTTGTGCAAAAGGAGGGGTGTGGGACGTCTGTGAAACACAAAGTTGGAGGGAACTTGTGATAGGCAGGGGAGGGGACCTCTAGGGATCGCTGGAAAATGGGAAATACTGTACCCCTAAATCAGCAAACATCAAAGGGCCGGATGGAAGGAGCAGCAATTGTGTGCTTTTCAAAGAGATTACAACGCTTCCTAGTCGAACAGCAACAACCTATCATTTTACTAAACTTTATTTCCTTTCTCTGAGTAGCAGTTTGTGAAACCTGGAGCTCTGAGGAACAACGAGATGCCAGATATGTCTGGAGTGACAGGGAAAAGTCGACCCCACAGTAGACAGCCACCCTAAGTATATTCCCTCCTCAGGGTCCTGACACACCTGATTCCCTCTGCCCGCAACGCTCCTGTAGCCTCATGGCTCGTCCCTCCCTGCCTACAGGTCTCTGCTGAAATGTCCTTTCATTGGTCACCTTTGGAAAATAACTCCTCCATCCCACTTAAGCTGCTTTAGTTTTCCTCCATATCATTTATGATCGCGTAAATATATACGTCCTTATTTATCGTCTGCCTTCCCGTGCTGTAATGTGAACTCCATGTGGGCAGGGGTTTGGTTTGATCATTGCAGTAACCCCAGTGTCTGTAACCATGCTTGGGCCATAATGGATTTTTAATTAGTATGTGTTGAATGAATGAATAAATAAAGAAATGAATAAGTAGGCTGCTCGGCGTATTAACGCAGTGTCTGTTTTCATGGAATTTTGAGAAGTCGTCATGATCAAATTGGGGAGATAGATTCTAAGACAGGAACGGAGTCTGGATTCTTAAAATGTGAGTAGGCCAGTTGCTTCTTTCCCCCTCCTGGGCAGGAAAGCAATGTTCAGTTTCCGAGATCAAGGGTATAAAACATTATTAATATTTAAAACTAGAAACAAAAGCCCCGTGGAGCAGGCATTATTGTCAAACCCACGTTGCGGATTGACACGGAGACGTGGAACAGTGTTTGCTCAAAACCATCCAGCGGATGGGTCTTTATCCTAGGATTCGTCTTCTGACTCCGTATTTCATGCTGTTTCCGTAGCACAGCACGCCTCCCTTCCTCTCCCTTCCTCCACCAGAAACTCTTCTTGGCCAGCTCTCACTTGGCTTCCTCATCCCTGCTCTCCGGCATCTGTCCGCATCACGGTCCCCAGTCACCACAACCAATGGCGCGTCTCTGTTCTCAGAATATCCTACCTTCGGTTAGCATTCAAGTTAATTATTCCCTCCTTGAAACATTTACCGGTTTTGGCTTCCATAAAGCACAGGCTCTTGGTTGGGCTGCCGCTTCAACGACTGCACCTGCACGGCCTCCTTGGCTTAGCTCCAAGCATCTCTGCCTGATGCAAAGCCTCGGCGCTCAGCCCTGCCTCCTCTTTTCTTCCCCATCAGCAAACTCTTTCCCACTCCCTGCTTTTAAGTATTACATGGAAATGATTCCCAAATTCATATCTCTAGTTCCCACGTCCCCCCTGGGTTTCAGCCTTACTTGTGTTGCCAAAAGCCTTGTTATGGACTGAATGTTCGTGGCCCCTTCCCCTGCAATTATGTATCAAAATTCTACTCCCCAGTGTGATGGTATGAGGAGGGGGGCCTTTGGGAGGTGACCAGGTCACGAGGGTGGAGCACTCCTGGTGGGATTCATGCCCTTATGAAAGAGACATGAGCGCTTGTCCTTCCGTCTCCGCTCTCTGCCATGCGAGGACGGAGAAGAGGGCGGTCTGCACACCAGAAAGCGAGCTCCAGATCTGCTGGTGCCTTGATCTTGGACTTCCCACCTTCCAGAACCATGAAAAATACATGCATATCATTGAAGCCGCCCAGTCTATGGTATCTTGTGAGAGCAGCCTGGGCGGCATAAGGAAAGCTTACTTGCCTCCTCTCTCAGAGGTCAAATAGACATCTCAAAGTTAATGTGATGAAAATAGAGCCCCTCACTGCTGCCCCCAAGCCTGGTCCTCCCTCATCTCTGTAAATGAAACCACATGTATCCAGTGGCTCAAGTCCATTCTTAGGAATCAACCTCTGTCAGTCTCTTTTCCTCACATCCCAAGTTCTGCATCTCTCCTGCTCTACATGGCCCGCCTCAGCCTGCTTCGCTCCATCTCGAAGGCTACCCTAACGCACATCACCGTCATCTCTGTGAGATACCCCGGGGTCTGGAACAGTGGCTGGCACGTAGCACGTACACAACAAATATTTGATGAAGGAATGAATTGCAATGATTTTTTTCAACGTGGAGTTGTCAGTTTATTGATGTCGTGGGAGAATACGTGAGGGCCAAGAATTCCTTCTGCAGCAGAACTCAGAGACCCCAGGAAAAATTTAGACATCAGTGAAGCGTACCTCCTTTTGCCCCAAAACGCCAGCCCTGCCCTTGCTCCCAAGGGACCTTTCCGTGCTTCTGCTGTCTTCGTGACTTGTCATAATGAAAACCTACGCTGAAGATAGGAGCTGAGGGTTCCTGTACGGAAATATAAATCAGTGATGGCCGCTTCCAGGATGGTTCTCCCACAGCATTTGGGAGCAAGACCCTGAAATGGTGGAAGAAAGTTAAAGCAGATAGGGGCCGGGAGGGTTTTCTTCTCTTTCCTCCAAGAGTCGGCTCTGGAGACTCAAGGCAGTGTGAGGCACTTCCTTTAGCCACATTCATATTTGCAGCGAGTCTGTCAGCGCAAGCCCCATAGAAGTCCTTCGTAGACCCCACGGTTGCAGGAACAGTTGCTGAAACTGAGAGGTGGCATTCCACACGACACCATCACAATATACCCTTGCATTCCCTCTACCCGGAATCCCACTGTCTCTCCTGCCTATTCAGGAATCGGGTGACAGCTTCTGTCTTTGCATCATGAGAGAGAAAGACAGGCATCTAGAGGGAAATGTGACTCAGGAGCCTCTTGGATGAGTGGTGGATCTCCTCCCTGTTTCTCTTCCTCATCTACTAATAGGAGAGTTGGGACCAAAAGCCAAGTCTCTCTAGAACCAAGGCCCTTAAGGCGCTATGCCATACTGCCTCCCATAGCCACAGCAGAGTGCCAGGCACTTCGCTAGAGCATTCGCAGGCATCGGCAGATGCTTGGAAAATGTCACCTGATGAAACAGTTTCCAAAAAGCTGCTGTGACCTACCCACAGAGTGTGTCCGGGGGGACAGCTGCTCTGTGCCTTTTCATTGAGGCTTTTAGGATTGGAGAGATTCCCCCTGCTCGTGACTCATTCCATGACTCACTTCGCAGAATGTGGGGGAGCCCTGTGTCCCCTGTCCTCATGAAGTTTGTTCTCCTAAAAGAGGCTTGAACGAGAAGTCTTGAGCAGGTCCCTGTCCCCAGAACCGCCATCAAAGGGCTGCTTACACTGGTGCAAACTGGTCTAAGTTGATTTGACCGTTCTCGGTAAATATCAGAGACTGATCCTTTTTGGTTCTAAGTGGGGGGCTGGGTGGGTAGACATTGCCCCCTCCACAACCCACTACCAGGTGGGGGGACAATAGAGGGACAAATTGCACCCAAAGTCACAATGCGGTCCCACACAGCCTATGCATGGGAGAAGAGGCCTCTTATCTGCCCTGACCACACAATCGCCCTTACATGAAAGGCCTGTTCCAAAGTGAGTGGGTGCATTTTTGTAGTTAAGTCCAGTGACAAAGTTCTCCTGATAGCCAGCAGAAGCAGGTCCAAAGGGATTTTAGGTCTGAGAATCAATTATTAAAGTTCCGCACTTTGTAGAATTTTAAACACCATTCATTCAAGGACAGTGAGTCTCCTACAGTATCCAAATTAAACTCTATCTCACACCATGAAACTTACCACTTACAATTATCTGACATCCTTTATGCTAATTAACACACTGTTTTACGTTTTATTGCAATAAGAATACTTTAAGTGCCCCGAAATCTACTCCTGGGGTTTGGATTTCTGTTTAGTGTTCTGCATAACTAATAACACTGTGAGTTTCAAAAATTATTAATCACCTCTAGGGTGCAGATTGGAGTGAACTTGTGTACACAAAAATTACAGTTGATACAAATTATTTTAAAGTCAATTAATCTAAAGACAATGTAACATTGACTCTGCTGCTACTTGCCAGGAATAAACGCTAATACCGCCTACTCACGGGTAGCCCTCATCTTCCTTCCCACCTAAAGCAACTAGTAATCAATTTCTCTGTCTCTATTTCTCTCTCACTCATTTACTCCTTTCCACCCTCTCCCCTCTCTGTCTCTGTCTTTCTCTTACACACACACACACACACACACACACACACTCAACACACTTCTCTGCTTGAATGGGAAGGAACAGAGAAAATTAGGCAGCAGCGTGCACTTTCACAAGGCTCCTATTTCTCTAGCTCAGCAAAACTGATGATTTAGTTCATTTACTCTCCATGGAGCATTTCTCAGAAACCATAGGGAACATGCATTCTGGGAGCATGACTGGAAGGTTCCGAAAAGGCTTATTTGGTCTTTGTGTGAGTCTGGGGTTTCAGATCTTACAAATACTGCTGTGAAAACTGCAGAACTCCCGCTGCACCAAATATGGGACTCTGCGACTGAGGGGCAGTGGCTTCCTGGTAACACGGTCACACCCCAGGACTCCCACAGAAAGTCTCCTCCCCCACCCAGTCACATGCCCTCCCCACCAAACCGCTGTGTGGGGGTCACCTCTTCCTCCTCCTCATGCCACACCCTACACCTTCTAGTCTCCTCCACTGACAGTGGCTTGTTGTGCCCTGGTGATTTGCGTACTCACATCTTTCTTATAAGCCACACAGTTAGATTCAATCTAATATTTTCAATAGCCTCATGGCACCTTGCACAGGATAGGTGCTTCACAAATATGTGTTTCCATTTTCTCTGTAGTGTATTGACTTATTCAATGATTTTTGGACTCAGGGTGGACTATTCAAAAAAGACTCCAAGGGGGCAATTTCAAGATGATTTCATTTTTAGCATTGAGCTCTGCTCCCTGGGTGGGTCTATTCCAGGTATCTAGAAAAGACGTGCAGGTCAGATTTTGGAGACAAGAAGGGTTTAATGAGAAGTTGGTTCAGGCTGTAAGCTAGCCTACCTCTTCCCACATACCTCTTGGATCGATGAAAAAAATTAGTAATAATAACAACAAAAATTAGTATTTTGAGAGTGTTTACTTTTTGCCAGACATGTTATGAGTGCTTTACTCATTTAGTCCGTATTATAACTTTATAAGATAAATGCTGTTAATATCTCTGTTTTATAGATTCCACGGTGCCTGCTGTTAGAGATTCATTTAAACCACATCCTCTTTCAGGCAATTCTCCCCATTTAAATGCACATATTCCTCAGTATGACAACGTGATGAAGTATTCCAGAGGAAAAACAAAGCTTAGTGTGAATTAATTTACAAGATGCCTCACCTCCTAGAGGTCTGCACTTTTTGGCAGAGCTGGAGGAGGAGGCTCCGAAGAGAGGGCATAGGCAGGTGCAGAGACAGAAAGTGGGGAGACACCGACATCATATCAGTCTGGGAGCCCTGTCTCTGGGGTTTCACTGCACAATGACGGCAGATGTTGGCCATGACAACTCTTGTGTCTTTTTAATACAGGGTTGTCCCTTGACCCCAGACCAAGCAAGAATTTGGAGAAAGTGAATTTGAGCCTAAGAACAATGGACGAATGATGCCCAGACCCAACATTCAATCCACAGCTGGTCAGCAGGTAAGGGTGATTTTGCCCCCAGACACATTTGCTGGGTAGGGGTGAGTGCTGGTCAAGGTCTACTGGCACTTAGTGGTTAGAGGCCAGATATGCTGCCACACATTATCTGGCCTAAAACAGAAGTGGTGCTGATGTTGAGAAACTGCGTTAATACATCTAGAGCTGTACCTGTACGGCTCGGAGTCCTGTCTGGGCTTGTGGGTAGGGATTAATCTGAGCCTAAGTCCCAGGGGTGCCCTCCAGTGGCCATTGCGAATCTCAGGAGCCGAAATCCGTGAGTGGCTGCAGGTCTCAATCCTTTCCCCCACTGTCGGCTCAACTTCCGGTGGAAGAACTGGAAAGGGTGTCCTATCCTTGGCAGGCACTGTCTCCTCCCCCACGCACATGAATTTATGTGAAAGCATGGAGCATGAGGCTTCTCTCTTCATGATGAAACTCCTCCAATTCGCCAGTCTGTTAACTTTATGAATACAGCTTTGAGTGGCAAGAGAAAGGTACAGAGTGCCCTTTTCTGAATAGGAAGCATGCAAACCAGGGAACTCGTTCTCTTTTGTGCCAACGAAACACACCAAGGCAGTGTGGGGACTTGTACTCCCACAACCAGCACAGTAGTGTCTTCATTGCTCTCCTGGGCATATTAATGAGCTTAGCAACTACAACCACTTCCTTCTGATGTCTGTGAAACCAACAAGCCTCCTTACTTGTGCCTAGATCTCTGACACCCTATTAAATTGATCTTTCATTTGCACAACAATGAAAACACATTATTGGAGCTTTTCTTTCTTACTTCTGTAGTGTTTAAGCTCTTAGACAATCGCTTTGATGCTTATGTGAAGTCTATATAAAATACCCAAATTATTGGTAAAGTGTAAGCCTGAGACTCATTCTACGTTCTTTTCTTTCTTTTTTTTTATTTTATAATTTTTTTCTTAATGTTTTGTATTTATTTTTGAGACAAAGAAAGACAGAGCAGGAGCAGGGAAGGGGCAGAGAGAGAGGGAGACACAGAATCACAAGCACGCTCCAGGCTCCGAGCCATCAGCACAGACCCCGACGCGAGGCTCGAACCCACAGACCGTGAGATCATGACCTGAGCCAAAGTCAGACGCTCAACCGACTTAGCCACCCAGGCACCCCTCTACCGTCTTTTCTGACTCATGTTGGGTGAAGCTATCCGCTGTCTCCGGCCCCAGACCATGTCCACATGTGCCAAGCTAGGTTTCTGTTGACTTTTGATCAAATTATTCAGCCTGGTAGAATGAGGGGAGGTGCAGTGCTTTTCAGCCTCTAGAGGGCTGATTCTTTGGTTCACGTGACTAATAGGACACCCACACAACAGAGATTGAATTGTCCAGCCACAGCCCTTAGCTTCCTGTCTCTCATATCAGCCGCCTCATTTCTACTCTGCCAGGGGTGTGAAGAGGTCTGGTGAATGGTTGGCCAACCTGCGGGAAACTCTGAATCCATCTACTGAGAATGTTTCAAAGATTTTATGTTCAAAGTCAGTCTTGAAGAATAATGCCCTAAGTGGTTCTTTCATCCGACCAGTAACTTGACCACTGACACTTCAGAGGAAACCAGAGAACGAAGCAGTATTTACTACCTTGTAAAGTATAAAATCACTGTGGTTCTTGAGACTGTATATGTAGGAGGGAGAGGTCCACACTACGCTTAGTTTGAAAGTACTTACTTATTCTTTTCAAGGTAAAAGATGTTACTCAAACACCAAGTCAGCATGAATCTCTGGTTATAAGAGCAAACTCACCCTTCTCATGAGAATGTTCGGAGAAACCATCAACCATGCGCTGTAACATCAGTGTATGCATCTAAGTTTTGTTCTCATGGCAGCAGGTAGCAAGAAATATCTCCCATGCGCCAGGGATCAATGGCTAAGAAGGGAGAATTTGGATAGTCATCTTAAAAGATAATAAACCTACCTGATAGCTTTGATCATTAGATCAACCTTAGAAAGCTCCAATTTCTAAGAAAGAAAGCTTCTGAAAGGATGATGGTGAGATTTAGGATCCTGAAATGGGATGTGCCACTTGAGGGCGCCATCAGGTTTTAAGAAAAGAACTTTATGTTACTTTCAAGTGCTCTCTTTGGGAGCAATATATATATCCAACAAGTTCTATGAAATAAGACTTAATTTGGGTCTCACTTCTAGGAAATGAAAGGGAAACAGTAATCTAGTCTCTTTAAGCTCAAGTGGGATGAACCAAGATTCAGTTGACAAGTTCTAAATTCCCTTTTACAAAGCAGCCTTTACCCAGCCAAATGAAATAAAAAGGGATATTGTGTTAAAAGATGCTCTGTGTATTTTTGTAGAAGAGACAGTTGCTTAAGATCAACATTCCAATGTGAAGTGAGAAAAATAGTGGGAACAAATTGCATAATAGGAGCCTTCTTGACTTTAAACTGGAAACTGAAACTGTCTGGGTTCCACGGGGAAAACTTTGCTTTACTTGGGGATTTGAAAACTCCCACAGAAAAGAAAAGCTGATATGTGACCTCAGCTTCCTTATCAGTCTTTGTCTTCCCGACACAGGTCCTATTTCATTGGGGAATAGTAGAAAATGATGGTGGGGGAGGGGTGGTGGGGTTAGATTCCCAAACTAGGTGCTATAGAGGGCTCCTGTGGGAGAGTGGGTGAAGCTTGAGAGTGAATTTTCAAATTCAGTGAAACATATCAGTGTTTATGAAGAATTTTCAGAATGAGGTATCCAAAAGGAAAGTAGATTGTAACAGAGTTACGGAGAACAGAACAGAGTGGTATTGATCCAAATTGGTATTTCTTCTCCCCGCCTTCCACCTAACCCAATCTATTCAATATTTGGTACTGAGTGCAAGGTCCATGATTTCCATAGACCTTTATTTTATTTTTCCAAATGATCATTTCATTTCTTAATTTTTTAATGTATGCATTATATTTAATTTATGCATATATGTACATATATGTATGTATGTGTGTGTATATATATATATATATATATATATATATAATTGTTTCACATGTGAATCTAGGCTTCCCCACTAGACTATAAGATCCCTGAAAATAAGGAACAAATATTGTATCTTTGTCATTCCTATTGCCCAGCCCAAGAACATGTCGGGCACATAATTAATGTTTCCAAATTTACTGAGTTATCTATCCAAAGAGAAATAAGAAGATGCAAAGAGTTTCCTTCCATTTGCTTGTCTCTAAAGGAAAAGAAGGTGATTTCTATTAGTGAAAAAGCTTGAGGATGTCAAGGACTTGAAAAGAAATACGGATCCAAGTTTAAAAACACATACATACTAGATGTTTGTCGTTCTTAATATCTTTCTCCTAGTTTGCCCAGTCCCCCAGACTCTGTGTTTATGAGTCTGTTTTTGTTTTTTGTTTTGTTTCTTAGATTCCACATATAAGTGAAATCCTATGGTATTTGTCTTTCTCTGTCTGAGTTATTTCATTTAGCATTATACCCTCTAGATCCTTCTATATTGTTGCAAATGGCAAAATTGCATCCTTTTTTTATGGCTGAGTAAAATTCCACTGTGTGTGTGTGTGTGTGTGTGTGTGTGTGTGTATAAACAAGTCACGAAGATTAAAAATATAGCACAGGAAATATAGTCCATAATATTGCAGAAATGTTATACTGTGACAAATGCGGGAGCACTGGGTACTGTATGGAACTAGAAAATCTCTATGTGGTACACCTGAGACTAATATAACATTGCATGTCAACTAGACTTCAATAATAAATATTACAACACAAACGCATGCACGTTCTCTACCTGCCACTGAGGCTTTTTTTTTTTTAAGGTCAATTAAAAAACAATCCAAGAGCTGTGTTTTGGGGAAAAAGAATCTAGTAGGATTGCAAAGGTTTATCAGAAGGGGGAAAAACCAGTGTCCAAATTCATTATTGTTTATCAGAGGCTGACTCTGTGCAAGCCACTTTCTAGTTATTCTCTTTAAGCTCCAGGAATCTTGCTTGGAGAGAACTAAGCAACGCATCAAAGGCCTGGGGTGACTGGCTGGTAGAGCTGAGACTCAAACTCTGAGCATGTGATGCAAAGATTAGGACCCTTTCACTACACGGAGGCCTTTCTGGGATAATGGCTGTGGGGTTTTAAGCCGCAGGCCGAGCAAGCACTCGGCCAGAGCTGGGGTAGGATAGCGGAGCAGCCCTCCGCTGCCAGCTCAGCCTTTGTGGGTGCTGGGAGCACCAGCCCCTCCCTGGTTCTAAGGGGACTGGGCTCTGAGCCCTGCGGGCGTTGCCACGTGACCAGTTGGAGCCGTCCCATCTCACTGTGGTCTCCTCTCATTATTAGGTGGCCACCTGGAGAGCTGGGATTGCCTCCAACGCCCTCTTGCATTTCCAGCAGGGCCTTCCCCATCACTGGCACTCACTATCTGTGGCATTGAATCTTCCAGAGGGAGATAGGCAAGTCTAACTACGGTTACGGTAGTAGGGCCGGAAAGGAAACGTGGGGCCGAAAAGAAAAATCTAGAATTACCAACTAGTTAGCACATGTGAGAGTGAGGAAGACTTTCATATGCTTCTAAGAGTCTATGTCCAGGAAAAAAAAAAAAAAAAACTCAGAAGGGAGGTGTTTAGAGTGAGAGGGGTTAGGGGCACGATACACTTGTAGCATTAAAAAGACATGCAGATGGACTTGCCCAGACACAGCTTCAAACCGTAGGGCTGGCGGCTGGGAGAGAAACCCATCCTGTTGGCCATGACTTAAAAATCATCCAAGGTTTCACTGTTTTTCATTCCTTCTGATACCACACTACCTGGTCGGAGCCACCATCGCTTTTTGTCCCAATTATTGTGGATGCCTCTTAACCGGCTTGGCTTTTTCTGCGTTGGCACCGTACCTCCCCCACCCCCCTCCCCCCACCTGCCACCTGTTCTCAATAGGGCGGGCCATGTTATCCTTCTAGAGTGTCATTCAATTCCCTCCTCAGCTCAGACCCTGCCATGGCCTTCCTCCACACTCGGAGTAAATACCCAAGTCGTCACAGAGGCCTGCCTGCTTGGCCCCACCTGAAGGACAGTGGCCCCGTCATCATCCTCAGCCGTCATGCTCCGCTGCCTCTTCCCTGCTGACCCAGCTCCGGCAACACCAGCCTCCTGCCTGAAGTGCGTGTCGGCCAGGCCCACCCGCACCCCGGCCTCCGCCCTGGGCTCTTCCTCTGCTTACAGCCTCTCCTTCCACTCAGCCCTATGCTTCACTCCCTTCCCCAATGTAGGACTTTGCTTGACCGCCATTTTCTCAGCGAGGCCTCCTGCAACCCCTCACTTTCAAGTGACAGTAACCCCACCCCAAGTGACTGTTTATTGTCCATCTTCTGACACTAGAAGCCGCGTGTGTGTGCGCGGGTGTGTGCCTGTGTGTGTGTTTCAGCAAGCGTTAAGAACGGTGCCTGGCACATGGTGAGCAGTCACTAAATATTAGTTGAATGCATGTTGAATTATTGATGCAGACTAATAGCTTTAGCTGTGAGATTGCCAAGGGCAAGAACGTAAAGAGAGGAGAAGGGGACTTTGTTGTTGTTGTTGTTTTATCCTTTTTCAAGTTTTTATTTAAATTCCAGTTAGTTCCCATACAGTGTAAGAGAAGGGGAGCTTTGAACCAAGCCTGGGCACAGAGGGGCTGGGTGGGTGGTCACCCAGGGCCCCATCGCTAAGCTGGGACACAAACCTATGCTCTGACTCTGAGACCACCCATTGATCAAGACACCAAGCAGCTTTATCTTCCAGAAACTGGAAAGCCCAACAAGGGCAAAGAGGTAGGAGGGAGCGGTACGTAACCATTAGTAATCATGTTTCAGATCCCAGGTGTCCATAAGAACATAGAGAATTATTTTTCAGTCTGTGGCAATGGACGCCACTAAGGATCTAGTGATTTTGCTGGTTCTGGAAGCAGAACCAGGGGTTATTATTTCATTACCACTGGAGCCCGGTTGTACCGCCTGGAGAAACGAGGGTTACTTTAAAGTAAGGCGGGAATCAAACTAATCTCCAGGTATGAATTATCACCAGAACATTAGTTAATTTATTGAAACATGGCAGTAGCTTACTAAATTGTACCCCGGCAGCGTGGAAGGCTCAGTATACTTTCCTCAGGAGCCTGAACTGCCACGGGAGACGCCTCAAAGACCACGGGTTTGTATTACTTGATGATGCAGGGACTATCTTGTTTCGCCTGGCTTTCCCCCTAAAACTCTGCTGCTTATTTGTCTGGAAATTTGACTGTTCAGTCAAGGTGGTCGTGTGTCTTGAATCATGAAATGTGGCCCATTGTCCTCTATCCAAACCCACAAGATGATTTCAGAAGACATCAGCCCATCACGAGCCCCTGGAAGATTGGTTCATTGAAAGAAAGCCGTGTGGTTAATCGCCTGTGGCCCTCCAGACACAGCTGTCAGGCTCAGTGTTCAGCCAAGCAGCAAGACTCCACTGCAAATAGCTGCTGATTAGCTCCGCAGCCAGGCAGTAAATTGGAAAGCCAAAGAGTAAAACCAGATCAGTGGGAAAGAATCGCCCACTCATCAGTGAATCTAGGTATGAGAAGTCCTCAGAGAGCACCATTACAAAAATGGCTAAATCTTTGCAATTGTCAGCGGCACTTGAGCGCCCCAATGTTCATACGCGCAAGGACCCCAGACGTGAGATCCATCAGCACCGACGTCATCCACATCCGCGCCGACGTCATCCACATCCGCGGAAGCGGAACGCACTCGTTAAGTTCCCACTGTCTCCATCGTGCTATTCTGACCACCCAGCAAGTGGCCCCAGCACTTAGATGTTCACGAAATAATCTAGAAGAGTTGCCTAAGGCTGAAGCTACCTTTCACAGCGACCAGCTTCTACTTGACTGATGTGTTTTCTTGTAGTTGTTGTTTTAACCTTTCTGATATCATGATTCATGCTGGCGTCAGATACAGGCTACTTTGGATTCCCTGCCCAGGAAGAGTAAAGAGATAACTGTCTGAATAGTATTTTCATGAGTCGAAATCTATTCCGCTCAGTAACTCTGAGGGGCAGATATTATTTTTACCAGTTTATAAATGATGAAACTGAATCTCAGATAAGACAGGTGACTTAGTGTTTCATCATCTTGGATAAGTGGTAGAATCCATGTTTGATGACTCTGGGAGAAAAACTCCAGAGAGCTATATAACCTTTGCAAAGGAGAACCCTAGTGGTTTACGAAGAAAAGGATATTGCTGACACCAGTGTTTGTGTGTGTGTGTGTGTGTGTGTGTGTGTGTGTAAAGGGAATAAAAGAGGCAGGAAGAAAGACAGAGGGAGAATAACAATGAATCCACTTGTGCTGATTCAAGAAAGAAACTGAACCCAGGGAAACAATGGAAGTTTAAGCACCAGGACCAAAGAAAAAGCCGCTCATAGGATGGCTGGGAACAGAGCCCATGGGACCCTGCCTGAATGAGCAAACGAAGTGACCTGAGGGGCCGAGAGAAGCAGAATGGAATCGACATCTGGAAGGGAAGAGGCTTGGACTAGAAAGAAAGGAAACAGCCACACAATCATTTCGAGCTTGTGAATGGGCTTTGATTCTAGAAGGAGACTGAAAACAAGGAGTGCCTGGAAATGCTTGCACAGTGCAGCAAACCTGTGCTAGTCTGTGTGACAATAGACTCCTCAACTCTGGAGAGCTGGGCCCTACTCTTTCTCACCTGAGTGACAGTCTCTGTTGCTCTTACTGCCCCTGTCTGGCCCTCCTCTGTCCCTTTCACCTCCCTTTGCCCTTGCACGTGGTCAGGTCCTAGTCCCCATCCTGTATCAACCTAAAGGGTTTCCTCACCGAACCCTTCCCACTTTTTGTTCCCTGGGCCTTCTATGACAGCATATTTGTCATTTCTTCTCAGGCTCCGCTACTGGAATGTGTGCTCCATTAGAGCGGAGGCCCTGTCTCTCTTGTCCAGTTCTCTGCCTCCAGCTCCTAGGGGAGCATCTGGTACAAGGAAGGGGCTCAGTACGTACTTTTTACGTGGAATTGAATGAAGAATTTGGATTCACTTCGATGAACTCAGCAAAATGCCATTATTCAATGATCAGAAGTTGCTATCTCAGAAGAGGAACATGGACAGAGGCTATAAGCCTTAGGGCTTCATCTTTGAAAGTACTACCGTCCTTCTTGCGTTGCAACTTTTTCTTGTGTTGGTTAACTTCCCACTGTCATCATCATTCTGGAATTCATGTCAAGAATATAAACCAGGTTGAGTTCCCTTCGGGGACTACTGAGGGATACTCCATGCTTCAGGAAGATCTATTGCCTTGTAACAAGCCACCTCAACACTCACTGGCTAAAACAGCAATTATTTATCTTTTCTCACAATCCTGTGAATCAGATATTGAGTTAGAACTTGGTTGGGTCGCTTCGCTCCGCAAGGCATTGGCTAGTGTCACTAACTCAGCTGCCTCCAGGTGGCAGCCGGGCTGGGCTACCAGGCCCAAGAAGGCTTCACCCACATGTACAAGTCATATGACCACGGACGATGTCATAAGACCTCTGTGCCCCTTCATCGCTCCTCCTATGGTCATCTTATAGCATGGCATCTGGCTTCCTGGGGGAAAGTAAACACTGCCTAGTTTTTTAAAAGGTAGGCCTAGAACTGGCTAAGTGTTATTTAACCCATTCTGTTGGCCAAAGTAAATAACAAGTCTGGCTCATATTCAAATGGAAAGGAAATGGACCCCATCTCTTGGTGGATGAAGCAGCACATGTAACAGGGAAGGGAGGAAGTCGCAACTTTCCCTTTTCCGCATCCCCAAATTTAAGGCCCCAGATGAGCATATTAACCTTCCTTTGTGTTTTATGTCTATTTGCCTTCATGTATCCCAAAGGAAAATTAATCTGATACTCAAAACAAAAACAAAAAACAAAATCTGGGTCAGGTGCCCAAGTTCTTGACTCTAACCTGCAGTGAATGCCGGCTTGCCTAAAGACTACTGATGCTATGCGTAAATGAAACGACGTTGATACGCTGCATTCAGATTTGTAAAAAAGAGAATGGTGGCAAAGCCTCATTTGAATTAGGGATTGTGTTCTGTGCCCGGATCATTTTGGATTTGCAACCTGCTTGTGCCACTGAGTTAATAAGACTCTTTATATAGACTTAAGAACACTGAATAATATCCGCAAAGATCAAACGCCATGGTCACCCCAAACATCAAACCAATGAGACCCGGAAACAGATGGAAGCAAGACATAATGCTTGTGCCTCTAGATGTCAGCTCCCGGAGGTACAGAAGATGCTACTTGCATTGCAGCCTCCAGTAGATCGTTTCCTGAGGATGGCTTCAAATCATAGATTGCAAAGACTTGTATTATCCAGCTCAGGCCAGTCTGTGCCTATAATCGCCACCCTCTCTGGTGATCTCCATAGCCCTCAGGGTATCTTGGAAAGTTTCTAAGTTCTGGGTTCAAGATTCATCCCTATTGTTTACTAATCATGTGGTCTAGGGCTAGCCGAGCCTCTGCGTATTCTGTGACCTGCTTGCAGGACTGAGACAAGAATCAAATGAGAAAAGAGATATAAAAAGTACTTTGCGAATTGCGAAAACATTCCTACTTCTGGTATTTCTTTCAATTACATCTCCTAGCATGCACATATTCTCAGTCGCTGTAATAGACAGATGACCCAGCTGGACTAATGCTATGTAAGTACTTGTTTTCCTCGTCACTCTTCTAACTTTACATGTTAACTCATTTGCTCCTCACAGTAAGGCAGCGTGTACTGTGTATTATTCCCATTTTACATATGGATAAACAGAGGCATGGGGAGGTCAAGTAGCCTGTCCAATATATTCCAGGTAGAAAATGTTAGAGCCTAGATTTGAACCCAGACAGTGAGGCTTGAGAACTCATACTCACAAATACTAAGTCACACCATTTCATTACCTCAGAAACCATAACTGGTCCAAGAATAGAGCCATTGGTCAGTGATAATCAAAGCTGTTTTGGCATTGATGTGGGGAGAGAGAGAGAAGGGAGCTCTCTTTCCATTGGAACCAGGTCAGCCTGGAGGTAGTGACAACTATTTTCACTGACACACAGAAAAAGTTATCTACAGAATGGAGATCTCATACAGGGTCTATCGGTCAGGAAGGCTCTTCATTGTAACAAACAATCCGAGTGAGTTATTTTGGTTTCTTCCAACAGTCCAACACCAGTCATCTTGATGGAGCGGCTCACCTCCAAGTAGCAACTTTGTGACCCATTTTCCATCTTTTTGGTATTGAAGAAACTGGGTGGCTTTCTGTTGGAGCATGCCGTCTGGTACTTCTGGACTTAGTTCACGTGTGTGGTTGAATAAAGGACAGAAGAGTATGTGTGGGTAGAGAATCCAAAAGCTGGACTTAGTTCTCCACTATCTTATTATTCCAAAATAGATGTCTAAAGAAATGTCTAAGGTCAGAGAGAGAGAAGTTAACAGCCTTCCCTTTTTTTACATCTCTTCTCCAGGCTCTCCTGGCTCACAAATTCAAGCCAACATCCCCAAACAGTGGGTTGCTGATGGAAACAGGCATGGGACAGGCATTGCTACGTTAAAGGCTTAGATGCACGATTCTGGCACAAAGGCACACAAATGTCTGGAAACAGAGGCACAAAATGAATTTTACTACTTTTGTTTCATTTTAATAAACCATGTTGCATATACTTTGTAGCCAAATGCTGAGGTACTCATTACTATGGTGAATAAGACCTAGCCCCTGTAAGTGTATAAGACAGATGCCATATATAAACAACGAAATGTGATCAATCTACAGTCGATGTCAGGGTAAAATGCTTGAGAAACCAGGAGGCAAAGGAGATCAATGAGAGCCTCACAGAAATGTTGCTTCTGGTAAGACTTTATGGATCTATGAAGGATCCATGGACAAGAAAGCTTTGGGATAATCTCCTCAACATCTTACCATTCCACTCTGAAGAGCAGAAGGATTGCCCCCTGGGATTCAACAACATCAGAGCTTAGCTCAGGTAATGTAAAGAACCTAATATCCCGCAGCTGCATCATTCATATCAAAGTGTTTCCTGAGGGAAAATACAGATCGGAGTCAATACTCACCAACTCTTGGGCTTCCCTGAAAGTCAAACTCTTCTGGGACCTGGGACCATCCCTTCCTCCCTCCCTCCCTCCCTCCCTCCCTCCTTCCTTCCCTCCCTTTTCTTTCTTTCTTTCTTTCTTTCTTTCTTTCTTTCTTCCTTTTTCTTTGTCTCATATCTTTGGAATGGACCAGGAGCTTTTTTTTTTTTTTTACCTGTGATTCAGGGCTTGTTCATTTCTATGCTATTTTGTGCTATTTCCTTTGTTATTGTCTGTGGCTGAAGCTTATCTACCTTCTAAAACTTCCTGAAGTTTAGACTTCCCCTACCCTGTGACTTATTCAATTCAAAATGGCACAGTTATCTCATAAGCAGCTCATTTTATTAATTAAGTATGGGGTCAAGTTTGAAATACTGGCTGTATAAAATGAAACATCAGGCTCTGTGAACTGTGAACGTGTGACTCATTCTGCTGACGAATTAGTAAGGACCCGCAGGCCCCATCCTCTTCCCTCTGGCTTTCTTCCACCTTTCTCCGTGTAAAGGGCTCCAGTGGTGTTTTAGGTCAGGTGATGGTATAACTGATCATCACACTGGGACAATTTTGCCAGTGAAATTGGGTACTAACAAATCATTAACAAGCATTGATTGAACTACAGCAGGCATAAACTGGGACTGTTGAGGCAAGCTGAGAAGTGAGAGCATGCAATTACTATGTCTCCTAAGGCATTCTTTTGGTGGTCCTCATCATGGCCTGACTGTGAAATGACAGAGAAAATATTTCCCCTTTTCCTGCACAGTGAGGGCTTTTCAGGCAGAGGAAACTAAAACCTGAGCGAGAGGACAAACCTTAGAAATGAACTGCTTTTAGATCTGAAGTGGTAGGCTTCCACTCACAGAGGAGTAAAACCTATCTCCCCAAAAGCCAAACACTTGCTTGCATTCCTGGGAAGGGACTTTCCCCTTTCTCTTCCTGAAATCAATGGTTTACATTCAAAAGGTTGAAAATGACAAGGGGAGAAATGGCCGTTTCTCCCTCTTTCAAAAGCAGAGTTTCAATTGATGGCCTTTTTTTTTTTTCCTGTGTATGGGTCAGACTTTCTTGTTTCCCTACATATCTCACAAATTTGGTTGAAATCTGGACATTTAAAATAATGTAATTTGGCAACTCTGGAAATCAGATCTCCCTTCCCCCATTTGTTGCTGCCATTATAGTTCTTTATTCAGAGACTCTTCTGAACTAATACCATAAAATATATATTTTTTGTCACGTGTTATCACTGAAGTCTCTACTCAGCTTCGTAATCAGAATTCTTAAATGCTTGAACCTAATAAATCTTCCAGTCTTTGCTGTGGGGCTCTGTGGCATTGGGCCATGCCTTTGACATTCAGTTTACAACTCTGCCTTAACCTTCACTTCCTATAATCACAGAGCCTCAAAGTCAACCAGAGGTGAAAGACTGGGGCCTCCAAGTGTCATTAATGAGCATGCACACAGCCCTATGTATGCACATGGTCATCTAGGTTTTCAGGAATATGTTGGGGTGTTTCAATGCACCTACAGATACATTATTCTCCAGCACTTCCTTTTAAGCTTTTGTTTGTTTGCCCCAATTGTTAGCCATCATCTAAGATCAACTGTGAGATAGCTGTAGGGAATCCCAGGGAATTTGACAAATCTTTCACTGTTTCAGGAGAAGCCAGAAATCTATATTTGCGTGTATGTGTGTGTGTGTGTGTGTGTGTGTGTGTGTATGAAATGCCTCAATGTCTAAATGTGAACAACGAATTAGTAATTTAAGATAAGCAGTGATTTAACAGGTAATTTGAATTAGTAATAGTTAACAACCTTAATCAGCAATTGAAATTAGTAATTTAAGACAAACTGAACAAAGTCTACAGATTGTGAATAAGCAGGCTGCAGGCTCTATGCAACCTCTAATGTGATGTTAACAGTGGGACATAATGGGAAACATTTAATATGGTTGGGCTGGGGTCATATTATAAAAAAAAACTTGATGTCTAGGTTTGGAAATTGTGCTTAAATTTGTTTGCTCTAAAAAAAGACAGTGAATATTTTCGGGCAGTAAAGTGGAGTGATGTGAGTTCTGCTAGAAAAAAGTTAATCTGTTGATGGAGTAGAAAGTAGGGAAGAAAGTTGGGGGAGGGAAAGTGGAAGGCACATAGATAATTTATGAGGCTACTGCTATATTTTAGGCAGGAGATTGTGAAGACCTGGGTAGGATTTGGGTAGATGTCTAAAACAGGCATTCAACAGAAAGAAGTTGCAAGGAATAATGAAATGCAGATGAATCAGTACAAATAAAACTCTACAGTCGTGCTAGAAGAATCCATGGGGCCAGATCACTCTAAAAGTTTAAGAGCTGGATTAGAAAGAACAAGTGGGTTGTGAATGCTAACTAGTTTTGCAGCTGTGTCCTGTGCCCAGCCACAGTGAGGAAAGGTGGGTCTCATGCACTTGGCCCCAGACCCACAGGGATGTACCCAATAGCCCGAGGAAGAGAGCACTAAGGAACCAAGCATGCTAATGATGAGAGATGAGGCAAGGGAGCACAGCCCTACTCTGTCATTATGTTGATGGAATGCCCAAAGTACAGAAGGACCAAAAAGGTCAGAGCAGTTTCTACACCAGCTACGAAGCGTATCTTCTAGTTTCCTTCCATCTCCCAGCGTTCTTAAGCTGAAGCTGTCACTTCAACTGTCTTCAGGGACTGCTATCCCAACTTTGTTCACTTTTCTCTTCCTCATTCTATCTCCTCTCCCCAAAACAACTCAGACCTGATCTCTGCTTTGTTCTTTCACACTTTTGTTCTAGATCTCAGGATAACCCACCTGAGATAGACACTACTGATGCCCACCCCAGACTGTCTTACCCCACCCGAGTCTACCTGCAGTTGCTGTGGGCACTCTTGTGCATTATGCCCACATCAGGTACTCCCATCCTGCTGTCCTCTGCTTGGGGCTTTCTCCCGTGCCTTGGGAACTTGCCTCACCCATGCATAGGCATCCTGGGTGGTCCAGGAATTAAACACCCCAAGGGAAACCCTCATCCATAGAGGGATGGATGTCAGGGGACTAGTACCTGATCTCAAGGGAATAGTTCTAATATGCATTTAGTACATCTTCTTTACATTTAAAGGATCTTCAGCAGGAGTGAGGCCTCATTGCCAACAGCAGTCATTCTCTCTTTAGTACAACTTTTAATGATTTTTTTTCTCTTCACTGTCTGACTTCTTCCACTCCTTCCTCCCACCTACCTGGAATCACTTTCCGGGAAAATTGCCTGCACAGGAGTCTTTATGTAAAGGTCTGCCTTTTGTGGGAAACCCTAAAGAGATGCTACTTATTCTATCTGTCAGCAAGTCATTGTATTATTAAGCTGCCATTTTTAAATTACACTTGAGTGATTACAGACGCCCTCTCTGGAGAAATAAAAAAGATTCCCTTGATATAAGGAGGTGACAGTCGAGTTGGTGACTGGGGGGCACTGTTATAGTCCACAGCAGAGACACTTAAAGGCACATGGTTCCTATACATGTCCCTAAACACCCATGTAAACCCATATGTAGAGGCTTTTGCCCCATGTGAACATGAGAACATGCCCTCCATATTTACATTTAAAACCACAATGTAACAAACAGAGGTCCCATTCCTGAACAAGCTGCTTTGTTCATTAGGGAAAGACATAAACTACTTTTTCTCTATGGGGATCAATTTGAACTGCAAATGATGACTGTGGTAAAAGCCGAGGGAAGTCAAACTTGGCACTACTGCATACAACCATTGATTGATGAACTGCTATGAACCAAAATGGTCAAGCAGCATTCAAAATATGTCTGCAAGCCCTATAATTCAATTTAAGTGGAAAAACCTCTAAAAGCCCACACCGTTTTACGGTTTTCACTGCACTCATACAAAAAATGTTGAGTTTAATGTGGAAATAAGCTACATTTACATTTAAGAGACATTATGCCCAGAGTAGAGAGAACGGTACAGTAATAGTCCCAGTACTGGCAAACGCATCACTTCTTTGTATAAATTTATATTCCTACATTTTCCATTGGCTCTTCCCCTTTTGGATTTCTTATAACCCATCAATCCTTCAATATGTTGATTTGTGTGTATTTATTGAACAGCTACTTTGTAAAGACACACTGTCATGCCCACCGAGATCTGGCCTTCCATGAGCTTCCAGTCCAACAGGAGAGTGAGCTAACACAAAGGATTTTCAAATCAAACTCACGTGAATCAGACATCTTACCCAATGTCAAGCTTTATTAACAATGCAAGGATACAAGCATTCAGGAAGCCCAGACAAAAGACAAGGAGGTCTGGAATATCCCATGTGGCCCCCCCCCAGGTCCTTTCTCCCACATTAGACATGTGCTTTCTGGCCAGTGTAGATAAAGTCTCTAAGTGACAGCCATGGATCACCTTAAATAGCAGGGAGTATGGACGTTATGACGTATCTCCATTTCAAAACCAAGAAAATTGTATCGCTTATAAGACACTCTCCAGGGACCAATGCTTCATAATCCATAAATACCAGATATGCTCCCTAAGCAAACCAAAGACATCCTGTTAAAAGCAATTCACAGAAGAAGACTCTCCTCCTTAGAAATGCCATGAGTCTGGGGAGCCTGGGTGACTCAGTTGGTTGAGCGTCTGACTTTGGCTCAGGTCATGATCTCACACTCTGTGAGTTTAAGCCTCGCGTCGGGCCCTGTGCTGACAGCTCAGAACCTGGAGCCTGCTTTGGATTCTGTGTCTCCCTCTCTCTCTTCCCCTTCCCCACTCATGCTCTGTCTCTCTCTCTCTCTCTCTGTCAAAAATAAATAAACATTAAAAAAATTAAAAAAAAAAAAAGAAATACCATGAGTCTATTTCCTGGAAGTCCATTTATCATGTTGACAAGGACATTCAACCAGGTCACCTGCCTTCTTTTCTTGCCCTAGGAGCACCCCACCCCACCGAGTAATGGGGAGAGAAAATGGATCATGGGCCAGCTGCTTCAACTCCTTCCTCCAGGGAGGTAGGACATACACCCAAACAACTACAAGACCCAATAGAAATCAGTTGTTATAAGGTGTCAGATGGTGACTGGTATAGAATTCAGAGGATGGTAAAGCATAGAAAAAAATGTACTGTCTGGGAGAGCACACCATGTACATTTTCTTTTTTTTAAATTTTTTAATGTTTTTATTTATTTTTGAGACAGAGACAGAGCATGAGCAGGGGAGGGGCAGAGAGAGAGGGAGACACAGAATCTGAAGCAGGCTCCAGGCTCTGAGCTGTCAGCACAGAGCCCAACATGGGGCTCGAACTCACAGACTGTGAGATCATGACCTGAGCTGAAGTCGGACGCTTAACCAACTGAGCCACCCAGGCGCCCCTGTACGTTTTCAATTATCTGAAATTGTGGCTCCTTTCTGTAACTGACACATCCAGGAATCCTCAAAGACCACTAGTCTCACCATTCTTTGAAGACTGAACCAACCAAATGAAGATACAAATGTATGATGATTAAATGAGATCGTCATTGTGCAAAACACTCAGCACATTGCGCATAGCCAATGAGGAGGAGCTGGTATCATCAACCTAAGTGGCAGAGGAAGGATCAGAGTACAGTTGTCTGGCACGCATTTAAGTCCCTTTCAAGTCTTTTTCCACTATGATGTTTATTGGACACAGGGCCAGTAAGGATATCCAACCCATAGTTCCATCTTTCTCTCATGGAATACACAAGCTCTCAGGGGAGAGTGGGCTCTTTTCTGAGTATCATTTCCTTGATCCCATGACACGATCTTTGCCATATACTCCATGCCACTCAACACCTTTTATACATAACTGTCAGACTACCGCTGTGAGGGGTCCTGGCTGGGGAAGTCATCCTCGACTTCTTCTCAATAGAAACTGAGCCCCAGAGGAAATGGAAGAAATGGAGTTTGCCTCCCAGGCGTCTACTCCTGGGAGGTGACTATGTTCAGCTGGTGACAAAAATCAAATGCAACATTAAAGACCAAAAAGTTAGACAACACTTTTTGTTGCCCTGGTCACTTTACTAAGTGATCCTTTCATTTGTACTGACGAAAGGCAAATTCCCTGAGCTTACACAGCCAAGAGATCATACAAAGGAGGTAATCCTTTAACAATGGTGTTCCCGTCCTTGGCTGACCATAAGAATCATCTGCCAGCTCTGTAAAATACCAGTGTATCACTTCCATTCCAGATTTACTAAATCTAAATTACTGGGGATGGAACCCTGTGGCTTCTGTGTTTTTTCAGCGTCCAAAATAATTCCAATGTGCAGCCTAATGGTCTAACATTAAAACTATAAAATTCCCAAGGTGAGCATGTGGATATCTTGGGAGGTCAATTATTCTGCCGACCACAGAATCTTTTCAGAATGGAGAAATGGTAGCAGGGGTCCATCAAAGTGCAATTGCCTTTGGCTGCATAGCTGGGTAAATTTTAAAAATTGCTTAGGGCTGCCTGGGTGGCTAGGTCAGTTAAGTGTATGACTTTCCATTTGGGCTTAGGTCATGACTTATGGTTTGTGGGTCTGATCACTCTGCCAGGCTCTGTGTCAACAGCATGGAGCCTGCTTGGGATTCTCTCTTCTCTCTCTCTCTCTCTCTCTCTCTCTCTGCCCTCCCCTGCTCTCCCTGAATTCTCCCTCTTTATCTCAAAATACATTTAAAAAAATTGAAAAGAAATTTAAAAATTGCTTAGACCCTGAGAATGAGTTTTATCCCATCACCTGAGCAGAGAGATTTCAGGTATGGCTTCTGGTCTGACTCTCACTACTGCTGGCTCCTTCCCTTCATGCTTCTGACCAAACTCTCCAGTACAACTTTAGGTTTCTCTTCAGGCTACTAGACAAATGCCTCAGTGCTTTTTATAGTGAGTAGATTTTGAGAAAAAGTGGAAAATTATGGGTTTCCCATTTTTGTCAAGAAAGACATCATTAATAACAAAAAGAGAGGAAAGACCCTAAATATGTGAACACGGTTGAGCCGTCGAAGCACAGCCACTCACTTCTTTTCTTAGCTGGGACACACGCACACCCATTGGCACACTCTCACAAGCTCACATTGCTCTCCAGCTGGAAATCCTTTTAAAGAAGGAGGGAGAATCTGCGGTCATTCTCTCTCTTATCATCTACGGGAAGAAAACCTTGCAGACAGACAGGTGTCACCTTTCCAGAACTTTTCCGGGATGGGCATCCCATTTTAGTCCACCATTTCTAATCACCCTGGGGATGATTCTTCCTCTTCAGGGACCACCTCTCACTGCTTGCAATTGAAAGGAGATACTTTGATAGATTACAAATTGTTTTCAGTAGCTGACCTAGACATAACATCACCGCTTCCTGATTATATTGATATGTGTTTCTATTATTTGCTTATTTGCCCCTCCAGAAACAATTCTTTTTTGTTGTTTTATGTAAACAGCATTGCAAGGTCCCTGTATTAAATCATAATTATTTACCCATGCAGTTCATGCACCTTTGTCCCTGGGGAATCTGGTGACGTGAATTTACAGGAACATCAGGGTATTTCTCACCAACAGTTTCCTGTTATTGATATGCTTTTGTTTAGTTGTGATTTTTTTTTTACTCATTCAGTTTCTCAAGGGAAAAATAAATAAGCACGTGACAATTATCACAGTCGTGGGATATCATCTGGGAACCTCACAAACGTGTTTTCATCAGGGACTGAGCACTCTGGCAAGGCGCAAACGCTGTGGAATTGTATGGACAGACAATTGGTTATCATTCATTTGTTCTCTCTGTTTCCTACATGCTTCTGATAGCTATGTCAGTGAATGTGTATTATAGCACATACGAGAATTTCCACAGTCTAGAAAGAGCCCATACAAAAATAGAAAACAATTGAAAAGACCTATCAATGAGAAATAATTGATTTTTCTGAGCTCCAAACTACAGGAGTCCAAAGTTTGATTTTTTACTTGCCAAATCACCATGTAGTTAGTCTAATCAATACAGATTAGAACTCTCCTGAGCCAAAGGCTTTGTGCCAATTAAAGTAGAAAATTCGTATTCCTCCACTACTGAATTGAGACTTTATAAAACTTGGAAAGATACGACATGCACACAGATTTTCTTATCCTCTCTTTAATACATATTTATCATGATTTTCAGTGTCTACTGTATTTGAGAAATAAGAATCCTTGTCATCAAAAACATTCAGGAAAACAGCTGTTTTTATAAATCTTCTTTTCATTATATCAATATGCTTATAAAACATGCACTGAAGACTGATACCAGCAAATACATTCTGGAACTGTACTGTCCAATGCCATGGCCACTGGCCACATGTGACTATTTAAATTTAAGCAATTAAAATTAAATAACAGTAAAATTCCAGTTTCTTTGTCACACTAGCCTCATTTTAGCTACTCAATAGCCACATGCAGCTAGCGGCTATCTAATTGGAAAGCAGACATTACTGGACGTTTCTATCATTGGACAGCAATATTCTAAGATGGGACTCAACTTGCATTAAAATCCCACAACTAGAAAGTGAATACCTTTTGAGATGAACATTTACCAACGGAAATTGCAGCTAAACTTCAAACTTAGGTTTGAAGACTCTCCACCTGAATACTTCCCGCAGTCTAAGTGGCCTTTTAAGCCCAGCATCTCTCTACATTTCTCTGTCCTCTTCAGTTCGGGTTCATTTCGGAAGCAAGTTAATAGGGTATATAGATCTGGTAAACCTCAATGAATAAGGAATATATATAAAAGAGGGGAGGATTGTGAAGGAATATTGTGTCCTGGGGCAATAGTACTTACTGGGGCCAACAGACCATTTGCCTGATGCTTATTCATTTTTCTTTTCCCCTCCTTTAAGCATCAGGTGTAAGTGCACATTTAGGTGGACATCAAAGCCCGTAAGTCTAGAAATCAGTTGTTGAAATATTACCTTTATGATCTATTTGCCCTTCACGTAGGCCCCTTTCCTTCTAGGGTCTCTCAGATTTTATTACCCACCTCCCCTCCCCCAGACTCACCTCCAGCCTGTTGATCTCTTAAATACGCTCAAGAGAAAAACTAGGGGAAAGCCTCTACTTCGGATTTTGAGTCCTGGATCTGCCACTTACCTGGAGCTTTATGACTTTGGGCAAGTGACTTCTCCTTTCTGAGCCCGGACTTCTCACTCGTACAAAATGAGAGCTGCGCCACAAGGTGGCCGTGAAGGCTCCAGGGGATGATAGATGTGATGACAGCACGTGAGCAGTGGCACATACCGCTAATGCAAGGGGCTGTCATCACTAGTTATTCTGCGTTATTGGCCCTACATGCGGTTCTGAAGGCCACAGCACCTGGGAGTCACGTGGAAGGAAAACCAAATCATTGATAAGCCCAGAAAAACTGCACTTGTCAACTCTAGGATGCAGTATTTTCCATCATTTTCCACCTCATTTTAGAGATGGGAAAATCAATGCTCAACATTAAAATGCTTGTCCAAGACCCCGCAAGTCTTGGCCAGCCAGGGCCACTGGACATTGTACACTGAAGTTCCTCGTTAGAAACTAATGTGGCTCATTAGCCTGGGTGGCTCAGTTGGTTGAGCTTCCAACTTTGGCTCAGGTCATGATCTCACGGTTTGTGAGTTTGAGCCCCACGTTGGACTCCCTGCTGTCAGTGCAGAGCCCGCTTCAGATCCTCTGTCCCCCTCCCTCTATCCCTCCCCCAACTTGCGCTCTCTCAAAAATAAGTAAACATTTAAAAAGTGTGTAACAAATTAAAAAAAAAAAGAAACTAATGTAATCTAATTTATACAATCTTATTTAAGTCACTTAATCGGGGTATTGTTTTCAAAACTATGCACTAAGAAGTAATATAAACATAAGCATAACAGAATAAACAAAATCACAGTGTGATGAGAAAGAATGGAGGGGAAGCATCTATCCAAATAGAGCATTTATAATTTATACGCAGTTGGTTCTATTTTTCTACTTAAACTTCACTATAAGATTCTTTTCCAAGCAGAAAGAAAAATAACTTTTGTTCTATCCCTTTTGTATCTAGTCATCTCTGATTTGATTTTAAGGAGAAGGATTTCCTTGTTGACGAGAGAATGATTGATTTTTAAGTTCATGAAATCGAATTCTTCCCAGGATGATACCAGCCAAGGCAGTTTTTTGCAACAAATCTCTGGCCAGGCTTCCAGCACACCCCTGCTGGTCCTCCCCACTGTCTGGGGATTTACATGGACAGGGTGATGTTAAATGTCATTACACAGCCAAGTTAAGGGACAGTGTAGAGATTGCACACATTACCCCATGTCACATGCCAACCCAGAGCTTGGCCCATGGAAGATATGTGTCAATATAAGCTGATCTCCTCTTCCCTCTTGAATGCGCATGGTGTATTCCATTTAACACACATTTACTGAACGTGCAAGATCCAGACAGCACTGCGAGGGAAGCAGTGCTGAACAAAATGGTCTCCACTCCTGAGCTGCTCACACTTTAGGAGGGATAATGAAACAAGCACGCTATAACTATATACAAGGCAAACTGTAAATAACTATAATACAAGGCAAAATGTGACATGTACAGAAGAGGGCAACAAGCAAATTTCTAAGGAGGCACAGAGGAAGGAGAAAACAATTTGACAGAGTGGTAGACATGCCTGAAGATTTTGGGTTTGTTGGGAGGTGACGGAGAACACATTTACAACAAAGCAGCACGCATGATTGCAAATTAAATTAGAGACATCACCGTCCCTCGAAGGTCCCCAGCTAACCCACCAGGAGTTTGAACTTCATGCACCTTCATCTTATCTGGTCTCAGCCTCTCTCCATCTTGTTGGTTCATCTCTCTTCTGTTCTTTGGTCTCTCCAGTGCTACCCAGTTGAAAAAAAAAAGGAATATTATTTTAATTGCTTAGATCAACTTACTAGCATCTCCATTTCCAAAATGGAAAGTAGCAGGCTTCAGTGGCCATTGGAGAAGCAGCCCAGTATCACTAAGCTGAAATCAAATGCCACCCTCTCTTTCCCCACCTAGAGAAACAAATAAATTCCTTTCTTTCTTTCTGCAGAGGAATTCACTCTTCGCTAAAGCTACCGCAGCACTTCCAGACTCGAGGGATTCCCCCCTTTTTGCACCAATTGAATATTGGAAAATTCAAGGGGAAATTCTGGCGTCAAATATTACAATAGTAATATTTTCTACGCTGTCAGTCCTATTTACTACTTATCACTCTTTCATTCTAGTCACACTTCCCTCAGGGCTGTTAGGGGGCAGTCTGCCAGGGCAGACGATCAGTGTGCTTTGGCCATGTCAAGAACCGGAGAGAAAAGCCAAAGTATACTGGAAAGGTCATAATGCTTTTATGTGCCTATCGGTTACCCCATCTCTTCTAGGGGAGGAGACTCTAAATGGGATTTTTTCTGCCCAAGTAACCATAATTTTTACCACTGTCACTGAGTGAAATCAAGACATCTACTGTAATGTTGCTGCAGCCGATTTGACCAGAGCTTAGTGACTGAGCTAAATGAAAGGCGAGGATGGATACACCAGACAGGAGAAAGCTAGTCTCCTGGGGGTGATGTGCACTAAATCTGCATAATGAGGGCCCTGAGTGTTGAATGGTGGCACATTATCCCAATCAAATCTAGAATCAGCCAAGAGAAAGTGAATGTTCCGAAGTAACTTTAATTTTGGAAAAATCTTTATATATATATATATATATATATATATATATATATGTGTGTGTGTGTGTGTGTGCGTGTGTGTGTAAAATTTATTGGTAAATTGGTTTCCATACAACACTCAGTGCTCATCCCAACAGGTGTAATTTTGGCAAAATCTATCCACACTGATTGCTTTCCTTTCCTACCCCTGACCTGAAGCTTCCTCCCTCCTCCTAAGTTGTGTTTTTCTGTTTACTGATAGGGTGTGCATTACTGTGGGCTCTCATTATTCGAATAGAGGGCAACCAAGTCTAGGTGTATAAGTTGGGTAGATAATCTAATGATCTAATCCATCCAAGTGGTCCTCTGTTTTTACTCGGTTAGCTTGCATCTGCTGCATAGACAGTTTGAAGATATCTTGTCTGAGAACACAAAGTTTACTTTACTGCTGGGGTTTTTATAAGTTTCATGAGATGCAACTCTCTGTGCTTTCAGGCTTCTCCATCACCTTGAAGGTGGATGTAAATGGGGACAAGCACAACCCAGGAAGGTAGGGGAGTTTACCCCTAGGGGTCTCCCTTCACTAATGGGAGATAGGAGCTAAGGAATAAATGCTTCACCCGGTCGCCTTACAGGAGTACTGCTCTAAGATGTATTTCATAAGGTTTCTAACGAGGCCCCAGGATGGAGGACCAGTTGCCCCAAACTGATCAACTGGATGACACATTCTAATAAGGCCTTTTCCTGCTTTCCTGTTTTCTTCTCTTGGCTTGGCTCTCCCTCCCTGTGAGTACTTAAAAATACTTGCAAGACTTTATCACAGGCTCTGCTTTGGGGGCAAGACATCTATTATAAGACAAAACACTGCCCGATACCTATTTGTTTTCAGGATAAAAATTTTGTCTTCCTAATATTATTTTTTTTAATGTTTATTTATTAATGTTTATTTATTTTTGAGAGAGAGAAAGAGACAGAACGTGAGCGGGGAAGAGGCAGAGAGAGAGAGAGGGAGACACGGAATCCGAAGCAGGCTCCAGACTCTGAGCTGTCAGCACAGAGCCCAATGTAGGGCTCAAACTCACGGACCGCGAGATCATGACCTGAGCCCAAGTGGGATACTTACCCAACTGAGCCACCCAGGCGCCCCTTGTCTTCCTAATATTAAGATGCCACACGCATGCTGTTCTCCTCAACAAATGGATGCTGGTGGCACACTGACAAGTTCTCAGAACCCAGCGCTCTGCCAGTGTAACCCCCAAAATCTCTGTCATTCGGCAACAGTCTATGGAAAGCTGAATAATTCAAAGACAATATGAATAAATTACATCTTTATTCTTGCATGGTATGATGTATGGAATGGTATGCAGGGCCTTTTGATGAACTTGAGAATGCGTTCTTTTATACATAAAACCATCATTGGTGGTATGGGGGTGGGATTGCAGAAGTGCTTTCCATTTTCACTTTAAAGTTTTAAAATAATCCTAAAGTATATGTATATGCAAGCATTACTTTCCAGATTTACCTAAGACATATTTTTTCCACCCCTTTATTTTTCATCTTTTTGTATCAGTTTTTACTCTTTGTATAGAGTATGGCCTTTGAAAGCAAATAGATTTTAGCTTTTTGTTACCCAATCTAATAACTTTTATTTTCTCAATGGTGGGAGAGGGAAGCCACTCTATGTATTTGAATTTATTTCTTCCGTTATCTCTTAAAATGTCTTCAACTTGTATATTCAACAGAATGCAGATGCAATAAAAGAATATTGTAAAGTTTCTTTATTCTTTCCCTTTTTTTCCTCAGTGAGTTTTGAAGTTATTTGCTATATTTTTAGTTTTTGTGATTATTCTTAAGTATGTTTGTTTTTTAAATGACTTGAATTTTTCTTGCTTGTCTGAACTTATTCTATCCTTCTGAACAAATGATAGATCTGAATATGCTTTAACTACTCTTATAACATTATCTGCTATTGTAATAATGTCAAAATTTAGTTTTACCTATTTTAAACACGTGCACACACACACACAATGATCATTTGCATGTCAGTTCTTTAATTTTTAATGTTTTAATGTTTATTTAATTTTGAGAGAGAGAAAGAGAGAGAGTGCAAGCAGGAGAGGGGCAGAGAAAGACACAGAATCCGAACAGGCTCCAGGCTCTGAGCACAGAGCCGGACGCGGGGCTCAAACTTGAGAACCGTGAGATCGTGACCTGGGCTGAAGTCAGATGCTTAACCGACTGAGCCCCTGAGGCTCTCCTTGTTTTGTTTTGAAATTTGCCATCTGAATGACTTAAATTGTTTTTATGTTTATTTATTTTTTGAGAGAGAGAGTAGAGGGGGCAGAGAGAGGGGGACAGAGGGTCAGAAGAGGGCTCTGTGCTGACAGCGAAGAGCCCGACTTGGGACTCTAACTCACAAACTGTGAGATCCTGAGCTGAGCTGAAGTCGGAAGCTTACCCGACTGAGCCATCCACGTGCCCCTCAATTTTTTTAATTTTTAAAATTTATTTATTTATTTTGAAAAAGAGAGCATGAGCAGGGGAAGGGCAGAGAGAAAGGGAGAGAGAGAATCCCAAGCAGGCTCTGTGCTGACAGTGCAGATGGGACTCGATGGACACAATGGGACTCAATTTCATGAAAGGTAAGATCATGACCTGAGCTGAAATCAAGGGTCAGGCACTCAACCGACTGAGCCACCCAGGCTCCCCTGCAAGTCAATTTTTAATCAAATTTACCAACTTAAAAACATTTATTTCTGTGTTCACAGTTGTGTCTTTAATTCCATGCATATTCTTTTCCTTTTGTTGAAGTAGATACAATAGTAATTCTTCCAGTAAAGACCTATGGGTGGTAAAGTCCTTCAGTCTTGTATGTCAGAAAACGCTGCTATTTTGCCCTTATCCTTAAAATTTTTTTAATGTTTATTTATTTTTGAGAGAGAGAGAGAGAGAGAGAGAGAACGAGGGGAGGAAGGGCAGAGAGAGAGGGACAGAGATCTGGAGGGGGTTCTCTGCTGACCGATGCTGGGCTTGAACTTATGAACTGTGAGATCACGACCTGGGTGGAAGTTGGACACTTGACCAACTGAGCCACCCAGGTGGCCCTCTTTTGGCCTTATCCTTGAGTGACAGTATATCTGGATATAAAAAGTCTTGTTGATAGTCATTTTTCCTAAAATACTGAACATATTATTCCAGTTTCTAGCAGCATCTATTGTTGCCAGTAGGAAATTCCTGCCAGACCAATGACTGTTCCAGACTAATTGCTGTTCTTTTTAAAGTAATCTCTCTTTTCACTCTGGAAGCTTCAGCTTTTTTTGGTCTTTATTCCTAATATCCTGCAGTTTCACTCTGATGTACCTCAGTATGGATTTATTTATTTTAATTTTTACCCTTTGGGGTAAAATAAATTTTATATTTCCAAGATTTGTGACTGATTTTTAAACCATCTATTCTTAACACATTTCTTTCTGTTCTATTTGCATGTGTGTCTTCACTTCTGTGTGAACATCTAAATGTATATTTAGGTCCTCAGGTTTTACAAAATTAATTTCCTTTTTAGAAAATGCATGTTTCAATTGTTGATTTTATTGGCCGTCTTTCTTAGCATGTATTTTGGAATTCTGGTGTGCAGGCATATTTTTGAGTGGAAAGTCTGAGGATTTTGTTTCTGTGGGATTTTTTTTTTTGCTCTCTCCCTTCCGCTTCCATGTTCCCACCCCTATTTAGTAGTTTTGTAGTTGACTCCATCAGAAGCCACCGTCCTTGCAAATAACCTAACAGGCCAGGGAGTTTCCGCAGTGATGGTTTTTGGAGAGACTACAGATTCATTCACCCAAAGGGCATCTTGGTTCATAGAACTACATTGGTGGGTTTTCCCCAGTTCAACAGCTTCCTTAAATCATAGCTTCTGGCAGAGGGTTCAACCTTCCTCCACACCTATGAAAGTCCACTTGGGCTTTCAAAGGATTCTGAGTCCTGGTCCTACCTTTCAATGCTTCCTTGTCCCCACGACCCTTGCAGAGACTAATGCTTCAGTTCCAACCCAGAACTGGCTCAGAAGGCTCATGGCTTGAGCCCTGCTCACCACATTCAAGCATCTTCCGTTTCAAGAGGATTATTCATGAGGGCATTTATCTTGTTTTCAATCTGGCTAAGTCTTTTTTATTTTCTCAGTATATGTGTCTTATTACTCATACATGAACCTTTTAAGACATTTTGACAGAAATCTTCCAATGCTTTTATATTCAATGACAAAAAGAAAAATGTAGTTACTTTTTTTTTTCCAAGTAACACATTCTTTTTAAATCTTAGCTCGACTGGTAAAAAAATATGAAATGGAAACTCATTTTAAATTGTAAAAGATAACTTAGTAATTTAAAATTTTCAATGTGTTTTCTTTTTTCTGTTAAAGTTTTTGTTATTTCTGGAGACATTTTTTAAATGTTGGTGGCAATGTGGTTTTACAGTAATTTTGGTTCTTGACTATTAAGTCATAAATATATTCCATTTTCAAAAAAAAAAACAAACATCCAGCATAAAGTAAAAAACTGTCCTGGCAATATACTCTGTATGCGCTTAAATTCAAGACTGAACATAGTAAGTATAAAACTAATGACTGCTTTGGAGAGCCACAAAAATATATGGCAAGATTTTCCATTTAAACTGTAGGATAGAAAATTCAAAATATGTCTATCTATGGATCTTTTGGCCAAACTTTTAAAAATGTAATCATTCCCTAAGCAAGCACTCCATTTGAAAAATAAAAAACACTCAAAAGCAATCTGAGTCTTTAGCCTATTATTTGTTCCCAAACATATTTAAAATTTGTATTATTATTATTATTCTACTTTTGTAACCTTCACATTTGTACAAAGTGCTAAAACAGGCAAACAAATTCTAAATCTAAGAGTAGAATTTGGAACCAATGGTGCCTGCTCTCTTTTTCATGAAGAATTTTATTCTTCCCCTGTATAGCTGTCTTCTTACTATAGTTAGCTCTCTATCTCTATTCTGGAGTCTTGCTGAAAGAACACTGTACTACTTTGTCCAGATCCAATACATTTTAACATGGTCTACAGATGATTAGAGTATCAGGAACAGGTAAATCTGTGGTCACAAAGCATCCCCAACCCATACCTCCTGCAATGCTCTGAATGCCAGGTCAGCTTACCCAGCTGTATCCCCTGTGTAGGTTTGTCCCTCAGTGGATCTGCTAGTCCAGGGCCAAATTTCCATGGGGATGATTAACTAGTAGCGTGCAAAGTCCCACCTGCAGATCTCTGTCTTTCCAGTAAATGGATCACTTCTGGCAACCCTAAATTTCTATAGAAAGTAGGTATCTGCCATAAATCACTGAGTGTTTTAGATAGCCATTTCACTCCGTGCTGGGGAGTCTGGAATATTGTTGTCTCTGTCTATCTCATAGTCTAGTGTAAGGATCCAAATGGTATTGCATTTAGAAGAGACTTGAGAACTGGAAATTATCTATCCATGAAAGGGCATTATTTGTGTTTATCCAAGTCTGGATATGAGGTCATCCCACAACATAATAAACAGCTTGACAGGTCAAATATCCTGCTTGTAGCACTTACCATCCTCATTGTTTCATAACTGGGCTACCTCTACCTTGAAAAAGTGAACAGAACACTTGTCCCCCTGTCATTCTGCATCTGTTACATCGGTATACACATATAGAATCGAATTCATCATTATACAACTGTGCACAGAATTGTGCTCAGCTTCTATTTGTTTATTACAGGGGAAAATCAGTCACTATATACAGCGCTAAAGACCTTGCACCATCTGTCTTGAGCCTGTCTTGCAACTTCATCTCAAATTTCTTCATCCCCTAAGCATATTACTCATATAGAAATACTTAAAATTTCCCATAGGTGCCATGATCTCACAAATCTCCACTTTGCAAATGCTGTTCCCTCTGCCTCAAACTTCCTTGACCTACATTGTTCTTCTTTTTATATGCACATATAATTTATTGTCAGTGTGCTCTTCTTGGTTTTGGGGGTAGATTCCCGGGATTTATCGCTCACCCACAGCACCCAGTGCTCATCCCAGCAAGTGTCCTCCTCAATGCTCATCAACCGTTTTTACACTGTTCTTGATCAAACTCCTACCAATCTCAGTTTACCTTTTCTGAGATGTTTCTCTGAGGCCCCTGTTGACCCGGACACACCTTACTTCATAGCTTAGCCCAATGTGTTATGCTGTCTGGAAAATAGTCTGTCCTTCTCTTGAACTGTGCGCTCCCTTTGTAGATCCAGCATCTGGTTTATAGAAAGCAGTTAACAAATTTGTTGAATGAATAAATCAGTGAAAACATATGTTGTGAAAGACCAAGGTTGATCGGTAGGAGCTGGATTCATTCATTCATTCATTCATTCATAACTAAGCATTTACTGCTCTTTTAACCTATGTGAAATGTTGGACCAGCCTTATCAAGGATACAAATGACCTCCCTGTCTTTAAGAAGCTTACATTCTGTTCAGGGTAATAATACATACAAATAACAATTCAAGGCAAATCTTCCAACCTATCTCATTGTCCCAAGTCCTATTTACAAAGGAATTTTTCTATTTTTACTGTGTGGTCACTTTGGACATTCCATCTAGAGTTTCTTTTACTTGGCCTAAAATTAAATTTAAGTAGTCCTGATGGAATTGTGCCTTTTCTCTGGTTCCTGTCTATTGTTTGCCAAGTGCCCATGGGCATAGTGGGGAGCTATCACAATACCCAGGAGATGCCACACAACACTAAAAAATATTTTTTGATTGGGCCTAAATAACAAGCAGGAATGGATTTCTCAGCCATTTTCCTGTCACCTCAGGAGCTGCCTTTAAATCTGAAGAGTGATTTCCGTTTTACATTTTTTCTCCCTCAGGTTAATAAAATCACAAGGACCTGAGCCCTGAAGAACTACCTATGGAATTTCCTTTTGGTTTATTTTTTTCCTCAAATTCAAGACACTCTATTTCACTTCCTCCTTAATGTTTTTCCCAGAAATATTTTTATTTTTGTTTCTACTTTATCCAAACTTAAGTAATAGGCCTGCACCCTGGTGATATAGAGCTTGGGTTGGCAAAAGACACTTTCTGGTGGCTTAACGCAAATTGCAAAAGAAATCCAGCTAGGCAGATGTATTATAAAGGTGGCTCCTCCCAGCTGATGAGTGACACAAATGTGTTCCCTCCGGACAGAGGAGCTTCAAAAAAGTTTCCCACTGGGGCAAATGACCACAAAAGGCAGCTATGCGTTGGTGACCAAACATGGGTTGCATGGAAACCTCTACTAACCCTCTAGGCTGGGTCCTTGCTCCAGGTTGAACTCCCTGGGAAACCAACTCCGAGAAGGAGATGAGTGTGCAGGTGGTTTGTCAGGGCATCCTCTTGAAGCAACACCTGTGGAGAGGAAAGGAAGGGAAAGGAAGAAAAAAGGAACAGGATTGGACAGAGGGAAAGCTAAGCTGTCATGGAGTCTCCACGGAAACTTCAGGGGACCCTGCTGAAAGTTTTGAAGCTGGGGATTCCATTAAGACATCCTTTCCAGCTATGGATGGCCCTCCATCTTGCCTGTCAATGCTCCCCATTTTAGCACGCTCACTGCTTCCCAGAGCCATGACTATCTCTGCAGACTTTTCAACCCCATACAATCAGACCTGATGTCTTCTTGGATCCAGAGGAGACTGGAAGGAAATGAGGCACACTCCAGTGTTACATTCCTGTTTTGTTTTTGTGTCTGTTCTTTAGATGGCGCAGCCCAGGCGCTAAGGATCCGTGGAAGTACCAGTCTTTCTTGCAAAGTGGAGAGATGTGTGGAATACAAGGTGGTTCTGCTCCACCTCTCTCATTGCCACTGTTAGCAACACTGAGGCTCTATCTGTGATCACTGAATACTAGTTAACAAGAAACATGCCCCAGGTATGTGAATTGAGCCTTCCCCAGAAGAGGCAAGTTGGTTTCGATATCTTGCCAAATGGAAGTTGAACATGGGGTCTCTTAAGAGAGACTTTGAGTCCTACGTGATGCTAGGTGCTAAGGGTTTATATTGGGAGAGTAAATGTCAAGGAAGAAAAGCCTGATCACATCTGCTATCTCCTGACTAAGTGAAAGGGTGGAAGGTCTGGGACCTTCTTTTCTCACCTTTCACTGCCTTAGCCAATCATAGACCACATTTGTAAAATGTAAGTTGAAGAGAAATGCACAAAGATAAATTTTGCTACTATATACAATTTTCCCTGATGAAGCAAACCACCTTAACACTAAACTTGGAATGAATGGTTATTGGGTCTCTATTATAGGCCAAGCACTATGTACTTCTTAGAGATAAATAGTGAATGAAGACAATTAGATGCAATTTGTATCTTCATGGAGCTTATAGTCTCGTGAAAAGACTTAGTGTGTGCCTAATTGATAGATAATTGCATCCGCCATAGATGCCTGCAGAGAAATTTGACCGGTGCCTGCAAAGCATATCAGACAGGAATTTAGCTAAGTCTAGAAATTCAGGAATGTTTCCCTAAAAAATGGATGGTTCCATAGAAATGTGAAGAATGACTAAGAGTTAACTTGGCAAAGGATGGGAGTCAGAGGGACATTATAGGCAAGAGAACAAGATGCATTAAATCCAGTGTGATTAGTGAGAGATGGACAAGCATAGTGGCCAATAACTTGGGTCTTTGACCCCAAACCTAAAAATGTATCATGACTGGAGTTTCAGGCACTATGCTAGACTGGGGGAAGTTTGAGGGCAAGTGACAATTCTATTTCCTTCAAATTGTGTTACATGGGAAGCCAGCTCTACAGTATGCTCGTGGATCATGAGTACATCCTTCCTGGACTTAGTCTTTTTATTCTCGATCATCTCAGGCAATGAGATGAATCACTACAGCCTAGAGGATCAAAGTCTAATTCAAGACTTTAAAGATAGAATAATGCAAAGGGATCTCAGAGGTCAGTAGACAAAGCCACTCATCTTACAGACGAGGAAACAGTGGCCCAGAGAGACTGAGTTACCTGCCGAATGTTATTCCCTTAGTTAGTTGTGCAACATGGACAAGATTCATGTCCCTGGAACCTAAACGTTTCTTTCTCCTAAGGTCAGATGCTGTAATATGCTTCCCAGAACTTATCTACTTGGATGTGTCAATGTCACCACATTGCTTTTCCCATGCCCTCTTACCAGAGACTTCCTCCTGGTTCTAGCCTTTCAGATCCTTGGTAGCTTGTGAACTATGCCCCATCTCACCTGTAGGTGTAGCTGATTGTGACTATGGATGATTCTTCCATAGTCACCCCCAACCATGGCCTAGTCACTCAGACTATCCCACCAAGGCACATGCGGGGACTATTCTGCTGTAGCTAATTGAGAAACTTCTGGAGTCACTGCACTAGATGGGCACCCCCAGACTGCCTGCTCCTGAGAGACAAGGAAGGAGATAGAATCCCGATGACATAAGTGTAGACCCTGGATTAAGCCAAGCCTGAAGCTGGCAGGACCCACTTTCTGAGATTCCCAGTTAAAGAGCCAATACCTTCCCTTTTTTTAATTTAAATGATTTTATACTGAGTTTCTGTCCTTTGCCACCAACACATAATTTGAATTTGTAGTGAAAGAGCTATGATAGATACATTTTTTTTTTAAAAAAGTGAGCTGGTTGGCCTGTGCCGAAGCAAATTTTTTTTTCTCACAAATTTGTGCTAATGTATTCAGAGACTGTCCTGTAATCAACTAGTGTGTTGGAACTCTAGAAAAAAAATTTTTACGTAGGGCTGGGGAAGGAATTACTGCCGAAACATGGCAATACCTTGAGCAGCCCAAAGTAATGGAGGAGTTAAAACGGAGCCAAATTGCCCGAATTAGAGACTCACCTCTGCCCGTACCAGCTGTGTGATCCTGGGTGAGCTACTCTCCCTTGCTATGCCTCAACGTACTCAATTGGAAAAATGGGTATAAAAGTAGTACCTGCCTCGTGGGGCTGTTGTGAAGACTAAACTAATTCTAATACACATAAAGCTCTCAGAACATGGCATTTGCAGAATAAACACGCAAAAAGTGATAGCCACTACTGGTATTACATTATGATTATTAACATTATGGTTAACCAGAAGAAGCCAACTGACAGCAAAGAGGATGGACCAGGCATGAAGAGTCAAACAAGGTTAGGAGCAAAGTCCCAAGAGTACTGACAACAGAGGGAGAGAGGGGAGTTGTGTCTGTTCCAGATCCTCCTTAATTCCCATAGAGCCAACCTACTTTATAAGGTTTCTATATCCTCAAAATAGCACCCCCCCCCCCATTTTATAACGTGAGCCCTTTTGACTGGATTTCTGTTCCTTGTGATCAAGCAAACCTAGACAAAAACATCACATGTGCAGAGCACAGTGCAGGCCGGACCAGATGGCACTTGCCTGTTCAATACCATCCACTGCCCCTGGGGCATCTTATTGATGTGTATTCTCAGTTGAAATCCACCAGAATTCTTGAAATGCACCTCAGAAGCAAATGCCTCCCAGATGGCAGGCACCAACATCATCTCAGTAGTGCAGACAGCTACAGGATCTAACCAGGAAGCCCTGGTCTGATTATGTGTAGGAGTTCAAGAGGGAATCCTCTTAATTTCCACCTTTGAAGAGCAGGTAAATCGTTTCCTTTGTTGAGATCAGGCATCCAGGATTGCCATGTGAATCCAGAGTGTTTCTAACATGCTCTTTGCTAAGTTCTATTCATAGAAAACCTTGGCCCAGGTCCAGGTCTGTGTCACATTGTTTGTGTGGAATGAGGATGTGCTCTGCTTTTTCAGAATAACAAGCCCATGTTTTCGAGTCATTAAAGGAAAAACTTTTCCCACAGTGTGATGAGTGGAGATCACTTCATCACAGCCAAGGTGTGCCATTCTAAAAGTCACATCAAATCTCCCCAAAGAAGAAATCCCAAAGCCACCCACATCCCAGCCCCCTTGTCCATCAGTAAACAGGGCATCTGAGAAGAGTCCCCCCAGTGCCCTGGGACACTTTCTTCCCCAGGCGACTGGCTCCCTGTCTCTTTCCTCCTTACTTCAGAACACATAAAAAAACTCCATGAGGGCAGCACTCACGGGAAAGAAAACGCTCTGGAAAAGATGAAAACATCCCGTCCAGTTTTTCCCATCTGAAGTGTTCACCCACTGAGCAGTCAAAATTCACGTTTATCCTGAATTTCACAGTTTCAGAATTACAGTCCTGACATGCCAGGGCAATCTCCAGCACAGCCACCAACCTATAAAGATGGAAGTGTATAAATATACTAATAATCTCCCCATCTATTAAAACCTCATCTCTGAAAATGGAATGTTAATCTTGCTTGAATAAGAACAAGTAAACATAGTTCATTAATTCTTTTTTTTTTTGAGGCATAAGTGACATATAACATTATATTAGTGTCAGGTGCACAGCTTAATGGTTTAATAATTGGCATACATTGTGAAATCATCACCAAGGTAACTCTGGTTAACATCCATCACCCTACCTAGTTCCAAAATTTTTTTCTTGTGATGAGAACTTTTAAAATCTACTTAGCAACGTTCAAAGATGCAGTACAGTGTTAATAACCCTAGTCACCATGTTCTGCATTTATCCTTATGACTGATTTATGTATAAATGAAAGTTTGTACCTTTTGACCACCTTCACTCATTTTGTCCATTTCTGCCACACCTCTAGCGGCCACCAATCTGTTCTCCATATCTATTAACTTGTTTTTTGTTTGTTTGTTTGTTTGTTTGTTTGTTTTGGTTTTGGTTTTTAAATTCCACATATAAATGAGGTCATTTAGTATTTGTCTTTCTTTGTCTGACTTATTTCACTCAGTATAATGTCTTCAAGATCCATGCATACCATCCATGTTGTTAAAAATGGCAAGATTTTCTTTTTTTATGACTGAATAATATTCCAGTGTGTGTGTGTGTGTATGTGTGTGTGTGTGTGTGTACCACAATTTCTTTATCTATTCAACCATCCATGAATACTTAGATTGTTTCCATGTCTTCACTATCATAAATGATGTTGCAGTGTATATGGGGGGGGACATATATTTTCAAGTTTGTGGTTTCATTCTCTTTGGATAAATGCCCAGACATGGGATTGCTGGATCCATACATTCTTTATTGCCCGGAAAATAATTGCACAAATAAAAAAAGGCATGTTGACCAGATGTGGTACTTTGGAATGAGTGACAATGATCATAGGGTTAAGAGGAGATTTGCACCTGCCCTGGGGAACTCCTCCCCAGCCTCCAATGTATCATCTCACTAGGGTATGGACACCCCCTCTAATTGCTGCCATGCTGTGGGTGTTGGTGCCATCTTGGCTTGGCCCTTGCTGGCCTTGCTGCTTCTCTGCCTACAAAAAGTAGGTGTTCTAGTCCCTCGATGCTTCTGTCTTGGCTTTTATTGTTGCTTTTGTGTGTCATGGCGCCCATGGAGACTCAGAGATGGAGAGATAATGCTTTCCAGAGCCTCTGAAGCAAAAGGGGGGTCAGCACCCTGAGCATATTTCCTAAGAGTGGCAGCTTTTGAAGGTTTGTAACAGGCGTTATGTTGATCTAATTGTTGTAAAGACGATGAGAAAAGACAGTAAAGGAAGCAGCCTGGAAATACTCATCAAACCATCAGTGATCCCCTTTTTAATATTTGCTTTGACCTAATTTCAGATTTATAGACAACTTTAAGAAGAGAAAAAATTCTCACATACCCTTCGCCCAAATACCCCAAAAGTTAAGATTCCCTCTCTCAATTTGTGCACATATTGTATGCTTTTTTTTCCTGTTGAAGCATAAGTTGCAGCCATTTAGGTAGGATGGAAGGGAAGAAGGTTTTTAAAAATAATACTTCAAGATGAAGAATATAACTGTTCTTCATAAATGTATATAAAAATATAAAATATAAAAATAGCTGTTTAATAAGTGGATTTTTCAAAAGACAATTTTGCCTTCAAGCAATTGTGAATAATAATGTTTTTGCCTTTGATATCAAATAAAGTTATTTAAGGAAAAAAAAAAAAAGAAATCAATGGCCAGACTATGAGATAGATAAAGGGAGCAGTCGAACTGTGATTGCTTCCTGCCACTGACACCATGGCCATGAACCTGGCCACGCCTCTGCTTCATCCATGAAGAAGCTTCAACCAACTTGCAAAAAACACCTGAGCAACACTTTCAGTGTTTCTCCCAAAAGCACCAACAGAAATGACCTACAGTGGGCTCCTACTTCCTAAATCCCCAAGACCATGGGGTGAGTTCGTGGTTCTCTAAAGCACTCCTTCCGGCTCAGATTCTACTCTTTCTTGTTGTCTTTCACAACTTGTTTTTCAGCAAAACAGCACTGCCCAAATTGATCAACATCTTATGGGCCAGACTGGGTTCTGAAGGGCATTGGCTACATCCAAAAATGAAACCCAGCTACAAGGGAAGAATGTTTGTCACCATCGAGCTATTTGTTAAAAAGGGCCATAAGGTCAGAGGACAACATCCCAAAAAAGGAGTTTCAGAGAGGCGTGGAACAACTGAGAAGCACTAGAATATGCACAAAATGACTGTGACTCTTTGTCCCAGCAGCAGCACCCCGGTGTAATGTGTGGTCGCTCCTGTCACCTGCACCTCCCCAGTTGCCCTGCCTCCTCCAAACCAATGGATTCAGCAGGTGTTTTGTTTTTCCATTTTAATGTTTATTTATTTTTGAGAGAGAGAGAGTGAGCAGGGGCGGGGCAGAGAGAGAGACACACACACACACACACACATACAGAATGCAAAGCAGGTTCCAAGGTCCCAGCTGTCAGCATAGAGCCCAACGCGGTGCTTGAACCCACAAACCACGAGATCATGACCTGAGTTGAAGTCGGATGCTCAACCGACTGAACCACCCAGTTGCCCCTGTTTTTCCATTTTGTGAGGCACCCCCATCCTACCAAGACATTACATTTTTGTTGACGTCAGCCGGAGTCCATTTTTCCACTGTTTTGTTTCATTTTGCTCTCGACCAAACAACCACAAAGTACCCCCATGATTGAATTGGACACCTGTGTGTTTCAGTTCTCCCTATCCCATCTCCACAAGGCTCTTTAAAGACAGGGACCACACCTCATCTCTTCACCCTGCTTCCGTTGACCCTGTGCGAAACGAATTCTCCTCCAAGCAGACCGCCTAACTGCTCATGGGTAAAAGGCGAAATAGCCCTCTAGTACATCTACCGCGCTTTCTCCTTATTTTTTAAACTGGATTTAGCTTTTGTGTGAGTCTAAGAGAAATGAGTACATTTTCAAATTCCTCTGGTTTCCAGAGGCCAAGAAACAATTTCAAGAAAATGGTATTCAAAATCTACTGATCTCTGGTCTCAGATGCCTCCCTAGCTCTGATTCATTAAATAACTAGAGAGTCAACCATGATCCTGGGTTTCCAAGGTTGTTTTCAAACCAAGATCTCGGCTACTGCCAAGACTAGCAGGGATTTCTGAGCTGGCCAACATTCCTTGAGCTTCCTTTGAGAGGTGAAAAAAAAAAGGCAGCTTAAAATGCATTATATCAGAAAGAAAGGTATGAACAAGTTAAGGGGAAACTACAAAGGAAGCGGGCCAAGTCCCAAAATAAAAGGCAGGAATAGAAAACTAAAAATAACATGCAGGGAAGTGTGCCACATCTGTAGGGCTCCCTTGCATTCTCCTGGAGCATTGTACCTTTTTTTTTTTTCTTTCAGGAGCATGCTAATAATTGTTTGGAGATTTAAATAGAACACTATTATTTGTTCTTTAAAAATAGTCACGTCTTTTGTAGAATTGTGAGAGAGTTTCAAATGATATTAATTGAATTTCACTCATGGGCATTTACCTTTTATGGACGTCTTCAAGTGTGTTAAGGAGTCAGTTTTCTTCAATGTCTTTATGTATCTGTCTTTAATGGAACACTTACAATGTTTGAAATGCTTCAGTCTTGTTGCAATTAATGGACATATGAAATACACAGGAAAGTTGGCTTATATGACAATGCTTTAAATGATCTGCCATTTATTAGAAAGCTTAGTACATGGCAGATGCAATGATAGGATAAAATGGCATGCATAGAACATGGGTCAAGGTCCTTACAACGTTGTACATGAGCCATTAGCCACACTTTTCGCAGAGGACACTAAGGGGCAGCGTGGGTAAGTAACAAACCAAAGTCAATAATTAATGAATATGATAATGAGTTAATCCCGGCTCCCTTTGACTCAAAAATCTAAGGTCCTTCAATAGTACTTAAGATAATCACAAATATTTTTCAAATAGGTTAACTATGTATTGTTAGCCCAGAGCCATCGATAGGGATTTATTGCTCACTTTCTCTGTTTTGCTAACTCTTAAAGACTTATAATTAAACTTATATTTAAGTTCTGAAACTGCATAGTACCCACCCCACGTCTAAGATAAGGTGCCATTCCTCCTGGTTCAAAGGTTTGTCTTCCACCATTCAGTTAGCTGTCGGATTAGTGTGACAATCACATTTTTCCCTTAAGAGAAATATGTTATGATAGATTTGAAGAAAATGAAGCCTCATACCAGGGAAGTACATACGTAGAGGTCGTTCACAACGTTTGTTTAATAATCGCTTCCAAGTTGTAAATTCCTGTTTTCTCTAGACACAACAAAAACAGGAAATATTTACCAACTTCACAGGTGTCAGGAAATACTTTAAAACCCTGGTGGCCTAACCACCAGCTTAAGCAGATAGCATTTCTGTGCATAGGTGCAGAAGGTATATTGTACTTTAAAATGTGTACCTATGATCCAGAGACCTTCATCTATACTTACTAAGGATTCACTGGCTTTGCTTCTGTCAGACCAAAAGATTTTCTTCCAGAAGAGAGAAGTATAATGTGCTAATGTGCTTTGTAGCCTTTCTAGGATTTATCAGAAAATTATAATTCTCTACATTGAATTGGTTTGAAATCCTATTTCTGTATCTAACCGAGTGCCAAGATGACAAAGTACATCACAAAGCCACTGAAATATAGGATTATTCCCTTTAGTCACCATGTACGCAATAAACCACAAAGTCATCTTCATTTGTTTACATTTGCTACAATTGAAACTTTCAAAAAACGAAGAGAGCTTTATTCTTTTTGCCAATTATAAAATTAGTGGCAAAACTTTCAGAATATAGGTACAGATATAAAGAATAAGATAGGCATCACTCTTACTATCTCTATTTATATATTTTTTTCACAGAATAAGATTATCCCTATGGCATCGTAGCATGCTTTTTTCCACTTACTATAGAGAAGTGTTCTTAAGCGATCTCCCCGTAGTGACTTCACTGAGATCACCATGTGTCTCTGTTCTCTCTGGATAACATACAGCTATGATATCCAGGGTGTACGCTAAAGGGTGCAGGCACACAGACCTCCCTCTGGGGTGCACCTGAAGACTTGCATTTCTGCCAGTTGAAATAGAGGCATACCAAGAGTCTGTTGTATTTGTTACCGAACCTGTTTGCACCAGTTATCACTATTGCAAACCTGAATAAAAATTCAGTGTAGGTCAATAAACCAGCAACGCAAAAGAGGATTGTTGTTTCTATAAAAAACTAAAGTGTTTAAAAAGTAGCTGCTTTCGCACTATTAACAATGCCCGAATTATGGAAAGAGCCCAAATGTCCATCCACTGATGAATGGATTAAGAAGATGTGATACACACACACACACACACACACTGAAATACTACTCGATGATGAAAAAGAATGAAATCTTGCCATTTGCAACAACATGGATGGAACTGGAGGGTATTACATTAAGAGAAATAAGTCAAAGAGAGATATCGTATGACTTCACTCATATGTGGAATTTTAGAAACTTAACAGATGATCATAGGGGAAGGGAAGGAAAAATAAGATAAAAATAAAGAGGAGGAAAACCATAAGACTCCTAAATACAGAGAACAAACTGAGGGTTGATGAGGATGGTGAAAATGGTGATGGGTATTAAGGAGGGCACTTGTTGGGATGAATAGGTGTTATAGGTAAGGGATGAATCACTGGATTGTACTCCAGAAACCAAGACTACACTATATGTTATTTAACTTGATAATAAAAAAAATAGCTGCTTTCGAACTGGGGAGAGGGACTCTGTGTTTAGGCAGCCACACACCTGACCAACTCCTGGCCCTGATTACGTTGTCACCTTGTGCTTTGGAGTGAACACATCCTCTGTCAGTCATTCTAAACACACTTCATCATTTACAATGACTAGGTTGTAGTCAGTTCATGGCTACACTGCCATTTCTTTATCAAATACCCCACCAATGACCTTTTCAGATTACTTACAATTACTAACAAAACATTACAACTTTTTTTTGTATACAGTTAAGACCTTGGATTGGGAGTAACTTGCTCTGCAAGTGTTCCACAAGACAAGCAAACATTTCTAATAAATTTTAACTTGATAAAGGAGCAATGTCTTGCTGTACAAGTAGTATGTGACGCCGAATGTCACATGATCACAACTGAGCCAATGGAATTCGCTTTGATATACAAGGGCTTTGTATTACAGGTATGTTTCCGGAACGAATTACGCTCGCAAACCAAGGTTTTACTGTATATGTTTTTGTACTCTCAAAACAATTATTTCCTTAGGATAAATTCATAACAATAGAATTTTTGTGTGAAAAGATGTATACCTTTTAGGTCTTAATATAGATATGTATGTATATATTTCTAAAATTTTTTTAATGTTTATTTTTGAGAGAGAGAGAGACACAGAGCATGAGCAGGGGAGGGGAAGAGAGAGAGGGAGACATAGAATCTGGAGCAAGCCCCAGGCCCTAAACTGTCAGCACAGAGCCCGATGTGGGGGGCTCGAACTCATGAACCGAGAGGTTATGACCTAAGCCGAAGTCAGATACTTAACCGACTGAGCCATCCAAGCACCCCTATGTGTATATATTTTTTAAATATGTGGTAGGTAAACTACAAATATGAATGTTTTCCTTTAAAAATATTGAACGGCTAAAAGTGGTACAATGATAAGTAGTAGTTTTCACTACCACACACATTTTATCACCAAATTTATTTGGGCCTAGGTGTTTCATCTGTAAAATAAAAGGTTTAGACTAGAATTCTTTAGGCTTCTCTTCTGAACTCCAATATTTCAGATTTCTGTGTACTCCCGTAGTTCCTAGAGGGCTGGAAAACGTATAAACACATCTACTCTGTGAGAGTTATGTCACAAGGACCTGTATAAATGGAATTGTGTTAACTGGGTTAATATAATCACAACAGACTCTATCATTGCTTTAGAATGGTCCTCCTGAGGACTCTTTAGCTCTCCCTGGTCTCTTCATGACACATGGTGCCACTGGTCACTCTTCTTGAATGTCTTCCTGTGAGACCACAAACTCCCTGACTGCTTCCAAATTCTCTGGTTCTTTCACCTCCATCCTTCTTTGATGGTTTGCCACTTGTCCCTGACAAGTCCCCACAATTTAAAGTTTCTCTGACATTTTTCAACCCTCCCGGTGGCTTAGCTAAGTATCTTTAAACAACAAAAATAAGGTGAATGAAACAACCGGTTAAGAAATCTTGCAGCACATTCTTTCATAAGGCCAGCAAGAATTGGTTTCGATCACACCTTAGTTTCTTTCCTTTCTAGGCAAGTCTAGATATCCCTGTATCAGTGATTCTCAAAGTAAGGTCCCTGGACCCAGAGTGTCTGCATCACCTGGGGAACTTGTAACAGTGGAAAATCTTTGGGCCTCATCTCAGACATAACAAATAAGCACTTTGTGTGTTAGCAAGGCCTCTAGGTAATTCTAATGAATAATAAAGAATTGCAGGTCTATAACATGCGTCCTTTTAAAGCCAGGCCTTAACTCAATGATTAACACTACACATGGGCAATCAGAAATAATCAGTTCTCCCTCCAAATATCTGTTGTGATGTTGAATTATATCTATGGATCCTTTACTCCTAGGGACCTCAGGATAAAGGAAAGGAAACAAATACAGAATGGAAACAACAGTCCTCCTGAACTGCCTTTCACAGAAAATGACAATGCAATCTGGCTACCACTAAAGTTACCTTACACATTTTGTTACCACAGGTGATGTCCCCACTGCTTGATGGAGAAGCACTCCCTGTTGCTGTGGCCTTGGACAACCTTACTTGTCAGATTTACTGACTCTCACGGATGCAGCCAGTTTTTCAATCTCCTAGGGTCCTAATAGGCAGGATAACAGCCATCAAGGAGATGGGAGCTGGTAGATGAAAGGGATGGGAGGCCATCTGCTCCATCGGTTCTGCTGGAGATAGGCCTGTCACCTGCTTCATTCATTCATTCATTCATTCATTCGTTTATTCGTTCCTCCAGACATCCACTCACCCAAGTCTCTTCCATCTTTCTTCCCAAACATCCTTCTACCCACCTATCTACCCATCCATCCTTCCATTCATCCATTTATCCATCCAACTATTCATCCACTAATCCATTCATTCCAGAACTATTTATTGTGTGGAATATGTGCCAGTTTGGTTTCTCTTCAATATCAAATGAGGTTGAGCCTCACTAGGAACCAGTGACATTTGGCATTTTCTTTTACTTCTCCAGTGTTTCCCATGATAGTCCATAGGGGTGTAGGAAAAAAATCTCAGAACTCCTGTTTCTATTTATTTTTTAATCCCTTAAAAATTTCTACTTTGAGTATATGTGCTATAACGAACATAGTGTATTAACACTACGCTATGTATTCAGTTTAAAATGGCATGCTCAAAAGTATTGCAGTCAAAAAGTACAAAATCCAAAGATTTTGGAGGCCACTTCCATCAAGAATAGAGTCAGAAGGCTACAGAGCAATTTGAGACAGACCAGTACCAGCACTTGAAGTGAAATGCACAGAGGGGTCCCAGTAACAGGAAGCTGGGCAACTAGAAAACATGCCTGCGACTGAGAACAGATGAACCCACCTTTGTTCAATTATATTGACCATGATCTCCCAGGCTGCAGAACAAGGACCAGAGGCAAGTCCTGCCCTGGTCTAGCTCTTGTTCCACTGTCAGCCCTTCCCCAGAGGGACATTTGAACTGCAGCCTGGGCTTCAGGCCAAGTCAGATACAGATACAGATGCAGATATTTAAGTAATCTCACTCCCTGAAAGCGTGTCCTGAAACCCACTGCACACTGGTAAGAGTAAAGACATACAAACATATGTCTTATGTAAAGACATAAAAACATACATTGTTCTTATTTAATAATAATATGAATATCTCACATTGATAACACATTGATAGAACTTTTTATCTCATTCACTTTGTTTCTTCCATCTTAAAAAAAGGAAAAAAATCAGGCAGATTGATGTTTTTGCTAATACAGACAAATTTTTGGGGGGGCATTGTGTCAATTCATTTAAATGGTTTCCTAATTTGCCCATAATAAAGCTAAGTGAAACTATACTGTTCTTGGACACGATACTCTCAAGCTCCAAAGCCAAATGCTACTCTATTCTTTTACAGACACCAAAAGATCTGTCTTTGCAGACACCTTCTAAAGTGTAAGTATCTTCAAAACACTGACAGAGGTGTTGTTTTGTTTTTGTCTCTACAGAATGGATTAATATTTAGGGACCTACGTTTCAGGGACCTATAAGGCATGGGTAGACCAAAAATGTGAGGCAAAGAAATAAATATTCTAGCCTCATGCTTTGACAGAAAATGCTTATCTGTAGCAGCAAATTCAGTTGAGAAGCCAACTTTTAATAGGCACACAGATTTTTTGTTCATTGGATGAAACTTTTTTTTAAAAAATGCTTATTTTGAGAGAGAGCACACGTGTAAGCGAATGGGGGAGGGGCAGAGAGAGAGGGCAACAGAGAATCCCAGGCAGGTTCTGTGCTGTCAGTGCAGAGCCCGACCCGGGGCTTGATCCCATGAACCATGAGATCATGACCAAAGCTGAAATCAAGAGCCATCAAGAGCGGGTCGCTCAACCAACCGAGCCATCCAGCACTACATCAAGTGAATCTTTTAAATAACTTTTAATGATTTAACAAAGTCATGAATGGACTCAGAGCAGCTGTCTTGTATTTTTATTGAGCAGCCATAAACTTTTCCTTTTAAAACAAATCCAATAGCTTATGCAGCTCATGATCCAAGACCTTCCCACACACGCATTCACAACTCTGTGGCAAACTTTGAGAATAAAACATAGGCAAATAGTGAAATAATCCTTAAATAATCTTCACTCCAAATAAAACAGGTCTGCAAACGTTTCCTAACAAAATCTAGTACAACCGTCCCGTTTGTGCTGAGATCCTCCCGTGTGCTCATAATTCCACTTATCAACTGACTTTGAAGGAAAGAAAAATAAGAAAATGAGCCCTATTTTAAAGCTGACGCTTCTTGACTCTCTTCCAAACCTCTTAAAAAGTATTTTCTACTTTAAACCTAAAACGCTTCTAAGTCACTGCACTGGTTTTCAATAAATTCCTTCTGTTGCTCATTTTCTGACATTGTATACATCTGTCATGACTAAGTTATTCCCAGGGTTCTCTTGTGCTTATTACTGTAAATATAACTATAATTACTAATAATAAATTTACCATGCCTTGGGGGTTTGGAAACCTTAGAGTGTTATACCTTTATTCTACCCGTTTTAAACGAACAGTGGAGGGTGATGAGTATGTCTGTTTGGATGACTCATACTAACATAAATCGTTGACAAAATTATGTAAATATTTACCTTCCCACCTCCTCTAAGTGGGAAAAATACTGCCTGGCTCTCTCGGTCTGAGGTGGCCTTCTTTAAAACCATTTACAGGAGTTTGCCCTCTGCCCCAGAATCTCCCTTCAGATGCGGTCATCTGGGAATGACACGTAGTAGCCTTTGAAACCTGCCTCACTATGGGGGCTGCTACCCAATCTCCTACAAGCTTCAACTATCCCCCTTCCTTCAGGGCTGGTTTTGTGTTTACTTTTCCCAAAGTTAAAAAAAAAAAAAAAAAGCACAATTAAATTCTATTGGTGCTACTATAGGGAAGACCTAAATACCATACTCCCCCACCCGCCCCCACCTTCTCTCGCTCCGAACTCTCCCTCCATCCTGTATCCCAGCATCAATGCACATCCGAGTCACAGGCACTGTGGCCTTCAGCTTTAGCTTCCTCTGGGGCTGATCTGCGTCCACGTTAATATGATCTAAATTGTGTTCTCCATTCTTCAGTATTACTATAAACACATATTTAACAAATCTGTATGTATTCATATATTTCACAAAGATCTAAAAGTGTTCAGTCATATGCATTTTATGGATTGTTAGTAGCCTACTTTATTATTTTTTTTTCTGGACCCCCACACTTGGCCTCCCGATATCACATGTCCATATGCTATAATCTAGACAGTTCCTAAAATGTTGGCTGTGTGTTGAATGACCATTAAGATAAGAGTCTTCTCTCAGAAACCCCACCCAGGCTCAGCGAGGATTTAACCATTTCATTACAGGTGAGCGGGTATTCTTTTTTACAAGTTCTTCTGTCACAGTATTGCCGTCTCCGGATGCCATGTCATGCTCTGAAATGAGAAGGAATACAAATCATGCATGTCCAAATGTTGATAACCCTAAGATCAAGAACAGTTTTTTTTTTTCATTTTTTTTAACATTTATTCATTTTTTGAGAGACAGAGAGAGAGCACCAGCAGGGGAGGGGCAGAGAGAGGGGGAGACACAGAATCTGAAGCAGACTCCAGGCTCTGAGCTTTCAGCACAGAACCCGATGTGGGGCTTGAACTCATGAAACGCGAGATCATGACCTGAGCCAAAGTCGGATGCTTAACCGACTGAGCCACCCAGACGTCCCTATATTATTTTCATATTACAAGGGATTTACAGTAATTTTTTTATAGATTCAAAGAGTCTATACTCACTGTATTCACCCACTCTCTGTTAATTGGCACCTCCCATCTGAGTCAGCCCCTGGCACAGACTGATTTCTCCTCAGACACCTGTTACCACCAGGCATTATCTTATACATGCATTTGCCTTTTTTATTTATGTCTTATTTCACTCCACCCCTAGAATATCAGCTCCAAGAAGGCAGAGGCTTTGTTTTGTTCATTGCTACTACAGTGCCTGGAACATAGTAGGCACTTAATAAATACTTATGGAATGAGCAAATGCTGTAAGAGTAGATCTTTAATAAGATTTTCCTATTATCTGGTATGGAAGAAGGGTTAGCTTATTTTGTGGCTCCAGAAGGCAGAAGGCAGACCAAAGGGCAGAACTTTTATAAAGACGGTTTTTGCTCAAATAAAAATTTGTGATATTTAGAATTTTCCAAAATGAAATTTGTCTGCTTCTAAGAGTAGCGAAGTGTATTTGCCTCAACAGTGCACATCCTAAAATGGAGCCCTGTATGATTTGTGCAGCCCAGCAGATGAATGTATGCAAAGTAATCAAATATTCCAGATCTTACTGTCCCTGTCCCCCTAAAAAAAGCTACTTATAAATTCCCCATCTCAGAAAATTGGAAATCTCACTACAAAACAACAACAACAAGAAATGGAAATAGGAAACCCACTTGACAAGATCGTAGTAGCCATTAGATAGAAATCTAGAGAAGACGAGCTCATGAAATCAGGGCATGGAAGGGACCTCCAGAAGTCCCTGTGCTGACAAACGTTGGCACCGTTTACAAAGGCTTTGAAAACAGATTCGCACAGAGGTGATGTGAAGTTGATAGCCAGACAAGCCCCCTCCTATAAATGGTAGCACATGAACCCTGGAAAGTCACAAGGAGACAAGGTACCACTGAGCAGCGGAGCTCCTATGCTGCCTCTCCACAAAGCCTTTAGGATATTCTGCTCCCATCCTGAACCTAAGGTTTACCAAGATTAACCAGTAATCATTTTTGTTGCTCCTTAGCTAACGGGAAAACACACACACACACATCTCGGGTCAGACAATGCTTTTCCCATAGATTTCTACTAAGAATTTTGATACCTAATTTGGGTATAGAAATGTTTTTTGTGTGTAACCCCTAATGTAACTTCTACCCAGAAAAATATGTGTGGCCAAGGCATCTATCTAGTAGTCAAGACATCTGCAGAATCTGCAAGCAAATAAGCAAGGGTGACACGCCGAAGGGAAAGAGACTGTCCAACAGTCCAGTGGAGAAGAGGGCATGTGGCTGGGTATACAATGGGAGGGACGGACGTGAGGATTATTATCCTTCTTGAGGATTACTCCAAAGGCGCTCTCATGGCCTCCCAAGCATTCTTCCCAAACACCAATAAAGATTCACAAGGGAGTCCATTCTCTCTCTCTTGGTGGAAAAGGTTTAGGCACAACCATAAATGAATGAAGAGGAATTCAGAAGTTCTTTAAAGTGTTTTGTAGTCTGCAGTTTTGAGAAGGCGAAATAAGACAAAAAAAGACGCAAGCATTTGAGACAGCTGACTGTCCTGAGACAGTAAGTTTCAAACCTGTACTGAAGTAGTCAAATCATTCAAAAAAAATGTGCAGGTCTAAGATTGATGGTTTCCAGGGGCTAGAAGTTGAGGAATGGGGACAATTGCTTAACAGATAGTGGGGTTTTATTTTGAGCTAATGAGAATGTTCTAGAACTGGACAGAAGTGGCGGCTATGCAGCGTTGTTAATGTACTAGCTACCACTGAACTGCTCACTTCAAAATGGTTAATTTTATGTTGTGTAAATTTCACCTTAATATCAAATTTTTTAGGACTTAAAACTCAATCTTTTTCCATTTTGCTTTTTAAGTACCATAGGACAAGTCCTAAGTATTTAACCTATTAATGACTTTCTCAATTTCCAGATCAAATAGTCACAAAGATGCTCACCTAATAGCTTTAAAAACAGGGGTTTCAGTTTAGATGAATGTTTAGGGGCACAACCACACTTCAGCATAATAATTCCCTTCTTAGCACAATATTTCCTCCTTCTCTTAATGTACTCTTAATGGATACTCTCTTAATGGATACTAAATTGTATCCATGTGTAAGAAGGGGGTGAAATTAAGAAATAAGTACATTTGCCAAATATTTCAAATCTTAATTTGAAGCGCAAAGAACCAGAAACAAAAACTAAATAAAATGGACTTGGATTGTCAACTATTTATATCTAAGGGGGAGAAATTGCATAGTTTGTTGATACTAACAGTTTCTGTGACCACATGTTGTTTTAAATGTGCTATTTTCAACTTAATGAAGTTTTACTATACTGATTGTTTATCCAACAAGGTAACCAAATATGTGCACAGCACCATCTTATACATTGTATTTCTCACATTCTAACAACCTGATAAGAAATACACATGCATAAACAAGCATCATGTGGCTATTACTACAATTTCATTCAAAGGCTTAGAGATAATTCCCAAGTTTCGGTCACAGATACTGTCTCTTATCCTCTCCAAAATCTATAAAAACACATGCTGGGAAATATTCTTTAGAAATACTTCCACTTGGGGGCGCCTGGGTGGCGCAGTCGGTTAAGCGTCCGACTTCAGCCAGGTCACGATCTCGCGGTCTGTGAGTTCGAGCCCCGCGTCAGGCTCTGGGCTGATGGCTCAGAGCCTGGAGCCTGTTTCCGATTCTGTGTCTCCCTCTCTCTCTGCCCCTTGCCCGTTCATGCTCTGTCTCTCTCTGTCCCAAAAATAAATAAACGTTGAAAAAAAATTAAAAAAAAAAAAAAAGAAATACTTCCACTTGGTTAAGAAAAGAAAAAGTGTTCTATATTTTCTATCTTGGCTCTTAAACCTTATCTAATAAATTCTTGAGGGTATTTTTTCTATGTGAAGTTGAGAGAGAAGTAACTTTGTCTACTATACATAAACATCACTGAAGAATTTAGGGAACTTTGTGTATCTTGGTTATTTTCTTATTACAGGTGCTTTGGTAATCAATCATATTTATTCTCCATATGGCTGGGTAAACTTTATGGAAAAATGTATAATCCTCAAAATTATTAATAAAATCTTTAAAAAAAAACCCAACAACAGCAACCGAACTCAGTCACCACCCCTTTCCCTGAGTAAAATAAAAAACAAAATCATTCAAACCAATGCTTTATTCTAATCCTCTATATTGCTTAAGTTATTCAAACTGAAAGTGAGATTATTGTTCTGATGTTTGTACTGAAATCGTTTCTTTTTTTTATTTAAAAGTAATTTTTTAATATTTTTTTATTTTTTGGTGGAGGGGGGGAGGGGCAGATACAGAGGAAGACACAGAATGTGAAGCAGTCTTCTGACTCTGAGCTGTCAGCATAGAGCCAGACATGGGGCTAGAACTCATGAATCATGAGATCGTGACCTGAGCCAAAGTTGGATGCTTAACCAACTGCGCCACCCAGGTGCCCCTATACTGAAGTCAATTCTTACCTGTAGAAACAAGTCTCCTGTTGGAAGTCTTGGCTACTGAATATTGGAGGAAGGGAAATTTCAGACATTTGCCAGTCACTCTGTCACATATGCCAGACTGACAGTTGCATGTCTCCTTGCATTCCATCCCGAAGGTGCCGTAGGGACAGTCTGAGGACACAAGATAGGTTTAGAGAGGGAGCTGCTCCTTGTGCACGAGCCCCTGCCCGCACAGCCTCCATATCTGAACACGCCTCGTGAACCTTGACTGTCAGATACAAACCACTTCTTTAAAAAAACCCAAGTTTGGGAAGTTGAAACTTTAAGTCACAAATGTGAAATCACACCCCAAGAGCAGGACACCTCGGCTCTAGTGTCCTGCTCTGGAGTTTAGTTGAAGACGGCTAGACATAACCAACATCCTTGAACCAACGTTAATTCTGTTCACTTTCTGCTTGGGTACCAATAGACAGGTTCGCGAGACTGCTTCCGTGACAGGTCGGTGAGGTGGGCAATTGAACAGACCTACGGATCAGCTGCGAAGGAGTTTAGGGGTGCCTGGGTGGCTCAGTCGGTTAAGTGTCCAACTTCAGCCCAGGTCACGATCCTGCGGTCAGTGAGTTCGAGCCCTGCGTCGGGCTCTGGGCTGATGGCTCAGAGCCTGGAACCTGCTTCCAGTTCTGTGTCTCCCTCTCTCTCTTCCCCTCCCTCGTTCATGCTCTGTCTCTCTCTGTCTCAAAAATAAATAAACATTAAAAAAAATTAAAAAAATATAAAAGATGTGACGCTGTCTTTGAATCCACCGTACTCGCAAACAACTCGCTATTTTAAAATAGCAACATATAGGAAAGGACCCCACGCTACCCAGGGACTGAGAGAGGTGTCGATGCCAGCTGTCCACCAAGTGCTCAATCCTCAGTCTGTGCCAGCTTTCATCAACTACCTTATCTGTTGACACGGCAGTACAGGTCACCTAGTTCCCCTGGATGTTAAGAGGATTTTCTAGTAAAATGTTCTGCAAACCTAAGATGTGCATGCTAGGAAGAACGAGAAAGCTGAGACTTTGCTTATATACCTCAAATCTGGAAGCATTTAGAGCATCAGTGTTTTCATACCTAGACTCAAACATATTATGCTGAGAAAAGAACAAAATCACTTATTAAAAATGCAGGATTGTTATGACATAAACAGCATCCCGATAGACCCCCCCCATCCTTAACAGCCAAGCAGAATAGATGCAGAATACGGATTCTCTTGGCATGAGAATCTTCTCGTACGTGTAGTCACACATGGGGGAGAAATGAACTGTGAAGCAGCCGAGCCCTTAGCAATCTAATTTTCCACAAGAATGATCGAGGTAGACATGAATGAACTTTATTTGGGGAAGAGATTTAGAGTTCTTCTCACTGACATTCTTCAGATTGCGGAGGAGCCTGGTTTTAAACACTGGCCTCTCTGCTCGCAAGAACAGCCCTTAAAAAGGATCCCCAAAAGCCTCTTTCAGAAGAGCATACAGGATTGGAATTTGAGTGCATCTCTAGTGACATTGAAACCTCAAACTTTAGCCAAATTCTCAATTGTGCCTCTGTTTCATCCCCTAGCGTATTGAATAGTGCCGGGCGGATAGCAGGTGTTCAGTAAGTAGATGTTGGCTGGCTGATTGTTAACTCGGCAGCCTAACGCCAAACATCTGAATATTGAGAAAACATCTGGATGTGCAGCTAACGTATACGGTTCTGTGCAAAGGCTGAAAGAGGGAGTCCGCCTACAGCACAATCCAACGTCTCTGTCTGAAGTTGCTGAGTTTCACGCAGGGTCACTGTTTCCAGCAGAGAGAAAAATGTTTGAAACCAGACTCGCTTGCAGTCTGAAGGATGCCAAGAAGAGCAATCTTAAGTGCATTTTAAGAATCTATCCCGTTAACAGCTGCCTCAGTCATTCAGTAGAAGGGTAGATTGCTAAAGATCCCATAGGCCTTGTGCCATTTCTTTACCCACATGTGACAGGGCATTTACAGCCCCATTGATAGAGGCAATTTTTGTGTCCAGAGAAAAAACAATCCACTGCAAATATTTGCTATGTCACAAGTATGATCGGTTGAACTACTTCCTCCCTAAATTCCTCGCGCGAAATCCTGTAATTTATAGAAAATACAGGTTCTCCTCAGCTTAAACAAATGCTCGTGAATGTTCACACACACGCACAAAAAAGGTTCCTCAATATTCTACCTTTTAGTGGTTATAAGCAAAACTAAACTGAGCAAAAAATAAAGTTCTCTTCCTCCTGCAAGCATTCATTTCCTAATCTGTAGTTAACGTTTTGCGGGTGAAAAGGTAATTGATTTATAAAATATTTGTCTAAAAGGTAGGTGTATGAATGAGACTGGATCAATGGTGGATTATTATCGTTCATAAAAGCATACAACTGTTTAAATTACATAAAGTATAAGAATGAAATAAGAAAGAAAATATAAGAAATACCTTACCCAGCCTCTTTAATCATTTTAAAAGCTGCTTTGTATTATAAAACTGATGCATGGGGCTATAGCCTATGTGTTTCATCTTAATAATAGCTTTTAATTATGAGATCATGAAGTATCCATATATATATTTTAAATCACCATTCTTTTGACCCAAACATTTTTTAAACTACAGTCACTGAGTTTGAAATAAATTCTACAGATGTGTAACTACATTGTTTAGCTATGATTTCAACCTAATGACACTTTTTTTAAGTCTGTAAACTCTCATTCTTCACAGACTTCCAATTTTTAGTTTTCTTGACTGTTATTTGTACTTGTCTGAGACCATCTGCCATTTTTCTAGGTGATCAAACACTTCCATAAAGTGGAACGAGGCTTGTTTTATACTTCAGGGTACCCTCCTTCAAGAATGTGAGTCATTTCGTTTCATGATCAAACCCCACCCTGTTTCACAAAGTGCATCAGCGTTCATCAGAAATACTTGATCTTGAGAGATGCCCACCAACCCATGGACCCTTTCAACATCAAAGACTCACTAAGCCCCAGCCTAGACATCACCAGCGGTTATCTAAGCGCAGACCTCTGTAATCACTGCCTTGCAGAGGAGACAGCACCTAAACCATCCAAACAGATTACCTGTCAAGTTTCTAAAGTTTTCCAGAAAGGGAGGTAACACGATTTCTCATCGCAACTTTTTTCCTTCCGTCTCCTACACACACATAATGAGTGAAATGCTGTCTTGCTTTCTGTGCTTTCCTGCACACTGGCTGTCAGTTGCTGTTCGCAGAGGTCTCTCTCTCCCTGTGACAACACCCGTGCCGGGCCTTGCTCCTAAGCCACCTGCACTTTCCCTCTCGTCCTTCGAAGGGAAGCCTCCTTGCCTCCCACGCTGGCTAAAAGCCCTCGGTGTGCCCTGGACGGGGAGGAGCAAGGGGTCACTCTTTACCTTTGCAGATACCAAACTCGTCACCAAAGTCATCTTCCTCACTGTAAAACTGACACCTGAGCCCCGGGCCACACTTGGCGCCGTCCATGCCGGAGACGGTGCGGTAGCAGGTTTCGCCCAGGCCCGCGGCGCACACCCGGCAGCAGCCGCAGTCGTCCAGCACTGTCCGCTTGCAGCTCAGGCTGCTTTTGCACTCGGCGCGGTCGCATCGCTCGGGGCAGTCGACCGCGTACTTGGGGCTCCAGGTCGTCGCCAGGTGCGCGGGTACCAGGAGCGTGGCTAGCAGCAAGAGGCTCTTCATGTTTCCCGCCGGCTCTGGCTCAGCTCCCTGCGGGCGGCGTGGTTCTCTGCTGGCGGGAAGCAGCTGTCCAAAGTGGTAGCCGAGCCTCTGCCTACACGTTTATGAGCTTTATACACTGGGTTGCCCGCATGCTTCCCCGTCATCAATTTCCTCAACCCAGCAGCAGCGCTGTCCTCTTGCCAGGCTCTCTTGTTTTAGTTTATGAAATCCAGGATGAAGGCTGGATTAACACGCCGCTGCCATCCAGGAATTGAAAAGCCCAAGCTGATGTCATCTGTTATGTTTAGATGGTTGTTTTGCATGAGCACTGAAAAACTCGCTCACATCCGTCTCGAGGGCTCAAGGACGTCTGTGAAGGGGGAATAAAGAAGGTTGCATACCTTCCTTCGGGACAGGAATTGTTCCGACACCGGCATATCACTTGGGCTGTGGCTTTGTCTCAGAGCCTCTGGAGTCAGGAGGAAAATGACATCGACGTGAATCATCAGGACGAAAGAAGCTCCTTTAAACAAAATAAATAAACATTCGGTATTTCCCCTCGGTAAACAGTTATGAGCTCACTTGGGAGAAGAAAGGGTTATATTGTGCCTTTTCAATACTTAGAAGAAAGGAAATATTTGGAAAGGGATTTTTTAAAGACCCCTCTCTTCCTTCCTCCCTCCCTTCCCCCCAAATGTTATCTCTAAAACAATTCATGGCACATATATCTAAGTTTATCATGGATGGAGCTGTATTGCCAGTAAGATGTGGAACTGCAGCTGAGAATTTTCTTTCAAAGTAATACGAAACCCACAAAAGAGGTACGATGCTGCTGGCGCTGTTTCTGGGTTCCTCGGTTCTGGAAAAACTTATCAGTTGGACTTCTGACCCAGAACTCCCTGGGGAGAGGGCTCATCCATCACCGAGTCTGGCTGTCCAATGACTGAGGCCATTCGGAGCTCTAGCCCCTCACTCCTGGCATCTCTCAGAGCCCTCACTAAAACCACCAAACAAGGCAGTCAGCCCAAGGAAACAAGCGAGCCAGCAGGGAAATCGGAACGTGGCCCAGAGAGGCAAGTCACGGGGAAGGGAAAACATTACCCCTCAGGAAACAGGGTCTTCAAGCAATGGAGGGTCACAGGGCCTAGGTCCCCCTGGGGAAGACAAAGCCGTCCTCTCACACTATCGGCAGGACCAGGGCCACGTGAAGGAAGGGGGCTGGGCCAGAAAGAGCAAGGTGAGCGGAGAGAGCAGAGTTCTTATATCAGCCACACGTCGGGTCCCCAGCCCCACCCCCGACTTGTCAAAATAGGCACAAACCCGCCGTCATTCTAGCAACTACTCAACCAGTAAAGTTGATGGATGACTCTTGGTCTGTCCCCAGTTAGCTATGGGTGAGCCCCAGGATCTCTCTCAGCCTCAGCCTCCTCTTTTGAGAGTCGACAGTGTTCTTTAGGCTAGTTGGTCTCCGGAATTCTTATCCCCATTAGAAGATGAGGCTGAGGCCATTGGATGTGACTTGCTGAGTAGCCTTCCAAAGCGCACTTCTAGGAAGGTGGAACGAACCGAATCTGGAATGCGTCACGGAACCGAGGGGGTAGAAAACCAAGCAAGAGTCCCAGCTTCCAATTTCCAAATTTCCCATGTGATCCAATTTGACACATTCTATCGGCATCTCCCCAGAAGCAAACACACGCTTATCAGACGCACAATCTGATTTATTGTTTTCAGCGGTGGGTAACATCCACTGAGGGCCCAGTGTATGCCGATCACCTGTTCTGAAACCGTTTACACGTATTAACTGACTTGCTCTTCACCACACCCTCATCAAGTAGATACAATCCTCGTGCCCTTTTCCTGAATGGGGAAACGGAGTCAGAACGAGGTTAAATAATTTGCTCAGGTCCCCCTAATGTCCGAGGTAGAACCCGAACGGAGTCAGTTTAGTGTCGAAGGCGTGCGCTCGGTTGCCTGTTAAGCACAGTGGTGCTTCTGTGACTACTGTTCTGATGGCCTCCTTCACAACTTAGGGCTGACCTTGGAAAAGGTTACTGAACAAAGAGTGGTTCTGAGCAAAGAGTGGTTAACTGTAATAACGGTTGATGATGGCATCTATTAGAGAAAACTTACCGTGTGTCAGACACCGCGTAGAGCGCTGTATAAGGAGTGCCACGTTGAATTTTCAAGGCAGCCTCAAGAGGTAGGGACTATTCTTATCCCCACTTCAGAGGTCAGAAAACTGAGGCCTGGAGGGGTTACGTAACTTGTCCAGGGGCACAAAGTTAGCAAACGGTGAAGCCAGGACTCAAACCCTGAAACAGACTGTTTCTAGAGACTGGAATAAGGACTGCAAAATCGAACACATACAGGTACCAATCCAGTGACCTAAGTGGGTAAAGTGGTAAGATATGCCAGATGTACGTGAGAAGGAGGGGAGCTGCTCACCTGAGAGGGCATGCCCCCACTAAGGGAAGCAGTGCCTCCTCAAGAATGGCTGACTGCTTCCATGCTGGACTCTGAGCCCACTGGGCCGAATCTTCTATTTTTTTTTTTTTTAAGAGAAGCTGGAATCTAGACTTTTAAATGTAATGCCCTAATTTTTAAATGTCGGCCACTATTTCATTCAAGTTACGAAACATTATATGCACCCTTATTTCTTTTTTTTTTCCAAGTTTTTTTTTTTGTTTGTTTGTTTGTTTTTTTTTTTTTTTTTTTTGAGAGAGGGAGCCCATGAGCAGGGAGGGGCAGAAAGAGAGAGAGAGAGAATCCCAGGCAGGCTCTGGGCTGTCAGCAAGGAGCCCGACGTGGGGCTCGATACCACGAATTGTGAGATCATGACCTGAGCTGAAATCAAGAGTTGGATGCTTAACAGACTGAGCCACCCAGGCGCCCCTGCACCCTTATTTCTTATGGGCAGGATCCAGCCTGCCTATCACTTTGGTCTTGCTATATAAAGTTTGGATTCCGCCAGTGCTGGATTTGAATCTTTGCTCTGCCACTCACTACCTAAAAAGCTCAGAAACTGAGTTTAACATCTCTAAGCCTCCGTTTTGTCATTGTGTACAGTGGGACCACCAGCTTCTTCACAGGGCTATTGTTAGGACCTATAAAACGGGATGGAAAATGTCTATCAAGTAGCACACATTCACTAAGTGATGGCTATTTTTCATTTTAAAAATGTAATCATCATAGAGTTGGCAGTGAATAAAGAAAAATAGTCAAAGCATAAGAACTTCCTGGTCTTCTATGGAAATTTAAGGAAGAAACAATAGAAGCCTTGCAGCGGTCAATATCACAAGTGCTGAGGGAAGAAGAGGAGCTCATGGAACCCATGTTCTGCATTTCCAAAAACTGATAACACTTTCAGTGAAGGACAAGTAAACAGAGAGAAGATGTCAAGTTGAGAGTCCCAAATCCACAATAATAGTGAGCCTAAATGCATACCCAAAAGGGTGGAGAAAATACGCTCAGCAGAGTTCGTAAGCAGTGGAACTATCTCCACACGTAGTTTCTAACATCTCATTCTTGGGGAACGTTCCATTCCTTCCAAGACCCGACAAAAACTGTTTGTCCCAGCACAATCCCTATGGGATTTACATCTCATTGTATTTCTGGTCTTTCCCAACCAGGAACCCAGATCAACCACTCTTCTGAGGGAAGTTACCAATGGCCACACAGGGTTAGGAAATTGGAGCATGAGTAAACAAACAACAACAAAAAATGGCAACTTTAATCTGCAACAAAACAAATTAAGGTGAAGGCAACGAGGTTGCTGATGAGGGCACGAGGCCCACCTGGGTTGGCTTGCCGCGTGCTGGGGTTGGCAAGTCTCTAACCTTGCTCTGCCCTGCATCAGATGTCAGACCAGAGAAAGGCCAAAATCACATAAGCTTTCTACAACGGTGAAAAGGCAAGTTCATGTTATAGTGGGTCAAACCATACCATCTTGGGATTCAAAGCCTGTGGCCTTCTGCAATGGCGGCCAGAGAAACAATAAAACTGAGTATTCAACCCAGTACACCTTGCTCATTAAAAACTCCATCATGATTTTGTCCATTAAACTTGGCATTATTCCAAGAAGGAAAATAAGCCTCGGTAATGTGCTCTGGCAATTTGTGTTTAATCCTGCACATTCTGATTGCTTGTAACCAAATACCCAGCATTTTTTTTTTTTTTCTGAATAGGCAAAGTGGGAAAGGCTCTGAAAGGATTCCAAACCCTCATGGTCAAGTCAAATTGTCCCATGTTTACTGTGCCTTCCTCACAAACCTCTTTACCAGATAGGTTTATTTTTATTTAATCTTTTTTTTTTTTTAAGTAATCTCTATGTCCAACGTGGGGCTCAAACCCATGACCCTGAGATGAAGTGTTGCATGCTCTACTGACCGAGCCAACCAGGCACCCCCAGATAGGCTTAATTCAAATTGAATTATAAAGGCAGACCTGAAGGCAAAATGTTCCAAGGGGCAAGTGGAGAAACTTAGGTGGATGAGACTTTGTTTTTAGTTTAGTTTTGGGTTTTGGTACCTTCTGAAAGTCTTTCTGCTTTGAACCAGCTGATGGCAATTTGCATGTGCCTAGCGCAAGGTGTAGCACGTAACTAGAGCTCAGTACTTAGTAAACATGTACACGTGACCAGTTGTTTCCCAAAATCATTTTCAGAGAGTAGTAAGTTAAAATGTGCACCCATGTTTCCCAGGGGAAGCAAAGTGAAACCCGCATTCTTGAACAGGCTGAGCTGAATTATAGAACCGGGTGCGTCTTTGGGGGAATGAGATAGAGGTTTCCAGGGATAGCAGAAGCACCTGGGGATGGAATGGGGTCTGAGCAGAGTCCTGTTGTGTCAGCTCCTGCACAGCTGACCAACTTCTGTCCTCTTGGCTTTCCAGCCTTGGGTCTGGTAGCCCCACATCCGTCCCAAGACGTTCCTGGGAGCTCCTCTATTGCTGATAGAATCTGGTGAACCCATCTGCCAAACTGAGTTTCACGGCAGTCACAGGTCAGCTGTCACAGGCTCTGGGGACTCCTCCCAGAGCCTCCTGCGCTGGGAACAGCTTGCAGGAATTCTAGCTTGGCCACTACAGGCTATGTCATCTTAGGCGAGTCACATGATGCACACCTTAGACCACCCCCCTCATCCCTCCTGTCTACCTCAGTAATTAGGTAAGAAGACCCAAAGGTATATCCTGGCTATGACTATCAAGAATCCAAAATTCTAAAGGTTTCATTCTTTAAAAATGATCTTATGTCTTGGAGCAAATGTTTTCCCCAAGGAAATACCATCTCTTCAGTTCTCCAAGTTTTCATTTCTAATAAAGACAATTTTAACAGTAAAGGGGGATTGGATGTTACAGGCAATTTTTAAAAACTACGCCTGCTCGGGGGCTCCTGGCTGACTCAGTCAGTAGAACATGCGACTCTTGATCTCAGAGTCCTGAGTTCAAGCCCCACGTTGGGCATGGGGTCTACTTAAAACAAAACAAAACAAAACAAAAAAACTACACCTGCTCTGAAAAGTAAAGTGACGTCCACCTGTTCTTGCCTGCATGGGGTCCTCTGATGTATCTTAGGGAGGAGATGAATTCTCTGGGCAGCTGGGATGCAGTCGCAGTTGCTTACAGCAAACAGTCCTGCAAGAATAATGAGTGTGGGGGAGTTTGAGAAGATAAAAACAAGATACCCACAATGCCTACTGCAAACGTCAACCCTGGATGTCCGGGTGCCCTTCAGAGAGCTTTGCCGCCATATCCAGGGCTCTGCATCCCGCGGAGTTCCCCAAGGAAGCAGGCGGAAACTGGTTGTTTTTTAACCTTGACCAAATCTAGAAACCTCACCTTTGCATTCACACTTCCAGGAGGTTTTGCAGAGTGAGAAAGTTTAGACTTGGGAACATGGGAGGAGCTCTCACTACTTATCTGCCCTCTACTCTATCCCCCCATTCCCCCGATTCTGGTGGGCATGTTTTTCTAACAGCTAGCTCTCCTGGCTCTCATCCTGGCTATGACTATCAAGAATCCAAAATTCTAAAGGTTTGTTTCATGCTTTAAAAATGATCTTATGTCTTGGAGCAAATGTTTCCCCCAAAGAAATACCATCTCAAATCAAGGTTCTGAATCTACGAACTCATCTGCAAGAGATTCCAGTCATATAGTGTCCTTCCCCCTCCACATATAAAGCCACACCCAGAAGTACCAGGTGCTGTCCTGATACAAGACCACAGGCAGCATGAGTGGCAAAAGTAGCTCCCACCTTGGAACCAGAAGACCCAAGTGTGAGTCTGAGTTCCACTGTCAGTCCTGTATGAGACACCAACCAGCCTTCCTGACTCACGTAAAGTCATTTGTTTCAGCAAAATCTAAAAGATGGAAATCCTGCCCGCTCTCTCAAAGAGACAATGGGATCTCTCAAAGAGGTCAGAGGGTGAGATAGATGGGGAAACAGGCTGTGCACTCTAAACAAGTATAAAACAGTAGGACTTATTCTAAAAGACAAATTACATGCCATGAAAGAAAATGAGCCTGTGGTGATCTCTCTCAGGCCTCACCCTTTCCTCCATTCCCCTCACCTTCTGCAAGATGGCGTAATTTTTCATTCACGTAATTCACAGAACGATCGCTGAGCATCTGCGTTCCCTGTTGGAAGACTTCACCTCCTCTCCCTGCAGCCTTCCTCGCCCCATCCTGGCATGGGGTGACTAGACAGCTCACAAACTGTGGGCCAAAAGAGGCTTTGTTTTTGTTTTGTTCTGTTTTTTGTTTTTGTTTTTTGATTACCAGTTTCCTAAATGGCTAAAGAATTAGCTCAGGCGTTGGAAGTCATTTAGACATTGGAACTATTGACATAAGAGAACATAGGTTGAAAAAGTCATGTTAGAAGTTAGTGCTAAGACGTTTGGAATTTTCACCAGGAATTTTGGAAGGATGGGGATTTCTGATTAACACACGAATCATAGGAAATGATTCTGATACTTTGCTTCTCTAATAACATGGCACTTCCTTGGCCTAACCTTAAGCTGACCTCTTTTATAATGTAATAAAATATTAACCAGGACCACCCTCATCAGACTCACTGGAATTTGTCTGGTGATGAAGAGCCTTAGCCTTTACATGATATGCGGGTTGAATAAATAATTGAGTGATTTTTTTTAAAAGTTCAAGGTAAGCACCAGAAGATAAATAAGAAGTGTAACTTCCAAGCCCCTTATTTAGAATTTTTTAAACGAATTGGCAGTTTCAGACTCACTTTCTAATCTGGTGTTGAAATATCTTGGCTCTTTTCTTCCTGGAATCCTCCCAGTGAAGGGCCATGTTGTGACCTTCTTCTTCTTCTCCTCCCTCTCCCTCTCTTTCTCCCCCTCTCTCTCCCTCCTCTTCCTCCTTCTTCTTTTCTCTTTCTTCTTCTCCTTCTCCTTCTTCTTCTTCTTCTTCTTCTTCTTCTTCTTCTCCTTCTTCCTTTCCTTTCCTTCTCCTTCTTCTTAGCATCTTACTTTCTTTTGACTGACACAGACTTCATGAAGCCTCCAAGCCTACAACCTGAGAGCTTAATGCACATTGACGGTGCCTCAGACAGGGCTTGGGGCCGGGTGCATCAAAGTGCAGTTGCCCAGACCATGTGCATCAGAGTGTCCTGATGTCAAAATGGCACAGCCAGGTATTCCAGTTGGATGGGTCAGGGGTGGACTTAGGAATCAACATTTTTTTTTAACATTTATTTATTTTTGAGAGACAGAGAGAGGCAGAGCATGAACAGGGGAGGGGGAGAGAGAGAGAGATACAGAATATTAAGCAGGCTCCAGGCTCTGAACTGTTTGTTAGCACAGAGCCTGGTGCGGGGCTCAAACCCACAAACTGCGAGACCATGACCTGAGCTGAAGTCAGATGTCCAACCGACTGGGCCACCTAGGTGCCCCAGGAATCAACATTTTTTTTAAATTTTTTTTTAATGTTTATTTATTTTTGAGACAGAGAGAGACAGAGCATGAACGAGGGAGGGTCAGAGAGAGGGAGACACAGAATCTGAAACAGGCTCCAGGCTCCGAGCTGTCAGCACAGAGCCTGACACGGGGCTCAAACTCACGGACCACGAGATCATGACCTGAGCCGAAGTCGGCTGCTTAACCGACTGAGCCACCCAGGCGCCCTAGGAATCAACATTTTTTTTTTTTTTTAATTTTTTTTTTTTCAACGTTTATTTATTTTTGGGACAGAGAGAGACAGAGCATGAACGGGGGAGGGGCAGAGAGAGAGGGAGTCACAGAATCGGAAACAGGCTCCAGGCTCTGAGCCATCAGCCCAGAGCCTGACGCGGGGCTCGAACTCACGGACCGCGAGATCGTGACCTGGCTGAAGTCGACGCTTAACCGACTGTGCCACCCAGGCGCCCCAGGAATCAACATTTTTAACAAGACACTCGATTCTGACAAACTTAAAAATTTCAGAAACCTCTAGACCAATGGTTTCTCCCAGGCACATGTCAGCAGAATTAGTACTTAATCCTTGGTCTGGAGATCTCTGATAGACAAAGCCTGTCTCTGAGGGGTTGACCTAGAATTTTTTAACTATATAATACACTTACAAAATTTTTAGCATATTTTTCTCATTCTGAGACACACATTTTCTTTCACATGTTAACATCACTGAAGTTGGAATTCTGCCATTATGATGTAAGTCATTGCCTACATGTACACATCAAAACTTGGAAGACGTGTGCCAGTTACTTGGAAGAGAACCTCAGACAGTAGCAAGGTTGGCTTCTAAGTCATGCTGCATTACTGATGATCTTAATGGCCCAGAGCCTATACTCTCTGAAAAAGACGTGATACTGACGTGTGATTCAGAAGGACCAGACACGAATTTAGAGTCATTTGGAAATATTTTAACCACTTTATTGAATTTATATTTTTCTTCCTATGAATGTTCAAAAGTTCTAAATGATGGAAATCTATACCCAAATAACCCCCCCACGAGTGCTTTCAATAAATACAAACACTATTTGTAAAGCACAAATTACAAATTCCCGAGATATAAAAGCATTATATAAGAGTTTCACAGGAAGAATATTTTTCCCTTAATGACATACAAAAAAATAATGGCCTTCTTATACCGATAACGTCTTAGATTCAGTGAGATATAGTAGTTTCCAAATAAATAGACCTGCTTTTACTTTTGTTGACTCACCGCCAACAGTTTCCTTAGCAAATGTTGTTACCAAACTTTAATCCACTACAACTCTGCATGATGGAACTGAACACCTAACTCTCGCAAGCTGCCTGACATTGATCAGACTAGAGGTATTTTAGGGTGAAATACATGTGCTGTACATATACATATATGTGTGTACACATATGTACATATCTACATGTTTGTATATGTGTGTGCCCGCATATGAGATCCATGTACCCAAGTTTAATATCCTACTTTCAGTTCCAAAGTGCACAAATACACCCAGCTCACATTTCTAACGGTGGATCGTGAGCCTGTTGCACACATTACCACTTTAGACAACATGCTGAGCCTGGCTCCTTTGTAAATATACCTAGGAAGTACTCACTGAATAAAACACCAAACAATGTCTCCATGAATGGAAGGAATCCAACGTACTTTCAGCTTTCTGTAGATTTTCAAAGTGTTCTCAGGATGGCAAATCAAAATTTTAACCTATATGTGGTCTAGTCTACAAAGCTGGTTTATAAGGGATCAGCACGTATTATAATGGATAAGTTGATGAGCACTGACCCATGCTAATTTTTCAGTATTAATGCCTTCATTTCATGAACTTAAAATTATGGAACTTCAAATAAGGCCATAAATGATCACCTTCCAAGCATCCCATATCCAGACAAGAGCCTATATTGAAAACAAGAAGTTGTAGGGTATCTGATCCTCCCAGGGACTAGCTGATGAGCACTTTTGAAGGGACCTTCGAGGAAACCGGTTAGTAAAGCTGTTTGAAAAGGGGACAACGTGTGTGGCACACTTGCCATGATAACCTCTTCCTAACTGGCTAACACACACACACACAACCCACACAACAGCAGCAACAGCAAGAACGGTGAGGCACCCACCCTGTTGAACAATCCTACATGGTGAGTCTTTAATATCGTGCACTTGCAGTTGGAAAGCTACACAAAGCCCCTGCAGAAAGACATGCTTCTCTTTCGAGGGGGAAGGTACATCATCAGAGCACTTGACATTCAATTAGAAGAGTCCAAGTCTTCGAAATGCAAAGTAATGCTTTCCTCCACATATAGTCCCACCGCCAGGGCAATTAGCATGAACAGGCAATCAAAGACCCGTAGTACCTGAAAGGAGGAGGAGTGGGTAGAAGCAATAAACGTGGCACCGGAAAGCTTCTTAGGCCCTAAATACACCAGAGCTCTGAGCTTAGATCCGGAAAAAGTCTGGCTGAAGAAGTGGTTCAGGTTAAGTTGCTTACTCAGCTACTAAGGAAACCAGAGTTAAGAAACACTTAATACCTCTGAATTTTATTATTTATTTTTTAAGTAAATATATTTTTTAAACTTTTTAGTTTTAAAAAATCTTGCCCTGTAATAGACATACAACATTAGTATTTATAGGTTAATAAGTGTAAATGGTCTCTTCATCGGAAACAAAAATGACCAGGATGTAGGCCAGTGGGTCCGCAGTCAATGACCAATATGGCCTAGGCTGGCCCCTCCATCCACCCGCTTAACTTCCTTTCTCCATCCATCAAAATACTTTGTCCCTCGAGGCTGAGATGCCAGGGGCTGTGTGCTGCCCTGGCCGATCTCCTCCCTGATCCCTCACCCACCTTGGCATCTCTACACTTCTAGCCCTGCCCTTTACATCCAGGGGGCCACCCAGTTCCTGTGAGCAGAAATCATTTTATGATTATTGCCATGGTCTTCACAGTGCTTGGCTCAGGTCCTGCGCATCCAACGGGGTCAAGAAAAGGCAAAGCCTCTGAGAAGAAATAAGCAAACTTCAGAGACAGCCTCACAGACCCCAGCTCCTCAAGTGATATTGAAGGGGATGGACCTCCCCCCCGCCCCCACGTCCTCCCGCCCTGCCCGCGGCCTCGAGGAGCCATGTTTTAAGGAGCATGCTCTCACTTCCCCCTCTTATAAAATGAACAGGCCGGAAGCAGTGCCTGCGAGACATCACTGGCACGTTAGTGGGAACAGCGATCAGATCACTTTCCTTTCTGCCCTGTGCCTGCGGCCTCCGCCGCCCCCTCCAGCACCAAGCCCGCTACTCCCTGTGACTCCTCACTCCTCTGTCAGGAAGTAAAGGGTGGAAGCAGCAAATTTATTTCACCATATGCAGTAGTGGCTAAGGACATCCATTTTGGGAGTCAGGCCACTTGAGTGCTGATCCTGACTGTACAACTTACTAACACTACAAACTGAGCCCAGCATTTAAATCTGTGAGCCTTGATGTCCCCAGGCGCAGAAACACACAAGAATGTGGGTCACAGGGTGGAACTGCCACACGGAGCCCAGTTCCTGGCAAGCAGTGAGTGCTCAAAATGGGTTAATAACACGGTGGCCTTGGGCTGGGGCTCTACCAGATGTCTCCTCCTGCCATGGATCTCCGTGACCCCATGATTCCTGGTCTCAGAGCACCCAACTGGATGTACACAATGGAAAAAGAGGGGAGAGAGAAGGTCCCCAGGAAGTGACAGATGCTCAGGCTGTATGGCAACCCGCTAACCTGTCTGATGCCACTTATTTGCTGGGGGGAACAGGTGTGGATGAAGCTTAATTTATACAGTAAAAAGTCAGTTTAGCCCCAAAGTGTTAAAGCAGTTTATTTTTGTAGGCATGGCCTTGTACATGTAGAAAGAGCTCAGCATTGGCCCGGGGTTTGGGGAGGGTGGGGGGCGGGCTCTGGGGTCCGCAGAATACAGCTGCAAGGCTGAAGGTCAAGGCGGCTAGGAGCGGGGTTTATTTATCACAGTCTGAAGTTTCCAGGGGGGCAGAACAACCAGACTTTGCATGAGATGAGTCATCCCGACTCCCAGGATCAGAGAAGTCACAGAGGATCAAAGAACAGATGAGCCTTCCAGGTCCTGCCCCTCTCAAACCAAACGACGACTGTCAGAGGGCTCGCTCTAATCTGTTCCAACTAATTTTCAGGGATTGAGTTGAGAGGAGGAGTCAACAGGAGATTTAGTTGCTCTAAGCACTTGGATCCCTGACAAAGTGGACTTCAGCAGAATAAGAAGAAGCGACGTTTTTCTTAACAAAATGTATGGAAGTCGAACCCTTCCTTGTGATGAAGAGATTAAAGACATAACTGAGCAGTGGGTCAAGCCATCAAAAATAAATGCAGATGGCATTGAGCAACTCGCAGTGCACCACAAATAAACGTTACTTATTTATTTGAGGACGCTTATGTAACTGTTTTCAAAGGGCACATGTATTTTGCTTTCCTGTTTAATTCTTTGTCCCGATATGATGTCTGCCCACCAGCCACAGGTCAGGTGCCAGAGTAATGTCACACCTACTGGGTCACGACATTCAGTATCCACCCCATGGATCACCTCGCTTTGCAAAGCAATGTAGATGAGCTTTGCACAGTCATCTTGGCCTCATGAGTGGGTATGCAGTTGTTTAAAAAAGATTTTGGCTGAACTGCTGGGAACAAGGGGACTCTCCACGTCTGCTGTGGGAGCCTTGCTGCCACCCACGCTACCCTGTCAGTTCCTGCCTGGATTTCTTATAAACAAGGGCAACTGGCAAAGAAGTACACATGCACCAGATCTGACAGAGCAGAGTTCACTGGGGAGACGAGATCACGTTCCCTGTGGCCCATCCTAGAGCAGTGCACCAAGAGCCAGACAGATCTATACTCTGGGCTGCGTGATTTGGGACCACCAGCTTCTCACCTGGTGTCATCAGAGGCTGCACACACGAGTAACGAGACATGTCAGTTCCTCAACTCAGGCATCTGTGCTTGGGGAGAGACTGGTCTTTCCTGGCTGAGGACCGAGATGCCACAAGCCAGCTGCAGAATTTCCTTAGAAGCATTGGTGGTTGGGGAAGCCTCAGCCCCTCTCCTGGCATGATCATGGGCTGACCAGGACTAACTGCTCTAAGCACTGGGGCATCCAAGTGTCCACGGAGAGGCCAGCCTGCTCACCTTTAACAAGTGAACACTTCTCTCTAGCAGGTGTAAGCTGCTTCATATAGTCACATACCTGCTACCTACTCTGCCCCCCTGGGGCCCTGCCTATGGACCGTCTGAGCACAAAGGACAGATTTTTAAGGTACTAGGTGGCTTTCCACCGTTTGTCCCACCCACCCCAAATCTAGTCTCTGCCTCTTTCTTCTGTGTTTCATGCCCTCCATGGTCTACCTCACCCAGTTTCTGTTGGGTTGAGTTGCCTTCCAGTTTCTGTTGGGTTGATCAGAGGAGGAGAGAAGGTTTTGGCTTTCTTCCCTACTCCTTCCCTGCTTTGGCCTGCCTTTATGGTGGGGGCTGTGTCCTTCCACGCTTACAGCTCCGGTTGGGCACCTTCCTCCACAGCTGAGATCTCATGGACCACCAGAAGTCGCAGGGGCTCCCTGCTGTTGCGTCCTTGCACGATCAAGTCCTTTGCCTTCCCCACACATCTGTGAGTAGTCCCTTCATGAAAGTCTCTTCATTTGAACCACCCGAGTCACATTCTGTTTCCTGCCAGGGTCTGATCGAAACAGTATCTTTCAGCAATAATATCCTGTGATTTTCACACTTGTGGTCCAAACAGACATAAATATGCTTTGTTGAAACAACATCCTGAAAGATAGGCACCATACATTATGGGCACCAGAATTAGGACTTCTGATTCAGGTGGATAAGTAACTCCACATAGGCTATTTCTTTAACTCAGAACTTTAAACTATAAAAGGACCTGTTGATAATGGTTAAGTCCAATTATGTTGTTTACTAAGCAGTTACCTTGAAAATCACATATATGAATATATATATATACATATATATATATGTATCTCAACTAAATAGTATTACTGCTAAGTGTTCAAGCTTAAACTTTGTGTTTACTAATGTATTGGAGAAAACAATAAACCCTGTCATATACTTATCTGAACTGTCCCTTGTCTCCTACTAGCATTGTCCATATTCAGATAATCCTTCTGTATATGTTCCATGTTGACCTTGTTTTGTGTCCAGGACTCGATTCTCTGTCTAGGAAATGAATGTCCGCAAAGACTAAGCCTTCACTGCTAAATGATTATGGAGTCTTGGCTTCGTTCTGACGCATTTGGCAAAATTCTGGCTTCCTACTTCTTATATTCCTTGTTTTCCCATTGGAACCGAAATCTTGTATTTAATAAGTTAAAAATATAGTTCTGGATGCCAATTGTTGACAGTGGTAATTATTAGTAGTTTAAAACTTGAGTATGAAGAGATTTTCCCCCAGAAAATTCTTTTTTTAAGATAAAATAATAGATATACCGTATGTTGGTTTTGACCAAGAGATTTTATATCCATTTTTTTTTTTTGTAATCCTTCTCTTCAAGAGGATTGGTCATTTGGATGCACATGACCTTTCTCATTACTGGTCTCTTCTTTCTGTGGATCTCTCCTGACACCTTCACAAAATGAAAGCCTAAAGAGCAAACAGTGAACACTGTTCTAGATGTCTGGGATGGAAAGGTGACTGGTCTGCTAAGAGAGTTTTTATTCTTCCCTGAACTATGAATCATTAAAAGCCTCCTCATCTTATAGAATACTAAGCACCATGATTTAGATCCCACACCAAGCATCCTAGGCTTCGGTTGAGTTGGTGTCTTTGAATCTTTCAGTAGGTGCTGTGATCTGCTGGCCTGGATCCTGTCAAGTGAGTCACAAGGACACTTCTCTAAGACTTCCGACTGCATGAGACTTTGTCCTTACAGCAGGTGTCTGGAAATTAGTAAAACAAGGGCAGTGTCACTCAGAGAAGGGCCTTCTTCTTTAATACCGTGCTATCCCACTGCCCAGTTTCCTCTATAATTGCTATGTATTACCTGGAAATGGCTTTTCTGTGTGTGTGACTACAGTCCCTGAATCGGAAGCCCATAGTTCCTGGGACCTCACTCTTCACCTTCTTGCTTTTTCAGAGAAGCATTCAAAACTCATTCTAGCGAGAAGAGTACTCTCTGGTTGAAATCCGAACTTTAAAATATTTCTCTGGCCACCTCCCGCACAACCTACACACACATTGGGCAGAAACACATGTGCCTTAACACTTCTAGTTGTAATAACAGTTATAGACATCTCAGCATTGGCAGTTCAGGGGCCTCTGGCTTATCGGTTTCCCAATAATATGCAAAAACAAAATCTGTCCAGAGCCAACCCGTTACTTACCCAGAGTAGCTGATGCCAACGTGGTGTGACTTAAGCACAGCAAGGCATATCTCTACCCAAACCTTCTTCATTCCTGCCACCATCCCTGACAGCCCATCATTAAAGATGTTGCCTCTGAATGTGTACAGTTTATTATTATTACTTAAGAAACATTAAATAAAATGAGAACACGCTACAAAGAGGCAACACCTTAAAATATTTTTGAGCTGTGAGATGTTGGCAGGTATTTGCTGACTATAAATCCTTATGGATGAGGATCGTTAAGAGAAATGACGATACTGACAGTGGAGGTGGAAGGGTCCCCATGGTCAATTTTACCTTCTTTGGAATTTGGCCTTCACCAGTTCTGAGAGTTGTTTGGTTTTTGGTGTTTTTCTGTGTGTGTGTGTGTGTGTGTGTGTGTACAGTTTGGCAAAGTTCAGAACTAAAAGACATATTCAAACTTTGTTTATTAGGAGATAAATGAGTAGAAGTGGATTTTGAAACATGTTCTTTCCTGTTGACACATGTTCAAAGAATGTCTGGAGGAAATACTAAATTAAAGTACAGACTGATTCAACTATTGGCATCAAATCCCTTACAATGTAATATGGTTGCTATCTTGAATATGAGGGAAAAGAAAAAGAAGCTTCCCAACGTTGTAATTTTGTTGATGAGAACAATGAAAATCTTAATTTAGAATCTATTTTATGTTATTTTGATTTTAGCACTGTGAACTCCCTTGGAGACATTTACTCAAAATGGCTCTATTCTATTCCTTGTTCCTGATATTACTGATATAAAGAGTATAGGGAGGACAAAAGCTTTAATATTTCAAATATGGAGTTAGCAACTATAACTACTCACCTATGAATATTCCTTCTTAGATAAATTCTGAGTCTTCTTCCTAAAAAGTCAGGAAAAGTAATCAACAGGTAACAAGTTATAAAATCTTGACTAAACACATTACTTGGCACAACCGTCCATCTGTTCATTTGTTCACTTAGCAAGTCTGTAGAGTGTGCATTGTTCTCTGTGGGGAGTGGAGCAAGACACTGAGATATAAATTCCCTTCTGCCCATTCCCACCTTGCCAACAGAACCCCTAATTTGTGGGAGGGAAATGTGCCTGCGTGCTTCCGGGAAAGGCGTGGCATCCTAAAATACACCTGCAGGAAATGCTGTGTACTTTAATCTTCCCTTTAACCTTGTACCCAAAAGGGACGCCTGGGGTCATGGGGTTAGTGAACACAAGGACTGAGGATGCACACTGGAGTCTTGATAGTAACATTGAACTCCTGAATCAATCAACCTTGGCGCTGTCCTACCCCTGAGCTTCTTGTTATATGAGAAAGTGAATTTCCTTGTTGTTTAAGTCCCTCTGGGATGAGATTTATGCTACTTGCAACTGAAATCCTTTCTCGCTGGTACCAAGGGCATAGACACAGTTCTCAAGAAGCTAACGATCTCAGATGAATATGCTGGATATGATAAATATAATAATATCAAGCCAGATGTGAAATATTAAGTCTAAGCCTTCCTCTTGCTTTTGGAGGAGGGAAAAACACTTCCACTTGGAATGATCAGGAAACGCAGCATGTGGAAGAGAGCAGGAGAGGCTACAGGAGAGCCATAGAAGAAAAAGTTGTTGAAGCAATATTATAAAGAGAGGTCAAGGTGGAAGACTGAAGACGTGCACTCTTTTCCATCATGAGTTCTATAGAATTCAGGTGTCCTGAGACATTCTGTAAAAAGAAATGTTCTGTGGCAAAGTAAGTTTGAGAAACTGAACATTCTCTAGTTCTACATATCGCCCTGGGTTTGAACAATGCACATTACCATTTAAAGGCTAAAAGAAGTCCTAAAGACCAGAACTACACTTAACTTTGTTGAATTGCCTATTTGTTGCGGAAGCTGCTTGGACAACAGAATGCTTTTTGCTTCAGGACAACTGCATCATCGCACCTATGGCTAGTGCTATGTACACACTCTGGAAAAGGCTGGGCTGAAGAGAGTAGAGAGACTTCGAGAAAGAAGTTGGAGAACAGGAAGAGGAAGTGGCAGTAAAGAGACACATAGTGATCAAAGTGGTGAAAAATATAAAGACAGGGTATCAGGAGTCAGGGATAGAGGATGCTTCAAGGAAAAGATGGTCAGCAGAGTAAAAGGATGCAAAGAAATCAAAAAGAATGAGGACTGAGAAAAGCCAACAAGAGTCACTGAAAATACGTTTCACTAGTGAAGTGAGAAATAAAACCAATTTGTCAGGATGACAAGAGACAGTAAGAAATTGATTCGGAAAGAAAGGAGGAAAGAAAAGGAATAATTAACTGAGGAGCGAACATGTTCAAGTGAATATCTTTCATGAATAGATAGGTCTGTGTAAGCTCATAAACAAAATTAACGTAGGGATGGATGGATGGTGGATGGACGGTTGAATATTGAAGGAATGAGCTAGTGAACAAGTAGAAATTCAAGTTGCTGTATGAAGAATAATTAAAAGATAAAGTCCCCAGGAGATGGGGTAAAGAATAGAGGTGTCCCTCTACAGAGGTATTCCCACTTGACCAGGAAGAAAAGAGAATCAGTTAAAGGGACAGATTCTCCTTCAACTTCTTCTGAAGCACAAGGTAGCACGATGGAATCTAGTAAAGTGGGAAATGGGGTCCTGGGGAAGATGAAGAAGGCATGGAAAGGGTATTGTGTCCTGTGGCCTGTGACCTAGAGAATGGATAAGAGATGAGGGAAAGACTTTCTAGAGTGCAGTGAACACCCTGCTCTTAAGTTGGTGGGGTAGACCACTCGGGGACCGCGATTTCTGCATCAGCACTCTTTAAGCTAGCATCTGAGAAAGCAAACGGTAAGGGGGCCGTGTAGTTGGGCAGTTCCATAGTAGAAAGTTAAGAGAGTAGAGAAACCTGGAGTTGATATATGGGCCTTGTTAGCATGACTGTCATGTTTAGACTGACAAGAGGTCAGGCGTGTGTAGAAGAGAGCTAGTGGACATGGCCACGTTGCAAGAAGGTCGGTGATTCAAAATTCTGGTGAGAATAGAATGTATTTTGGACTTTGGAGAGAAGAAGAGGTGAACTAAGGAATCAGTAGAAGGAAAGACGATTTACAGTTCAAGATCTAAAAGAAATATCACAATTACACCATTGCTAAAAATCCATCAACTGACCTGTCAACCTTGAGAATTTAGTAGATTCTGCCTTTGTTGACTTCTCTCTTCTTAGCCCAGTGGTCTTTTCATCAGTACTTGCTATTGTTGTTATGCTGTTAGCATATCAAACTTATACTTACTAAGCTTTCAAAAACTGTGCAATGTGCTTTATTTTTTATCCTATAACCACCAAGATTTTAAAATATAATTTTAAATAATTACTTAAAATATTATTGATAGGTCCCTATTGAAGACACCTAACTAAAGTATTATTTTATTTGTGTATATATATATTTATTTATTTAATTTGTTAATGTTTATTTATTTTTGAGAGAGAGAGAGAAGGAGAGAGAGAATCCCAAGCAGGCTCCATGCTGGCATCACAGAGTCCGACATGAGGCTCAAACTTACAAACTGTGAGATCATGACCTGAGTTGAAATCAAGAGTCAGATGCTTAATTGATTGAGCCACCACCCAGGCACTCTTTGTATTTATATTGATTTGCTCACCAGTTGAACCCACTTATTACTACTCTTATCTTTTTTGATTGATCTGTAAGACAACTTCATATACTAAAGATATTATTGGGGGGGGATGTTTTTCGATACAAATGACAAACATTTTGGAATGTCTTTGGATGTTACCTATCGTTTCCCTTACGTAAGTCATAAAACTTTTTACGCTCTAACATTGATGGTCCTTTGTACGTTCCTCTCTCAAACGGTATTTTAAATCTGCATTTCACTTAGGTTTATAACTATTTCATTTTTTCATAGACAGTCTTTGATCCACCTAGAATTTGTGAGAAAGAATAGGATAGGGATTCAGTGATAGTCGGGGCAGGAGATGGAGAAGTTCAAGAGCACGTGTGTGTGTGCATGAGTGTTGTTTGGTCAGCCATCAACCTTTGGTAAGAGTATTGCTATCATACTTAGAACTAGTGTATGTGACAATTTCTACTTGACCTCATCTAAATGAAACAATTGATTTTTCTGAGTTCCAGCTAGGCCAAAGCATTGTTTCTGATCATCCCCTTTGAAATACCTACCATTTTGTCTGTTGTGACTTTATTCATTTTATGAAACCCTTGTGATTAGTTCCAACAACTGACTTGCTTTGAAAATAATAACACAAGTCCTTTTTAAAGATCTGTTTCAGTCGTAGAAGGATGATATATTTGGCTTGGGACACACCACAGTATCTGAGATGTTCAAATATAAATGGACGTGTTCTTCCGTCCTCAGATGATTGTTTCCATCTTTCTCTTCCATGTTTATTTCCTTCCCTTCCCTTCCTGCTTCCACCTTTCTTCTGATTTTTATCACCTGGCTCTTTCCTTGACTTGACCTACATACCAACCCAAGTTTTTTCCCTAAAACCCCACCAGGCTCAAAAGTCCTCAATTCCTCTGTGCAAGGCCAGTGTCCCCACAGGCCTGGCGCCGGGAAGAGAGGTCAGGGCTACAAACCTTCCTTTGGCAGTCATCCCTGGTGAAAGGATTTTCACATGTGTAAATCTTTTAGGACAAAGATTGCAGACAGTGTGAGTGCAAGATTTTCTGGATCTGCATCAGGTCCAGGACATCACAGGGACCACCCCATGTGGAACTTTCTTCATGTCTCCCATAACATTTCAGCTCAGTGAAAATGAACCTCAAAAGCCACCCTGAAGAAGAAAAGAAAAAGAGATGTCACAGAAGGGCAGCTTGTGGCCTGGAGACCCAGCTGAGATAAGTAAGGACAGTGTCAGGGAGGCTGGGTGGTTCAGTCAGTTAAGCAGCCAACTCTTGGTTTTGGCTCAGATCATGATCTCGATGTTTCGTGAGTTCAAACCCTGCATCGGGCTCAACCCTGCATGGTTCAACCCTGCACTGAACCCTGCATGGTTCAAACCCTGCACCATGGCAGCATGGAGCCTGCTTGGGATTTTCTCTCTCTGTCTCTGTCTCTGTCTCTCTCTCTGCCCCTCCCCCACTCCCCACTCACACTGTCTCTGTCTCTCTCTCAAAAAAAGAAAGAAAGAAAGAAAGAAAGAAAGAACAAAGAAGATAAAAAAGAAAACAAAAAGAAAGTAAAGACAGTGTCTGACCAGGCAGCCAGCTCCAGGAGCACTAGGAGCCCCCTCTGCCATTGTCAAGTGTTTTCCTGTGGTTGCTCTTTATGCCAAGATCTCGTATTTACCCACTGCCCTTCTCATCCCCTGCCATTGTTCGTTGTTCCATAGCTGACTTGGAATTAAGGGAGGAGGAGGTGAAAGGCCTACTGTGTTGCTTAACTCAGCAGTGGTGGGTAGGAAATACATTCATGTTTAAGAAAGGAGGGTGATTCAGAGGCAAAATATGTTTTGATGAAAAGTTAAGATGGAGGAAGGCATGATAAATTTCCTACCATCCCACCACCCCACCACCGCTCCACCAAGGGGAGGTCTCTGAAGGTTTTAAGTAGCTTAGGAAAAACCAGTGCTTCACGTGCTGCAACCCAGGTCACCCAGTTTCTCTGTCAAAGAGAAACAGTTGACTACTGAGACCACTGAAAAACCTCTGCCCTTGAGGTTCAGGCCAAAGCCCCAGCCCAGGTCTGAGTCAAGGGGTACTTTGCTTTCCTTAGTGATTCTTCTCAAGCTCATTTATTTTAAGAAATCTCTGGCAGGGATGGCTGAAATCTGATGCTGCATATATATTGCCTTGGGACCTTTGGACATGATGTCATCATACAGCACCCCAATGGCCGTTCCCATCCAATTTTCAAAACTGCCATAGTTTCCGGGCGCCTGGGTGGCTCAGTCAGTTAAGCATCTGACTTCGGCTCGGGTCAGGATCTCACAGCTTGTGGGTTCAAGCCCCACATCGGGCTCTGTGCTGACAGCTCAAGAGCCTGGAGCCTGCTTCAGATTCTGCATCTCTCTCTCTCTCTTTCTTTCTATCTCTGCCCCTCCCTCACTCACATTCTGTCTCTGTCTCTCTCTCAAAAAATAAATAAACATTAAAAAATTTTTTTTTAAAAACTGCCATAATTTCATCATAATTGTTGGCAGATTCATTTCTCAAATGAGCTAAACCATTACTGAACAGAAGTCAAGGCTAGTAGGGTGGCGGGCCATAAAGGAAGGACCCAGGGGAATTCTGCCTAATCCTGATCTCCCATGCCTGGGGCTGAGAAGGATGGGACAGCCAGGGGAGTCTCGGAAGCCTTGGTGTTGGGAAATTTTTTCAAAGGAGGCTAAGAGGGAAGAGACAGAAAAAGCTTGAAACAGATCTGCTTTGTAGCTGTGTCTACAGAGCAGCGGTCAAACTACCTTCAGGGAAGACTAGGTGTGTTTTGGGTTTTTGTTTTGTTTTGGCTTTTTGTTTGTTAATTTGTTTGGTTTCAGTTTTAGTCCATTGTGGACTGATACTTCTATTCAGTGTAACACAAGTGAATAGAAACGTTAAATTTTATAATAGGCATAAAAAAATATGCCCTATTTTATGATTAGATGGAACAGATATGAAAGAGCATTTCATTAACGAAAATTAAACAGTATGGAGCCCCGGTAAATGGCCATAAAGAGCTTCTAAGCTGACTCTCAATTTCTGTCCTCAGTTTACCCAAGATATGTAACGAACAGGTCACAGACTGAGACAGTTCTGGGGCCACGTTTTGGGTGGGGTGGCTTTAGAGGGCATGGCTAATGAAAGTGACGAAGCAGGTGTTTAGGCTGGTAAAGGAAAAACAGCCCCATTGAGAGAATTGAGAGAACCAACCACCCATGGTCTCTGGACAGACAGCTGTTCTATAAGGGTCTCCCAAAATATTGGAGGATCAAAAGAGAGAGGATGGATGAAAGAAAACAAAAACTCTGTGCTCAAAAAACAGCACCTCCAAGAGCAACCACTGAGGACCACTGAACACCACATAGCAAAAGCAGGCCACACGTTCCCTAATTCGCGAAGCCAGTCCCGCGCTGAGCATCACCTCACGCTCTCTCAGCCCGGCACAGCTGCTGCAAAAGCCATCCAAAGCAAACACGGCTCTCCCCACAGCAGACTCAACAGAACAAAACCAACACCCAGAAATGAATTGGATCGCCGAGCTCATCATGTTACACAGCTCACTGTTCTCAAATCCAGGATCCTGAATATAATAACAAATGATACTATTAACCGGTGCCTTGGTCCAAAAGCCAAAAGCGAGTAACTCATTACTATGAACCAAATTGATTCTCAGAAGTTTCCAGATCAGCTACAAGGAAGAGTTAGGAGACTGGTCCTCCCGACTGAACTAAATCTCACCCATGTCAAATTGCAAGGTATATGGCTAAATCTTTTCCCCCTCTGCACATCCATCTTGCCGCTTAGCACTCCTGAACCCCAGAGACGTCTCAAAGCAGGGCAGGCATGTGATCAGGTTGAAAGCAACGTGGAGCCTGGGGCTGGCACATAAGGGTTTAAGAACTGACGCAGCCACCTGCTAACTCGGTCATCTCCAGCAGGTCTTTATCCACAAAACAAGACTGACGGCCACCTCCCTGGAAATTCAGTTGAAAATGCCCTGTCATTTGCAAGGACCTGTGTGGATGTGAGTCCTCACTCCACAGAAACAATCAGCCCACAGATGTTTTTCACCATGCCCCTGACCCCTCCAGAAATGAAGTTCTGTCTTTTACACAGTTCATTTCCTCCTCAGAGTTCAAACCACTTCTGGGTGTCACACATTATTTTCTTTATGTTCCCAACATCACTGGGACACAGTAGGGAGCTGGCATCATCAGGTCCACTTTACAGTTTGGAAAAGTGGCTTGTGAGGGATCTAAGGCACATCAGCGGTGATAAAGACGACTCGAAAATTCATAGGGACATTTGGCTGGAATTAACAAGTTTGGTTTATTACGTGGCTTTTCTTGATCTGGCTCCTTGTCTCACCCGTGGGACTCTGCAACAGGAAGTCGCTGCTCTGAACTGGTTTTGTTAATTCTGCTTATTTGACACTCAGAAGACCTTCACCAGTGCTGCACCCTTGTGAAGTGAAAACAGGATCTTTTTCAAAGGCTGTGCTCTGGCAATGTATTTGTTAACAAACAAGGTATTTCAGGTCAGGCAAATGATTTGGTCCCAGTTGCATGCTGTGTGACCTTAGATCAATTACTTAACATCCCTGAGCCTGTTTCTTCAGTTGTAATGTGAGTATAATTGACCTGCCTTCCTCACAGACATAAGAACTGAAAAGATATCAGTGATCATGTAAAGAGAACTTTGGAAATAATTTAAGACACTTCACTTATATTTTTGAAGCATAAGATATAATATACAATTATAAAATTGTTTATTATTTTTCCCACTGTCTTATGCTAAAAAACAACAGTTTGGTAGGACTCTCTTGCAATCTACCAAGCATAATATCTCTAGATTTCAATTCTCCTTGATGACAAAAATAGAGGATAAGACGCATGTATCTTAGAGAAAAGAAAATAAGGTCTGTTAATTCAAGGTAAATTTTGGTCGGTATCTCTGGATTGGGGTTCCAGTGCCTGATTTACCTGTTTGTACTCATCTTATAAAATGTATGCTCTTGATCAGCATGAAGCACAAACAGAATCTTGAGGAATATGAAGTCTAATAGCTTTGCTAGTGATGAGAAAGTACCATAGAAAGGCTGTAATACAGTATCATCTGTTCCCGGGGAGAACGACAAAATGTGGTCTTTCATTTTGAAAAGATATTATTATCAAGGCCCTGGAAAACCGTATGATAATTTTCACTTAAAAATGAGTAAAGGAGTTTGGGATGAGCACTGGGTGTTGTATGGAAACCAATTTGGCAATAAATTTCATATATTAAAAAAATTTTTTTTATATGGGTGAAGGAGAGACTCCAAATTACAAATGTGTTGCTAATGTTCCTTTCTAATACATGATGAAATCTCCACCCCCCCCCCGCCAAAATGTAACTAAAGTTAACCCAGATTTAGTCAAATTTAAAGTAAATGGCATGACTACGAATAAGTCTGCTACAAAATATAGCTGGTTTTCTCTGGATGGTGTTCAGGTTTCAACCAAGCCTTATTGCAATGCAATCATGCTCCGTGCAAAGTTCCATGTCTCTCTACGTAATACATCTATGTCCAAATGAAAAATGGTGAGAAACCAAATACGATAGGCACCATTTTCTGCCAGGAAAATAGTTAAGTACTGATTTAGAGCAATAAACACCTTGGGACTTTGCGACTTCATTAAGCTCTTGGATATTTATTATTCTTTCACCTTTTATAACACGAGTACTCAGATATCGAAGATGTTACAGGAAATGAGATCGTTATTGCATAACACATCAAAAAAGTGTTAACAGCTTGGATCCGATCTCCTCAAACAGATGTACACTTTCACACATAGGTGTGAAAAAACCTTACTCCTGGAACACTTGTGGTGAGACAGTTAAAACTTTCAAAATCAACACTCAGTCTTCAGAATCTTCTTTCCTTTGCCAGTGCAGTAAGGATATTTCACCTGCGCTTCTTAAATCAAGGCTTTGAAATGATGGAGTTTTACTTTTCTCTAATTTTCCTAACAGCTGGCGTTTCTATGACTCCAGAGTGTAAGTATCTCCTATACTTACCACATCTGAGCGTTAAATGAATTTCTAAGTGATTGTGTTGTTTCTTATAAATGAAATGATTTCTCACAACCGTGTCTATCCCTCTACACTGCACGATTAAATTCTTCTGTTGATTATATCATTGTTAAATTACATATGATTAAACCAATATATTATTAGATATTATTAAATGTGTTTTACAATTTTTTACCAGTGAAATTATAATAACTTTTAGGTGACTGTAGGGTTGTTGGGTTTTTTTCATCCTTGAAATGATATATTTACTGTCAAAAGAAGAATGACGTGAAACAATCTGCTCAGATCTCTCATGTTTATTGAATCTTTGGGTTTTCTTCTGTAGGTTTCAGCATGGAGATTATTGGAGGGAGAGAAGTGTCGCCACATTCCAGGCCATTCATGGCTTCCATCCAGTACAGCGGCCACCATGTCTGCGGTGGAGTGCTGATCCACCCACAGTGGGTGCTTTCCGCAGCCCACTGCCGCTCCCGGTGAGTCCCTGCTCTGGGCTTTCGCGTTCTACCTCGACTGGCCAAAAGAGAAGCTCCCCTGTCCCGGGAGACAATTTTGTTTTTGAGCATTCTAAATGTGATGAGCACAGAAATGCACATGTGATATCAAGGGGTATTCATGACAGTTCTGTTCATATATACATACATATTTTTTAGTTGAAGTAGAGTTGACATACAATATTAAAGGAGTTTCAGATGTACAACACAGTGATGCAAAAATTAAATATATTCTGAGAGGCTCAACACGATTAAGCGCATTACAATATTACTGACTCTGTTCCCTATGCTGTATTCATCATCCCCGTGACTTATGAATCCCCCTCACCCATTTTGTCCAGCTCCCCCTCCACTTCCCTCTGGCAACCACCAGTTGGTTCTCCACATCTCTGTGTCTGTTTCTCTCTTTGTTGTTGTTATTGTTTATTTGTTCACTGTTTTTGTTTCTGTTTTTTACATTCCACATGTAGGTGAAATCATAAGGTATTAGTCCTTCTCTGGCTTCTTTCTCCTAGCATAATACCCTCTAGGTCCATCCATGTTGTGCCATGTGAATGGCAAGATTCTGATCTACCCTTAGCTTCTGTGATCACTGACCAACTGGTGGAGTTCACTTAGCCTCTTGCACACCCAAGTTTTCTGCCCTGAGTTTTCCTTTTCAGGGAGAGCTGGGCCACCTTTCCCAGGCAAGCCGTTGGACAAATCCAAGTCCTCCGTGTAATGCCAGGGAAGGCAGCAACAGTAGTAGTTGGAGAGCGGCATTCCAGAACTTTTCAGACAACTTGAGTTTGCACCTTCCCTTTCCCGTTTTACAAAAGGGTAATAATAATAACAGTACCTACTTTGTGGGGTTTTGAGGATTAAATAGTATCTATTTAAATATTTTAGTATGCTGGGGCGCCTGGGTGGCTCAGTCAGTTAAACGACCGACTTCGGCTCAGGTCATGATCTCACGGTCCGTGAGTTCGAGCCCCGCGTCGGGCTCTGTGCTGTCAGTTGGAAGCTTGGAGCCTGCTTCGGATTCCGTGTCTCCCTCTCTCTCTGCCCCTCCCCCACTCACGCTCTGTCTCTCTCTATCAAAAAAATGAATAAACGTTAAAAAAAAATTTAAATATTTTGGTCTGCTTAGCACAGAGTAAGTACGAATAAATCGCAGCTGTTATTGTTATGTGTACAAGAAGCCTGCTTTGTTAAATGGATTTTCGGACCCCTTATGTTAACGCCTCTGCATCACCTTCCACCCCAGAGGCCTGAGGCCCACAGTTTGGGAATCACAGCTGGAAAGGGACAACAGACTTCCCAGTTAAAAACAGAAAAGGTATAGCTGATTTGCACAGGGAGAGAAAGAGTTGTTTTTTCTGGACTACTTAGAACAAAGCTTTTCCGAAGACAGATCATAACCTCTCATACTACATTTTGGTCTGTGATTCTCTTACGTCAGCTAAAAAAAAGTCCAACACTCTTCTTGGGGTGCTGTAACCTTTGCAAAAAGAAAAGCAATGGAAAACCAATTTGCTGTTTGCTGCTGTTTTGTTGACTTGTTTGGTTTGGGGAGAGGGTGTTTTTTGTTTGTTTTTTATTTGTTTTTGTTGTTGTTTGTATGTTTCTTCCTTATGTTTCTTGCCCACATAAGCCAAGAAGAGATGGGGACTTCTTTCCTGACGAACATTAGAGCGCTTCACTTAAGAATCTCTTGGCCACAATGGTTTGCTCTCCAGGCTACAGAACAACTGAATTGACTTGCCCCCCCCCCCCCGCTTTTAATAAGACTAGACACAAATTAGGAATTTTGAAGCCTGTGGAAAGTGAGGACTTCTGTTTTATTTCTAAATAACAAGCCACTGATTTCCAATTTAAAATGGCTACCTCATTCAAATGAGGGTTTGCTGTCATAGAAGTCACCCTTATGTCCCTATTCAGAGCATGTGTGCCCCCCAGGGACCAGCTAGGCAGAGGGTGACTACCAATAAATGTTCATCCAATTCAAAATATGCACATCTTCAAATATTCTTATGGTACACATTCAAGTGGACTCTAACCTACCCAGACACAGAGCTTGACTTATTATAAACGCTCAACAAAGGCCAGATAGAAGGAAGGAGAGAAATTGGAGGACTTTTTTTTTTTTCTAAGCCAAAAACACAGTGTGGGAAGTCCTTCACAAGCCATAAAGTGCTATCCAAAAAGTGAATAATAGTATTAATTTGAATTTAAAATTTTGTCAAATGAACTTAACTCAGTAGGAGTGGGTCCTCAAGCTGACAAATTGGGGAAAAGAGGTCTTGGAATTAAATTAAAAAAAAAAAAAAAAGACAGAAAGAAAGAAAAACCAACTCTTGCTAAATACCATTTTCAACGGCCAGAGTTTAAAGAACTCCAGAATATGTGGATCAGATTTCCTGTACAGGACACTTGGGTGTAAAAATGTAGGCGGATTGATGCTTAGAAAAATATTAAGCTTTATGAAATCCAAAATATTTATGAAATAGTTTAATGGTGGCTTCCCACAAATGTACTCCCAAGCATCCTGGGGGAATAGCTTACTAATTCCAGGCCCCTCTTTCAGCAAAACTGTGAAGGAGGCCAAATCTGGGGTGCCCCCATCTCACTAGCCGTTCCCCACTGTGTCTCTTGGCCCCTCCACTAGTTGCCATGCCAACCATAAAAGCAAACCAGTAAAAAGGCTTTTGCCTAATCTTATTTTCAGTCTTTCGGTTTATCAGAAGCAAAATTCTCACCGACTCTTGTCCACCGTCTTCCTGAATCCCCTCTTATGCCTTCCTTCACGGAGCACCCGTCCTCTCACCTGCTTGGGCTGTAATTAGATGACCGCCGCCCCCCTCCCCGTCCCCCCACCCGCCCCTTCCACATGGCCTCATCCCACCTCAGACAACTCCGGGCACCCAGAGTAAATGGTGAGGACTCAGACCCCAGACTCAAACCAGCTGAACTTCAGTCCCGCCTGCATTGCATCCTGGAGCCTCCCCTTAATGTCTGTGGGACTTTCTCAAGTTTGTTAATTTACCTGCGTCTCAGTCTTCTCATCTGAAAAGTGGGGATAATCGTAATACCTCCCTCACAGGACTGCTGTGAGGTTTAAATGAGGGGAAATATGTAAAACGCTTAGCACAAAACCTGACACACCACAATAACCTAGTAAATGACATATAATGTCATTACGTTATTATCTGTACTTTCCATGGTAGTCACTAAGGCACAAGTCCGATGATCCAGTCGTGTTGAGGATGGGACTGTAATAACCCCTCTCTGACAACCAGGTAATTCCCTCCTCTCTTAGACTAAAGAGACCTCCAGGAAATAAGGACCCTGTCTTTGTCCGCCCTGGAGGAGTGTCTAAGCAGAAACCTGGCTCAGTGCCAAGGCAAATGGCAGAGGAAACAAGAGTCTCGAAGGGGCTTGGCATGGGGCTTACAGAGGTGTCATGGAAAGAGCACTGGACTTGAAATCACGAAAGCTGGGTTTGAGTCCTGCTTTCCCTACTTATCATGTGTGCCACCTTTGGCCAAAGAACCCTTTTACCAGTGAGGACTATACAGCACATCAACTTGAGCAATACTGAGAAGGGTAGAAGGGTTATTTTTAGGCCCAATAGTGAGGGTGTTTCAGTAGAAGCCTGGATGTCAAGAAAAGACTGCAAACAATATTTTTGTTCCTGTTCTGCATGTAGTTCTGTTCCAGGTAAGTCCAGGGTGGGACTCAGAAAGCTGTATTTTGTTTTAAACCCTCCAAGGGCACTGGGTGACTCAGTCAGTTAAGTGTCCGTCTCTTGATTTTGGCTCAAGTCATGATCTCACGGTTTGAGCCCCGTGTCAAGCTCTGCATTGTCAGCATGGAACCTGCTTGGGATTCTCTCTCACTCTCTCTCACTCTCTCTGTCTTCCCTCTTCCTCTCTCTCTCTCTCTCTCTCTCTCTCTCTCAAAATAAATAAACTTTAAAAAATTAAAAAAATATAAACACACATCTCCATATGATTCTGAAGCAGGTGGTCCAAGAAAAACCCTACAACAAACAAATGAATGAAAAACGCCGGTATCATGACTTCTTTTCTGTGTGAATTCAGACGTGGGTTTAGCTAAGGAGGGGGAACCTAGAACTCAGGTAATTCCAGGTATTCTGTGGGAAGAAAAATTGACCTTTGTAGTATAGATTACAGATGAAGTGTACCCGGAAATGGGAAGTCAGAGAGCGTTCGTGGTCTGCTTGGGTTGTTTTTGATATTAACATGTCCCAGTGGAAATGAAAATAATCAAAACATTTCAAAGACATTAACTCATCAAGGAAATTGGTAAAAGATGAGGAAGATCAGAAAAATTTTCGGCATCCATCCCCTAATCAAAATTCATCTTCCACACCCTGCATTTGAAACTCACAGCCTTCCTTGTGTTAGTTATTTATGCATGTATCCATCTTTTCTGTTAAAGTAGTCCCGGGGCTTTGGTATCATTTTCTACCCTCCCCACCCCCACCCCCAAAGTTTGGATTTAATGAGTATGTTGAATTTGAGTTTGAATCAATCCTAGGAAATCTGATCCACATCCTTTGAGAAATTTCATCCCCATCCTGATTTTGCAATAGGAAAACTTTTCAACAAATAGAGCTGAAATTCCCCAAATAAACCAAAATAAACTCTTTTGGTAGAAACTGAACAGTGATCATTCCCAGCAGCCACAGTCCCACCATATCCAAAACTACCCTACCATAGTCATGAGCTTATTCTTCAAAGCTGAAACAACACTTTCTTCCTTTTCCTATATGTTTCTGTATTTTTAAAAAATTCTTATTAATCTTTATTAATCTGTAGGTATGGGAATGTGTGGTTTTTTTATTTTTAATTAAAGTATAGTTGACATGCAATGTTATATTAGTTTCAGATGTATAACATAGAGATTCGACAATTACGTGCACAATGGAATGGTCACTATAAGTGTAATTACCATCTGTTACCAAAGGTATTACAATATTTTTGACTATATTCCCTATGCTGTACTTTTCATCCCCTTGAGTTATTTTATAACTGAAAGTTTGTACCTCTTAATTCCTTTCACCTATTTTGCCCAACCCCCCCCCCACTTCTCCCCTCTGACAACCACCAGTTTGTTCTCTGTATCTATGAATCTGTTTCTGTTTGTTTGTTCGTGTGTTTTGTTTTTTAGATTCCACATATAAGCAAAAACCATTTGTCTTTCTCCGTCTGACTCATGTGGGTATGGATGTTTTTATTGTAATCTGTCTTGATCCCTTTGTCAAGTGACAATGAAATAGTTGTATGTAAACAAATGTCCTTTCATAACCTTCCTTCCTTCCTAAAGGATTTGAAGTGGCTTCCTAAAGGCACACGTTAAAATGGGATTTTTTTACAGTATGCCAAAAGCCCCAAGGTTTTGTCAAGATCTTAAAAAAAAATTGTTTCTATTGTCATAACTAGATGTAAATGTAATTTTGTCCAATATGCAGTAAATCAAATCAATTGTGGCACTATTGAAACAATGGTACTAGAATTGTGTGTGACCAGGGGTAAAACAAAACAAAACAAAACTATTGTTTCTTTATCTGACTCACCTGTTTATATCTTCTAAATCTCCAGAATGGAATTTTCGATGTCTACCAACCCTACAGTGTCTTTATTTCGAATTAGCAATTATTTTTCACCTTGAGGAACATTTTCCTTTCTTGTCCAAATACCCTTTCTAATTGAAGGGACAGAACATAGCTTATCTGACAGCCATGCAATGGATCTTATTCTCCAAATGGCCCTGAGATGAGGTCTAGATATACAAGATTAGCAAATGCAGAGTTGAGTTTTTACCTTTTAGTTATTAAAACACTTAACGTTGGGAAGATGAGAAAGTTCTGGAGATTGATGGCAGTGAGACATGAACAACAATGTAAGTGTATTTAATGCTACAGAACGGTACCCTTCAAAATGGTTTAAAGTTTATGTTTATGTATATTTTACCTTAATTAAAACAATTAACATTGGTGGATATAAATTTCAACCCACAACTCAAGAAATAGAATGTATTTCTACATAAATTAACATAATTTTGTTGTAAACTTGATCTCAGTCAGTTAGAACTTCATTCCTTTTCCCCACAGTAGGGTATAAGTTCTGATATCCTTTTCCAATACTATGGAATTTTGAATTGGGGTGAGTCTGAGAGCAGACCTTTGGCCTTTGATATTGTCCATTCATTCTTGGGTCCACAAAGACCTCTGTCACTCCACCTAATCCTAGATGTGTTACCTTGGAGACGGTCCTTGTTCCTTGTCCACCATTTTTACCCCCCATTGGGGTATTTGGTACTTATTCTGTTCCTTCTATTCTCTGCTTTTTTTTTAGGAATCACAAAGGCCAGCTTTTCAAAGTGATTTTAGGAGCACACTCTCTCTCAAAGAATGAGGCCTCCAAACAAATGTTTGATATTAAAAAATTCATACCATTCTCAAAACTTACATCATATCGTAAATCAAATGATATTATGCTAATTCAGGTATGTAGTATTGCCTTCCTTCAATGTCTCCAGCATTCTTATATAGCATAGCATATTTCAGTTGTTAAGTTGTCAATCAAAAGCATCTTGTTAGCATCATCCCCACGTCTGAGGTAACTGTGACATATTCTATAAAGGCCCATTCTACTCTATATACAGCCTTAAAAGAAACGAGAATTGATCACAAACGCATGAGGGCTGTGTTTATACAAGGAAAAGCAGTCATGATGCTCACACATGTGGGAAGGGAACATCCCAGCAAGCCCAAGGATCCCCACTGAAAGCTTTTTTCCCAAATGCTTTTATCATTAGCAAATGAAAAATACAAGCCCTTTATACAACTGAGCCAACCAAGTGAATTCAGGGACACGGAAGTGAGTTATATCTTAGTCTAGACCATACTTAGTCTAGTCCAAACTCAGTCTAGACCATACTCAAGGGTCTTATCCAGCGGAAACAGCCCAGCCCTCAAAGTCATGACCTATGGATGTTATTCCACAGAAACCCATCCAATGCAGAGCAAAGGCCAGTTTGCTTAAGACTGAGCAAAAATTCCTGCTCTGTGTAAGCTCCCTCCCCAAGCCTCAATGAGCTCTACGGGGAATGGGGAGCATTTCAGAAAAGCAACAGCCACAGATACAGCTGCAGGCTACCACCAAAGTAGATTCGAGAAGAGGGATGCCTTCCTAGACCAAAGGGACCACACATACATCGCTTAGGCTAATAGCAGAATACTACTGGGAACGAATGATTATTTATTCTCTTTTCAATCTGTCAGCTTCACACGGCTGCAACACTCAACCAACATGTTCAGCTGCTGCACCCAAGCTCCAAAAATGATATTAGAGCTGGAACAAAATGCCAGGTTACTGGCTGGGGAGCCACCGACCCAGAATTTTTAAGGATCTCTGATACCCTGCGTGAAGTCACCGTTACTGTCATAAGTCGAAAACTTTGCAACAGCCCAAGTTATTACAACCACAGCCCTGTTATAACTAAAGGCATGATATGTGCAGGAGATGACAGAGGCCACAAAGATTCCTGCCAGGTAAGAGACTATCAGGCAAACAGGCATCTCAGAATGCTGTGTTGTGTGCAAAGGCTCCATTCGCTCCCCAGCCCAGAGGGGAGGTAAGGAGAACACAAAATCACAACTCCAGAAAGTTCCTCTCCATTTCTCCACTGAGTTCTCTGTTCTTTCTCATCCTCCCATGTGAATGAGTCATAAGAACTTCCCCCAGACATAAGCACCCTCCAAATATTTGTTAATCAGGGGGTGCCTGGGTGGTTCAGTCGATTAAGTGTCTAACTCTTGACCTCAGCTCAGGTCATCTTGATCTCAGGGTTGTGAGTTCAAGCCCCACACTGGGCTCCACACTGAGTGGGAAGCCTACTTAAGAAAGAAAGAATAAATAAATAAATAAATAAATGCATACATACATACATAATACATACATACATACATGCATAAATACATACATAAATACATAAATTTGTTAATCAGGATAACAGACTGCATCTGAAATATATAGTATGTGTTTCTTCAATAATGTTGATAAATTGACTAAAAGAAACCATAGTTATACTTTTCAGAATCTTTGGTTTCCTGAGGCAGTAAAAAAAAAAAAAAAAAAAAAAAAAAACACAGGTATTCGTCTTTACAAGTGACAAATGGTGCAGATGAATTTCTGATCTTTAAGACATTAGAATGCACTATTCGCATCATGCTGTATTAAGCATTATCAAGGGGAGGGTATAATGATTTCAGAGACCACGTGTATCTGAAGTGCCCCAACACTGTCACCCCCCTACAACTCTATTGTCATGGCTGACTAGAGCACAACATGCTGTAATTTGCAATGTGAGTGGCAGCAGAGGCAAAGGTCGCTTTCCAGACTTGAAAGCCCCCTCTTATCATTCTGTCACTTTCCTTGACAGATCTTAGTTACATGTTGAACCGAGTCCTCTGGAATCAGTTCATTGAGCAAGTCTTCGCGAAGTGTTGTGTACACGTAGGACATGACGTTCAATTACGCGAGAATGCAAAAAGGGAAAAAAGTAAGATAGAGTCCCTGCCACCAATATATTTGCTACAATATATTTCTCTTTTCTGCCTGTTCCTATAGCAACTTGATTTCAGATCCAGGAGCACCAACATGAAATTTACAGTTTGAAACATTTCTCTCATTTCAGTGGGTTATTTTAAACTTTGCACTTACTCATTCCTTAAGGATTAAAGTTCTATAGTCACGGATTACCAAAGGTTGTTTTTACATGTAGTCCTAGACAGAGACGTGGGCAGAGAGAGAGACAGACAGACAGACAGGCAGACAGATGGACAGAATCATTGTCCTGGCCAGAAACGGAGACAACCCACACTGAGAAAGGGGCTGTATCGGCCCTCTTTCGGGATACGACGAAACCAAGGGCCCGTGTAATAATCCTTTGAATAATCAACAATTGGTGGTAGAAAAAGTTCAACAGCTTCTTACCAAGTATCTATCTATTTTCTTCTTTCCAGGGTGACTCAGGTGGCCCCTTGGTTTGCAAAGGTGCCTTCCATGCTTTAGTCTCTGGAGGTCATCAATGTGGCCATCCCAAGAAGCCTGGAATCTACACCCTAATAACCCAGAAATACCAGGCTTGGATTAAAAGCAAGCTTGCCCCATCTCATGCAAACTACCATCAAGAGTGATTTTCTTGGATCCACCAGCTGGCTTGTTGTGTTTTCATAAGATGTTCTAGAGGCCACTTTGTCTTCATATGTAGTTGGATGTCGTTTAAGTGGAACTCAGGGACCACTCCTGCCCCCTTAGGACTGATTTTGTCAAGGAATCAAGTTCTTTTCCACATCTATAACTGCTGTATTTTTACTATGCTGATTTCATTCTGAATAAAAGTTAGAAGACTATGGCGTTTTCTTTTTATGGAAATGAGGTCCGGCAAACGATATACCCCCGACTCCACTCACACTCTCACAAAGGGCAAAAAGTGATTAAGCAAGGCCTTAGCCAGGCTCCACCTTCAGCCAGGTTTATGCTGTGATTTCTGCCGTGGATTTTATCCTAAACTGCATTTTTTTTTTAATTTTTAATTTTTTTTTAATTTTTTATTTTTTTTAACGTTTTATTTTTAGGACAGGGAGAGACAGAGCATGAACAGGGGAGGGTCAGAGAGAGGGAGACACAGAATCTGAAACAGGCTCCAGGTTCTGAGCTGTCAGCACAGAGCCTGACGCGGGGCTCGAACTCACGGACCCGCGAGATCATGACCTGAGGCGAAGTCGGCTGCTTAACCGACTGAGCTACCCAGGCACCCCCTAAACTGCATTTTTAAAATAAGCACCAGTGGGACGCCTGTGTGGCTCAGTCGGTTAAGCATCCGACTCTTGATTTTGGCTCAGGTCATGGTCTCGTGGTTTGTGGGCTTGAACCCCACCTCAGGCTCGGTGCTGACAGCATGGAGCCTGTTTGGTATTCTATCTTTCTCAAAATAGACAAGTAAACTTAAAATAAAATAAAATAAAATAAAATAAAATAAAATAAAATAAGAAACAGTAAGTGCAAACACTACAACTCAAGTTAAGAAAGAATCATCAAGGTCTATAAATAGTATTATTTACTGATGTCACTTTGTTCCAAAGAGGGTTTAAGGCAATGTATAAAAATACCTTCAGTAAAACAAAATATGAAAATAAAAATATTTTTCCTGAAAAAATTAAAAGTAGAAATGTTATGTGATCCAGAAGTTCCACTTCTGGGTATTTACCTGAATAAAAGGAAAACACTAACTTGAGAGGAAATATCTGCATTGAAGCATCATTTATAATGACCAAGATACGGAAAAAAGTTGAGTGTTCATTGATGGAAGAACAGATAAAGAAATTATATATATATATATATATATATATATATATATACACACACACACACACACATATATATGTGTATACACACACATATATATATATATATAATTTCTTTATCTGTTCTGTATGTGTGTATATATATATATATATATAATATTCAGCCATAAAAAAGAATGAAATTTTTCCATTTGTGACAACATGGATGGGCCTTGAGGACATTATGCTAAGTGAAATAAGTCAGACAAAGACAAATACTATATGATCTCTCTTCTAGGCAGAATCTTCTCGCTTATAGATATAGGGAACAGATTGGAGATTGTCAGAGGTGGGGAGTTGGGGGGGGAGGAGAAATGGGTGAAGGGGGTAAAAAGGTAAAAAAAGAATTTTTTAAATTATAAACAAAGAAATAATTTGGTAAAGAAACCGAGGCAAACGGGAAATGAGAGCTTTGAAGAATGATGAAGACAGGGGTGTTAATACCCAAAGGGCCACAAGTTTCTTCCCACACTGTTGCTCGAAGGAGCCATATTTGCCTTGATGCTTCACATCAGTCGATGCAAAAAGAGGAACACAATCAGTTATATGAATTACGATATCCAGGAAATAAAAATAAACTTATCTGCCCAGAAGTAGGACCACTGGGGCTGGCACAGAGCCTGGAGAGAACTTGGGGTGATCTGTGTCGAAGGACCTTATGTCAGCGTTCCTGTATCCTTCTCGGCTGCATCAGATCCCTTGTGAAGATACTTTTGTAACACACATTGCCCCAATCCCTCGCTCAGAAATTCAGATTTAATAGGCTTGAGGTGGGCCTGAAGGTCTGCACTGTTGAAAAGCAATTCAATTGATTCTGATAAAAGAGCAATTCTGAAAGCCACTGATAAAGCCACCCTTAAAAACATCTAATAGAAAAGGACAGTAAGGGGGCGCCTGGGTGGCGCAGTCGGTTAAGCGTCCGACTTCAGCCAGGTCACGATCTCGCGGTCCGTGAGTTCGAGCCCCGCATCGGGCTCTGGGCTGATGGCTCAGAGCCTGGAGCCTGTTTCCGATTCTGTGTCTCCCTCTCTCTCTGCCCCTCCCTCGTTCATGCTCTGTTTCTCTCTGTCCCAAAAATAAATAAACGTTGAAAAAAAAAAAAAAAAAGAAAAGGACAGTAAGTGTCTTAGGATTGTTTTTTATGAATCCTACAGTGTGAACTGCGAACTGAAGACCAGAGTGCAACTCAGTAAGGGCACCCAAGGGTCTCACTGTCCTTGACCGTGACTGTCCCCTGATTCGTGATTAGAGTTCTGACAATATCTAATTTGGTGGTGGAGGATGGGGGGAGTCATTCAGGCTTCTCCATCAACAGTCAGAAACCAAAGAGTCAATCTCAGCCTCCATATTTCATTTGGGTTCCGGAGAATAAATAGTGCTCATTTCTAGGTGCCACCATTGCATTTTCTTACATTCACATAAAGGTGGATGCTTTTATTTGTTTTTTTTGTTTTTGTTGTCATGGTTCTTAGAAATCAGTCACCAAGATTACTCTACAAGAAATACTCAGACGAGCAGATGCACTGGGTTAAAAAGGAACCTAATTAAAATTATAGCACCACTTTGAAAGTAAGTAGTAAACAGGTTGTTTCGGTATTCCATTTTGTGTCATTTTGATTCATTAACAATATACTGATTTTGACCATAAATCCCAGACTATATTTCCTAAGAGAAGAAAGAGGGGAAATTGAGACTCTGGAGTCACCATTAGGGGCACCTGGGTGGCTCAGTCATTTGAGCATCCGTCTTTTGATTTTGGCCCAGGTCATGGTCTCACAGCTGATGAGACAGAGCCCCACATCCGGCTCTGCACTGACAGCAAGGAGACTGATTGCGATTCTCTCTCTCCCTCTCTGCTCCTCCCCCTGCTGTCTCTCTCTCTCTCAAAATAAATAAATAAATAAGCTTTTTTTAGAAGGTATTATACATTTCATCTAAATTCCAAATCTATGGAATATACAGTTGCTAGTCTCTTTAATCTAGCCAAAGGACTACTGAGATGCCCTCTGATTACAGTTGGTGAGTATCCTGAAAACTTTCACTAAAACCTGAGACTTGTTTTGATTTTAGACTCCATGCTGTTCCCATCCAATAGTCAAACCAGATAAGACCGCCAGAGAGGAAGCTTCTGTCAACAGCTATGGTACATCTGGTGACTCTTTGACTGGAAGATCAACAGTTTATTTTGACGAGTACTGATGATGGAGCCCACAATTGAAAAGTATCCCTCATCCTCCCAGGGAAGTAGTATTTTATGAAACATACCAAAATCTTCCCAAACTAGACTAAAAGTATATAGTGTTTTAGTTTGGGGGGCGCCTGGGTGGCTCAGTCGGTAAACCTCCGACTTCCGCTCAGGTCATGATCTCTCAGTTCGTGAGTTCGAGCCCCACGTCGGGCTCTGTGCTGACAGCTCAGAGCCTGGAGCCTGTTTCCGATTCTGTGTCTCCCTCTCTCTCTGCTCCTTCCCCCACTCACACGCTGTCTCTCTCTCTCAAAAATAAATACAAGCATTAAAAAAAATTATAGTGTTTTAGTTTGGGTAATTTCATCTTTGAGAGATTAGTTGAGTCCCTCTATGGCCTCTAACAAAAGCTGAGAGCCAAAAGGAGGTAAATACCTAGATTTTAAAAACTGCTCAAAGACTGTAGGGGAACGTGCTTGGCTGCTGTCATTCTAAATGATCCCACTGTTTCCCTTCTTTGCGACTGTGGACGGATCACATTTGCCTTCTCCACAGATACTGAAAAGAGCTTCATGCTTCACTTTACGTCCAACCATTTTTAACACAACGTGACAGCCCTAAAAGCAATTAGGACCAATATAATGCAAGAACTAAACGGATACGCATTCAGGTGAGTGACTAAACCAGTCCAGAACCAGGTAGCAGAATGAGTCCTACCGTCTGACCCTCTGCACGTAATAAATCTCCACTTACCCTGAAATGATAGGAAGAGAAGTGTTTCAAACTTGATTACTTCAGAAAGGTGTCTCATTAAAGGAGAGCTGTTCTCAGTCTGCCAGACACTCTCTTCCTCTTGATTAAGCTCTCTGTTTGGGACAGGGAACACATGTGATGGAGAAAGGAGATAGCTCCACCTGTCTTAGGGTAATGCTTCTAGATCTCTCCAAAGCTTACCCTTTCACAGGATTACCGAGGCACACCTGCACAGCCATTCGTGTGTCATCGTGCGAGTTATTTGAGCACCAAATGCACTCTGACTGCACATTTGGGTTCTTTGTAGCTTGAGTGACTCAGCCCTGCTTTTAAGGTTTCACACGTTGACTTCCTGTTTACTAACGTTAACTTCTTGAGTCTCTTTTGCTGAGTCAACATCGGTCAGCTCCAGAATGGCACGCTCTCCTCATCACCTTTTATTCCCTACCGCGAAAAGATTGTGTTCGTGTTCTGGCTTTGACGGTACACGTCTATGTAACAGCCTACTCGAGGTTTACCCTGAGGCTTGTCTTGAGAACTTAGAAGTAAGTAGAAGGAAATTGTCCTCTGAGAGTTAAAATTTAAACTCCATGTATATATGGGATCAAAGCAGAGACCTACAAGATAGCCCTGAAGAGATGGTGAGGTTCCCAAGCCTGCAAGACTGCCATTTGAAGGTCAAAAATTCTTAAGATTAGCAGCCCAGGCTGAAGGGGAGGAGGGCAGCTGTGGGTACTGGGAAAAGGAGGCAACACAGGCAGTGGACCAACCAGAAATGATGAGAAAGGGAAGGAGGGACCAGCAAGACCACTTTCACTTTAGCCCAATTGCACTAAGCATTCAGCTGACTTACCTGGTCTTTTCCTAATCCCACTCTCACCAAGCAAACCTCTGTGACTGTTTTTCTCCCTGTAACAGGCATTTCTTATTGCATATAAATACACCTTTTGCTATCTGTGATAATATTTTTTAACCTCTATTTTGCTATCTGTGATAATATTTTTTAACCTCTAAATTAGGGTTATTTGAACTTCTCTTTACGAGTCAAATTCACTCTTGGGGCACCTGGGTGGCTCAGTCGGTTGAGCTTCTGACTTCGGCTCAGGTCATGAGCTCGCAGTTCACGAGTTCAAGCCCCGCATCGGGCTCTGTGTTGACAGCTCAGAACCCGGAGCCTGCTTCAGATTCTGTGTCTCCCTCTCTCTCTCTCTCTCTCTCTCTCTCTGCCTCTCCCCTGCTCATGCTCTGTCTTTCTCTCTCTCTCAAAAATAAATAAAAACATTTAAAAAAATGTTTTCTTAATGTTTATTCACTTTTTGAGAGACAGAGACAAAATGTGAGCAGGGCAGGGGCAGAGAGAGAGGGAGACACAGGATCCGAAGCAGGCTCCAGGCTCTGAGCCGTCAGCACAGAGCCTGATGCGGGGCTTGGACTCACAAACCGTGAGATCATGACCTGAGCCAAAGTCGGATGCTTAACCGACTGAGCCATCCAGGCGCCCTCCCCACCCCCCCAAAAAAAATCTTTTTAAAGAGTCAAATTCACTCTCATTGTGCCAAGTCTCAAGTCTCAATCCCCACGATAATGGAGACCAAACCCTGAACTTTGGTAAATTCACCAAGGTAATGAATATTAACTACCCCATGAGACTTTTCAACAGATCAATAGCCTGCCTTTCCCTTAGAGAGTACTCTGCGCATCCCTGCTCTGGCCTCAGGCATGAAATGTGCTCACACTTGGAGTATCTCTGCATACATGATCCCATTAGTACCCTGATTATCCAATAACTCCGAGAAAAAATGATGTTTTGTTTTAGCTGTGTTCTGTCTGGTTCTTCTTGTAGCAGAGGCTGCTGGTTTGCTACCCATCAGCCATCTATCTCCTCTCTTCTCTGGTAACAAAACTCAAATTTTATTTGGAGTCACACATGTACACAGAATGAAAATGGTGTTTTCCAGCCTCTCTCACTGCTAGAAGCGGTCAAAGAGATGTAAGTGAAAATCATTGGATGGGGGCTTCCAGGAATTTCCTTTAAAGAGAGCTGATTCGGCAGGAAGGAGTGACCTTTCCCCCTTCCTTCCTCCTACTGCCTGGATTGCAGATGTGGTCGCTAGGACGCCAGCAGCAATGCTGGAACCACGAGGCAAACTTGAATCGAAACCAAGTGTTTATGATGGTGAAGCAGAAAGGAGGAGGAGCCTTTATGTCAATCCTGTACTCTTTACCTGAAGACTTCTTTTACATGAAAGATCATAAACACTTAGGTTTAATCCACCATTACTTGGGGCTTTCTGTTAAATACGTCCCCACTCAATCCTAATAGATAAAACCAGAAACCTAAAATTTCCTGATGTGTGCTCCAAACAATGACGAGCATATTTCTTTACGCCCCTGTGTCCGAATCCTAAATCTCAAATGGCTTTAGCTTTCCACCTTGTCCTATTTAAACAAGAATTGATTCAGAAAAGTAACTTTTCAATGTTATAATCAATAAATCATTTCTCCCTCACTGTTCCATCATGTGGCTTAACGTGGAGGAAATGCCCTGGCTTACTTGAGAAGATATTTTTATCTTGACCACACAGCGCTGCATGGCGAACATTCTTGTTCCTATTATACAAATAATGGATGGCACTCGGTACTCTGTAAGGCCATTTTCTCCTTGTGGGTATAATTTGTGAGTGGATCTGGCAGAGCTGTTTTTCGTGAAGTTCCGTGAAAATTATGTTTTCTGGCATTTGAGGTTTTTGTTTGTTTTATTATTTCACAATCGTTTGAAATAATATAGCAGGTTTTTTTTTTCATCCAAGCTACAAAAATAACTCCATTAGAAGATAGTGGGATATAGTAATACCCTGAATATTAATAATGTTGTAGAAAAGCAAAGCAGGCCCACATGTGGTCAGACCAGCCCACTGTGCAGAGCGACTGTGTTAACAACCAATCGATATAGACTCCTGAATCCTCACCATTGAGCATTCAGAGAGATTCTCCCAATCATTCATTCATTCATTCATTCACTCAACAAACGCTTAACTGAGCTCCTCTGTGTATAGGGCTCTGTGCCGGTCGCTGGAGATACCAAAGGGAAAAGACACAACTCTTGCCCTGCAGAAACTCATAGCCTAGTGAGCAAACATGGACACACAAATAAACAAATATACCCTGCTCCGAAAATTATTACAAAGGTGACATACAGAAAATAGTGATAATGGAGAGAATGTCAAAACAACTACACTATGATCCGAAAAATTGTTATAATTGAGACATGAGCATAAGAACAGAAAGCTCGTGTGAGTCATTCAGAATTCCTACAGGACAATTCATTCTGTCATTCTGGGTCTATACATTTAAAGCCTGATTCTCTTGTAGCTGTTTCTTTCTTTTTTTTTTTTTTAATGTTTATTTATTTTTGAGAGACAGAGAGGGAGAGAGAGAGAGAAAGCGTCCCAGTGTAAGCAGGGGAGAGGAAGAGAGAGAGGGAAACACAGAATCCAAAGCAGACTCCGGGCTCTGAGCTGTCAGCACAGAGCCCGACACGGGGCTCGAACTCACGAACCGTGAGATCATGACTTGAGCTGAAGTTGGACACTTAACTGACTGAGCGACCCAGGCTCCCCAGTGATTCTCTTGTAGTTTTGTCAACAATTTCCCAAGGCAGAGGGAGGGAAAGATCTAAACTACCAGATTTGTATCACCCACCTCTAATCCAAATAAAAGAAAACAGCTATGGAAATTGCTATAGTGAAGCCATGTCGATGAAGGTGAATACATTGACTCTTGTTAAGAACTCTCTCTCTCTCTGTGAGCTAATCCCCCCAGAGAGACATCCAAAGCTAAGCAATATGTGTAGATATCTCTCAGGAGGAAATGTTCCATTTCTCTTAGCATGATGATTCAGTTTGTCCTGTGAATCAGGAATAATTATTAATCTGCCTTTTTAGATGCTTCAGAGACCAGGAAACAGAAGAATTTGTGAACCCTAACTTGACATGGGAATCTAGGACAGACTCAGCCCAAACTTTGCCTTGCCTGTAACTTCTGTTCTCTTAATTAAAAAAATAAAAAATAAAAAATAAAAGGCATTTCAACAAAACATTAAAACAGAAGTTGACTACTCTGTTGATTTCCACAGGCCACCACCCTGCTTTGCCAAGTGGGGGATGGGCACAACTCATTGTGTGTTCTAATCACTTCAGCCTGCACAGGTCAGGGTCTGTTGAACTCAGCTATCTTTACACAAGGACTCCATTCTCTTTCGAAGTGTCCTTACCTTTATATCTGTGTAGTTTATATTACATATCTCAAATTAATTTCCTGAGTTTTAATTGCGAAAAATATATTTCAAAAAATATTTTAGATGGAAACAGTATAATTATAGAGATCTTACTAGAATTTATGCTATAGAATTCACTATATCGTTGGTTCCGTGAGAGCTGGGGCCCATGTCTGCGTTGAGACCTGCATAAGACCTCACTTGTGGTGGCTGTTTAAGAAACATTTGTAAGTAGCCAGATAAGTGGGTGGGTGAATGGATGGGTGAATGGAAAAGTTATTATACTGGTGAACAACTCAGTGAAAAAAAATAAATGATGAACTACTAAATCTCTACTTCTGGAACCAGTTAAGAATGTAATGATAATATGCTTGAAATCACTTTTAAAACTTCTTCGTTAAGGTAAGATGCTGTTGGATGTAAAGTAGGTAACCCAAAAAGTCCCTGATTATTTGATAATTCTTAGAGCTCCATGGTGAAAAAATCCACAATATAAACATTGAGTACTATTATTTATTTGAAAGTTTCAATGAGCCATCCTTTATTTAAGACTTGGTAAGCGTTGTCATTGTTTTGCAAGAAGGGGAAAAAGGTTACAAAATAATTAGTATGTCTGGTCTGAAAGAGACTGCTTTCAGAGTCCCTTGTTTTTGCTTTGTCATCATTGTCTAAATACTACAGTAGTTTAGTCAGATTTTAGTAATACTGAATTTAAGTGGCGATTTATTATGTTAATTTTCTTAAAGTACTTGTTCTCTTCAATTCATTGTATGCTTAAAAGATTTAGAAATGTTAATATTTTCCAATTCTGTAGTGTGAGGGAGCAAGAGTTTCCTGTCCCCTCCAAAGTCCTTCCAGCCAAAGAATCAAAAATACATGAGTCAGATAAGCAGGAGAAAATAAAATTTAATAGTGTAAGAACAGGGAATCCCCACAGACGTGAAAATTCCAAAGACAGTGAGGCAAAATAAGGTGTCTATGTCATTCTGAGTTAAGGAAAAGGGGGTAGGGGTCTGGGACTTCCGAGGGAATGAGTGGAATTCACGGGAAGATGAAAAAAAGTAAATGTTTGGTAAACAAATATTTACTGAGCCACTCAGAAACCATAGGACATAGAGGACTTTGATCAAACAGGTCTTGCCAGATTCCTCCGTGTCTACCATACATAACTATAGTTATCTATGGTGAGAGTCTTCTTCTTGCAATAGGTTCTCTATCTAAACTCTTTAGGCAGCTGAGGGGGGGAGGGGAGATGTAAGGAGCTTTTCTTAAATCTACTGGGTTTCCATTGCTTTTTAACTCAAAATAATATTTGTGCCAAAGAGGCCATCTTGGGATGGCCTGCCCTTGGCCCCTATAGTATAAAAACCACTTTATTTACTTAGTTTTAATTTTTTTTAATTTACATTCAAATTAGTTAGCACATAGTCCAACAATGATTTCAGGAGTAGATTCCTTAGTGCCCCTTACCCATTTAGCCCATCCCCCTTCCCACAACCCCTCCCATAAACCTCAGTTTGTTCTCCATATTTATGAGTCTCTTCTGTTTTGTCCCCCTCCCTGTGTTTATATTAGTTTTGTTTCCCCTTCCCTTATGTTCATCTGTTTTGTCTCTTAAAGTCCTCATATGAATGAAGTCATATGATTTTGGTCTTTCTCTGACTAATTTCACTTAGCATCATACCCTCCAGTTCCATCCATGTAGTTGCAAATGGCAAGATTTCATCCTTTTTGATTGCTGAGTAATACTCCATTGTATATATATATATACCACATCTTCTTTATCCATTCATCCATCGATGGACATTTGGGCTCTTTCCATACTTTGGCTATTGTTGATCTTGCTGCTATAAACATGGGGGTGCACGTGTCCCTTTGAAACAGCACACCTGTATCCCGTGGATAAATGCCTAGTAGTGCAATTGCTGGGTCATAGGGTAGTTCTATTTTTAGTTTTTTGAGGAACTTCCATACTGTTTTCCAGAGTGGCTGCACCAGCTTGCATTCCCATAAAAACTATACTTTAAAAAAAATTTTTTTAATGTTTATTTATTTTTGAGAGAGACAGAGACAGAATGCAAGTGGGTTAGGGGCAGAGAGAGAGGGAGACACAGAATCCAAAGCAGGCTCCGGGTTCCGAGCTGTCAGCACAGAGCCCGACACGGGGCTCGAACTCACGAGCTGTGAGATCATGGCCTGAGCCGAAGATGGACGCTCAACCGACTGAGCCACCCAGACACCCCATAAAAATTGTACTTTTAAAGGAGGCTGATGAACTTAGTGTGATCACTGTAATACCGTCTGGGTCAGCAAGGCTGAGGGTGGATATAACCTGCAAATCTTGCTGATGGTGGTAATGATGTAAGAGATGTCAGATAACCTGCAGCCAGCCCAAACTTGACTCTCCTGATTTCATTTAGGAATTGTTTGTCTTGAGCTCTGCAGAGAAAATATTTTTTTGACAATTTCCCCTTCCCAAATGTCATTCTGTGTGGCTTTCTTCTCTCAGGAGGGTTGTGTGATACTATTAATTCTGAATACCTACTCTTTTTTTTTAATGTTTATTTATTTTTGAGAGAGACAGAGACAGAATGCGAGCGGGTTAGGGGCAGAGAGAGAGGGAGACACAGGATCTGAAGCAGGCTCCAGGCTCTAAGCTGTCAGCACAGAGCCTGACGCGGGGCTCCAACCCACGAGCTGTGAGATCATGACCTGAGCCGGAGTCAGACGCTCAACTGACTGAGCCACCCAGGCGCCCCCTGAATAACTACTCCTTACTTACTCCAAGAGGATTGCCGTAGAAATCTTTGAGGCAACGAGGGTGTGTATTCCACACTGCAGTAATAGCTATGTCAGAAAAACAGCCCTTAAATTTTGGGGCTGGAATTGCATTTGGAAAGATGGGGAAGAGAGGGGGGCAGAAAGAAGAAGGGGAATGAGGAACCCCACCAAATACTTGAAGGCTGCTATCCTGGTTTGGGCTTCCCCAAAGGAAGATCCTGAGACACAAGTTTAATGTGTGATATTGTGATTTATAAGAAATATATACCAAATTATAATTCTAATATGTATTTGGCCACTGTCCACGGTTCCTGGCTCACAGCTCCCCAAAGCCTTGGAATTTCCTGAGCAGTAGCAGCAATGAAAGCATCTTTTGTCATTATATTTGGTCTCTAGTCCTCAGTTCCTGAAAATACTTCAGAGCCAATAAAGGTAAAATGGGTGTCTTTGTTTCATCACAAGCCCCTTTCCATCACAACTGGATTTATGTTAATGAGATGACTTTTGCAAGGCACCTAGGGATGGAGGCTGGTTGCTAGGGCATGAATAAAGCGTTGGAACTTTCAGTCCCACCCCCTGATTTCCAGGGTATGGAGAGGGACTGGAAGTTGAATTAGTTACCAATGACCAGTGTCAATTGTGCCTATGTAATGAGGCCTCCATAAAAACCCAAAAGGCCGGGGTTCGGAGAGCTTCCAGGCTCGTGAACCAAAATAGTTCCACAGGCCATTATGCCAGGCCCCAAACTCTATGAGGACAGAAGCTCCTTTGGGACTTCACCGTATGTATCTCTTCACCTGGCTGTTGATTCATATCCTTTAATATCGTCCGAAACATATCAGTAATCTAGCGAGCAAACGGGTTTCCTGAGTTCTGTGAGCCCCTCTAGCAACTTAATTGAGTGGGTCATGGAAACTTCAGATTTATAGCCAATTGGTCAGAAGCATATGCAACAACCTGGACTTCTGATTGGCATTTGGAGTGGGGGCACTCTTGTTGGACTGAGCCTTTAACCTGTGCCACTTGATGTTATCTCCGGGTAGACATTGTCAGAATTGAGTCAAGTAACACATACAACTGATGTCAGAGCATTGCTTCACGGGCCGGGGGAACGCCGCTCCTTCTACACACACTGGAGTTGATACCAGAATTTTAGTGTGTGAGTAGTCGAGTCATGAGGCACACTAGTAAACCAACATGGGAGTAGTGGAGTGAGAAAGGAGAGAATAAAAATCCAACAAAAGGTACACTTTTTTGCCTGTTACCAACATGGGCAATGGGAGCTCAATCCCATGGGGTACCTCTGGGTGACAGTATAGAACACACCTCATAGTTATTCTAACTGAGGAGCTAGGAAGCTGGGATATTAGCCACTGACATCCCGACCATCATTGCTGAAGAGTCCCCCCCAGGGTCATTAACTTTCTTGCACTTCCGGCTTGTCCTGAGCAAGGGCTAAATGAACTCTGACAGTTAGAAAAGAGAGCACCCCCAGGCAAAGTTATAGGTTTTTGAGTAAGCAGCCTTCTGTATGTTGAGGTGAATGCCAAGGGAATATGGCTGCCACTGTGTCTGCTATGACTGATTTGCAAGTACTCACCAAACCCCTTCAGTATCATTCTTGACTGTTCTTCCTACTGCAAAGGCTTGGCTAAAATGACTACCTCACTCAGATGATAAGTGAATTGGCGATGAGGTTGGTAATGACTGATACGATTACATTTACTACGTCTATATAACACATTTGATTGTAACACAGTCTTTAATGTCATCATCTGGGGTTGAGATTTTCAAGCACTGTGTCAGCTCTAGATTAAAGGACCCTTTTAATACCCTAAAAATCACACTCCACAAGTAGGTTCCAGAAGCAGGCCCTATTTGAAACTTCTAAGGTATCTAATGGTCTCATAGGTAAGCCCTATTGGTCATGCCCAATGACTGCTGCTTACATCCAATTTCCCCCCTTACATCACAGCTAACATTGGTCAAATGGTGTCAGGCATTCGTCTAGGAGTTTTACTTGTACTAACTCATTCAGTCTTTACAATGACACCATGATGTAGGTGTTATAATTATCCTCGTTAGAGAGGATACAGAGTACAGAGGTACAGAGATTGATAACTTGTTCAAGGTCATTTAGCTACTAAGTGATAGAGCATGGATTCAAGCTCAGATCATCTGACTCCAGAGCCCTCTGTCCTACAAACTCCTTCCTGGATCTGGCAAGTACAAACTCATGGTCTAATACTACCAAGTATGAGTCACAGCTCCTGCCATGGGGTTTCCTTCAGCCAATTATGCTGACTATTTTCAAGTCCTACCACTCCCCCTTACCCCAACACACACTTCACTAGTCCCTTTCCCATGTCCTGGAAGGACTGAAAATGTCACATTGTAGTAGACGGTTGCTCCAGAGAATCAGCGGTATTGATTATAGGGAGCGTAAACTAAGACCAAAGAAACAAATGAAGGTCCTACCCACTCCAGATGCACACGGAGGAAAGAGCTCTAAACTCTGGAAATTGGTGAAATATGGGCTCTGATCCCAACTGTGCAACCTTAACTACGTCACTTCGTCAGGCAGAGCTTCCATTTCTTCATCTGCCACAAAGAATTTGGACTACCCGTGCATAAGTTATAGACGTAATTTTATATATAACATAGAATATATTTATATAACATATATATAAAAATATTTATATAATAAATTGCATATGTTATTTATTTATTTAATCTAATTTTTCTGGTTGTTTTCAAAGGAAGGATTGTTTTGATACAAGCTAGTCTGTTGTGGCTGAATGCTAAGGTCCCCAACTTACCTTAGAAAAAGTGGAGGGTCTACTTAGATTTGCTTATTGTACTGACTGCTGAAGATTTGTTGTGGCTCTGTAACCACAGAGCCATTCCTCTTGCCATCCCATTTGTCTCACATATTTTAAAGTTATATACGGACTTCTCACCTAAACCCTAGTTATACCTACTGGTTAAGAGATTGCTTATTTCCAGGAAAAATGAGACTCGAGAACCTTTTTTTAAAATTTTTTTAAAAATGTTTATTTATTTTTGAGAGAGGGACAGAGTGTGAGTCGGGGAGGAGCAGAAAGAGAGGGAGACACAGAATCTGAAGCAGGCTCCAGGCTCTGAGCTGTCAGCACAGAGCCGGACACGGGGCTGGAACCCACGAACCGCGAGATCACGACCCGAGCTGAAGTCGGACGCTTACCGACTGAGCCACCCAGGCGCCCCTGAGACTCGAGAACCTTTAATGTTTCATCCAATTATAAGATTTGGTGATTTTATGTTTCTAAAATACTAATTATCAAGTTTTTATTGAACTCCTAAAATTTATTATTCTTATTTGTTTGAGGCTTATAAGATGTGAAACAGTTCTGTCATTAAACATTATTTTAAATAGTAAAGTTATATGATTTATATTAACTATATTATTTTTCATTCTTTAATGGAAGCCTAGGAAGATGGTTAACATATAATAGGATGTCATGTATGGAACTGTATTTTAAATACACACACTGATGAGAATAATCAGATTGCTTTTATAATAATAGATTCCTAAGATCACACCATTCATAAGCATTAAAATTTCCAGGATAGGCTCATTGGGTTACAGTCGATTAACAAGTGCATCCTATAAATCATATGATCAGGGAACTTCAGAATACAGTGTGTGTTTTTGGCTGAATGAAATACAGCATCTAAACAGAAATCCTGTGAGACATCTGATGTTTGGGAAACAGGCAAGGAGAACTGAAGTTGCTCAATGAATGTATAAGTAAATAGTAGGCTTTTATTCATCCCTCCCATCCTCAAGGTAGTTTAGGCAGCTTGAAAACAGTGTGACCAAATTGTTTCAAGCACTTGTAGAAATGTTTTCAATAGGCTATGCAATACTTTGCTTTAGGTAGTAGATGCACAAGAACTATTATTTGTTAATATCTGCATTAAAGCATTTTAAAACTTCAACATACATTATTAAATGTCTACTATATGCCAGTCACAGTGAGAGACTGTAGGGATAGAATGGTAAACAAAACAGATAAGATCATTTGCCTCAAGTAACTTACACTCAATTAGTTAATAACATACCAAAAAATCAGTTTGAACTCCTGTTGTTCATTCAAACAGTCTCTACCCTGAAATGTATGTTTATCCTCATAAGCCCACTTTGTACCAAAGCACAGTTCTTTCCAGTTTTGGTCTTTCAGTTGGCAACTGTGTCTCTTTGCACAACCACTACTGTTTTATTATTTAAGCACTTCTTTATTTTCTGGCACTGCAAGATGCCTCAGGCGCAACTTGTTTATCTCCTGTTTATTTCCTCAGTCTTAAAATCAGCCATTTCTCTAAAAAAACCCCACTTCCTTTCATTGGAGGCTGGGATTAGAAATCACAATCTACGTGTTAGGTATGCTGTTGGCTGCGGGGTATCATTGTTCCCAGGCTCTCTCAGCTGACAGAACAAAGAGATGTATGTGTTATGTCCTCTACATTTCTAACGGACAAACAGAGCCTGGGTCTATTTCCTAAAAGTTTCTAACATTTTACTACTTGCAAAGGAACTTCTCCAATATCTAGAATCCAAATTAAGGTCAACTAGTCCCTTTTCCTTACCCCAACCCAAAGATCAACCAGATACAACATGTAAACAGAAGACCTCCTAACTACGTGAGAAAAAGTGTAGGAATAAAGTCCCCTTTTCACACATAAGAAGGAGCTACTTACTCTCCCAGTCCTTTGGTAAGCCTACAAGGATGCTTAGTGCATTTAAAGAAAATGTTTACCTTTGAATCTCAGTATTTTCCTCAGGAAAATAGAAACTACATCGTTTCTGGAAGGAATGTTATACACCAGGCTACCTTCCAAGATCCCGCACGCGACCTATCTCACGCAGAGAAGGTAGGGAAGATGGAAGTTGATAGCTCTGGAGATTGGTTATCTTGTTTGACTTTTTTCCTCATTTGCACAGATCTGTCTGAGGAGTTCCTTAATCTATTTGTGTATGAGGAGCTTGATGGAGTAAAACAAATGAATAAAACATTGGGGTAGTCTGTGTTCTGCCTAGAGGCTCTCCAGTAGCTCATGCAAGGTTGAAGACAATTTGAAAACAATTTGATGTGATAAACCCAGAAATATAGGGAAGGGAAAAAAGTAAAAAGAGTGGTTATAGATTCTAAGATAGAGAAACAAGTGGCCTAGGAAGGGGCAAGAGAATCAGAGCAAGAAAAAGTTCAAGGAACTATAACGAGACACAGGCATGACCTCCTAAAAGTTTTCTACACTACAAGCACATTAGACTCAATTGAGTTGTTTATTTTTTATTTTAACCTTTTATTATCAGATGATTGGAGATTTAAATAAGGTTTATAACTATTTTTGATCTATACTCCATAATATTGTAATACCTGTATAGAATTGTGCTATTTCTACTATCAAAATTGTCCAGGAAATTATTTTTTTAACTTCAACGCTATTTTGTTAAATTACAAGATTTACCCATTAGGAGTCAAAATAAAATTGTTCAAACAAGTTATTAGAGTCACAATTTTTGTCTTTTATACTTTCAAGGATTTCCGTCTAAAAACATGATATATCTCCCTATTTTTGTAAGTCTTCTATCTGTGAAGAAAGCATTTCTCTCTGATTAAATTAATTCATAGTTATTTTGTCTTCTGTAAAATTACAACTTTGGAGTGCAAAGATGATTTGCAAAATGTCCTAACATAAAATCTATCTTTTGAAATTTGATATTGTATGGAATCTATATCCATATAGAGAAAGGTAAATAAGAATAAAAGAGCTTGTTTGAAGTAGTGATGAGTGAATCCTTCACATCTAGCCTGTCACATCAATTTAGAAGTTCCCAAAATAATGCTGGCTTGAGAAAGGTGAATTAGATGCTCATTACATTCCTCTTTCCAACATCCTGAAATCTATGATGCTTAGGAGTGTGTTTTGGATATTGAAGACAAAGAATCAACTTTATGGAGAACAATAAAAACAGAAAAACTAACCATGGAACTCCATGGAGGCAGGTCATTTCAGTTATCTGGGAAATCAAAGAAGCTAAACTTTGAAACTGGAGGCAGGTTTGAAATCCTCTTCTAACTGTGTAAAGGTGGAAAGATGTGGCCCAAAACTGGATCCTATCCCTAAAGAGGTCAAAGATGGACATGCTCAGAACATCTCATGTTGGAAGATATGTAACTTCAAAGTATATAGTAAATAAATCATAAAGGAATAAAAATGGTATTCTAGACAGAAAGGTTTAATGAAATAAAGTAGTAATAGAGGAATCGAGGAGAGAATGGACATTTGGTAAATAACAGAACAGAGGTAAGCCTTAACTTACCATGAATTACATGAAATGTAAATGGAACTAAACACTCCAGTCAGAAGGCAAAGATTTGCAGAACAGATTTTAAGAAAAAATGAACCAACTGAATGCTGTCTACAGCACCCACTTTAGATTTAAAGACACAGGGGCGCCTGGGTGGCGCAGTCAGTTAAGCATCCGACTTCAGCCAGGTCACGATCTCGCGGTCCGTGAGTTCGAGCCCCGCGTCGGGCTCTGGGCTGATGGCTCAGAGCCTGGAGCCTGTTTCCGATTCTGTGTCTCCCTCTCTCTCTGCCCTTCCCCCGTTCATGCTCTGTCTCTCTCTGTCCCAAAAATAAATAAACGTTGAAAAAAAAATTTTTTTTTAATAAAAAAAAATAAAAAAATAAATAGATGTAAAGACACAAACAACGTGAAAGTAAGATAACGTAAAGAGATATGCCATGCAAATAGTCACAAGAAGAGAGCTGAAGTAGCTAACCTAACATCATATGAAATATAAGACAAAAATTATTGATCGATAAAAAGAAGAAAATTTTATGAGAAAGGGGCCAATCCATTAGAAAGGCATAAATTAAAACATATATTCACCTAATAACTGAGCCTCCCACACGTGAAGGAAAACCTGACAGAACTGAGAAGAGAAAAAGACAATTTGACAGTAATATTTAGAGACTTCAGTATTCCATGTTCAATGAGATAGAACAAGTAGGCAGAAGACCCACAAAGAAATGAAAGACTTGAAGATTAGTATAAGTCAATTAGATCTAACGGATATCTACAGAAAATTCTACCCCAAAAGAATAGAATATTATTTCTTCTCTAGCACATATGAATATTCTACAGGATATAACAAATGTTAGATGATGAACATTTGTTAGATGATGAAATAAACTTGAATAAATTTCAGAGGGTTGTAATTGCAGAAAGTATGTTCAGTGACTTTCTTAATTTCTGTCCACCAAAAGGCATGTGCAATTTTGAGTGGGTTGAATCTATAGATCATTTTGGGAAGTACGGCCATGTTAACAATATTAAGTCTAAAGCATGTGTCTGGGATGTATTTTTAGTCATGTAGGTCTCCTTGAATTTTCTCAACAATATTTTCTATTTTTAGGCATATAAATCTTATACTTCTTTGTTTAATTTATCCCCAAGCAATTTACCATTTTAAAGCACTGCTGTAATTGGATGTCTGCGTGCAAAATAATGAAGTCGGACACCTTCTGACACCATACACAAATATCAACTCATGATGAATCCTAGACTAAATGTAAACAAGACAAGAGCTAAAACTATAAGATCACCTAGGAGAAAACGTAGAAGAAAATCTTCCCGACCTCAGATAAGGCAATTATTTCTTTGATTTGACACCAAGAATGCAAGCAACAAAAGAAAAAGTAGATAAATTGGACTTCACCAAAACTAAAAGCTTTATGCTTCAAAAGACACTGTAAAGAGAAAAAGCAATCCACAAAATGGGAAAAAGTATTTACAAACCATATATCTAATATTCCTTTTATAATGACAAAAGGGCCAAACCTTTTTTTCATTATAACATTTTCTTCTTTTTATCAATCAATAAGAGACATGTATCCAGAATAAAAGAAGATATATAAATACACAGATACACACACGATGGATTATTACTCAGTTATCAAAAAGAATGAAGTCTTGCTATTTGCAACAATGTGGGTGGAACTAGAATGTATTATGCTAAGTGAAATAGGTCAGAGAAAGACAAATATCATATGACTTCACTCATATGTGGAATTTAAGATAGAAAACAGATAAGGGAAGTGAAGCAAACGTAGTATAAAAACAGGGAGGGAGACAAACCGTAAGAGACTCTTAAATACAGAGAGTAAATTGAGGGTTGCTGGCAAGGTGTTGACTGGTGGGAAGGGTAAAGAGGTGAGGGGCATTAAGGAAGACACTTGTTGGGATGAGCACTGGGTGTTATATGTATGATGAATCACCAAATTCTATTCCTGAAATCATTATTACACTCTATGTTAACTAACTTGAATTTAAATTAAAAAAATAATAATAAAAAAATTTTACGAGACTTGTATCCAGAATATATAACTCTTACAACTCAACAACAAAAAACACAATGTTTTTCTCAACAATAAAAAAATTAAATTTAAAAATGGGCAAAGTATGACATCAATAACATTAAGTATGGGAGAAGTTAAAGTGTAGTTTGTATGTGTTGGAGTTAAATTATTATCAGCCTAAAATAAAACCAGAAGTTGTCTTATGTTAGCCCCATGATAATCAAAAGGAAAATACCTATAGAAGATACACAAAAGAAAAAGAATGAAATCAAAGCATAACACAGCAACAAATAATAGCAGGGGATTTTACTACCCTACTTCCAATAACAGAACATCCAGACAGAAGATCAATAAAAAAAAAAAAAGAGAGAGATTTAAACAACACTACAGACCAAGGGGACCTAACAGATGTATCACAACATTTCATGCAACAGAATCAGAATACACATTCTACTCAAGCACACATGGAACATTCTTCCAAGATAGGTCACGTTTTAAGTCATGAAACAACTCATAACAATTTGAGAATATTGAAATCATATCAAGTATTTATTTTCAACCATACATATTCATCCAGCTGAGTCTCTTTTATTGATACATGAGTGAGGAGCTTTAGCGGGTGAGATAGGGGGGCTGCAGCAGACAAAACACATCTGCATCCTCCCTGGAGGCTATAAAGTGGGTCATGCGAGATGCCTTACAAATATTTCACAATGCATCTTTCCTCAGCAGAAGACTTGGAGACAATTTAATCTGATGAGCCCCGCAGCATGAGAAGAGAAGAAGGTAATGCGTGTGGTTATGGATTATAAGATAGAGAAGAGATGTGAAAACTCCAGGCACGTGAGTTGGAAAGGAACCAAAGCATCAAATGGGAAAAAGGAGTTTGCAAATGCTAATTCAACAAGCATTTAAATCCTTAGTAGTTTTAAAAACTCACCTGGGGACATTTTGAAGCCTGAGGATGTACTAACTCACCATCAAGACTGTGAATAGATTATTAGTACAGGAGTCTTTTGCATTGGTGTGTTTTACAAGCTCCTACTCGAAATTTAAGTGCAGCCAGGTTTGAGAACCCCTGAGACAGAGTACAGAATGTGAATTCTGGGATAGGAGAGAAGAAAAGTTGGGGACCGAAGTTGAGACCAAGCGAGAAACTGGCCTATATTATATGTTAAATAAATTTATCTTCACTTCAGAGATACATGGGAGACACTAAAAACTTTTAAACTAAGAGAGATTGGACCAGTTATTTTTTTCCTAAGAATCAGCTTTACAGACTGACTCAGGGGAAAGAGACTTGGGAGTTCAGTTCAAATCCCATCTCACGTGAACTCCATGTCTAGACTTTCCAGTGCATGTTTATGTATTTTAAACATGATAGCAATAATTCCTGTCCCATAGATTTGTCACAAATACTAGAAATAAAATATTAAAACTGTCCACACTTAAGTTGTGTGTGAGGACCCTATTTGTCACCTGAAACCTCCTAGTGATTTTTTAACCCTGAAGAAATCTAGGATTTAGAAAGAAACTATAAACTGGTAATGTTCAAAGCGAATTCGATGGAAAACCCTAATTCTTTCAAGTCTAGAAAATGTTCCTTTAATATTCTAGAGTGAAATTATGCTTACTAAATTTTTTATATAGACACCATCAGAAAAGGTACAGCAGACTAATTGTTCTGAAGTAGGGCATTTGTGGGAAAAGCAAATGCAAAGTTTCGAATTGAAAATACTGGGAAGCCCTTATGTAAATTGCACTAGACTTATTTTACATGTATTTATCAGCAGAGAACAAAGCAAAACCAAAACAAAACAAAACCAAAAAACCAAAAAACCACCACAACAAAAAACCCAGCCTATTAGCACAGAAGGCTAAAAGGTTTTGAAATTAACCAGTAAAGTTAATGTTAGACACATGGATTATGTACTGTGGTTTCATGAAGATAATGCACTTATCCCTGAAGTAGTGGAAAAGATAGAGAATGCTATGGCTTTGAGATAGAGATGATAAAAATAGAGCAGACAGGAACCAAGAGCAGGCTCCAGTCTTCCCAATATCATTGCCCCTCTTAAATGGAAAGTTTCATAGAACTATGCACCAAAAGAAAAAAAAAAAAACAGAATTCATTTCATTTTAAAAATGGTGAAATCTTAGTATGATCTTTAGTTTACTCAGTACTAGTGTGTACCATGTCAATTTGTTGGTTTTGACACCATACTGTGGTTAGTTAGGTAAAGGGTTCTCATGGGATGAAGCTACTTAAAGACTATGCAGGAACTCACTCTTAATGCAACTCCTGTGAATCTAAATTGAATTCAACATAAATAGAGTTGATAAATACAGAAATTAGGTAGGTGGTCTCAGAGGTTGGGGTTGGTGGAAGGAACTGACAAGATGGCACAAGGTAATCTTTTAGGTTGATGGAAAAACTATATAACTTAATTGTGGAGCAGTTTATATAATTGTATTAGTGTGTCCAATTTATAGGTATAAAAGTTGCATTTTACTATATGTGAATTTACTTCAATAAATCTAAAACAATGAAAATCAGTCAAACCTTGTAATAGGCAGATCTCCTCTATCCAATTCTGGCATGGTTTACCTACATTTATTACTATTAGAAGAGCAGTTTTTTGTTTTTGTTTTTGTTTAGCTCAGATCAGTGAAATTAGTATGCTCTAGGCCTTTCTGGGTTTTATTGAATAATGTTGTGTGGATATGGTAACCATGAGTCATGGTCCTTCACAATTTTAAGTATCCTAAGCATTTCTGAATCCTCAGATGGAGATTATGGCACATTTTTATTTTATTTATTTATTTTTATTTATTTATTTTTTATTTTTTTATTTTTTAATATTTATTTAGTTTTGAGAGACAGAGTGTGAGTGGGGAAGGGGCAGAGAGAGAGGGAGACACAGAATCTGAAGCAGATCCAGGCTCTGAGCTATCAGCACAGAGCCCAACGCAAGACTCAAACTCACAAACTGCGAGATCATGCCTTGAGTGAAAGTTGGACGCTTAACCGACTGACCTACCCAGGCGCCCCTGTCACATTTTTAAAGGTTAATTGTTCTTCATTATTTTGGTCTTCTGATCTACCCTTGGTGAAATGAATAACTTACTATTGAGTGTAAATTATTTATGAAACAAATACCACAGAAACCTGTATTTGCAAGGTTTTCCATTACTCTTGATGTTAAAGTTGTTTCAAATAATTCAACTATTATAATCTGTAACATAGAACAATACAGTCTAAAGTTCTGGAGCCCAATGCCTGGCGATGCTCTGGTGAGGAAGCAGGGAGAATCCCCAGGAGCAGGCAGCAGGATCTGAGGGGTCCATGTGTCAAACAGGGAGAAGTTGTTCCCCTGCTTGGAATGCATTTGGTAGAGGTCATATGGCCTCTCCACGGGCAAAGGCCCAGTGGAACCCAGAGAGCAGCCACATTTTCTGATATTGGCACAAAGATGCCAGAGTGCAGTGAAACCTGGTGCCAGCTGTGTGCTGTGATTTGCCATAACCTCTGAACCTCTGCAGCTGTGTGATCCCATGAATGTTTTCTGAGGCAAGCCGGCACCTACCATTGCTTAGTGAGACACTCCCACTAAGATAGTCGGTGGGGATCTAAACCCCGGGGGTTTCTGAAATGTGGGGTTTTGAAACACATGACCATCTGAGATAAAACTGGAGGGAGGTGCCAGCTGGCAGGTGGACAATTTGGATGCAGGCAGGGTTGAAGCAGGGAGTGGATGGAGACTTGAGACAAAGGAGGAGTGCTTGATCATGGGTTGGTGAGAGCCCGAAGTTCCTGTGCCAGAGACTACAGAGCTGGATGAAGCCATTTCCATGTGTTCTGCACATGTGCATGTATGTACACATGCATGTGCACCACACTGATCCACCCTACAAGCTAAGCAAAACCACCTAGTGGAGAATGGAGCTGTTACACCAAGCCCCACCCAAATGTGCCATCCAAGCACATGTCCTAGAAGACCAACACACGTCACTCGACCTGTTTATAGAGAGCTTCATAGTTTCAGTTTTAGGGGAAACTGGATGTAATGCCATTCGGGGTTCATTCTGATTTATTTATTTGTTCATTTTCTTTGCTTCTATTTTTGCTTAAATTGTTTTCTTTTTTTCTTTCTTTTCTCTTTCTTGGATACAGAAAAAAAATTTTATTTTTCTTTTATTTGTATTTTATTTTTAATTAAAATTTTTAAAAATTCTATTTCATTTTCTTTATTTCACTTTATTCTATTTTATTATATTTTTTTAAGTTTTAAAATTTTTCCTATTTTTCTTTTCTTTCCTTTTATTCTTAATTCTATCAAGCTTCTTTCAACAAGCAAACTGAAACACACCTAGGATCTAGATTCCTTTATTTGATTTTTTGTTTTGTTTTTAATTTTTTAATTTTTATATTGTATTAATTTTTTTCTTCCTCCAAAATGATGAAATGCAGTTTACCACAAAAGAAAGAACAGGAAGAACTGACAGCCAGGGGCTTAATCAACGAAGATACAAGCAAGATGTCTGAACTAGAATTTAGAGCCATGATTATAAGAATACTAACTGGGGTTGAAAAAAAGCAGAGAATCCCTTTCTGCAGAGATAAAAGAAGTAAAATCTAGTTAGGACGAAGTTAAAAACTTTATAACTGAGATGTAATCTCAAATGGATGCCACAATGGCAAGGATGAACAAAGCAAAGCAGCAAATCAGGGATATGGAAGATAAAATTATGGAGAAAAATGAAGCAGGAAAAAAAGAGGGAAACAAAGGTAAAAGAGCATGATACAAGATTTAGAGAACTCAGTGACTTATTAAAAAGGAATAACATCCGAATCAAAAGAGTCCCAGAAGATGAAGAGAGAGAAAAGGGGGCAGGAGGTTTATGTGAGCAAATTATAGCAGAAAACTGTCTTAATCTGGGGAAGGACACAGACATCAAAATCCAAGAAACACAGAGAACTCCCATTAGATTCAACAAAAACCGACCATCACCAAGCAATATCATAGTTAAATTCATGAAATACACAAACAAGGAAAGAATTTTGAAAGCAGTAAGGAAAAAAAAAGTTCTTAACCTATAAGGGATGACAGATCAGGTTCACAGTAGACCTATCCACAGAAACTTGGCAGGCCAGAAAGAAGTGGCAGGATATATTCAATGTGCTGAATGGAAAAAATATGCAGCTAAGAATTCTTTATTCAGCAAGGCTGTCATTCAGAATAGAAGGAGAAATAAAGAATTTACAAGACAAACAAAAACTAAAGGTATTCATGACCACTAAACCAGCACTGCAAGACATTTTAAGGGGGACTCCTTGAGTGGAAAAAAGGCAAACCAAAACAAAAAAGACCAAAAGCAACAAAGACTAGAAAGGGCCAGAGAGTCATCAGAAATACCAACTCTACAGGCAACACAATGGCGCTGAATTCATAACTTTCAGTGCTCACTCTAAATGTCAATGGACTAAATGCTCCAACCAAAAAACATAGGGTATCAAAATGGACAAGACAACAAGACCCACCTATATGCTGCTTACAAAAGACTCATTTTAGACCTAAAGTCACCTGCAGATTGAAAGTAAGGAGATGGAGAACCAACTATCATGATAATGGTCATTAAAAGAAAGCTGGAGTGGCCATACTTACATCAGAAAAACTAGATTTTAAAATAAAGACTGTAACAAGAGATTAAGAAAGGCATTATATCGTAATTAAGGGGTCTATCCACCAAGAAGACCTAACAATTGTAAATATTTATGCCCCCAATGTGAAGAAACCCAAATATATAAATCAATTGATCACAAACATAAAGAAACTCATTGATAATAATACATAATAGTAGGGGATGTCAACACCCCAATTACAACAATGGACAGATCATGTAAGCAGATAATCAACAAGGAGAGAGTGGTGAATGACACATTTGACCAGCAGGACTTAACAGATATATTCAGAACATTTCATCCTAACACAGCAGAATACAAATTTTTCTTGAGGAAACATGGAACATTCTCCAGAATTGACCACTTACTTGGTCACAAATCAGTCTTCAACAACTACACAAAGATCCAGACCATATCTTGCATATTTTCAGACCACAACACTATGAAACTCGAAATCAACCACAAGAAAAAATTTGGAAAGACCATGAATACTTGGAGATTAAAGAACAGTCTATTAAAGAATGAATGGGTTAACCAAGAAATAAAAAAGGACATTAAAAATTACATGGAAGCCAATGAAAATGAAAAAATGACAGCCAAAATGTCTGGGATGAGCAAAGGCAGTCATAAGGGGGAAGTATAGAGCAATCCAGGCCTTCCTAAAGAACGAAGAAAGGTCTTAAATACACAACTTAACCTTACACATAAAAGAGCTGGAAAAAGAAGAGCAAATAAAACCCCAAACCAGCAGCAAAAGGGGCATAATAAAGATTAGAGCAGAAATCAATGATATCAAAATCACAAAAACAGTAGAACAGATCAATGAAACCAGGAGCTGGTTCTTTGAAAGAATTAACAAAATTGATAAACCCCTAGCCAGATTGATCAAAAAGAGAAAGGAAAGGACCAAAATAAATAAAATCAGGAACTAAAGAGGAGAGATCACAACCCACACCACAGAAATACAAACAATAATAAGAGAATATTATGAGCAATTATATGCCAACAAATTGGGCAATCTGGAAGAAATGGACAAATTCCTAGAAACATATAAACTACCAAAACTGAAGCAGGAAGAAATAAAAAATTTGAACAGACTCATAAACAGTAAAGAAATTGAATCAGTAATCAAACATCTCCCAACAAATAAGAGTCCAGAGCTGGATCGCTTTCCAGGGGAATTCTACCAAACGTTTAAAGAAGATTTAACACCTATTCTGTTGAAGCTGTTACAAAAAATATAAATGGAAGAAAAACTTTTAAATTCATTCTATGATGACAACATTACTTCGATTCCAAAACCAGACAAAGACCTCACTAAAAAGGAGAACTACAGACCAATTTCCTTGATGAACATGTATGCAAAAATTCTCAACAAGATACTAGCAAACCGGATCCAACAATACATTAAAAGAATTATTCACCACGATCAGGTGGGATTTATTCCCAGGGTACAGGGATGGTTCAATATCCTCAAATCAACCAATGCAATACATCACATTAATACAAGAAAGGACAAGAACCACGTGATCTTTGCAATGGATGCAGTAAAAACATTTGACAAAACTCAGCATTCTTTCTTGATAAAAACCTTCAAGAAAATAGGTGTAGAAGGATCATACCTCAAGATCATAAAGGCCACATACAAAAAACCCACTACTAATACCATCCTCAATGGGGACGAACTGAGAGCTTTCCCCTAAGTTCAGGAACATGACAAGGATGTCTACTCTCACCACTGTTATTCAACATAATGTTGGAAATCCTATCCTCAGCAATAAGACAACACAAAGAAATAAAAGGCATCCAAATCAGCAAGAAGTAAGTCAAACTTTCACTCTTTGCAGACGACATTATATTCTGTGTAGAAAACCCAAAAGACTCCACCAAAAAAAAAAAATGCTAGAACTGATACATGAATTCAGCAAAGTCGCTGGATATAAAATCAATGTACAACAGTCAGTTGCATTTGTATACACCAGCAGAAAGAGAAATCAAAGAATTGATCCCATTTACAATTGCACCAAAACCCACAAAGTACCTAGGAAAACTTAACCAAAGAGGTGAAAAATCTATACAATGAAAACTATAGAAAGCTTCTGAAAGAAGTTGAAGAAGACACACACAAATGGAAAAACAGGGGCACCAGTGTGGCTCAGTCGGTTGAGTGTCTGATGTCAGCTCAAGTCATGATCTCGTGGTTAGTGGGTTTGAGCCCCACAATGGGCTCTGTGCTGACAGCACTGAGCCTGGAGCCTGCTTTGGATTCTGTGTCTCCCTCTCTCTGCCCATGCCCTGCTCTTGCTCTCTCTCTCTCTTTCTCTCTCTCTCAAAAGTAAACATTAAAAACAATGGAAAAACATTCCATGCTCATGGATTGGAAGAACAAATACTGTTAAAATGTCGATATTACCCAAAGCAATCTACGTATTCAATGCAATCCCTATCAAAATAACACCAGGATTCTTCACAGAGCTAGAACAAACAATCCTTAAACAAAAACAAACAAAAAACAAACAAACAAACAAACAAACAAAACCCAGAAAAGACCCCAAATAGCCAGAGCAACCCTGAAAAAGAAAACCAAAGCTAGAGGCAATTTTGTACTCAAACTGTATTACAAAGCTATAATCATCGAGACAGTATGGTACTGGCACAAAAACACACACATAGATCAATGGAACAGAATAGAAAAACCCAGAAATGGACCCACAAACGTGTGGCAACTAATCTTTGACAAAGCAGGAAAGAATATCCAATGGAAAATAGACAGTCTCTTCACCAATTGGTGTTGGGAAAACTGGACAGCAGCATGCAGAAGAGTGAAACTGCACCACTTCTTTACACAGTACACAAAAATAAACTCAAAATGGATGCTAGACCTAAATGTAAGACAGGAAGCCATCAAAATCCTGGAGGAGAGGGGCGCCTGGGTGGCGCAGTCGGTTAAGCATCCGACTTCAGCCAGGTCACGATCTCGCGGTCCATGAGTTCGAGCCCCGCGTCGGGCTCTGGGCTGATGGCTCAGAGCCTGGAGCCTGTTTCCGATTCTGTGTCTCCCTCTCTCTCTGCCCCTCCCCCGTTCATGCTCTGTCTCTCTCTGTCCCAAAAATAAATAAAAACGTTGAAAAAAAAATTTAAAAAAAAATCCTGGAGGAGAAAACAGGCAACAATCTCTTTGACATTGGCTGCAACACCTTCTTACTTGACATGCCTCTGGAGGCAAGGAAAACAAAAGCAAAAATGAACTATTAGGGCCTCATCAAGATAAAAAGCTTCTGCACAGCAAAGGAAACAATTGGCAAAATTAAAGGGCAACCGACGGAATGGGAGAAGATATTTGCAAATGACATATCAGAGGAAGGGTTAGTATCCAAAATCCATAAAGAGCTTATCAAACTCAACACCCAGAAAACAAAGAATCTAGTGAAGAAATGGGCAAAAGACATGAATAGACAATTTTCCAAAGAAGACATCCAGATGGCTAACAGACACATGAAAAAATGTTCAACATCACTCATCATCAGGGAAATACAGGGAAATACAAATCAAAACCGCAATGAGATACCACCTCACAACTGTCAGAATGGCTAAAATTAACAACTCAGGCAGTAACAGATGTTTCTCCATGAGGATGTGTAGAAAGAACGCTTTTGCATTGCTGGTGGGAATGCAAACCAGTGCAGCCACCCTGGAAAACAGTATGGAGGGTCCTCCAAAAATCAAAAATAGAACCACCCCATGATCCAGCAATTGCACTATTAGGTATTTATCCAAAGGATACAGGAGTAATGATTCAAAGAGGCACATGGACCCTAATGTTTATAACAGCACTATCAACAATAGCCAAAGTATGGAAAGCACCCAAATGTCCATTGACCGATGAATGGATAAAGAAGTTGTGGTATATGCATACAATGGAATATTACTGAACATTCAAAAAGAATGAAATTTTGCCATTTGCAACAATGTGGATGGAATTAGACTGTATTATGCTAAGCGAAATATGATTTCACTCATGTGGAATTTAAGATAGAAAACAGATGAACATAAGGGAAGGGAAGCAAAAATAATATAAAAACAGGGAGGGAGACAAACCATAAGAGACTCTTAAATACGGAGGAAAAACAGGGTTGCTCGTGGGGTATTGGGAAGGAATATGGGCTAAATGAGTGAGAGATATTAAGGAGGACACTTGCTGGGATGAGTACTGAGTGTTATGTGTAAGTGATGAATCACTAAATTCTATTCCTGAAATCATTATTACACTATACGTTAACTAACCTGGATTTAAATTTAAAAATGTATTTTAAAAAGTCACTTCAAATCATTCAGCTTTATAACCTGTAACATAGAACAATGGCATTCAACATACAGTCTTTTATTAAATGCTATTTTGTGAATCTTTTATTAAATGTTATTACCTCAAAGGATGTATGAATTTTAAGTGCCACGTCATGGTATAAAACAAATAAAACTCTGGTTAGTATACTTTGGATGTTTCTTACTGGACAGTTTTGTTAAAAGTACACTTTTCTACCTGCATTTAGATTGATGGTTGTCTGAAGCATTTATTTGGTACCGGGTATCTATAATCTGTATATGTGTTCTGAGAGTAACTTAGAGGCAAGAGGACTCTTGGTGGTGACTCTGAGGAAGGAGCAGGACGGATGAATTTGAGTGGGATGCTAGGTAAAGGGAAACACAGGGGTCATTCATTCGTCTTGACACAGTACATTTTCTTAAGCCATTCTGTTCCCCCTGGAACTTTGGGTTCTACATCCATCTCTTACTCTGTAATCTCAGGTTGCACAATTGGTATTTGTTGTATGTATTGAAATTATTGTTTTGGACAAGTTTCCCAGTTTATGTACTAACTGCCATTCACAATTATGTCTAGTGAGGTGGCTTTTGCACCTCAGTAAAGCACAAAACCATTTGCACCCATGTGTCTTATGTGGTATAATAGCCCTAATAAAGAGGAATTGGAGGGTCACAGCACCAAGAAGATTCTTGTAAAAGAACAAGATGGTTCAGAAAATCTAATTTCACTTACTGGTTCAAAAAGCATTGTGGAATGGATAGTGTCTTAGCTGTTATAACAAAAATACCACAAACGAGGTGGTTTATAAACAGCAAACATTTATTTCTCACAATTCTGGAGGTTGGGAAGTCCAATATCATGGTGCCAGCATATGCAACGTCTGGTGAGATCCAGCTCCCTAGAGGGACATCTTTTCACTGAAACCTCACATGGCAGAAGGGCAAGGTAGCCCTCTGGGATCTCTTTCATAAGAGCAGTAATCCCAATCATGAAGGCTCTGCCCTAATGCCCCGATCTCCCCGAAGCACCACCTGTCTACCCCATCACTTTGGAGACTGAGATTTCACCATCTGAATTTTGGAGGACACAAACATTCAGTCCACAGCAGATGGCAATAATGACTGTGTATCCTGACATCCTGCTGGTTTGAGAGAGTGCCCAAAATTCTTTTCATTTCTTCCCTGGAGCTTAAAAAAAGCTACGGTTACTCTGCATGTCGATCTGGGGACTGGAAGAGAAGCTTTGGTATCTAATGTCACTATGGAGAAATGTTAAGTTGCATGTAATTAGATCAGATTAGCATAAAATAGATTGATAATTTTTTATTTATTGAAGTTAATTTTCCATTGTGATGGTAAATATATCATTACAAAGAGAAAAAAAGAGATATAAAAATGCTAAAATAGAAAATTTAACTCTATCATCCAGATGCAACCAATTTAAATATTTTGTTATATTATCTTTTATTAAGATTTGACTTTTTGGGGCGCCTGGGTGGCGCAGTCGGTTAAGCGTCCGACTTCAGCCAGGTCACGATCTCACGGTCTGTGAGTTCGAGCCCCTCATCAGGCTCTGGGCTGATGGCTCAGAGCCTGGAGCCTGTTTCCGATTCTGTGTCTCCCTCTCTCTCTGCCCCTCCCCTGCTCATGCTCTGTCTCTCTCTGTCCCAAAAATAAATAAAAGTTGAAAAAAAAATTTTTTTTTAAATAAAAAAAAAAGATTTGACTTTTTAAAAAAATTTATGGCCATAAGGTATATACACGGATTTCATATAATGATTTAAATGGTATTATGAATAGGAGTGCCTGGGTGGCTCAGTCAGTTAAACAGCCAATTTTGGCCCAGGTTATAATCTCACCACCTGGGTAATGTAAATAACCTAAACTTGGATTGTGGTAACGATTATGTATCTCTGTGTATTTACAAAAAATGTTGTGTTATACCTAAGAATGATTTTCTTTTTGGTAAGTAAGTATCTTAATGAATCTATTTAAAAGTAGTAGAACAATAAGTTCTCTGTTAAAATTGCCTTTTAATTTCCAAAATGGCAGATTTTAACTATTGTGAAACTCCCTGTCTCACTTCCATGTGACTAGAGACTGGAGCCAATGTCTAATGAGACTTTTATAAGAAATAAGTCAGAGAACATGGGGAAAATGCCTGATACAGATTTTGTAGGGAAAACTCACTCAATGATTAAGAATTCACTTTCACTAATAGGCAATAACTTTCGCTCGCCCAGAGAAAGATCCTGAAAAGCACTGACATCTGATTTTTCTGACCATCTTACCCTTATTTTCTGATATGGTGCCTAACACATAGTAGGGTTTTATGTAATGTAATTGAATAAAAATAAAAAAGAACACATGTATAAATATACTATATTTACTGAAGGAACTATTTTAGAAGCTTCTATAAAGAAAAAGGCCATGCCACTAGGTGAACATATTTTTATATTCCCATGGAAAATATTGCCTTCATTTTAGAAAAAGACTTTAATAAAGATAAAATAATTTAACTCTTTTGGGTGAAATATTTAGGGTTCTAAATTGTGTTAAGTTTTATGTTATTAAATATATATGTAAGATATTAGCTTTCTAAAATGTCATTGAATAATCAAACATGGAGAATCAAAATCCTAAAATTATGAAACATGGGTTTAGCAACAATTTTGAACATCCTATACTCAAGCTTGTGTTCCATAAGAGGATTTACCTGATTATCTGTGAATTTAAGGCACTGATTGAGAAGACTCTACTAATTCTTTTTTTTTTTTTAATTTTTTAATGTTTTATTTATTTTTGAGAGAAGAGAGAGTACAAGCAGGGGAGGGGCAGAGAGAGAGGGAGACACAGAATCGAAGCAGGCTTCAGGCTCTGAGCTGTCAGCACAGAGCCTGATGTGGGGCTCAAACCCACCAGCGGTGAGATCATGACCTGAGCCAAAGTCGGACACTTAACCAACTGAGCCACCCCGGTGCCTGAAGCCTCTACTAATTTTAATAGTAGAATCCACTGCAAAGTGAGAATCACCTTAGAGCCACATGGATGGATGTATAGCTTCCTTAATATTCAGCAAACACCATAATGATCAAATATAAATTTTTCACAAAGAAGGCTGTACAGAAAGAAAGAGAAGGAGAAAAGGAAATCATTAAAATATCATGTTATGAGGGCGCCTGGGTGGCTCCATTGGTTAAGTGTCCAACTCTGGTTCACGATCTCACGGTTCTGGGTTCCTGCCCGGCATCGGGCTCTGTGCTGACAGCACAGAGCCTGGAGCCTTCTTCAGATTCTGTGTCTCCCTCTCTCTGTGCCCCTCCTCCATTTGAATTCTCTCTCTCTCTCTCAAAAATAAATAAACACTAAAAAAAAAAATTAAAATATCATGTTATGCTCCCTGGTACCTAAGTGCTTCCCAGTGAGAAGGATTTTGAGCCTGGGACAGGATGGAGAATTTGTGCTCCACTTCTACAAGCAGCTGGACCACATTTGTACCCTGACCTTGCGTGTCACCTCTTGTGGGGATAACTGACGCCTCCTATTTTTTCAGTTCTGACTCATTGTTTTTTTTTTTAATTTTATTTATTTATTTTGAGAGAGAAAGGGAGAGAGAGAGAGAATTCTAAGCAGGCTCTGCACTGCCACAGCAGAGCCCAACCGGTGCTCGAACTCATGAACTATGAGATCCTGACCTGAGCCAAAACCAAGAGTCAGACCTTTAATGGACTGAACCCCCCAGGTGGTCCGAGTTCTGACTCATTCCTGGAGCTTGCTCATACCTAAGAAGAGGATTAGGGATTGTGTTTGTAGTCCTTGAGATGGAGGCAGAAATTTGAGGATTACGATTGCAACAATTTTCTGAGAGGAAGAACTTGTGAGAAAATGGGAAGGAGGCAGGAAGGCTGGCAGAAATGTCACACCACAGCTCTTCAAAGTGAAGGAAAGAGGGAAGAAGTTTGGTAGAAGTGTCCTAGGCTGTCCGGTAGTCTCAGGAAGGTTTGAAATATCTTGGGGATTCAGTAGAGCATCAGAGGAATCTCCTTCTAGAATGACTGGCCCATTGGGATTGATTTCCGAGAATATCAGAGCACAGCAATAGGGTCCTATATCAATTACACTTCCTGAAACTGGTGGTCTGCAGGACTGATTCTCAGGGCGTTACCAAGATTTACGTGCAGCCTCAGGCTTCCTGTGTTACAACCTATTGGTCACTAGTTTGTCATTAGTAAATTATAATAAAACTAATTAAGTCAGATTAATGGATTTGCAGAATATTCAGCAGGATTACATTGAGAGCTCTAATGCAATACTCCTTTTCGTAAATTAGAACTTTAGGGAAAGGTGCATGTGCCTGCTATACACCTTCTACAGACTTACTAGTTATTCGGTATATATGTTGTGCTTACAATATCAGCACCACAGATTTTCCTATTCTTTTGAAATGGTTTCTTCATTACTTTGGAAGAGAAAATATTTACTGTCCTATCCTTACATCTTTTCACTGCAGAAAACACACTTACTGTAGTTAAGTTTGGCCATTGGTTGCACAGATTGGCTCAATTTTCCCAGTATAAGACTGTGGTGCAATTTTATACAGAACTTACACAGAATACAAAGAGTTTGGCTATAAAATGTTGAAAGACAACATACAATGCATTAGATAATGAACATCTGGATAAAATGTTCTTTAATTCTAACATGAAATGCCACATATCCGCATGGCATAAATATATTCCATAGGTAAGTTTAACCTCAATGGAACCACTACCCACTTGAAATTTAAGATATTATTGGTATTTTTAATGACTCTCCTATTTATACAAAAAAAGGCCATGCAATGTTGATGAATTAACCAAACACCCTCCCTCTCCTCCTAATTCGCAGCTCCATCATTCCATCACACCCAAATAAATCTAGAAACAGTATTTTCTATTTTTTATTACCATGTCTTTTCCATAATTTCACTACACACACACACACACACACACACACACACACACAATTTGGTGAGTTTTTTCACAGTTTTGGTAATTTACATAAAGAAAACAGTATTTTGTAGTCTTGTATGACCTACATTTTATACTTTCCTGTGACCTTTAACTATTCTGATATTTAGAGCTGCAATTCCTTTTTTTTTTTTGTTTAACCATACATTCCACTATGTAGATATATGAAAATGAGCTTTTTAGAATGGATAATTGGTTTGGCTCTCTCTCTTTTTTTCCCTTTCGTTTTGCTAGGATAAACATTTCTACTCTTTATTAATTTCTCTCAGATGCTTGCCTGCAATAAGATTGATGCCCCAAAACAAAATTTTTAGGCAATAAGATATGTACATTTTCGTCATGTCAAGATAACATCAGATGATTTTTTATTGTTGGTAAGATATAATTTTTTAAAAGTAGTGTATTAATAATACAGATTTTGGGGGCACCTGGGTGGCTCAGTCGGTTGAGCGTCCAACTTTGGCTCAGGTCACGATCTCGCGGTCCGTGAGTTCAAGCCCCGCATCGGCTCTGGGCTGATGGCTCAGAGCCTGGAGCCTGCTTCTGATTCTGTGTCTCCCTCTCTCTCTGCCCCTCCCCCGTTCATGCTCTGTCTCAAAAATAAATAAATGTTTTAAAAAAATGAAAAAAATAATAATACAGATTTTTACTTTTTGAAGACTCATTCTGTTTGTACATTTTTCTAGTGAACTTTGTTGGTGAAATTTACAATATAAAAAAGTTAATAGTTTGTCTTTTTTTAACTTCCTAAAAGAGTCAGTATTACCTTACCTTATTTTTATGTTTTTGTAGAAGTGGAAAAGAAGCTTCTGCAAAAAGAAAAACAACACATAGATAAAAATGATATAAAAAGAAAGTGAAAAAGCATAGTCTCTGGTAGTAAGTGATCACATCTCTTAGTAGCAGAAATGTATGAAATTTGACAAGTAATGTGATGTGCCTTCATGGAAGCAGTAAAACACTAAATTCACAAAATAAAACAAATCAAGAAATAATTTTTTAATTCCCAAATTAATTTTACTCTGCATGTATTATTTTTCAGTTATTCCCAGTGCCTTACTTTAGAGATATGACTGTTTTTTCACCCTTACTTATTGTTGAGATTCTAGTCAAAGAGAACAATCCTTTGGATAAGTCACTTAAATATGAAGAAGTTAACTGACGCTTCGTTAATCAGTTATTTGTTTTAATTGTGTGCCTCTATCCAATACATTACAGACTACCTTATTCTGGAATTCTTGGGCCACCATAAGCTTTCAGGAGGATAACTTGATGCCAAGGTTATCAATGAGTTCCCTCCTTACACAAGGCTTTGAAAGAAGGGACTCAGAGCTGAGCTGGCAAACCGCAAATAAGATTGTCAAGGAATACCAAGTCTAGAAGTGACCATTTCTCCTCACAATTTGGGCTTACCAATAGAATATGAGTCCCAAAAAGGAAAAAATAATTTAGTTAAAATTCTTGGTTATAGCTGAACAAAGACCTGAAACCAAGTGTCCATTTGAACCCACCACTGTGTCTCCACTTCTCTAGTGTGGAAACCGAGAAAAAAGAATCCATGGACACAATTTAAAAAGGCATCTGGAGGGATGCCTGGGTGGCTCAGTTGGTTAAGCATCCAACTCTTTATTTTGGCTTAAGTCATGATCTCACATTGTGGGATTGAGCCCCTCATCTGGTTCCATGTTGGGCAGGCTCCCTGCTTAAGATTGTCTCTCTCCTTTTGATTCTCCCCTGCTCGCTCGCTCTCTCCCTTTCCCAAAATAAATAAGCATTCAAAACACACTCAGTTTCACTTTACCAGGTCAAGTATTACAAATCCAATAAAATCAGTTATGGTAGTTATTCAGTTTTGGGGATATGTGAAGTGTTTCACCAAGGACTAGAAAATTTACTCACCACAACAAAGAAGAAATGCAAAGAAAATGGTGAAAATAGCTTTGATCCATGATGAGAAGAAAACATTTTATCAAATCTGTGAATGAAAGCTTTAGAATTGGTTTATAACTCATGAGCAGGGACACATCCTGAATTTTCTAACAGACTCCACAGTCCACACATGATAAATTTCTTATTGGTAAATGAACCCTTCCAATCCCCTAGATTCCTAATTTAGGTGAAAGATTTCCTTTTTATTTTTCCAAACCTTTAGATTCAAGGAGACATAACATGCTACCTGAAGGCTCCATAGATACCTGAGAAAAAGCCTAGGACAAATTCCTGTTTTCACTTGGAAGAAGGGTCTGCTTACTTTTCAAATTCTTAGGTTAGCCCATAAGGAACCTGACTACATTTAAGGGGGCATGTACATTTGGAGCAGTCCTCACAATGGTGCTATACATCTGGGCTAGTGCCCTATATGCCCCACCTGACCTACCTGACACTGAGAGATGATGGAGAGCGAAGTCAACAGTTCTTGAAACTGACTCTCTGGTTCACCTTGGCGCCTTAATCTCTCCTACCCAGCTAAATCACTTTTATCGATATGTAAATGAGGAGCTTAATGGGGGAAGACAGAAGGCCCAAGGCAGACAAAACCCAGAGGTGTTCCGTGTCCTCCCTGGGGTCTGTAAAGGAAGTCAGGAGCGATACTTCTCATGTATCTTCCCTTACCAGGCGGCTTGGGGACAACTCAGTCTGTTGAAACCAGAATTATGGAAAGAGACACAGTAAGAGAACTTTTTATAGATTCTAAAATAGAGAAGGTAATGGGAAAGCTTCCCAAGCAATTGCGTTGGGAAGAAACAAGAAAACTTAAGCAAGAAAAGTTTTGCCGACTATAGTAATGCACTTAGATCCTCAGTGGCTTTCAATACCAGAATTGAATTATACCCGATTGGAAATCGATACTGACATCAGTATCACCACCAAGAATATAGAGCAAGTGTTTGTAGATGAGGCCTGGGCAATGGTATGTTGTGAAAGTTCCCAGATGAGTCACCAGACCAGTTAACTTGTGCAAGCTTGGGCCAGAGCATAGGGTGTGAACTCTGGGGATAGGAAAAAGCAAATGCTGGGGAGCTAAACTGAGAACAGATGAGGCAATGCTTAAATCTGATGTTCAGTAATTTCTTTATTGCATAGGTGATTGAAGACACTGGTAGCTTGTCAAGTAAGGGAGATATTTTATCAAATTATCTCCTTCCTAACTAATCCGCTTCTACAGTCTGAATCTTTGAAAGAGTTTTGGCAGTTGAAAGATCTGAGTACTGATTCCATGTACCCTTACCAAGCTTGATTCAATTTTTGGCTTTCTAATATACAGTTTTCCCATTCCAAACGTGCGAATAATTGTTCCTCTTAAGCATTATACATAAAATATTTTAGTTGCCTGTATTTACGGTGTATAGTTGTCATTTTGATCCTACCTGCTCTTTTTCAGTGAAGAAACCCAGGACATGGAAAGAAACATTTAAGGTTAGTTCCATGTCACTTTAATCGAAAAACTCATATATAATAAAAGGAGCATAAAAATTTTGTGTGTGTGTGTGTGACCAATAAAACAAGCTTTTTTTTTTTTTCTTTTTTTCTCAACGTTTTTATTTATTTTTGGGACAGAGAGAGACAGAACATGAACGGGGGAGGGGCAGAGAGAGAGGGAGACACAGAATCGGAAACAGGCTCCAGGCTCTGAGCCATCAGCCCAGAGCCCCACGCGGGGCTCGAACTCACGGACCGCGAGATCGTGACCTGGCTGAAGTCGGACGCTTAACCGACTGCGCCACCCAGACGCCCCTAAAACAAGCTTTTCATTTAAAATTGTGCAGAGTTTGGGGCGCCTGGGTGGCTCAGTCAGTTGAGCAACTGACTTCAGTTCAGGTCATGATCTCACAGCTGGTGAGTTTGAGCCCCACATCGGGCTCTGTGCTGACAGCTCAGAGCCTGGAGCCTGCTTCAGATTCTGTGTCTCCCTCTCTCTCTGCCCCTCCCCCACTCATGCTCTGTCTCTGTCTCAGAAATAAGTAAACATTAAAAAAAATTAAAAATTGTGCAGAGTTTAATATGATCTTTCTAAAGAGGCACCTGGTTACAATAAATATTCCCTTAATATTAGCTCTTGGTATGGTTTCTAAATGTGCTGCTGAAAAAAATTACACTCAGGAAATATCATCAGTCAAAAAATTTAATAAAAAATGTGTTTAAGCTTTCCTTAGATGTTCAAATCGACATATCTGATTTTCATAAAAAATATATATTTCAGAAATTTCCATAATCTAGTGGGCTGTATCTGATGGGAAAAAGGTATGTCAAAGAATTTGTAATGACATCTAATCTAAAGATATAGTATATTTTAAATAGAGAATATGAACAAGAGCAAAGTATGTTATTATAAATGTTTTGAGAAAAAACATAACAGTATGTGTGTGTATGTATACACACATATCAATGGAATAGAATATACATATTGAACACATATGCATAGTGAATATACATAGCCACCAATACCACACTGCCTTGGTCATTTTATCTATATAATAGTATAGACTAGGGGCACCTGGGTGGCTCAGTTGGTTAAGCATCCGACTTCAGCTCAGGTCATGATCTCACAGTCTGTGAGTTCAAGCCCCGCATCAGGCTCTGTGCTGACAGCTCAGAGTCTGGAGCCTGCTTCAGATTCTGTGTCTCCCTCTCTCTCTGCCTCTCCCCTGCTCATGCTCTGTCTCTCTCTGTCTCAAAAATAAATGAAAAAAAACATTTTAAAATGTTTAAAAAATAGTATAGACTAAGACTCAAAATCAGCTATGACTTTTCCAAATTGTTTCTTCGACCTGTTTAAGCAATTCTAGCTCTTTGTAATTCCATATAAATTTTAAGATATACTTGATTTTATCTTCAAAAAATCTCGTTGGGATTTTAACAGATTTTTTTTTATTATGTAAGTCACTTCAGAAAAAAATTGGCATCTTTAGTATTTTAAGCTTTCCAATCATAAATGCCATATGTTTATTTATTTACATTTTCTTATAGGTGTCATAAGTTCAATGAATTGGTATAGGGCAAACAACATTTTTGTGACATTTAGATTTTTCTAGACCTGGAAAGTGTCAAGTTGAGTTATAGTGCCCTTGCCTAGATACATCTGTATTGATGGCTGGTTGCCTGTAGCATCTTTTAAAGCATGGTATATGGTCTTTGTATAGGTATCTTGAAAGTAACTAAAAATGAGAGGAAGTTGGGAAGTGAACAAAGAGCCAGATAGAAGCTAGGTACGGGAAGAGTGGAAAGGCTGTTTCCTTGATTTTGGCCATAAGATACTTGTCTTTAGCCAAACTGTGCCTCCATCAACATGGGTTCCACAATCAACCGATACCCTGTGGTCAATAATGGCCATCTCTATAAAACAACTTTCCACAAGGAGATGAAAGAAAAATGTTCATTTCCAAACTCCTTCAGACCCATCCATGAATGTCTCTATAAAGATACCTAGCTTCCTACATTTTGGGGACACAGTTCATTTTAAGAGTTTAAGCTCTTTGGTGGTAACCAGAATGGTGCCCTATGCACAGGTAATTCATTAGTATTTGGATAAATGGGAAATATTAATTTGGGCAGGAGTTCCATTAGTTTTGTGCTAACCAAGTGGCATTTACAATTTTGAATGATGGGGAGACTTTGGTAACAATCACCAAAACACAAAAGTACTTTGTAATACGTGCCCTGTAGAGTTTGTCGGAAGAGCAGGAACCAAGCAGCATTAGGATGTTTATAAAGGAACAAGCAGGTTCAGAACAGCCAAGATTGATATGTTCATATAGTAGCTCAGAAAGCATTGTGGGATGTATAGTGATCATTGCTGTACGTGAAGCTATTCAGCTTGGGTACCCAGAACGCTTTCTATTCTTTCCTGGATCTTAATAAAGCCCAGTCTGACTCAAAATATCAACCTGGGAAACAGAGGAAACATTTTGGTATCTATCATTGGAAATGTTAAGATAGGTAAAATTAGGTTATTTAGCATTGCAAGCCTTTAGATATTTTGTTGCTTTGTTGAGGATTATTTTTCCCTTATGATAATAAATACATGTTTCTTATTAAGATGAAAGACTCAGAAAGTTAGACAAGTAAACATATAATTCCAACACAACAACTTTTACATTTGGTATATTCTAATAATTTTTGTTTATATTTTAATTAAAACCATAGTGTATATATACAAATTTAATATTCTGATAAAGTGCATTTTAAGTATTTTAAAAGGAATAATGCACTCCCCATAATGGCTGTAATAGGAACTCTGAACAAGAGTTTCTGATTCTTTGGGAAAGAGAAGATCCCAGTTATATCTACTTGTTGTAAATACCCAAGTAATATGATATTTGGAAATTAACTTTTACTTCCAATTTTTTTTCCTTATAGTTACCAAAAGTATGCATTTGCATTAGCCCACTATTCAGCCAAAGGTATAAAGGGCATTTTAATAAAAATAATACCACTTAACATTCTATTAAGCAAAATATTTAGGATTTTAATTTGATTAAGTTATATGTTATCAAATATACAATTAATATATTACTTTTTCAAGCTATCATTGAATAATTGAACATAGAGAATAAAAACCCTGAAATCCCAGGATCTTAGAGTTGGAAAAAACCTTGAAGGTCCAATATTCCATCTTGTTTTCAATAGAAGGATTCACCTGGGGTTTCCTAGGAATTTAAGACCCTGATTGCAAAAAACTCTAATTGGCTATAGAATCTACTGCAAAATGGTATTATGATAAAATCCCTACAACTATATATAACTCCATCAAAAGTCAGCATTCACCATAATGAGCCAATTTAATTTTGTCACCACTTTGTAGAAAGAGAAAGAAAAAAGAAATTATTAAAAGAAATGCACAAAGTGCTTCTTCATGAAGTCTGGAACGTGGACTCCAGGGAGATATAATACTCCACTTCTAGAAACTGCTGGGTCCCACCTGCTCCCAAGCCTGCAGGTCTTTGCAGTGAGGATATTGACTTTTTTTACTTGCCCAGCCCTGCCCTCAGGCTGGGAACCTACTCTTGGCTGAGAAAGAAAAGGAATAGGGATTGTGAGAGTGGTTCTTTAGAAACAGATGGCCATTGGAATTGCAAAGGCAAGGTTTTAGAAGAAGAAACATCTCTGAGGAAAAAAAAAAAATGGGCACAAGGTTGGAAAGCCTGGCAGAGCCATTAGACCACAAATTCCTTCAGAGTAAAGGAGAAAGGGAAGGAAGTTTTGGTGCAAGTGTCCTAGAATGCCCTACAGTCTGAGGAAGGTTTGAAAAGTTCCCATGACGTTCAAGGGACAAAATTGACTATCAGAGGAGTTTCTTTCCAGCATGGGCTCATTTGATGGATTTTAGAATATAATAGAGATCTACTGATAAACATCAGAGCTTTGGAATTATGTCATAGTTGTTGCAAATCTGTCATTAATAATAAATTAATTGCTTTATATGCTTGCAGAACACCCAGCATGACCATGGTCTGAGAGCTCAAACAGAAAATGACTTCTAGAAATGAGAATTTCAGGGTGCCCGCGTGGCTCAGTCAGTTAAGCATCTGAGTCTTGATTTCTGCTCAGGTCATGATCTAAGGTTGGTGAGATCCAGCCCCGTGTCAGGCTCTGCAGTGACAGTACATAGCCTGCTTGGGATTCTCTCTCTCTCCCTCCCTCTCGGCCCCTCCTTCGCTCAGGTGCACACACGCATCCACACTCTCTCTCTCTCTCTCCTTCTCAAGATAAAAAATTAAAACTTAAAAAAGAAGAAATGAGAATTTCAAGGAAAGACACAAGTGTGTTCCCTTGCCTTTTACAGAAATATGAGTTATTTTCTGTGTATTCTTTGTTCAGAGTATCAGCAACATGGATATAGTAAGATTTTGTAATTAGTTTTTTATTCCTTAGAAAGCATATATTTACTACTTTGGTCTTACTTTTTGGCAAGGCAGAAAGCACATTTGTTGCAATGAGTTTGGCCATTGGTTGCACAGACCGGACGATATTCTTTGGTGCAAATTTGCGCAGGATTATCATACACTGCACAGAATGACTGTGACACAGAAAAACAACATAAACTTATTGGATAACAAACATTGAATAAAATGCATTTTTATGTGAAATGCCATACATACAAAATAGGGTAAATAAAATCAATATATAGGTTAGGGGAACAAAGACAAATATCTGTGTACATACAACTCAGTAAAAATATTTTTTAAATTACCACTTTTTAAAAATATCTAAGTCCTCTACTACGAAAAAGGCCAAGTTATTGGCATAAGTATTTTTATAATGTAGCAAATCCAAACCCACACTCATGACCTTCCCCTGCAGATCATATCTCCTTCACCCCTCCTTACCAGAGGAAATCACCAAAATGACTTTTCTGTTCATTATTTCCACGTTACACTGTAATTTCACTCCATATCAACATATACATTTACTAAATATAAATATTTATACATTTCATATTTATCTATTCATAAACATGTTTAGTTTAGGATATCTTAGTAATTTATACAAAGAAAAGAATACCATATATATTCTTATATGACTTGTTTTTTACACTCCTTTGTGATCTTAAATATAGTGATATCATTGTTCACCTATTTTCATCTCTATGTAACATTCCACCATGAAAATGGATGAAGTCTTTATTTTTTAACATTAAATTAATCATTTGGTGGATCATTTTTTTTAATTTGTTTTATGAGGATGAATAATTCTACTTTAATATGCTTTTCTCTTTCTCATATTCTTGTGCACAACAGTATCTTAATGGCAATGAATAGGATCTTGGGGTACAGGATACATGTTTTACCATCTTACATAATAATGTAGATTATGGCGAATGGTTTTATATCACTGGCTAGATTCTATTTCTTGAACTTGGTATAATAAAAATATATATATATTTTTTGTACTTTTGAAGTCTCATTCTATTGTATATTTGGTAAATTTTGTGTTAAAGTTTTCAATAAAATAAGGTTAAAATTTTATTTATTTATTTTTTTACTTCCAAATCAATCAGTAATTACTTACTGAAGACTTGAAAGTGATTGATTTTATAAAGGCATTTACTGCAACCAAAGCAAAGAAAAAAAGGTTAAAAAGTAAGAAAAAAAAAAAAAAACATAGTCTCTGGAGAGAAATACCCAAATCTATTTGCAGCAGAAATTGATGTAAATTGCCTACTTATTGCATTTAATAAGTTAGAATTTTGTGGCAATAGTTAAAAAAATATTTTTTAATGAGCCAAATCTTTTAAAAATTTAATTCCTAAGTTCATCTACCTATGTGGAAAACCAGTGTGTATACTATTTTTAAATAACTCTTCATACTTTGCTTGAAGTTATTATTTTTTATTTTAAATGAGCTATCATAGGGTCAAGGAAGAAAATGCTCTGCATGCATTACTTAAGTAGGAAAAAATTAATCAGTACTTTGCCCTTTGGGGGGTGTTCCAAATGATACCTCAAAACTACCTTATTCTGGAGGTGCCTGGGTGGCTCAGTCGGTTGAGGGTCCTACTTCAGCTCAGGTCATGATCTCACAGTCCATGGGTTCAAGCTCTGCATCAAGCTCTGTGCTGACAGCTCAGAGCCTGGAGCCTCTTCAGATTCTGTGTCTCCCTCTGTTTCTGCCCCTCCCTTGCTCACTCTCTCTCTCTCTCTCAAAAATAAAGAAACATAAAAAATATTTTTAAAAAAATTAAAAAATTAAAAAAAAAAAAACCTACCTTATTCTGAAATTCATGGACAACCTTGATCTTCATAGGTAGATAAGTTGTCAGAAAAAGAATCAATGAGTTGTCTTCTATGCAGAACCTTAACGTTAATGGATTTAGAGCTGGCAAACAACAAATCAGATTGTCAAGGAATGTCAGCCCTAGAAGACATCATTCTCCCCACATTTTGCACTTAACCATCATGAAATCTGGTCCCAAACATGAAAAAGGATTTCATTGGAGTTCTTGAGCTACAGATGAACAAAAACTTAAAAACTACTGCTTATTCTTTTTTTTATTAAAAAAAATTTTTTTTAATGTTTATTTTTTTTTTGAGAGAGAGGCAGACAGAGACAGAGTGCAAGCAGCGGAGGGACAGAGAGAGACAGAGAGGGAGACACAGAATCCGAAACAGGCTTCAGGCTCTGAGCTGTCAGCATAGAGCCCAATGCGGGGCTTGAACTCATGAACTGTGAGGCCATGACCTGAGTCCAAGTCGGATGCTCAATCGATTGAGCTACCTAGATGCCCCAAAACTACTGCCTATTCCAATCTGCCATTCCATTGCAACTTCTCTAATGTGGGAAATGAGAATAATAAAGGGCATTTGGATCATGTGTGTGCCTCTCTCATTTTACTGGTTTACAAATTCCAAACTCCATAAAATCAGTTCCGCTTTTCCAAAATTATAACAGTTGATTCCTGCATTTTCACCCAGGAATAAAAATTTATTCCCCAGAATAAAAAGGAATTACCAAGGCAATGATGAAGAAAGCTGTGATTCTTGATGACAAGAGAGACATTTTATCAAGTCTGTGGAAGAAACCTTTAGAAATGTTCATCACATTGATACATGCTAAATTGGATACACCAAAAGAATCCAGAACCCAGTTCTCAAAAGTTTCTTACTTCTAAAAGAAATGCTCCAACCTCCTATATGACTATTCCCTTTTAGCTTTCTACAACCTTATGATTCAATAAAACATAAAGTCTTATCACCGGAACCCTCCTGCCCCTTACCTGAAAGATATACAAGAGAGCCCAGAAAAATAACCATTAGCAAAATGCCTGATTATTCTCCCAAGTTGCAGTCAGCCCAGAGAAGCCTGGTTGCATTTTTTAAAACTGCAAAGTTGAATCTTGGTTATTTTTCTCAGGAAACAGGGACGGTTATCTCTGGAAAGACTGACCTGGGGCAATCCTCACAGTAGTGGGACACAACAGGGCCACCTCCCTAGATCCCCCACCTGACCCACCTGACATGGAAAGATAATAGGGAGTGATGTCAACAGCTCTGAAGACTGTGACTACCTTGTTCACCCTTCTTTCTCAGCCATCCCCTTCTAGCTAAGTCTCTTATTTGTCTGCTGGTGAGGAGATGGATGGGGTGAGATTGATGGCCCAGGGCAAATAAGACACAGAGATATTCTTGTCCTCCCTCAGGGCTGTAAAGTAGGTCTTGAGAGATGCCTCATACTTATTTCTCAATAGATCTTCCCTCAGCATGAGGTATGGGGACAATTTGATCTAATGTACCAGAGGTATGGGGAAGGGTCATAGATCCTAAGATAGAGAAGATACGTGAAACCTTTCCAAGTAGGTGAGTTGAAAAAGGGTTAAGAGGATCAAGCAGGAAAAAAGAAGAATTTGGGAATGATAATTAGACAATTAGGGACCTAAGAATTTAATATTTTTTAAAAACTACAGGCATATTAGAATTACCTGGGAAACTCCTAGAGTATGAATACCCTTTCCTGCAATCAAAATGGTGAATTGATTGTTAGTAGATGAGTCCTGGGCATTAGTACATTGTAAAAGCTCCCAGATGAGTTTCAAGGACAGCCAGGTTTGAGGTTGCTTGTCAAGAGGGCAGGATCCAAATATGTTTTTACAGCTGAGATATAATTGACATATAGGATTGTGTAAACTTAAGATAGGCAACATGTTGATTTGATACATTAACATATTGCATTATGATTACTAATGCAGTATTAGCTAACACAGCTATCATCACTTAAATATCTTTCTTCTCCTTCTCCTTCTTCTCCTCCTCCTCCTCCTTCTCCCCCTCCTTTTCTTTCTTCTTCCTTGTAGTCAGAACAATTAAGATCTAGTCTCCTAGCAGCTTTAAAGCTTATAAAACAGTATTATTGACTAGACTAACTGTCCTGTGCATTAGGTCTCCAGAACTCACGTTTTTTTGAGCAGGAGAGAGAGAAATCTGGGAAATAAGGTCAAAACAGGATGAGACAATGCCTTAAATTATATGATAAAAATGTGTCATTTCCATCAGAGATATTTGAGGGACACTGGAGGCTTGTAAAGAAGACGGAGAGATTTATTCATTGTTTTTTTCTCCTTTATTAACTAATCTTTAATCTGACTCAATGGAAAGAGTTTTGGCAGTTGAAACACCAGAGCACAAATCCCACCTATTACTGAGTGACTCAATATTCAATCATAAGGTTTGGATCCATGATGTTGTTTATACGAGAAGTGTAGTATCTGTTTCATATATTCGTGATGAATAGGGATAGAACATTTAAATTACCTGCACTTAAATTGTGTGTTTGGTAGACATTTGCCACCTTAATCATATCTGCTATATTTAGCACTAAGAAAGCCCAGGAATTAGAAATAAACTTTGAGGGAACCCTGAGTGGCTCAATCAGTTAAGTGTCCAACTTCGGCTCAAGTCATGATCTTATGGTTCCTGAGTTCAAGCCCCGCATTGGGCTGCTGTCAGCACAGAGCCTGCTTTGGATCCTCTGTCCCACTCCCTCTCTGCCCCTACTCACTCTCTCTCTCACTCTCCCAAAAATAAATAAACACTAAAAAAATGCCAAGAGTAAGAGTTAAATGTGCCAATTTGTAAACAAAAAGAAAGAAAGAAACTTTGAGACTAGTAATGTTTTGTGCCAATTTAATTGAAGGACCCACATCTCACAAATAAAGAAAATACTCCTTTATTATAGTAAAGTGGAAGTTATGCTTACACCAGCTCTTTGAATTATTTATTCACCTAGACACCACCAAAAATGCCTGTGGAAGATCAGGCTCTCTGGTGCAGGGTATTTGGGGCAAAAACAAACTGAGTCTTAGAGCTGATGCTGCAGGCAAGATGTTTATACTGAATACAATGGCTCCCTTCTTCTCTGTATTTGTCAGCAGGGATTAGGATCAGGACTTCTCAGCAGAAAGCTTGCAGGACAGAAGACAGTGGATGATAAATTTAAGGTATGAAAGAAAAAAAAACCCTGCTAAGTAAGAATTCTGTATCTGGCAAAATTGTCCTTTGAAAATGAGGGAGAAATTAAGACATTCCTAGAAAAACAAAACATGAAGGTGTTCATCACCTTTTAGGTAGCTACCCTACCAAAAGACAAACAAACAAACAAACAAACAAACAAACAAACTGTGATGAAGAGAGACTTTCAATTTGAAGTGAAAGGCCAGTAGACAAGAACTCAAAATGATATGAAAAAGTTCTCCAGGAAACATAAAACTTGACTGGAATACGTGGACAATTATAAAACCTCATATTACTTTAATTTTGGTCCATACATCCACTGTTCATCCTTTGTATAGGATTGAAAAGGCTAGAGCATTAAAATTAATTTTAAATATATGTTAGTTGAAAAACTATCTAAGAAAGGTATAATTGTGACATCCATAAAATAAAGTGAGGGAGCAGAGCTGCCGTGAAGTAAACTTTATGCAATTGAAGTTAAGTAGTTATCCATTTGAAATAGATTGTTATAACAATAGTATATTTAAGTAGGTTGAATACTTGGGATTAAAAATTTTAAACTCCAATAGCATATTTATAATTGTAGAATGTCATATGTAATCCTCGTAGTAGCCACAATGAAAATATCTGTGGAATATACATAGAAAATCAGAAAGGAACTAAAATATGTCACTACAAAAAAATCAACTAAACATACATACAAAAAAAGGTAATAAGGAAGGAAATGAGGAAGAAAAGACCTATGAGACAGAGAACTCTAACACGTTTAGCTAATAATTTCTTCATTATTAGAAGCTTCTTTAAATGTAAATAGATTTTGATCTCCAATCAAAAGGCATAAAATTGGGACTTCTGGGAGAGACGGCATAGTAGGAGGACCCTAAACTCACCTCATCCCATGAATACAACTAGCTAACACTCACAATAACCCAGAAAAGAACCCAAACACTGGCAGGACAACTGCACAATTAAATGTAGAGAAGAGGCCACACTGAAGGGATAGAAAGGGCAGAAACGGTGGGGAGCTAACCCTGCATGTCTGGCCACAGGAGGGAGGGAACCAGGGTGCAGAGAAGGGCAAGAAACACTGTCACACCCCTGCATAGGGAAGATGAATCTCCATAGCATTGGGCTATGAAAGTTAGAAGTGCTGAATTTTGTGAGCTTTTACCAACCAATGAGACTTAAAGCCTGGAACTTAAAAAATCAGCGGCACTGGACTCTGGGAGAGCTCAGCTCTAGCATACTGTGGAGCAGCCCTGGCTGGCCCCGGTTCCCACAGCAGCTGCCCATCCCCTGTGGAAGAGGACCAGCGCCACCTTGGTAAAAGTGGCACCCACTACTTTTAAAAACAGAAGTAGCTGACTTTCCTAACACTCAGAAAGAGACACAGAGAATTAGGCAAAATGAGGAGACAGAGGAATATGTCCCAAATGGAAGAACAGGACAAAAATCACAACAAGAGACCTAAGCAAAACGGAGATAAGTAATATGCCTGTAGAGAATTTAAAGTGATGATCATAAAGATACTCACTGGACTTGAGGAAAGAGTAGAGGACATCGGTGAGACTTTTACACAGAGATTAAAAAAAGAAGCAATCCGAAATGAAGAACACAGTATGTGACATTAAAAATACACTTGATGGAATGAATAGCAGGCTAAGGGAAGCAGAGGAATGAATTAATGTCCTAGAAGACAAAGGAGCGGAAAGTAATCAAGCTGAGCGAGTGAGAGAAAATATAATTATGCAAAATGAGAACAGACTTAGAGAACTCGATGACTTTCTCAGGTGTAGTAACATTCACTTTAGAGGGATCCCAGAAGAAGAGAGAGAAAAGGTGGCAGAAATTTTACTGGAAAAAATAATAGCTGATACTTTGCCTAATCTAGGGAAGGAGACAGATATCCAGATCAAAGAGGCACAGAGATCCCCTAACAAAATCAATCCAAGCAGGTCCATACCAAGACACTTGGTAACTAAAATGGCAAAAAGCAGTGACAAAGGAAAAAAATTAAAAGTGGTAAGAGAAAGAAAGCAGTTAATACAAGGGAAACCATAAGGCTATAATGAATTTTTCAGCAGAAACATTGCAAGCTGGAAGGATGTGGCATAATCTACTCAAAATGCTGAAAGGGAAAAATCTGCAGCCAAGAATACTCTATCCAGAAAGGCTATCATTCAGAGTAGAAGGAGAGATACAAAGTTTCTCAGACAAACAAAAACTAAAGGAGTTCATGACCACTAAATTAGCCCTACAAGAAATATTAAAGGGGATTCTTGGAACGGAAAGGAAAGATGATAAGTGAGAGTATGAAAAGAAAGAAACACAAAAGCAGCAAAATTAAGTATATCTGTAAAAATTAGTCAAGAGATTCGCAAAATAAAACAGTGTAAGAGGGAAGAGCAGTAAAGAATGGGTTCAAACTTAAGCAACCATCAACTTCGTATACACTGCTATAGGCGTAAGATGTTATACACAAACCTAATAGTAACCACAAATCAAAAACCAGTAATAGATATGCAAAGAATAGAGAAAGGAATCCAAGCATGTCACTAAAGGAAGTCAACAAACCTTGAAGGAGAGCAAGAGAAGAAAGGATCAGAGAAAAACTACAAAAAACAGCCACAAAACAAATAATAAAATGGCAATAAATACTTATCTATTAATAATTACTTTGAATGTAAATAGACTAAACACTCCAATCAAAAGACCTAGGGTGACAAAGTGGATAAAAAAAAAAAATAAGACTCACCTATATACTGCCTACAAGAGACTCACTTTGGACCCGAAGTCACCTGCAGATTGAGAGTGAGGGGATGGAGGGAAATGTATCATGCACATGGAAGTCAAAAGAAAGCCAGGGTAGCAATACTTATATCAGATAAAATTGACTTTAAAACAAAGGCTGTAACAAAAGACAAAGAAGGACACTAGATAATAAAAATAAAAGGGGACAATCCAAAAAAAAGACATGACAATTGTAAATATTTACGCAGTCAACATAGGAGAACCCAAATACATAAAACAGTAACAAACAGAAAGGAACTCATCGATACTAATACAGTAATAGTAGGGGACTTTAACACATCATTTACATCAAGAGACAGATCATCCAAGCAGAAAATCAACAAGGAAATAGTGGCTTTGAATGACACACTGGAACAGATGGATTTAACAGATATATTCAGAACATTCCAACCTAAAACAGCAGAATGCACTTTTTTCAAGTGCACGTGACACATTCTCCAGAATAGATTACATATTAGACCACAAAATAAGTCTCAGCATATTCAATAAGATTGAAGTCATACCATGCATCTTTTCTGACCACAATGCTATGAAACTAGAAGTCAACCACAAGAAAAAACCTGGAAAGAGCACAAGTACATGGAGGCTAAATAACACAAAAAATGAATGGGTCAACCAAGGAATCAAAGAAGAAATAAAAAATTACATGGAAAGAAATGAAAATGAAAACACAATGGTCCAAAACCTTTGGGATGCAGCAAAAGTGGTCCTAAGAGGGAAGTATACAGCAATGCAGACCTACTTCAAGAAGCAAGAAAAATCTCAAATACGCAACCTAACGTTACACATAAAGGAGCTAGAAAAAGAACAAACAAAATCCCAAACCAGAAGAAAGAAGAAATAATAAAGATAAGAGCAGAAATAAATGATATAGTGGGGTGCCTGGGTGGCTCAGTCGGTTAAGACTTGGACTTCAGCTCAGGTCATGGTCTCACAGTCCATGGGTTTGAGCCCTGCACCAGGCTCTGTGCTGACAGCTCAGAGCCTGGAGCCTGCTTCCAATTCTGTGTCTCCCTCTCTGTCCCTCCTCCACTTTGTCTCTCTCTGTCTCTCAAAAATAAATAAATGTTAAAAAAAATTTAAAAAGAAAGAAAGGGTATAGAAACCAAAAACAAAATAAAACAAAATTGATAGAACAGATCAATGAAACCAGGAGCTGATTCTTTGAAATGATCAACCAAATTGATAACCTCTAGCCAGACTCATCCAAAAAATAAGAAAGAGGACCCAAACAAAATCACTTATGAAAGAGGAGAAATAACAAGCACCACAGAAATATAAACAATTGTAAGAAGATATTATGAAAAACTTATATGCCAACAAATTGAACAACCTAGAGGAAATAGATAAATTCTGAGAAACATACAGCCTACCAAAACTGAAGCAGGAAGAAACAGAAAATTTGAAGAATGACTATCAGCAAAGAAATTGAATCAGTAATCAAAAGACTCCCACAAAACAAAAGTTCAGGACCAGATGGCTTCACAGGTGAATTCTATTAAACATTTAAAGAAGAGTTAATGCCTATTTCTTTAATTTTTTAATGTTTATTTATTTTTGAGAGAGAGAGAGAAAGAGAGAGCATGAGCAGGGAGTGGCAGAAAGAGACTGAGAGAGAGAGAAAATCCGAAGCAGGCTCCCACTGTCAGCACAAAGTTCAACGTGTGGCTCAAACTCATGAACCAAGAGCTCATGGCCTGAGCTGAAGTCGGATGCTCAATGGACTGAACCACCCTGCTACCTCAAGTTAATACCTATTCTTCTCAAACTATTCCAAAAAGTAGTAGAAAAAAGAAAACTTCCAAATTCATTCTATGAAGCCAGAACTACTTTGATAACCAGATACAGATACCACAAAAGAGGCACCTGGGTTGTTCAGCAGGTTAAGCATCGACTCTTGATTTCAGCTCAGGTCATGACCTCATGGTCATGTGATTGAGCCCCCGCATCTGACTCCATGCTGGGCACAGCCTGCTTAGGATTTTCTCTCTCCCCCTTTTTCTCTGCCCCTTCCCCATTCACACACACACACTCTCTCTCTCTCTCAAATAAACAAACCTTTAAAAAGCCACCACAAAAAAAGAGAACTACAAGCCAATATTTCTGATGAACATAGATGCAAAAATCTTCAACAAAAATACTAGCAAACCAAATCCAGCAATACATTAAGAAATTCATTCACCACGATACAGTGAGATTTACTCCTGGGACGCAAAGTTGGTTCAATATTTGCAAATCAACCCACGTGATACATCACATCAATAAGAGGAGATTTTCAACTTCACTAGGCATTTGGGAAATGCCAAAAAAATAATTTTACCTATACCTCATGCCTACTAAGATCACTACTATTAAAAAAAAAACAGAAAATAACAACTGTTGGTAAGGATGCAGAGAAATTAGAATCCTTGTGTTTTGTGGGTGGGAATGCAAAATAGTACAGTCATCTGTGGGACACAATATTTGGGTTTCTCAAAAATTTTAAAATAGAATTACCATACGATCTAGCAATTCTACTTCAAAATATGTTTCCAAAAATAATGAAATGAGGATCTTGAACGAATATTTGCACACTCATGTTTATAGCAGCACTATTCTCAATAGTCAAGAGGTGAACATAATCCAAGTGCCCATCAATAGATGAACTGATAAAAAGAAATGGGGCATGTCCTACAATGAAATATTTCTCAGCCTTAAAAAGGAAGAAAATCTTGACACATACTATAACATGGATAAATCTTGAAGATATTATGCTACGTGAAACAAGCCAGTCACAAAAAGATGAACACTGCATGATTGCCCTCCTATAAAATTCATAGAAATAGGCAAATTCATAGAAATAAAAACTAGAACCCTGACTGCCATGGGCTTTGGGGAGGAGAAATGGGCAGTTGTTCAATGAGTGTAGAGTTTTAGTTTTATAAGATAAAAAATTTCTGAAGATTAGTTTGTACAACAATGTGAATATTTTTAACATTGCTGAATTGCACAGTTGGAGGAGGTTGAGATGATGAATTTTGGTTATTTGTTTTTTACCACAATAAAAAATAATTTTAAAAACTATTAGAGCAAATAAAAAAGTTAAGGAAAATTAGAGAATATAAAATCAATATTTAAAAAATCCATTGTATTTCTATGCTCTAGTGATGAATAATTCCCCCCTGAAATTAAGAAAAACAGTTCCATTTACCACAGCATCAAAGGAGAGAAATATTTAGAAATAAATTTAAACAATGAAACTACTTGTACACTGAACTTAAAAAATATGTATTACTAAGAATCAGACCTATAAATACAGAGAGCAAAGTGATGGATGCAAGAGAAAGACAAAGGGACAAAATGGGTGAAGACTGGGAGATATAGGATCCCAGTGATGGATGAATGAGTCATGGGAACAAAAGGCACAGCATAAAGAATACAGTCAATGTTACTGTAATAGTGCTGTTTCATTGAGAGATGGTAGATACACTTGTAATGAGCATAGCATTAAGTGCAGAGGTATTGAATCACTATATTGTACACTTGATTTTTTTTTTAATTTTTTTTAACGTTTATTTATTTTTGAGACAGAGAGAGACAGAGCATGAGCAGGGGAGGGACAGAGAGAGAGGGAGACACAGAATCTGAAACGGGCTCCAGGCTCTGAGCCGTCAGCACAGAGCCTGACGCGGGGCTCGAACTCACAGACCATGAGATCATGACCTGAGCTGAAGTCGGCCGCTTAACCGACTGCGCCACCCAGGCGCCCCTATATTGTACACTTGAAATCAATCTTGTGGGGCGCCTGGGTGGCGCAGTCGGTTAAGCGTCTGACTTCAGCCAGGTCACGATCTCGCAGTCCGTGAGTTCGAGCCCCGCGTCAGGCTCTGGGCTGATGGCTCGGAGCCTGGAGCCTGTTTCCAATCCTGTGTCTCCCTCTCTCTCTGCCCCTCCCCCGTTCATGCTCTGTCTCTCTCTGTCCCAAAAATAAATAAAAACGTTGAAAAAATATTTTTTTTAAATAAAAAAAAAAAAAGAAATCAATCTTGTGTGGCAACTATCCTCAATTAAAAACATTTTTTTTAAAAGAAGCATATACATACACACTGGGTTTTTTGAGAGACAAAATTTTTTAAGAAAATTAAAAGGCACTGCTAAAAGAAATTAAAGAAGACCTAAAGGAATGTAAAGAGATCACATGTTCATAGCTTGGAAGACTTCATCTTGTTAAAATAGCAATAATCCCTAAAACATTTAGGGACATTTAAGGTAATCCTAATCACAATTCCCACTGTCTTTTTTTTGCTGAAATTGACAATCTAATACTAAAACTCATATTGGATTCCAAGGGCCCCTGTGTAGCCAAAACGATCTTGAAAAAACATAAAGTTAGAGGATTTACATATCCAGATTTAACACACACTACAAAGTTATAGTGATAAAAAAGGTGTGGTACTGGCATAAGGATAGACACATAGAGCAATAGAATAGAGTAAGGACTCAAAATAAATTCATACGCATATGTTCAATTGATATCTTATGACTTTATTGTCTTAGTGCAGCTTTGGGTTTACAATGAAATTGAGAGGAAGGTACAGAGATTTCCTTTACATTCTCTGCCCCGACACGTGCATAGCCTCTCCCATTATCAACATCACTCACCAGAATGGTGTATTTCTACCAAGGGTAAGTCTACACTGACACATCGTAATTACCCCAAATCCATAGTTTTCCTTATGGTTTACTCTTGGTGTTGTACACTGTATAAGGATGGACAAAAATTTAGTGACATGTATTTATCATTGTAATATCATAACAGATTCTTTTCAGTGGCCTAAACATCCTCTGTGTTCTACCTATTTATGCCTCTCCCCTGATGACTACTGAACTTTTTACAGTCTCCATAGTTTTACCTTTTCATGAATGCCATATGGTTGGAATCATATAATATATGCCTTTTCAGATTGTGTTCTTTCACTTAGCAATATGCATTTAAGTTTCCTCTGCGTCTTCATAGCTTGACAGTTCATTTCTTTTTATTGCTGAATAATATTCTGTTGTCTGGATTACCATAGTTTTTTTTTTTAACTCCATTCACATATTGAAGGACATCTTGGTTGCTTCCAAGTTTTGGCGATTACGGATAAAGCTACTACATTAAGATGTTTATGTAGACATAAAATTTCAACTCCTTTGGGTAAATACCAAGGAACACAATCAATGGATCATAGAGTAAGAGAATGTTTAATTTTGTAAGAAATGGCAAAATTGTCTTCCAAAGTGGCTGTAGCATTTCGCATTCCCATCAGCAACGTATGAGAGTTCCTCTGGCTCCACATCTTCTTCAGCATTTGGTGGTGTTGATAGCCACATGCAAAAGTTTAACTGTGTACCCATAATTCGTTCCATATATAAAAATTAACTTAAAATGAATCAAAGGTTTAAATGCCAGTACTGATACTATGAAACTCTTAAAAGGAAGCCTAGTTGTAAATATTCATGAACTGGGATTAGGCAGTAATTCTTACATATTAACACCAGAGCGCAAGCAACAAAAGAAAAAACAGATACGTTGGAATTCATAAAATTAAAAAGAAATTGTTGCATCAAAGGACACTATTAAAAAAGTAAAAAAGACAACCCCCCATTGGAATAATGGCACATTTGCAAGTCATATATCTGATAAGGGTCTAGTATCTAGACTATATAAAGAATACTACCAAGTCGAAAACAAAAAAGACAAACAACTTAATTTAAAAATGGGCAAAGGATTTGAACAGACATTTCCACAAAGAAGGTACACAAATGGCCAATAAACATGTGAAAAGATGTTCAACATTGTTGATCACAAGGGAAATGTAAATCAAACTAGAATTAAATTATGCTTCAAACCGGCTAGGGTGAATATAATTTTTAAAAAAATAAACAATTGTGATTTGGATGAGGATATGCAGACATTGGAACATTCATTCAATCCTGGTGGGAATGTGAAAGGGTGTGCCCACTGTGGAAAACAGTTTGACGTTTCCTCAAAAATGTTACAGATAGTTATCACATGATATTCCACTTCCAAGTATATGTCCGTGAGAAATGAAAATTTATGGTCACAAAAAAACTTGCGCAAGAATGCTCAGAACCACATTATTCATAAAAGCCAATTAGTAGATACAATCCAAATGTCTATAAACTGATGAATGGGGAAACAAAATGTGGCATATCCATAAGATGGAATATTATTCAGTCATAAAAAGGAAAGAAGTGCTGATACATGCTACAATGTAGTTAAACTTTGAAAACACTGTGCTGAGGGCAGGAAATCATTCACAAAGAACCATACACAGTAAATAAATAAATAAATAAATAAATAAATAAATAAATAAATACGTAGATTTTCATATGAAAATCAAATACATATTGTAGGATTCCTGTATGTGAAATGTCCAAATAGGCAAATTCATAGAGACAAGAAATAGATGAATGGTTGCCAGGAATTAATAGGTGGGCAATTGGGAATTATGTGGTTGTTTTTTTTGTTTTTTGGAAGGAAGTAGATGATGGAAAAGTGTTGCAATTAGTGATGATGATGGCACAACATTGTGAATGAATATATGCTATATAATATGTAATCTTGTGTTTCCAAATGGCAAATTTTAAGTTTTGTGAATTTTATCTCGATATAAGAAAACACTGTGTTTTCTTTATCACATGCCAAATTTTAAATATTGTTAAATTTCCTGTGTCTCACTTTTGTTATGGCTAAAAATACAGAGCTGATGTCACGAGATTCCTTTAAGAACTAAGCTGCATAACATGGGGGATGTGGGGAGCTAACTTACAAAGCTTATGTGGAAAATAGTTATGCAGGGAGGCAGAATTCCCATCACTGATGGATACTAACTTCCACCAAGTAACCCAAAGTTCCTAGAAGACAGTAGGAGTATCTGTTTTGCTTACCCACTTTTCTCAAGATAGGAGTGATTTTTTTTTTTTAATTTTTTTTTTCAACGTTTTATTTTATTTTTGGGACAGAGAGAGACAGAGCATGAACGGGGGAAGGGCAGAGAGAGAGGGAGACACAGAATCGGAAACAGGCTCCAGGCTCTGAGCCATCAGCCCAGAGCCCGACGCGGGGCTCGAACTCACGGACCGCGAGATCGTGACCTGGCTGAAGTCGGACGCTTAACCGACTGCGCCACCCAGGCGCCCCAAGATAGGAGTGATTTTTAAAAAATAATATGTTAAATAAGAGGGAAAACAATACATGTGTGCATTTACCGGCATTCACTGAATGACATTTTTTATACGTGTCCTCTATAATGAAAAAGGCTATGAAAGCAGCTGAATGCACTTTTATGACATAGCTCTAATGTCTACATTCTACTGGACACTTTCATTAAGAATTAATACTAAAGACGTATGGGGTGCTTAGGCAGCTCAGTCGGTTAAGCATCTGACTCTTGATCTCAGCTCAGGTCTTGATCTCAGGGTCTTGAATTTCAAGCCCTATGTTGGGTTCCATGCTGGACATGAAGACTACTTTAAAAAAAAACAACAGGGGCGCCTGGGTGGCGCAGTCGGTTAAGCGTCTGACTTCAGCCAGGTCACGATCTCGAGGTCCGTGAGTTCGAGCCCCGCGTCGGGCTCTGGGCTGATGGCTCGGAGCCTGGAGCCTGTTTCTGATTCTGTGTCTCCCTCTCTCTCTGCCCCTCCCCCGTTCATGCTCTGTCTCTCTCTGTCCCAAAAATAAATAAAAAGACGTTAAAAAAAAAAAACCAGAGAATTAATACTAATGATGTATATGAATATGTGACTCCCACATAGATCACTCTTCTAGAGGTAGAAATGTTTAGCGAAAAGGAGAGCAGGCCTGATAATGTAGTAGATTGATACTTATCTTCTAGTAATCAATCTACATTTCTGCAAATGTACAGAATATAATTCTACATTACAATCAAACTTTATTATTTTTAAAAAAAAATTTTTTTTTCAACGTTTATTTATTTTTGGGAGAGAGACAGAGCATGAACAGGGGAGGGGCAGAGAGAGAGGGAGACACAGAATCGGAAACAGGCTCCAGGCTCTGAGCCATCAGCCCAGAGCCCGACGCGGGGCTCGAACTCACGGACTGCCAGATCATGACCTGGCTGAAGTCGGATGCTTAACCGACTGCGCCACCCAGGCGCCCCTACAATCAAACTTTAAATGAACACATGGCCACCCAAATAAAGCCTGCTTCTTTTGGGCTGAGAGATGAAAGAAATGGAGACACATCAGACTTGGACAACAAATGGATAGACTGCATTGATGAAGGCAGAGTTGCCTGGTACCCCAGGATCACCAACCTATCTCTTGACTGATTTGTAAGAGAGAAAGAATATAATTTTTCTCCCACACCTCAGAAATTTTATGATATCTTTGAATAGGATCTCCAAGTCATGCAATGATAGACAGACCTATGTTTTAGAATTTAAGTCCTTGTTGCCTAACGTTTGTAATCATAAGATTAACTGGGAGTACATATTAGAACTCAAGTTCTCAGATCCCTCTCCTGGAGGTTTTGATTCTTTAGGATATAGAGGAGCCCAAGTGTCTGTGTTTTTAATAAATGCACAAATAATGTATTATTTATTCATTTTTGAAAAGATTTCTTTAATTATAGTTACTAAAAGCATTCATGTCTTTTCACCCAGTAACCAAAGAAGGAAAAGGTATTTTAATAAGGATAATATCACTGAACATTGGATTGATTGAAATATTTATTAAGTTGTATTAGGTTTTATGTTAAGAAACACAAAATTAAGATAGTTTTTCAACTGTCATTGAATAATTGAACATAGAGAAGGAAAACCTTTCAATCATGGGCTCATGGAAAAATTCTTCAACATCCTATATTCCATCTTGTATGCCATAGAAGTCTTTGTATGATTATCTAGGAATTTAAAACTCTGACTGAGGATGTTCTAATTGGTTGTAGAATCTACCACAAAAAATTGGATCGCAATAAAAGGTATTGGAATGTGTAGCGCAGGCAGAATCAGCATCTACCATAATGACTAAAATCAAACGCTCCACCACTTTCGCTGCAAAGAAAGAAAAATAGAAAGAAAAAGAAATCATTAAAAGAACATTTAAAATTACCCAAGCATTTCACTAAGTGCTTCTTAATGAGGAGCATTTGAAAATGGGACAGTGTGGAGACGCTGTGCCACAAGCAGATGGGCTTCTGCTCTGCAACCCTGCCCATGTTCCCTCCACCTGAGGCTGCTTAGCTCTTCCTACACACTCAGTCCTGACTCGGTCTTGGAACCCGCAAAGAGCCAAGAGAGGAGAGGATTAGAGATTTTCAGATTAAACGAGAGGAAATATCTGTGATATTTGCCATTTTGGCAAGGCAGAAAGCTTGACAAAACTTCACTCCTTTTGAGTGAAGGATACATGAAGGGGGTTTAGATGGAAGGTTCCAGAATGCCCTGCTTCTAAGAAGGGTTTGGAGTAAGTCATGGAGGTCCAGAGACAGAGGAGAGCCTCAGAGGAGTCCTTCTTAGCATGAGTGGGCTAATCCACTGTGATGGATTTCAGAGTTCTGTCACTATAGGACATAATGGGATTTCTTGCTCAATTATGCTCAAGTTAGCTTGCAGCCACATCATGGAGATTACCATTTATCATCTGGACTTTGGAATTATATCAGTCATTAGACTGCCATTAGTAAATAATAATAATTAAATTAAGTTCAATATATTGATTTCTACATTTACAGAATACCAGCAGAGTTATATTTCAGAGGTCTAATACAAAACTACTTTTAGAAATGAGAATTTCAGGAAAAGGCACAAGTGTGTTTCTGAGGCTTTTACAGAGATAGTAGTTATTTTCTGTGGCGAGGCTATCAAAAACATGGGTTTTTTATTTTAGCATGGTTTCGTTATTATTTCGGAAGAGCCATATTTAGTCTTGTGTTCTTACAATAGTTCACTGCAGAAAACGCATGTATTGGAATAAGTTTGGCCATTGGTTGCACAGACTGGATCCATTTCTCTTGTGCAAAAATGTAATTGATGTACATACACGTCACAGTTTGGCTGTTAAACACAAAGAGACAACAAACAATGCATCAGGAACTTTTTAAATCGAATGTTCTTTATTCTTAATACAAAACGCCATACACCAAAATGAAATATATTCTATATTGAGGTTTAAAAATAAACATCAAGGTACCCACGGTCCACTTACACATAAAATATTATTAGTATATTTCTACGAACCCAACACTATTTTTATAAAAAAACATACAAATCGCTGAATATGTTTTTGGAATTCAGCCACTCTGCCTCCACTTCTTCTCATACTTGGATCAGATTTTCCCCAGTTGAACCTTGATCAATGAGGGTCTTAGAGGTATAGACCCTCCCCTCCCACACAGTTGAAAATCCACATATAACTTTTGACTCCCCCAAAACTTAGATACCAATACCCTACTGTTGACCAGAAGCCTTAGGATAATATAAACAGCCAGCTAACACATACTTTGTATGTTATATATACTATATATGATATTCTTACAATAAACTAAGCTAGAGAAAAGAAAATTTAAGAAAATCATAAGATTGCACTGTCTTGTAAAAAAAATGTGTGTATAAGTGGGCCCATGCAGCTTAAACTTAGGCTGTTTAAAAGTCAACCATATTTCACACTGCAAGAAATCATAAAACAATTTTTTACAATTCCCTTGTCTTTCTCAATAGTTTCACTATTAGATAATCTGGTAGTTTCAGATTATCACCACACTTGTATGAATTCATACATACGAGTGTTTGCATATTTGCATATGTGTATGTAACCGTATAGATATGCATGTAATGTGCATAATGAGGCAACACTGGCTATTTACATAAATAAACAATAATATGTGTATTCTTACACAACCTGCTTTTTAAACGTCTTTGTAACTTTTATCTGCTCACACATTTGGAACTGCAGCTCATTTTCCTCATTTCTATGTAAGAATCCACTCCGTGAATGTATGATAATTATTATTTTACCCACTGTTACGTGAAAAATTGGGTTGTTGGTTTTTTAATCTTCCTGTTTTGCTAGGATAAACAATTCTACTTTAAACAGCCCTTAATCCATAGCAGCCACTTGTCTATAACAAGGCTTATGGCCAGTAATGGAATTTTTAAGGAATGGGATATTTTTACCTCGTCTTTAACGTCAAATGATTTTATATGGCTGGCAAGATTCTGTTTCTTGAACTCAGCATAAGAAATAACACAGTTTGTTTGTTGCTTTTGAAAAATCATCCTGTTGTACATAGCATAACTTGCTGTTAAAACTTACAGTATAAAACTTAAAGGTTTACCTTTTCAATTCCCAAAGTAATGAGTATTAACTTACGAGTCTACGAATTTCTGGTGAAGGTTCAAAACCAGTTTCTGCAACCAACCCACAAACACACAAATTAAAAATAAGAAGAGGAAGAGGGGAAAACCATTAGAGTCTTTGGCGAGAAGTACCCATATATTTTAGTAGCAAAGTATTATGCAAATTGCCTAATAAGGACCCTGTAAATAATGAGATGAGCCTTTTACAGCAGTATCAAAACAGTAAATTCATAAAACAAATTCAAATATATAAACATAATCCCAAATTAATCTCACTCTGTGAAAACAGTCTTATGTATTATTTAATAATCACCAAACCCTCCTGTGAAGATACTATAGTTGTGGTTTGTTTCCATTCCCCGCCCCCCCATTTTTATAGATGAGACATCCTAGTTGGAGAAGACAATGGCTTGCTTGGTGCCATTTACATGCTTTGCAAAAAGTCACTTAATATGAAAATTAATTATTATTTAATTAATTAGTACTCAGGTATAATATCAGGGATCTACCCAATACCTCAAAGCTACTTTATTCTGAAATTTATGGGCCACCTTGGGCTTTAAGGAACATAAGTTGTCAGCAGAGGAATCAATGAGTTCTCCCCTTACACAAGGCCTTGATTTAGAGCTGGCAAACAACAAATTAGATTTTCAAGGAATGTCAGACCTAGAAGACATCATTACTTTTCACACTCTGCTTTTAGCAACCATGGAATCTGACCTCCAAAAAGGAAAAAAAAAAAAGGTAAATATCTTTATTTGTAGATGAACAAAATCTAAGTTCTACCACTCATTGTAACCCACCTCTTCGTCTCCACCTCTCTAAGGTGGGAAATGAGATAAAGCAAACCGCTGATGCAATTTTATAAGATATTTCTAACATACTCTGTTTCATTTTGTCAATGTAAGATTTATACACCCTAGGGGCACCTGAGTGGCTCAGTCCTAATATCCGCTCCGGTAATGATCTCATCATTCGTGACATCAAGCCCTGAGTTGGGCTCTGTGCTGACAGTTTGGAGCCTGCCTAGGATTCTCTGTCCTCTCAATAAATAAGTAAACATTGAAAAAAAATTTAAAGATTTATAAACCCTATAAATCAACCTCCTCCATTTCTAGATAATAGCAGTTGTTTGCTGCATTTCTAAGATAATGTGAAATGCTTCATCCAGTACTAAAAAATGTACTCACCAGAATAATGAGGAAATGCCAGGGCAGTGATAAAAATAGCTTTGATCCATGTCAAGAAGAAAGACATTTTACCAAGTCTGTGGAAGAAACCCATAGAGACGTTTATAACACACGGCACAGGGACAAACTGCCCATTTCCAAATGAAGCTTTCTTATAGGTGAAGGGGCTTTTCCACGTTCCTCAATTCCTACTTAGAGTGGACTTTTCCCTTTTTCCTTCCCACAGCCCACAGTATCAACAAGACATACATAGTAACAGAAGACCTTGTAGGGGATTGAGAGGAACACCAGGAAAGTCCTCTGTGCATACTTAAGTAGGAGCTGTTTACTCTCCCAACCCTTGGCTCAGCCCACAAGGAGCCGTGCTGCACTTAAGGAAATATGCGCTTTGGAATCTTAGTTTTTCACTAGAAAATAGAAACCATTATTTCGGGAAGGACTGACCTAGAGCAGTCCTCCCATCCATGCTACATACCACAACTCTCTTCACAGAGTCCCCACCTGACCCACCCGACACAGAGAAGACAGTGGCAAGTGGGATCTGCACGGTCAAATAGGGACTGTGCCTATTTGGTTCATCTTCCTTCTCAACTAGCTCCACCCAGCTGAGGAATCTTCTTTATTAATCTGATGGTAAGGACCTTAATGAGGATGAGTTGGCTCACGGCAGGTAAGATGCTGAGGTACTCTGTGTTCTGCCTAGAGGCTGTAAAATAGCTGTGAAAGATGCCTCACACGTGAATTCTCAATAGATCTTCTCTAAACAGGAGGTTTGGGACAATTTGAGCAGAGGTATCCCCAAATATGGGGAGGAGAGAGGAATAGTGCTTTGAAAACCCAAGATAGAGAAGAGATGTGAAAGCTTTCTATGCTATTGAGTTGGGAAGAAAAGGAGAATCAAAGCAAGAAGAGGAGAAAGCGTTTGGGGAGCTATAATTGGACACATAACCTAGCCTCTTAGTATTTTGCAATACCAGAAGCACATTGGACTTAATTGGATATTTGATTTGCAGTAACCTTTTTATTTTGACATCAAGGGAGATTCTTTCCTAAAGCCTTAGGAGTTCTCATGTTCCTTTTAACCAATTTCCCCTAATGGGAACATCTTGTAAAACTAAAGTACAAATTCACAACCCAGAATGTTCAAGAAGCTCCTACATGAGCATCAGAACAGCCTGCCTTAGCGACCTGGGCTAGAGGACAGCATGTGCCCTGAATTATATGATGAATAATTTGATCTTTACCTCAGAGTGAAGCGAAAGACCCTATAGGGTTTGAAGTAGGACGAAACTGAATCAGAGATATTTAATGAATCTTCTTTGCAGTCTGGCTCAGTGGCAAGAGTTTTGGCAGATGAAAGTCTTGAGTTCAAATCCCATTTACCACTGGGTAACCTTGACAAAATATTCAGACCTTCTGGTCCAAAACTTCCTAACTTTAAATGTGAGAATAATTTCTGTCTCATAGGTTTGTCATAAATATTGAGGATAAAGTATTAAAACAGTCTGCACACTGGTTGTGCGTCAGACTTAACATTTGTCACCCTAATCTAACCTGCCTTTTTTTTTTTATCAGTGAAGAAAGCCAGGATTTAGAAAAGAATCTTGGAGTCTACCACTGTTCCATGCCGGCTTAGTGGGAGGGTACAAAATCTGCTAAGTGCAAGAACTTTTCCCCTATTATAATAAAGTGACTATTTACATTAGTTCTTGGAAATATTTACATAGACACCATCAGAGATATTTGGGCAGGCAAATCCTTTTGACACATTTGTGGAGAAACTAAACTGAAGTTGAGTTATCGTGAAGCCTATGTCTCACCCACTGGACTTTTTCTCTTACAAGTATTGATCAGCAGAGATTAAGAGCCAGAGACACTGCCTATGATGCACAATAGGCCACACGTTTTTTAAAATTAACCGTGAAAGAGAATGCTAAAAGTATGGATTATTTAATGTAGATCTGTCTTTCTTCAAACTGTTTAATATGCATAAATATTTGAATATATGCATAATGTACAAATATTTTATATACAACTACACTAAAATCACACAAATATATATATACTTGTATATATAGCTAATGCATGTGTATGTATATTTATGTGTTCATGCATGTATCTATATCTACATATAATATATGTAAGAACACATATATAATAACACACATATATGCAATAATATGCATTGGTGTTATCTACATACCATATAGATGTATATATACTTATATACATATACACATACATATAAAAATAGTATATGCACATATACCATGTACTATACATACATATAGATGATACACAGTACATACACACACTATATAAATATATACACACAGATATACACATATGTCTACATAAATTGTCTAAGTGAGCCCTAATGTTATCCCAAGTATCTTTACAAAAGAAAGACAGAAGGATTTTTTTTTAATGTTTATTTTTGAGAGAGAGACAGAGCACAAGCTGGGGAAGGCAGAGAGAGAGAGGGAGACACAGAATTCAAAGCCGGCTCCAGGCTCTGAGCTGTCAGCACACAGCCTGATGTTGGGTTTGAACTCACAGACTGCAAGATCATGACCTGAGCCAAAGTCAGAAGCTTAACTGACTGAGCCACCCAGGTGCCCCCAAACCCACCAGATTTGAATAAAGACATCATCCAAAGAATTCAGACACAATTAAAGTTTGTTTTAAATATTTCTTTGGGAGAGAGGACACCTCACAAGACAGAAGAAGGTTGGATGCAGACCCACCAAAGAAGAAGGCCTTATGCAGATAGAGCTGAGAGAGAGTTGAAGATATTGGTCTTAAAGAATAGATAATAGATAGATACAGATGGATGATAGAAGGATAGATAAAAACAAAAATAGAAGAGTAAATAAAGATATTTCTCTGTAACTAACTTTCTTCACTTAGCAGTTCAAGGCATATCTTCATAAAAATGTACACAGATGTACACAATTCCTTTTAAGATGTTCTTGTTAAATACTTTGCTAACAATGTTGTAATGAACGTGATCATACAGGTCATTATATGCTCATTCAATTCGTTCTAGACTTTTAAAAGTCTCATTTTGAGTCCAATGACATATGCAGCTTAAAATTTATAGAAAAGAGAAAATTGCTGTCCAACATACTTGTAGTCTTTTACTATGGAAAATATAAATTACAAACATGACTGTTCCTCCAAACCTCATCAAATGAATGTCTTCTGAAATATTCATGTTTCCACATACACATTTAAATACACACAGACACACAAAATATATATATTTGGATGATTTTGTTCAGTTGCAGAATTTCGTCATTTGGGAATCAAATTAAAATTACAAGTTAATGAAGCCACAATTTCTATTTTTTTTACTTTTAAGCATTTTTGTCTGCCAACATGGTTTATCTTGTTATGAGAGTTCTGAAATGTGAAGAAATTATTCTTGCTAATTAATATAATTCATTGTGATTTTCTCCTCTGCAGAATGAGAAATTTTTGAAACTCTTTTCTGGAACCTCTTGTCATACATGGGATGTACCAGTGAACAACTTGTTTGGAAGTCATAATGTGTGCACTTTGGACACGCTGCCTGTTGTATCCATTTAGATACTCTGAATATTAAGTCTAGCTGGAAAATATTGACTACATGTTTATTTATGTCTCCTCTCCAATATTTATGGTGCTTAGGAGATCCTGTTAGATGCTGGAGGCAAAATATCCAATATATAGACACAAGAATTGACCATGGGATTGTGTAGAAGCAGGCAATTTCCAATATCTAGGAAGCAAAAGAAACTATAAACCTTACAATCAGAGGCAGGTTTGGTAATCACATCTTGTAGATGGGTACAATTGAAAAACTATGGTCAGTCAGTGAACTTTATCCTTGAAGAATTCAGAGGTAAACATGCTTAGAGTATCTCTTATGGGAAGGCATATGTCATTATCCAAATTAATAAAGTTGAAAATATTACTTTCTTCTGAAAAATCAGATTCACTGATGCTCTCTGTGGGATATATTGCCTCACTTTCCAACTGTGCATAAGTCTGAATTTGTCTTCAAAGCAAATTGCCTTGTCAAATAACAGGTAGTATAACAATGAATTTTACCATAAATAATTTAATTTAAAAACTAAATTAGAGATTTCCATTTAAAAAAAAACCAAGGTGATGCATTTGTTGGAACCAACTATTTGATCTTACCTGAAAACAACATTTAAAAATTTGTAGCTATTTAATAGAGACCACCTAATTTCAAATAGCTTTCTCATGGTGTCACTTAAAAAACAAAACAAAACCAAAAAAACCTGACATCTAGAACTATATAGGAAATACGTTAGATTTGACCTCAAAGGGCCCATATGTTAAATCACATTTCTTTCCCTTCATACCTAGAAATACAAATTTCAGTGACATATATAGGGAACCACCTCATTCGCTTGTGAAACTGTACCCACCGACCCAACCAATGCACAGCAGGGGGCAGAGAAAGCAGTCTCCCCTTCCCGCAGTTCTCCCCTTCTCTTGGAACTCTTGCCTCTACAGCAGAGTTGGAGGGATTCCCACATAGACACAGTGCTCCTTACAAAGCCAGTGATATTCAAGAATCTTCCTCCATTCTGGGAAATTAGTCTGCAGGTTAGGGCAGTGGTTGCTGGTGGCAGGGTCCATTTGGTTATTTCTTAGTAAGCCCGTAGGGTAGGGAAGTCTGACTGCCGTCTTTCTTTAGAATATGTGGTACTTGTGACTTTTTGACATCAGTTTCGCCTTGGTTATCAACAAGAAACTCCTACTTAGTGTCCTACTATATTAGAATAGCCTTGCAAAGCAATAGGACCACAGGAGAGGGACCCCACGACATCCTGCAATGCACGTGTTGTAGCCAATTCAATGTCAGCATTTGGTGGGGGGGGGGGTGGGTAGGGAAGGACAATGCATTAAGGAATTCAGGGTGCCAGCAGAGTCTCCTTGACATAGCTGACAAGTTCCTCAGACTGGATGATCCTTGAGGACAAGATCATATAGTTCATTTTACACTGGCACAAGGTGCTCAAAGTGTATGTGTGTTTGTGTGTGTGTGTGTGTGTGTGTGTATTCCAGCTTTATTGAGATATAATTGATATATATCATTAACTTTAAGTTGTGCAGTTTTTGATTTGATACACTTTTATATTGCAGAATGATTACCACTATAGCATTAGCTAACACCTTCATCACATCACATAATTACTTTTTCTTTTTTTTTTGGATGGGAATTATACTCTTAGCAACTTTCAAGTGTATAATAAGTATCATTACTGTATCACCATGCTGTACATTAGATCTCTAGAACTTACTCATCTTATAACTGAAAGTTTGTGCCCTTTGACTAACATCTCTCCATTCTCCCCACTCCTCAGCCCCTGGTAACTACCATTCTACTCTCTATTTCTTTGAGAATGAGTTTGTTTGTTTGTTTTTTTTTTAGATTCCACATATAAGTGATATACAGTATTTTCATCTACATTCTCATAGAAAACAGAATTCCTTCCTTTCTCATGGCTGAATTATGTTACATTGCATATATACACCCCACATCTTTATCTATTCTTTTTAATCTATTCATCCATTGACACTTAAGTTGTTTCATATCTTGGCTATCATGAATAATTCTGTAGAATGGGAAAAAATATTTAAAAATCATATAGCTGACAAGATATTAATTTCTAAAATATATAAAGAACTCATAAAACTCAATAACAACAAACTGAAACAAAAATAAAATCCTGCAAGCATCTGATTTAAAAATGGGCAAAGGCACCGAATAGACATTGTTCCAAAGAAAACGTAGAAATGGCCAACAGATACATAAAAAGGTGCTCCACATCACAAATCAACAGGGTAATGCAAATCAAAACCACAGTGAAGTATTGCCTCATACCTGTTAGAATGGCTATCATCAAAAACACAAGAGATAGTAAGTGTTGGCAACGTTGTGGAGTAAAATGGAACTCTTGGGCAAAGTTGGTGGGTATGCAAATTAGTACAGCCATTATGGAAAGTAGTATGCGGGTTCCTCAAAAAATTAAAAATAGAATTACCATACAATTGGGCAATCCCATTCCTGGGTATATAACCTGAATACATTGAGTGCACAGCACCATATTGTTACCTTAGCCATTAAGTTTCACAGTAGGCATCTAGAACTTTTTCATCTTGTCTAACTATAACTTTATACACCCTGAGCAACAGTTTCCCTTTTCTCCCTCCCTCAGTCGCCTGGCAACCACCATTTTCTTCCCTGCTACTACAAGTTTGACTACTTTAGATAACTCGTACAGGAGAAATCATGCCAGTATTTTGTTCTTCTGTGACTGACTTATTTCACTTAGCATAATAAGTGTCCTTATTATCTGCCAGGTCCATTCACGTTATAGCAAATGGTAGCATTTCCTTTCATTTTAAGGTTGAATACAATTCCATTGTATGTGCATATCACCTTTTCTTCATCCTTTTGTCTGTTGGTGGACATTTGGCTTGTTTCTATATTTTGATTATTGTGAATAATGCTGCAGTGAACACTGGAGTGCAGATATCTCTTTAAGATCCTGTTTTCAATCTTTGGGATATTTACTTTGGAGTAGAATTGCTAGATCATATGGTAGATTTATCTTCAATTTTTTGAGGAATCTTCATTCTGTTTTCCATAGCTGCACCATTTTACATTCTCATCAAACATCTTAGTCCATTCATGTTGCTATAACAAAATATCACAAACTGGATAGCTTACAACAACAAAATATTAACAGTTCTGGAGGCTGGGAAGTCTGATGTCAAAGCGCCAGTGTGGGTTCCACCTGCATTACTTAAGAACAATCCCAAAGGTCTCATCTCTGAATATCATCACCTTTGGGAGTTAGGATTTTAAATTCTTTTTTTAATGTTTATTTATTTTTTTGAGAGAGACAGAGACAGGATGTGAGTGGGTTAGGGGCAGAGAGAGAGGGAGACACAGAATCCAAAGCAGGCTCCAGGCTCTGAGCTGTCAGCACAGAGCCTGACGCGGGGCTCGAACTCACAAGCTGTGAGATCATGACCTGAGCCGAAGTCGGACACCCAACCGACTGAGCCACCCAGGTGCCCCGGGAGTTAGGATTTTAATGTGTGAATTTGGGGAGAACACATTCCAAACATAGGACTAACAGTATACAAGGGTTCCAATGTCTCCACATCTTTGCCAACACCTGTTATCTCAAGTGATTTGTTCATTTCTAAATCTTGTTATTTGCTTTTTGCTATTGAGTTGAAGGAGCTCCTTTTCTATTTTGAAAACTAACACCTTACCAGATATATGGTTGGCAAATATTTTCTCCCATCCATAGGTTGTATTTTCACTCTACTCATAGTTTCCTTTGTTGTACAGAAGCTTTCTAGTTGAGGTAGTCTAACTCATCTACTTTTGCTTTAATTGTCTGTACCTTTCGTATCGTATCCATGAAATCATTACCAAGACCAATGGCATGAAGCTTTTTTCCCTTATGTTTTTTTCTAGGAATTATACAGTTTCAAGTCTTACATTTTAAGTTTTTTAATCCATTTTGAGTTGATTATTTTGTGAATGGTGTAAGATAGCATAAAAACATAATACTTGGGGGAAAAGTTAACTGAGGAGGTAAAAGACTTATACACTGAAAACTACAGTGCATAGATAAAAGAAACTAAAAAAGACAATTAGATAGAAAGACATTCCATGTTCATGGATTGAAAGAATTAATATTGTTGAAATATCCATAAAACTCAAAGTGATCTACGGATACAAGACAATCCCTATTCAAATCCCAGTAGAATTTCTTACATACACAGAAAAAGCAGTCCTAAAATTTATATAGAACTACAAAAGACTCAGAATAGCCAAAGTGATCTTGAGAAAGAAAAACAAGGCCAGAGGCATCACACTTCACGATTTCAAGATATAATACAAAACTACAATAGTTAAAATGGTATGGTACTGGCATAAAGACAGAAATAGATCAGTGGAACAGAATAGAGAACCTAGAAATAGATCCACACATTTTCTGTGGAAAATATGACAAGGGTGGCAAAAATACACAGTGGATGAAGGATAATCTCTTCAACAAATGCTGCAGAGAAAGCTGGATATCTCTGCATACATACAAAAGGGTAAAATTGGACCACAAAATCCAGTTTTCAGTCTTACTCTATAGTTACGATAATCAAGACAGTTTGATATTAAAAAAGAGTTGGAGGGGCACCTGGGTGGCTCAGTCGGTTAAGTGTCCGACTTCAGCTCAGGTCATGATCTCACTGTCCATGAGTTCGAGCCCTGCGTCAGGCTCTGTACTGACAGCTCAGAGCCTGGAACCTGCTTTGGATTCTGTGTCTCCCTCTCTCTCTGACCCTCCCCGGCTTGTGCTCTGTTTCTCTCTGTCTCTCAAAAATAAGTAAATGTTAAAAAAAATTTCTTTAAATAAAATTAAAAATACTAAAAAGGAGTTGGATGTGTAGATCAGTGGTACAGGTCCAAAAAAACTGGTACAAAATAATTCAATGCAGGAAGGATAGTATTTTCAGTAAAGGGTGCTGAAACAATTAAATATGAATAGTCAACTAGCAAATGTATAGCTTATTAAAAGATTAACATAAAATGAAGCATATATTTAAATGTAAAAAGAAAAACTATAAAACTTTTAGAAGAGAACACAGGAAAGCTCTTTGTGGCCTAGCATTATTATACAAAGCATTACACAAAAACATGATAAAGAAAATTAAAAAAAAATCATTGGAGTGGTGGAAGTGTGTTTCTTTGGCTTTTAGAGAAATTTTACAGTTATTTTCTGTATACGCTGTGCCTAGATCATCAGCAAATGGATTATCTTAATTATTTTGTGATTTTTTTCATTACTTTGAAAGAATAAATATTTAGTATTGTGTTCTTACTTGAATACAAGGCAAAAATCACATTTACTGCAGTAAGTGTGGCCATTGGTTGCAGATTGGAAAATGTTCTTTTGTGCAATTTTTAAAAAGTATTTATTCATTTTTGAGAGAGAGGCAGAGAGAGAGAGGGAGACACAGAATCCGAAGCACATTCCAGACTCTTTGCTGTCAGCAGAGAGCCCCATGCGAGGTTCGAACCCACAAACCATGAGATCATGACCTGAGCCGAAGTCTGATGCTTAACTGACTGAGCCACTCAGGTGCAATTTTTTAAAAATGTTTATTTATTCTTTGTGCAATTTTTTAAAAATGTTTATTTATTCTTTGAGAGAGAGAGAGAGAGAGAGAGAGAGAGAGCGCGCAGGGAAGGGGCAGAGAGAGAGGGAGGCATAAAATCTGAAGCAGGCTCTAGGCTCTCAGCCATCAGCAGAGAGCCTGATGCAGGGCTTGAAATCATGAACTGCAAGCTCATGACCTGAGCTGAAGTCATTCACTCAACCGACTGAGCCACCCAGGTGCCCCTTGTGCAATTTTTTTGGATGACTGAGTGGACCACATTCTAGGTGTAAAACAGACAGACAATACGCATTTATTAGACAACGAATATTTGAATATGATCTTAAATCTTACTATGAAATGCCATACATCCATAAAAGGATAAACATAATCTATATTTAGGTATAAAGGCAAACACCTATGTAGTCATATCCCAGTAAATAATAAAACATTTCAATATTGTTATAAAATCTGAGAAAGGCCATGAAACTGGCTGACTGTATTTTTATCGTGTAACCAACTCCCTACCTCCAGCCCTTCCAGATCATATCTTTCTCACTCCTTCCCCCTACAGACACCAGAAGAAGTAACCTAACCAAATTTTCTATTTATTAGTCCCTATCTTCCTCTAGAATCAACGTGTATGTTCATAGTAAAATACATTATGTGTATCTACATGCTTTTCCTTTTACATTCTCCGTGACCTTAATATATACTGATGTTTAGAGATGTAGTTCATTTATTTTCACCCTATCTAATATTCCACCATGTAGATACATAGAAATCATTGCTATTTATCCTTCTACACACTGATACTTGGGGTGATACTTTTTTCCTATTGTGTTGTTGGATGAATAAGTCTACCCTCAATACACTTTCTCTCAGTTTTGTGTACAACAAATAACTACCTATGGAACAATTTGGAATTTGGGCGTCATAGGATAAATATACTATCACCTTGTATAGATAACACTAAATGGTTTTGTACTGCTTGTTAGATTCTGCTTCTTTTTTTTTTTAAGGTTTATTTATTTATTTTGAGAGAGAGAGAGAGCAGAGGATAGGCAGAGAGAGAGGGAGAGAGAAAATCCTAAGCAGATTCTGCACCGTCAGTGCAGACCCTGACATGGGGCTCAGTCTCATGAATCATGAGATCATGACCTGAGCCAAAATCAGGAGTCAGATGCTCAGCTGACTGAGCCACCCAGGTGCCCTGTTAGATTCTATTTCTTAACGTTGGTGTAATAATAATACATATAAAATTTTACATTTTGAAGAATTGTGGGGGTTTTTTTTTTGTACATTTTGCTTGGTCAGTTTTGCTGTTATTTTAAAAATGGAAAATGGCTGAAAATTTACATGCTTCAACATCCAAAGGAACCAATAATAACTTACCAAATGTCTGATACGTGATGACTTAAAAAAATAGTTTCTGCAACCAAAGAACAGTTTAAAAAGATAAAAAGGCCACACATATATCAGTAGTAGAACTGCACCTAGTGAGGTCAGAATTTTGTGGCAGTAACAAAACTACAAATTCTCAAATGTATCCAAATCTTAGAAAAAATTAACCCCCAAACTAATCTAGATCTATGAAAAATAGTGTTACATATGAGTTTTAATAACCCCTATACTTGAAGACACCATTTTTAAAAGTTTGTATCTAAATTCCAGTTAGTTAACATACAGTGTAATGTTAGTTTCAGGTGTACAAGGTAGTGATTCAACACTTCCATACAACTCCCTGTTCTCATCACAAAGTGCCCTCTTTAATCCCCATCACCTATTTCACCCATCCCCTCACCCACCTCCCTCTGGTAAATATCAGATTGTTCTCTAGAGTTAAGGGTCTGAAAATACTGATTTTGAAAAGCTTTATAAAAGGGACATTTCATTGTGACATAAGACAAAGCCTGTGTGAAGCCGCTTAAATATGAATCAATTCTGCTCTAATATCAGGGTTCTATTTAATACCTAACAGCTACTTTTATCCAAATGTTATGGGGCCACCTTGAACTTTAAGGAAGGCAACTGGTCAACTGAGGTATGCATGAGTTCTTTCCCTATACAAGGTCTTGATTTCAGGGACTCAGAGCTGATAAGTAAAAAAAAAAAAAAAAAAAAAAAAAAATCAGATTTTCAAGGAATATCAAACCTAGAAGAGATCACTCCTCTATATTTTTCACTGAACTGCAGTGGAATCTGGGCCCCAAATGGGAAAAGAATTTGGTTAAAGTTCTTGAGTTACAGATGAACAAAGAGCTAAGGTCTACTGCCCATTCTAATCCATCACTCAGTTTCAACTTCTGTAATGTGGGAAATGAGAAAGAGTAGCTCAATGAAGAGATATTTGAAAGAAATGTATATGCCCTGTGTCATTTTACCAAGTAAGAACTAAAAGGCCAATAAAACAACCACTCCATTCTTAAGTTACAGCAGAAAGCTTCCTGCTTTTCTAGGATATGCAAAGTGTTTTACCCAGGAATGGAAAATTTATGCACCAGAATAAAAGAGTAAAGGCCAAGATGAAATGAAAATAGCTTTGATCCATAATGAGAACAAAGTAATTTGATTGAGTCTGTGAAAGAAAACCTTCAGGATGTTTGCAACAATGGCACAGGGACACATTGCCCATCTCCTATGGATAGGCAAACAGAATTTAGGGTACGTTTTAGAAATGTCTTACTTGTAAAGGAATTACTCCAACTCCCCAGATTCCTCGTTAAGGTGGACTGTTAGCTCTGCTCTTCTTCCAACCCTATAATTCAACAAGAAATATGTCAACAGAAGGCTGTCCTAGAGATGTGAGAGAAAATCCCACGAAGGTACTCTGTGAACATAAGAGGAGAAGCTGATTACTTTCCCAAATCTTTACATCAACACACAAGGAACCTGGCCACATTTTTTTTTTAATTTTTTTTTCAACGTTTTTATTTATTTTTGGGACAGAGAGAGACAGAGCATGAATGGGGGAGGGGCAGAGAGAGAGGGAGACACAGAATCGGAAACAGGCTCCAGGCTCCGAGCCATCAGCCCAGAGCCTGACGCGGGGCTCGAACTCACGGACCCGGAGATCGTGACCTGGCTGAAGTCGGACGCTTAACCGACTGCGCCACCCAGGCGCCTGGAACCTGGTCACATTTTAAGCAAACATGCACAGTTCAATCTCAGTATTTTCTTCAGAAATATAGAAGTAGTTATTCCTGGAAGGATCAATCTGGAGCAAGACTCATAGCAATAGTATACACTAGGGCTACCTCCCTAGGTTCCATACCTGGCAAAAAAAAAAAATAAATAAAAAAAAAAAAAAAATATATATATATATATATATATATATATATATATATATATAAAGAGAGCATACTGAAAGCAGCAAGAGAAAAAAATGACCCATCACATACAAAAGAACAAAAATACAATTAACAGCTAATTCCCCATCAGAAAACACTGACGCCAAAGGTGGTGGCTTAACGTATCCCAAGTACTAAAAGAAAAAAAAAAAACCTTCAACCAAAAACCTTATACCCAGAATAATGATCTTACCAAAATGAAGGCAAAATAAAGACATTTTCAGAGAGAAAAATACTAAGATAATTTGTTGCTATAAGACCGTGGTCTTGACTTATAAGAAACATTAATGGAAATCTTTTTGGATTAAAGCAAGTAATTTGTATCCACATTAAAAAAAAAAAGTGCAGTCAACTTCTGGAATAATAGCATGAGGAATTCTGTTGACCCATTCTTCAGTGAAACTGGTATAACTTTTTTTAAGTCAAGTCTCTGGAAATGGTCTTAAGGGAAAACAGTAAATAAAGAAATATCTACTCAAAACAATTCTACTATAAAAATTCATAAGAAAGACAAGTGTCTACAGTATTTGAACCAAAGTGCTTCTCCCCTTCCCTTTGCCCAGTCAATAAGGTGGAGACTCCACTCCAGACTGCTTTATCTGATAACACAGGAATATCTCTTTACCCAGGTCCAAGATGGAGGGTTTTCTCCAAGGAAGAGCGGGACTTCAGCATTTCTCTTCTCACCTCTATTGTCCTGTTTCTAAGGTTAATTCTTGATTGAGTACATTCTAGGATTGAGGGTTTCCTTCTTCTACCCAACTCTTCCATTCCATTGTAGAATGGAGGTTCTGCCTTTGGTGTGGCATACAGTGAATATTATGCACACCGATGGTCCTTCTCCCAGCTCATGAGGAAATGGTCCTATGCCAGAGAGGCAAGCGAAGTGAATCTGAGGCTACTGCTATACCTCCACTGAGTGCTCAAGACTTACAGAATGTGTGTCACTCAGATAAAAGCTTGTCATTGTCCTCACACCCAGCTCCAGAACCTTGGTTCAGAGGTTTTGCCTTGGAGGAGAAACAGGCCATAAAACATAGCTCCAGATGTCTTCCCAAAAGAACTGATTTCATTTACAACAGAGTGTGAAGAAGTGTAAACCTCAGAGCTCGTTCAAAAACCATGGGGGTTATTGTAAAGGGAATTAGGAGATTTATGGACCTAATGAAGATTCAGCATAGACTATAGGTTAGCTAGTTTGCAGGAGCTAAATCAGGAATAAGACAGCTGGAAGGAGCCTTCCTATTATAAGAACAAACATAAAACACTGACCTCAGAGACTATTCCACCCAAGGAAATATTTTGTTTAGTTTGTATTTATGTCCCAAGACATCGTTGTAAACAATAGAGTAATCTGCTGGAAATCAGTGGAGCTTACAATTCAGAGAAAGAGTAGCAGAGGCCCAGTCTGTGCCATTGTCATTCAAGGCAACTGTAGGCATTCACAAAGTTGCGTCTCCTTAAAAAGCAGCATCAGGGGCGCCTGGGTGGCTCAGTCGGTTAAGTGTCCGACTTCGGCTCAGGTCACGATCTCACCGTCCAAGAGTTCGAGCCCCGCGTCGGGCTCTGCGCTGATGGCTCAGAGCCTGGAGCCTGCTTCCGATTCTGTGTCTCCCTCTCTCTCTGCCCCTCCCCCGTTCATGCTCTGTCTCTCTCTGTCTCAAAAATAAATAAAAAAACGTTAAAAAATTTTAAAAAAAGCAGCATCAAAACCTTAATATTTAGTGGGAGATGGGGGAATAAATGGCACTACAACTATCCAGCCTATCACTAAACAAATAAATAGGCAAATAAGAAAGACACACTTCATGGGGGGGAGCAGTAACCAGGAATGCTACAAGTCATTACAATATGTTATCTAAAATGTTTAGTTTCTAACAAAAAATTAGAAGGCATGCAAATAAACAGGAAAGCATGACCCATCACAATGAAAAAAACAGGCAACAGAACTGCCTGTGAGAGACACCAGATGTTGGATTTAACCAGAAAACATCTTAAAGTACTCATTATTAACATTTCAGAACTAAAGGAAAGCTCGAAAGGAGTAATGGAAAGTATGATAACAATGCCACCTTGAATAAAGGATATCAGTAACGAGAAGCAAATGGAAATTCTAGAAATTAAACGGTATAATTCCTGAAATAAAAAGTTCACTAGAAGTGCACAGTGGATTTGAACTGGCAGAATAAATGATTAGTGAATTTTAAGATATATCAATTGACTTTATGCAAGCCAAAGAACAAAAGTAGAAATACAGAAAAATGAACACAACCTCAGAGAAACGTGGGACGCCATGTAGCACATTCGACAGTTGTGTGATAGCAGTACCATAGAGGAGGAGAGAGTGGGGAGACAAAAACTGTTTGAAGAAGCAAAGTCTGAACACTACCCAGGTTTGTTTAAAAAAAAATCTAAACATCTAGGAAGCTCAACAAATAGCAAGTGGGTTAAACTACAAAGAGACCACAAATATACACATCATTGTAAAAATGCTGAAAGTCAAAGACAAGGAAGAAATCTCGAAATGACGAGAGAATACCATACTGTTTTAATTACTATAACTTTGTAATAAAACTTGAAATCAGGAAGCATGATGCCTCCAGCTTTGTTCTTCTTTTTACAAGATTGCTTTGGCTATTTGGGGTCATTTATGGCTCTACACAAATGTTAGGATTGTTTGTTCTGCTTTTGTGAAAAAAATGCCATCGGAATTTTGATAGGGATTGCACCGAGTCTATGTATTGCTTTGACTAGTATGGACATTTTAACAATAGTAATCTTCCAGTCCATGAGCATGGAATATACTTTCATTTATATGTGTGTTCTTTAATTTCTTTTCTTCATGTCTTCTAGTTTTCAATATACACATCTTTCATCTCCTTAAATTTATTCCTAGGTATTTTATTCTTTTTGATTCAATTGTAAATAGGATTGTTTTCTTATTTTCTTTTTCTGATAGTTTGTTATTAGTGTATAAGAACACAAAAGTTTTTGTGTATTGATTTTGTATCCCATGAATTTACTAAATTTGTTATTAGCTCTAATAGTTTTTTATGGATTTTTAGGGTTCTCTAAATACAATATCATCTCATCTGAAAACAGTGGCAGTTTTCTTCTTCCTTTCCAATTTGGATACTTTTTAATTTCTTTTTCTTGCCTAATTGTTCTGGCTAGGACTCCCATTCCATGTTGAATAAATGTAGTGAGCATATTAGTAGATTGGACATGATTGAGATAAAAATCTGACACCACACAAGGCTTGATTTTTGAAAGCAATAATTGATAAGTTTGAACTTCATGATAATTAAAAACTGCTGTTCTGCAAATGACAATATCCAGAGAATGAGAAGACAGGACTCAGACTGGGAGAAAATATTTCCAAAAGACACATCTAACAAAGAACTGTCATTCATATGATACAGGCACCATGCTTCTTGGTATTTACCCAAAGGAGTTGACAACTTATGTCCACACAAAAACCTGCACACCAATGGTTATAGCATCCTTATTCACAACTGCCAAAACTTGGAAGCAAACAAAATGCCTATCAGTGGATGAATGGATAAATTGGTACATCCAGACAATAGAATATTATTCAGATCTAGAAATAAATGAGCTATTAAGCCATGAAAAAACATGGAGGAAATTTCAATGTATATTACTAAATAAAATAAGCCAATCTGAAAAGGCTATATACTGTATGATTCCAACTCTATGACATTCCAGAAAAGGCAAAACTGTGTAGACAGTGAAAAGATTAGTGGTAGCCAGGAGTTGGAGAAGGAAGGGATGAATAAGTGGTACACAGAGGATTTTTAGGATAGTGAAAATATTCGGTGTATCATAATGATGGATACATGTCATTATACATTTGTCCAAATCCATAGAATATAAAACACTAAGAATAAATGTGATGTAAACTATGGACTTTGGGTGATTATGACATGTCAGTGTAGTTTCATCAACTATAACAAATGCACAACTCTGGTGAGGGACACTGATAATGAAAGAGGCTATGCATGTTGTAGGGGCAGAAGATATATAGGAAATCTTTGCACCTTCCTCTCAAATCTGCTATGAACCTAAAACTTCTCTGGAAAATAAAGTCTCATTAAAAAAAAAAAAGACAAAGAAACCTATTTTAAAAATGGGCAAATGACCTGAACACATATTTCTTCAATAAGATCTGCAAATGGCCAATAAGCACATGAAAAATACTCAACATCATTAGCAAAAACCAGGAAAATACAAACTAAAATCACAGCGAGATACCACTCGGATGTCCAAACCCATAGAATGCACAACACCAAGAGTGAACCCATTAAGTAAACTGTACTCTTTATGTGATAATGATGTGTCAGTGTAGGTGCTCTGGTGGAGGATGTTGAGAATGAGAGAGGCTTGGCATGTGTGGAGGCAGGGAGTATACGGGAAATCTTTCTACCTTCTGCTGAATTTTGTTGTGAGCCTAAAAGTATTCTAAAAGATTATATTATGTAAATGGGGGTTATACCTTCATCCTGGTCTGAGACCACATCCACTGGCTCTCATGTTCTAATCCTCACAACTCTTTACCAAATGGAGACTACGTTTGACTGCTTCTGATATCCAGATGTCTTATGTAGACATTAAGGCCATTCTCAGGTTCATCAATCTAGACATTCCATGCACGAAGGTCTACCCATCACTTCTGTGTCATTTTGGGCTCAGGAATTTTGTGAGGACTTGCTGGTTTCCAGCACCCTGAACAAAAATTGAGACACAGATTTTCAATACTCTTCAATACCCAAACATGTCTGAATTCAGCAAATTTCCTGTTTTTTAAAAAAAATCTTTTTAGGGGCATCTGGGTGGCTCAGTTGGTTAACCATCCAACTTCAGCTCAGGTCATGATCTCGTGGCTCATGAGTTCAAGCCCGCGTCAGGCTCTGTGCTAACAGTTCAGAGCCTGGAACCATGCTTCGGATTCTGTCCCCCCACCCCCCCGCCCCTCCCCCACTAATGCTCTGTCTCTCTCTGTCTCTCAAAAATGGATAAATGTTAAAAAAAAATTAAAAAATCTTTTTAATATTTATTTATTTATTTTTGAGAGAGAGAGACAGAGTGCAAGCAGGGAAGGGGCAGAGAGAGAGGGAGACACAAAATCCAAAGCAGGCTCCAGGCTCTGAGCTGTCAGCACAGGGCCTAATGCAGGACTTGAACTCATGTACTGTGAGATCATGACCTGAGCCAAAGTTGGCCACTTAACCAACTGAGCCACCCAGGCACCCTGCAAATTTCCTCTTGATATTAACCCCTCCTCATGGTTGATGGGACGGCAGAAGAGCCATAGTCATTCTTTTGAACTATCACCAGCATCGAAGTCGATCATTCTTCCCTGAAACTTCTCTCTGCTAAATCCATAAAGTATTGGCTTTAACAAATATAATCTTAAATTTTTGTTCCTTAGAAACAATCCTTGGGAAGTGATTTTATGAAACCAAAAATTCATCTCTGCGTGCTTTATCACTGACGTGATGACTTCATTCTGAGCAATGAAGCTCTTCATCTAGTTGTAATATATAGGGAGACATTAGGCTAACCGTGAGTGGAGGAGAGAGGGTGGGGCAGCAACAAAACAAAAATTAAAAACATATATTTTTTTCAAATTAACATCCCATGAAGTAATATTAATGCCTTCAACATGGAGTGGAGGACTCCCCATCATTAAGACATGGAGACTGTATATACAAGATCAGATTTGAGCAGGTCCTGAAGGCACAAGTAAATTCCATGAGTAAGTGCTTGTGGCCCTACCATGCCACAATGCCTTCTCTGTTACAATTAAGCTGTATGCCTGGTTATTATCTTCATCTTTCTTCCAGTTTCAGGAGATGAAGTTTTCTTTAAAGAGGCAGTGGATGCCATCTGACCCTATTTTCATCAAGTTGGTCACTGATCAACCTAAACCTAACATTTTCTCCCTTCAAGTATTCAATGAGTCTTAACAACCACCACCCAATTTCAGAGTCATTATAATTTCCATTTTCCTACATTTCCCAAATATCAGAGATATTGCATAAGCCAGAGGACCCCTTCCATGTATATCTGGTCACACTCAGCTCAGAGGAAACTTAAAAATTGCACTGTTGGGGGGCCTGGGTGGCTCAGTCAGTTGGGCATCTGACTCTTGATTTTGGCTCAGGTCATGATATCACGGTTCATGGCATCGAGCCCTGCATCGGGCTCCACACTGACAACAGGGAGCCTGCTTGGGATTCTCTCTCTCTCTCTGCCCCTCCCCTCACTCCCACTCTCTCTCTCTCTCAAAATAAATAAATAAACATTTTTTTTTTAAAAAATGCGTTGTGACAGCATGCTATGGGACATCAACACTACTTACTACCAGGTCATGAGGTAGTCATTGCAATTTGGTGGCTAGATGTCCAACTCCAGAATCACATCCTTTTAATCTACTCCCTATGATTAAGGATGGCAGCTATCTTAGGCTGGCTTATCTGGAAGATCTTGATATGTTGATTTACGTACTAAGGTTTATTGAGGACATGTTCCTGGAAGAGATTAGTTAAGGAGTGGAGGAGTTGAATTAGGAGGAGAAACAAGTCAAGCAAAGGCGCAATTTTATGTGAATTTCCAGATACAGCCTCGTTCCATGGGGAGTATAAATTACACCACAGTTTATTCTGCTGCAAAGCAAGGAATCTGTGCTGCTCTACTCCTGCACCACTCACTCAGTAGATAGAGGTTGCTGAAAGGTAATGTAAACTCTTAGCACTTTCAGTTTGGGGAACATCCAGAAAAAAATAGAACTAGTAGCCAGTAAGGGTAGTGCTGTAAAGAAAGTTGTACGTCAAGTCATAATGAGCAAAGTATACAAAATCTGGAAGAGGAGTAAAGATTTAATTGGTAAAAGGAATCTGGGTGAAGTATGCCAGTGTCCTCTACAATATTCTTGTAATCAAAAACCTATTCAACAACCAAAACATTACCATAATCCCTAAAGCCTTCCCTGCTCTTATCCCCTCCTGGTCACTAACTCCCCAGGCAACAACTATCCTGGCAGCAAATATCATAGATTGGCTCCACCTGTTTTGTACTTTCTATAAAAGGAATTATACACCATGTCCTCGCCTATTTCTGGTTTCACTTACTCATCATTGCATTTGTAATATTCGTCACGCTGTTGTATGTATCAATGGCTCATCTTTTACTGCTATTTTGTATTTACTAACTGAGTATACTGGATGTATCTATCTGTTTTACGGTGAAGAACATTTAGATTGTTTGCAGTTTTGGCCATTGTGAATAAACTTGTGACTAGCATTGCTATCCATGTATTTTACTGCACATATGCCTGCAGGTTTGCTGTGGGATTGCATCACCCTGATGTATTTTTCAGCCTGAGTAGCTAACACATCTTTCCAACTGAATTGAGTCCCTTTGCACTCATTAAGAGTAATGTACAGTTTTCCAGTTTGCACATATCCTCACCGAGCTTTGGTTTTATCAGTCTTGGATTTTAGCCACTCTAGTGAGGCTTAGTGATATATCATCGTGGTTTAAATTTTGTGTCTCTGATAATTAATCATGTGTGTTTCTCATGATTACTGTAGACGCCACCTGTTGAAGATTGAAGAGACTCCACTTTATCTCTCTGAATAATTGTGTGGAAGAGAACACTACTTCTGGAAACATTTTTGATTATTTATATGAACGAGAACCTATGTCTACTGTGTATGTTGAATCACTGCATATTTTAGGATTATTTTTTACAATGATTTGCTTACACTAATATGAATATTTCCATTGCCTTAAGTGTTAAATATTGTTCAATTCCCATCAAGATTCTCTTTTTAACTCAAAGGATATAATTAGTTAATTTGCAAGCATATGGATAACTCATATTATCATATGTATTTCAGAATACATGGTCTGTGATGCCTTGGAATTTACTGAGGCTTCCTTTATGACCTAAAAGATAGTCTAGTTTTATGAGTGTTCCCTGTGTGCTTAAAAAGAGAGTCTATCTTAAAAACTGAGAATAAACTGAGGGTTGATGGGGAATGGGACAGAGGGAAGGGTGGGTGATGGGCATTGAGGAGGGCACCTGTTGGGATGAGCACTGGGTGTTGTATGGAAACCAATTTGACAATAAATTTCATATTAAAAAAAAGAAAGAAAGAAACCTAAAAAACTAAAAAAAAAAAAAAGAGAGTCTATTCTTATCTAAAGTTTTAGTATCTAAAAATCAAAGCTAACTATATTCATTTAAATTGTTCTTAGCTGTGTTTGGTTTTTGGAATAAATGTTTTTTATTGGTTTATTGTATTCTGGTTTTTGTCTTTTTTTTTTTTACAGCGATTATGCTTCTTAGGAGTTTAAGTGATTTGGTGTGGGAACCTGGGTTTCCATGAATTCTATGTGATAATGTATACAAAGGAAGAGTTGAAGTCAGGCCCTCATGTGAGTTCTTCCTGGTGACTATAAAAGAGGTGGAGATAAATCTAAAGGCAGAGAGGCCTAGACAAAACCTCTGTTATCCACTCCCATTGCTACCACCAAATCTGAGACCCCCTCTCGTCAAAGTCACCTTTAACTTTTAGATATATATATAATATTGTTTTTAATACATACATAAAAATATTATTTGTAATAGTTACTTGTTTTTTCACTCATAGATAAACCAAAATATGAACAACCCCCTGTAAGTTGATTTCCATTTTTCAGTATCACAAAAAGTCCTGTTATGAATATTTATGGAAACAACTTTATGATGAATTCTCATTTGGGAGAGTTCGTAAGTTCTACAAATTTATGCACTCGCTGGCCGTTTTACCAACTTCAAATGTTTATGGTATCTTTCAAAGTTTTTTTTTTTTATCCTTTACAATTTTCCTATTACAAAGAGTATTCAAATACGGATAGAGATTGTATTCAATTCACTTTCAACATTTATAAATTATTTATTAGTCTCTTTTCACCTACTGATATAATAAACTATAGTAATACCCTTTTTATGGGTTTTATGCATTCATTCTTGGAATAAATCGTACTTACTTCACTGTAAACTATTCTTTGGCATACTGTTAAGGTTTTTTTGGACTAATCTTTATTATCTCAATGTATTTCTAAGATTTTTAATGTCAAATAGCATTGATGTTTCACATACATATAGCAAATTGCACAGATCAGAAGTTAATAGGTTGAGGAATTTCACAGTATCAACATACTCATTTAAAAATCACCCTGAGCAAGTCATCAAACATTCTCAGCACCCCAGAAGCCTCTCTAGCCATTAGAGTTATTAGTTCCATCCACTTGGATGTTCCCATGTTATTTCAAACAATATCTTCAAAATAAAACTCATCCTGTTCTCCAAAGCATTCCTCACCATCTATCATCAGGGTTGCTGGTAACTTCTAAATCATAAGATCGGCCTATGACTCTGGCTTAATGTCTGGAATTTTCAAGGTCTGAACCTATTCAATTGACCATCACAATCCTGACTGCTCATCCAAATAACTGCTCCCTTCCCTTAGCTAATATGTTAAACCTCCTTAATTTAGTTTAGTTCCACTCAAGATAAAGAGGCTTAGACTGATCCTAGTTATGGATTTTGAAAAACTGCTAGGTGCAGTTTAGATGATTCCAAATTAGATTTGCAGATTCTTCCGCTCTGGTTATGGGTCCTGATTTTGATAGCCATGTTTCTGATTTGCTTTAGGATCCAAATTACATACAATTTAATAGCTGCCTTCTTACTATGTTTCCTTGGGATAGAATCCATGCTTTGCTGACATTACCAGGAACCCCTTTTCCATGAAACTGTGGAACCCAGATCCTTTAATTTTCAAAGGTCATTTTTTCTCTAGCATAAAATGAGAAGGAAAACGTCTGTATTTTTGCCTCAATGCTTTCTTAAATTATTGTTTGTCCTTTCCTATCATCTCCATCCCTATGCTGCCATAGCCACCCACTTCACCAATCATCTCTGCCCAGAAACCCAGCACAGAGCATGCCTTTCCAACTTCCCTGCTGCCCCACTATCCATTCAAGTTGATTCAGATGAGGCCATCCTTTGACTTCATTGCATGGTCTCTTTAAGCCCCATCCTACCCATCACACTTGGAGGCACATGGATAAATGCCTTTCTTTATAAAAGGGTGATTTACTCTTCAAAAGAAAATATAGCATAGAAGGTTAAAGTTAAAACTATAGCATATACATGAGTTTCCTCAGAGAGAAAACCAGAAGATCCTGCACCAGGGTAGATTTATGCCCACTGTTTTTAACCTGGCTCCTCCTCCCTCTGGTTTATTTTTTCTTCCCTCAGAATTTCCACCCACCATTAATATCCCACAGACTACAGGAAGTCCAGAGCTGATGTGGTCTTCCTGGGAAATTTATCCTTTCAACATTCTAGTCAATGTGAGTTGCCTATTTACCAGGAATGAGCACATGTGTACATGTGTGTGCACATACACACACACACACACATACACACACACACACACACACTCACACACACACACACTCACACACACACACACACACCTACCAAGATCAAGTATCAATTCTTCTATTAATTCTCACAGTTTAAACCAATATCCTTCACACTAAAGGATCTGATTCATAAATATGTTGTGAAATCAAAGTGGGTTACAACTTGCATCTTAATGGAATAAACTCGAAGAATACAATATGATAGAAAATACCATAGTGCACTGCACACAGTATAACTATAATTTTGTGAATGTGTATTTGTGTTTTGGTTATAATATGAAATTTATTTCATACTATGGGCTGCATTAAAAATAATGTGAAGAAACATATGAACGTATAAGGAAGTTTTAAAAACTTCTAACTGCAAAATTCTCATCTTTTCCTAAGAGATATCACATTATTAAGCAGAGTATTGTTTATTTTATTTCAGGCCTCAAAAACATGCGTACTATTTCAATCCTGCCAGAAATAAAAAGAATCAAATATATTTTAATAAAAAGACCATTTTGGTAAGGACTCAATTATGTTATTAGACATGAGCCTTTGATGTCCCCAGTTTTTATTCAGGCCAAGAGAAGAAAGTGTTCTATTCTTTCAATTATCTCGTGTTGGGTGGATTCTCTCTCTTCTGATATTAGTTCCACACATGACTCAGGTTTTCCTCACCAACTGCCACATCTCCTAGCTGACTGACTTTGTACTTGTTTGGATTCCTGCTTGTCACCTGCTTTTAATAAAACTCTAAGATTTATGAGAGCAGTAATTTAATGGATGTCATGCCATCATTATGACCTAGCATAAAGCCTGACACTTAATAGGGAATCAATAAGATTCAAATTGGTAGAGTCAAATCGAATTCTGGCCCTCCTTTATTCTATCTGTTAGTGCCTGGTTAATGTCAATGACAAGACCCGACCTATAGGACAGTATTACATAGAAATAGTAATAACGAATGCATTACTTACTTCCATCAGGATAAAGACCTTATAAGTTAAACAAAAAAAGGATAAATATGCTGACAAGGCATTAGTGCCTCATGGAGGGTCCAGCTACATTTTTTTACCATTTGTGAAACAGATCCTATAAGAAACCCAGCTGCAACCCCAGGCTGGTGAGAATGATAGCTTCTCCGATATAATGTTTTGAAGCGAAAAGTCATTTGTGTTTCTTTCTTGGTCCTTTGGCTACAGAGAGCAGCCTTTTGCCAGGGATTTTTTTTTTTTTGTCTGTGCCTCCTGGTATTTCCAAGTTGTTATCTTCCTCACCTCAAAATCTAGGATACATAAGGCCAAAAACAAAAATAAAAACAAACCCACAGGAAACTCACTACCATGCTGTTCTTCAAGTTCCCAGGTCCCTAGCCAATCTGATTTCTCTACTCCTTACAGTCTTATGTTTGTTTTATATGTATTTCATTTGAATTTAGTGGTGAAAATAGGGAAAGTATACCTACCACGTATATCCAGAAGCATCTGTAGTGTTTTAGCATTTTCAGTCATGTCAAGTTGGTAAATAGTGTTATTTGGGTCATCTGTAACCTTTCTAACTTTCTTTCTTTGTGCTAATGCTGCTGGTATTGGAAGTGTACTTCCCCAATCACATGGAATTGCAAAGTGGATAATATTGTCCGTTTTCCAGTTATACTGCTGACACGAGCATCGGGCAATTTTATGTACCCTCCAGATTAAGCTCTATTTTCTTTTTGGGGGGAAGATGTGTGAAGATATCTGATTTTGCCAGCCACCATTTTCCTATAAAGATCAGGAGATCTTCTTCTTCTTCCTCCTCCTCCTCTTCTTCTTCTTCTTCTTCTTCTTCTTCTTCTTCTTTTTAATGTGAAAGAGAGACAGAGAGCATGCAAGTGGGGGAGAGGGGCAGAGGGAGAGAGAGACCGCGCGTGCGTGCGAGAGAGGGAGAGGGAATCTTAAGCAGGCTCCATGGTCAGCACAGAGTCCAACTCAAGACTCGATCCCATGACCCTGGGATCATGACCTGAGCGTAAATCAGGAGTCAGATGCTCAACCAACTGAGCCACCCAGTCACCCCAGGAGGTCTTCTTCTTAATGTTAGTGCCTTTTCTATCTGGAAAAACTAAAATTATGCTAGTACACAAAGGATCTCTTACGTTTCTGAAAACAAGGGAAATGGAGTTCCATGGAAGCAACAGGTACTTAACGGCCAAAAACCTCTGAATCTTCAACAATTAAAACTGTCTTGGGGCGCCTGGGTGGCTCAGTCGGTTAAGCGTCCGACTTCAGCTCAGGTCACAATCTCGCGGTCTGTGAGTTCGAGCCCCGCATCGGGCTCTGGGCTGATGGCTCAGAACCTGGAGCCTGCTTCCGATTCTGTGTCTCCCTGTCTCTCTGCCCCTCCGCCGTTCATGCTCTGTCTCTCTCTGTCTCAAAAATAAATACACGTTAAAAATTTAAAAAAAAATAACTGTCTTTAGTTAGAAGGTGCATGCAGTTTTCTTTTCTCGCTTGAATTTTTTTTTTAATTTTTTTTTTCAACGTTTATTTATTTTTGGGACAGAGAGAGACAGAGCATGAACGGGGGAGGGGCAGAGAGAGAGGGAGACACAGAATCGGAAACAGGCTCCAGGCTCTGAGCCATCAGCCCAGAGCCCGACGCGGGGCTCAAACTCACGGACCGCGAGATCGTGACCTGGCTGAAGTCGGACAATTAACCAACTGCGCCACCCAGGCGCCCCTCTCGCTTGAATTTAATTTCTAAAGTAAGTACTTGTACAGACACTGGAAAGGATGACACTAGTGCTGAGTCTATCCAAAAACCTTCTAATGATCTCTTTCCCTTATCTTCGCTCTTCATTCAGCCTCCATCTCTTGTCCCCAGAATCACAGATCCCCAAGATACTTGTTGCCTGTTGTCAGTAGAATTTGCATATTCATGAGCAAGTTCGTTTCGGTTATACAAAATAAGATGTTAAATTTCTTCACATTCAAGTTTTACCGTAAATAATAACTCATAACATAACCAAGGAAGAGTCAATGGAAGATTTGAATTGGGCAACAAGATCAGATTGTGTTTTAAAAATAGCATTCTTGGAATTCCTAGATATTGAGAAAGTGGATAAATTACCCGCCAAGTTGAAAATAAGGTATATGATATTCATGTGTGAAAAGTCTACATTTTATTTTAATTTATTTTAATTTTTTTTGTTTTAATGTTTATTTTTGAGAGAGAGAGAAAGAGAGAGAGAGAGAGAGAGAGAGAGAGAGAGAATGGGGGAGGTGCAGAGAGAGAGGGAGACACAGAATCCTAAGCAGGCTCCGGGCTCTGGGCTGTCAGCACAGAGCCCATTGCAGAGCTCGAACTCATGAACTGCGAGATCATGATCGGAGCCAAAGTTGGGTACTTATCAGACTGAGCCCGCCAGATGCCCCAAAAAGACTACATTTGAAACATGTTACTTTCATCAAATTTAGGTGGCTACAATCGAAATTCCAGTAGGATTATATTTTAGTGGATTAGACACAACATTTCCAAAATACATCTGGGAAAACATTCTCAAGAATATCCAAGAACAAAGTAAAACAAACAAATATAATGAATGGATTCCTTCTTTTTTTCTTTGTGCACATATTACTGAATACCTATTAAGTGGCTAAAAAATAACCTTTGCAATGCACTGCAACTACAAGGTTGATATTAGGTACAGATAAGATCTTTTCCTCTGTGGGGTATACAATCTAATTACCTAGGAAGTGGTATTAGATAAAGATGAAGAGTCCTGGCTTTGGAAGGAGGGACAAAAAGGGGGGAAATCAAAGATGCTGCCCAGAAAGCGTAAGCTATCACACAAGACACTCATGGTGTCGGCCTAAGAAGATTGATGGATAAGTTAAAGGGCAGATTCATTCTCTAAGATGAAAGAAAATGTGGAAAAAATACGTGAACATGGGCGTTGTAGTTAAATATACCTGTGTTTTGAACCCCATCTCTGACTATTAGTAGCTAGTTATTTCATTTCTACTCATTAGTAGCTAGTTAGTTTCAGCAAATGAATTTAGTCTCCTAACCTTCAGGGTTTTTTTTTTCCTCTTATACAAGCCTCACAATGATAGAAACCTCATGGGGTTATTGTAAGGAATAAATGTGATGAGGAGTGTAGACCACATAACCAGGTACTAGCAGAAAGAAAGGGATGCATGAATGTGTGGATCCCTAGGTAAGTGGATCTGGAGAGAAGCATAAAACTAGAAAGGTAGATGATAAAATTTCCAGAATTACAAGGCAAAGAGGAAAAAATGTGGAATTGGTTCATCCTGGAGCTTCCCTACTTAATAAAGAAGAAGTGAACTCTCCTGCTTAAAGTAATATGGGGGAGGTGTGGTCAAACAGTTGAAAAAAATGGATTAAAAAAAAGAAATGACATGGATACGGGTGGCATAGTTAGTAACATGACATAAGAGGTTTTCTTAGGAGTCTAGCAGGCTTAGGTAACCCGCCAATATTAACTGAGGTCTGGAGTAGAAAAATAGGAAGCTGGGTTTATCCTGGCTTAGAAGAGGGAAGAAGAGAATAAAGGGTAAGATGTCATCGTCATGTCAAGAGGCTAAATATAAATGGCAGACTATGAAACTCGGGCTGAGAAGAAAAGACAAAGCAGCAAAAGGATTGCTAACTACTCGAGGAGAGTTTAAGGTCTATGTGATACATATTTTCCAGTTAATGGCAGATTTTCAGGCTCTTCTAAGTTGAAGTGGAGGGGAACAAACGGAGAAATGGGGAGGCTTGAGCGCTGCGAAGATTACTGGCTGCAGTGCTCGAGTTTCCCAGGTGGATGTCAGAAATCACGTCCTAGAAAGACAAAACAGATAAACCTTTTGAGAAGCAGAATGGACTAAGTGACCTCAGGGGGCAGAAGAGACCAGGAACACGAACCTGCCTTGAGTTAGCAAGAAAGCCCACCAAATCATCGGGAATGTGGTAGGCAATTGACCTTTGTAAAGGTCATCAAATATTCACGATGCCAGCCTTTCTTGTTCTCATGATCTGCAACCAGAAACCACAAGTACAGAACCTCCAGATCTGTCCTTGCCTGCTGGAACATGAAACACCAGAGGAGGTGGTTCAGGAGAGGGATCAAAGTAGGTAACAGCCATGACAGCAATTTCATGCCAAATAAGTGGTTACTCAACTGAGCAAGGCAGCTTCTCCCTGCGCTCAGCATATCCCTGTCCACAGATTCATGGGATAGCAACTTTACTCAAACCTAGCTGTGACCTCAGAGTGACTAGAGCAGGCTCACATTCTGCAGCAACCTCATTCAGGTAATATTTCTTCACCTCCTCTATCCTTAGTTCAAATCAGTGATAGGATCTCTGGCTTTCTTCTCTGTCCGTAGGTTTTCCCATATGTTTGTTGGCCTCCAGTATCCTCTTTATTTCCTCTGCACATGAAAGTAGGGAAAATTTCACCACTAACAGGGTTCTCCTTCTGTTCTTTTCATGCCCACCAGAAGAGACAGAGTAGGACAGGAGGAAGTTGAGCAAATGATTTGGAAAGTGTCTTCTCTCTGGGCCTAAATATCCCCATTCCTACAAAAGAAGAGTTTGGCTAAAGAAACTGGAAATTTAATATAGTTAAACTCTTTACTATGTGTTGACCATCTCAATATGCTTTGAAGTTCATATTTTTTCTGAGGCTCAAACTTTTAGATGTTGAAGCTAGAATGTGAACTCAGATCTCTCTGGTGCATATATATAAAAATTATGTGTACATACACATAAAAATTGTGTGTACCTATCTAAGAATCAAAAAAATCACAAAAATTATTTCTAGATCTAAATATATATCCTTATTCTTGCATCAGGGAAGGTAGACATAATTTTTATGACCCAAGACCAACAATTCCATTTTCAAGTCATTCTTTGTATTTGAACACATCTAAGTGGACTGGAAGAAGACACTTCGCTAGTAAATGAAGGACTTCAGAAGCTGGTCTATCTCAGGAAATCAAACGACTCACATTATAAGGTGACATGTCTCTGATAATGCAGGACAGCAGTCAGTCCGCATCTTTTTTATCAGAATATTTAATAAATTCTTAGAATGTCCATATTCACTGACATGTATGTTCTGGTATAGATGATCTATTATAGGGGGAACTTATGTAAAAGTAACAGGTCTGGGGACAGCCCTGATGAGAGCCCTGAGCCCAGTTTCTCTTCTAACCAGGACTAGGATTACACATTGGTTATTGGAAGGGGGAAAAAAAGTTATTTTAATGGTTTACTTTCTCTAGTTGGAGCAGAAGGGCCTTCTCAGGTCTGAATCCCGGGGGATCAGGCCAATATTGAGACCACCATGTCAAGTTTATAGGAATGGCAGCACCTCAGGGTAATAGGTTCTCTCATGTTTGGAAATCTAGCTGTGCAAGATGTTAGGAATAAGCTGTCTCAAGCCTTTTTTCCCAGGCTTCACCAGAGCAGGACATTGGATGAGATTAAATGGCTGCCTTTTCCAACCTGACCATATTTTTCCTGGTATCCTCCACTTTGGCACATACTGTTTTTTCAGGTAAGCAAACTTACAAGTCTTGGGAGAGAGATATCTGACAGCTTCTTAGCTGTAGAAAAGAAAAATAGTCATGTGTGACTGGGTGGGGAATATTAAATTTTTTTTTTGAACGTTTATTTATTTTTGGGACAGAGAGAGACAGAGCATGAACGGGGGAGGGGCAGAGAGAGAGGGAGACACAGAATCGGAAACAGGCTCCAGGCTCTGAGCCATCAGCCCAGAGCCCGACACGGGGCTCGAACTCCGGGACCGCGAGATCGTGACCTGGCTGAAGTCGGACGCTTAACCGACTGCGCCACCCCGGCGCCCCATGGGGAATATTAGACTTAACAATGCAAAGTAGGTATGAATTGGGTATCACTGTTAGAAAAGGGAGTTATTTGGAAAACCTTCCAAAATTTGAAAATGAAACAACATGCTTCTACATAATGCACAGGTCAAGAAAAATCCAAAAGGCAATTCAAAAATTTTTTTAAACACAAGAAAAATAAAACAAAATGAGTGAAAGGTTTGCTTCAAAGGAGTGCCATTACCTTCATATCCCTTTTCTTTTGATTCCATCTCATAGTCATCTTTATGGAACCAGCCTCATTGGTCTGTATCTTTCCTGTGTTACTTTTTGCTTAAACATATGTGTGCACATTGTGTCATTCCTCCTACTTTCTTGAATAGAAGACAGCACACTACAAATACCTGTTTTCAACTTGCTTTTCTCAATTTACAAATATCTTGAATATTAATACATATCAACTCACAGGGATCTCCCTCATTCTTTTTTTTTTTTTTTTTAAATTTTTTTTTTTCAACGTTTATTTATTTTTGCGACAGAGAGAGACAGAGCATGAATGGGGGAGGGGCCGAGAGAGAGGGAGACACAGAATCCGAAATAGGCTCCAGGCTCTGAGCCATCAGCCCAGAGCCTGACGCGGGGCTCGAACTCCTGGACTGCGAGATCGTGACCTGGCTGAAGCCGGACGCTTAACCGACCGCGCCACCCAGGCGCCCCTCCCTCATTCTTTTATACAACTGCATAGAACTTCACTGGGTGGGTGTATCAAAGTTTACTCAACCAGTCTTCCATGTATGGGCGTTTAGTTTGTTTCCAATATTTTTCAATCACAAACAATGCTGCAATAATCTTATGCATATGTGTTTTTGTATTGTTGGAGGTACAGCTTCAGGGTAAATTCTTTAAACTAAAAGGTATCTGATAAACTGGAAGAAAATACCTGCAACACGTATCACAGATAAAGGACTAATATACCTAATATATAAGAATACTTAAAACTGAGGGAACAAATAAAAACCCAATTGTCAAATGAGTAATATGCTTGCATATGCAATTCACACACACACATACACATACCCCAAAAATACAGAAATGGATCTTAAATCTGTAAAAGATATTCAACTTCACCATGAAAAAAAAATGCTAACCAAAACTGTCTTAAAACACCATTTCTCACTTATTAGAAAGCCTTTCCTACATCAAGATTAAAGAGAAATCCAGTTGGTCCTGGCATGGTTTTGTTTCTTATGTTCAGATGCATTTGAAGTTTATTTTCATATGTGATATGCAGTATGTATTTTCACTTTATTTTATTTCTACTAGATGAAAGTTTTTATGTTTCTTTTCTCTTCACTATATCCAGTCACTTTTGTCATTAAAAGATTCTGGTTTTTTTTTAGAATTATAGAGAAGCATTCCATCTTTTTTATTCTTTAAAAGATTGTATATGCAACTGGCATAGTCTATTCCTGGGAAGGTTGGTAGGCTTCGTGCTTCCTTTGGGAAAATTTGTAAAATATAATTCAAGTTTTCTCTTCAAACTTTAGAAATTCCAGCTTTTGGAAAGCTAGAATTTTCTAGAATATTTAAAAGATCATTTTACAATGAGAGATAAGGAAGAGCAGAACTATGATGTCTTTTCTTATTTCCCTCCCCAACAGCCAGCTGGCCACCCTGCATCCCCTGGCGACACTAACTTCTTCACACAAACTGGTTTCCCAGAGCCAGTCAGTCTCTCCAGAGCCAAGGAATCTCTAAAGTTTCTGACCATCACCCATAGTATCCTCTTTAGCTCAGCATCTTGGGCAAAACTAGCCTAATGTTTTATTTACTTTATCATATTTAATATAAAAAATAACTTTAGGGTTGCCTGGGTGGCTCAGTTGGTTAAGTGTCTGACTTTGGCTCAGCTCATGATCTCACAGTTCGTGAGTTCAAGCCCACGTCAGGCTCTGTGTTGACAGCTCAGAACCTGGAGCCTGCTTCCGATTCTGTGTCTCCCTCTCTCTCTGCCCCTCCTCTGCTCACTCTCTGTCTCTCTCTCTCTCTCTCTCTCAAAAATAAATGAACATTAAAAAATATTTTTAGGGGCGCCTGGGTGGCGCAGCCGGTTAAGCGTCCGACTTCAGCCAGGTCACGATCTCGCGGTCCGTGAGTTCCAGCCCCGCGTCAGGCTCTGGGCTGATGGCTCAGAGCCTGGAGCCTGTTTCCGATTCTGTATCTCCCTCTCTCTCTGCCCCTCCCCCGTTCATGCTCTGTCTCTCTCTGTCCCAAAAAATAAATAAACGTTGAAAAAAAAATTTTTTTTTAAATAAAAAATATTTTTAAATAACTTTAAAGTACATATATTCATCCCAATTGTAGTGAAAAGGAAACTAAAGCCAACAAAAGTCAAGTAACTTAATGAAAATAACATAGTTTGCAAGTTATGCATATAACCCCAAGTGGTTTTTACTCTTTTCTCAGTGACATAGAAAACTTATAAATAAAGTAAGGACTGTGAAAATGAATGGAAGAATGAATAAATGGATAAAGTAGTTAACAAAAAGAATGCCACCCACAAATTCCATCGCTACAAGTTCTTTTGTATACTTTTGTGCAAAGGAGTAATTAGATTACATTTCTTTATTCAGTTAGTAACTTCAGTGGGTGAAATCATATTCCATGAAGAACTATTTTTTTTTAACCTATTGTGTATGTGCTTTATCTGCAGAAGCCTTCAAGCCAAAAAATATAGCTAAATGGCCTAAGGTAAATTTAAATTTCTTGTTCTCAATTCTGTTTTGTTTTGTTTTGTTTTTTAATTTTTTTTTCAACGTTTTTTATTTTGGGGACAGAGAGAGACAGAGCATGAACGGGAGAGGGGCAGAGAGGGAGACACAGAATTGGAAACAGGCTCCAGGCTCTGAGCCATCAGCCCAGAGCCTGACGCGGGGCTCGAACTCCCAGACCACGAGATCGTGACCTGGCTGAAGTCGGACGCTTAACCGACTGCGCCACCCAGGCGCCCCTCTTGTTCTCAATTCTGATGCTAATCTGATCACTCTTTTGACCTGACAGACCAAAAACTTCATGGGGGTAAATAGAACAAAAGTTTTCTATGTGACCTTGGACATGCATCTTACCCTTTCCAGACTTAGATTTAATCTCATGCAGCACAAACATTATAACAGTAAAATACATTTCTGAGCATTAAATGAAATAACACCTGTCACTTGCTCAAGGTCATAAAATTAAACAGTGGTAAATACAGAATTTATTCTTAGCCTCAATACAGAATCCTCACTCTTATCAATTTCATTTGAGCCCCTTCCCCTAAAATTTCACAAACACATAAAAATCTCTATTCACAAACTTCTTAGAATGAGTTACTGGCATTGGGACTCTAAGTTTAAATAAAAAGTTTGTATTTAGGATTTAAGTGGGTATGTGATAATGTTTATGACTTTAAGAGATGATGGATGGGTCACTGCATTTCCTGACATGGCAGTCCACCAAAAACCTGCCTGGTCAAAGCCCTGTCTTTGTAATTCTTGAAAAAGAATCAATTCACTAGTAATATTTGATATTATTTCTGTTAGGGGCAGAAGTGATAGGCCAGGAATAGACGAGGGTAAATCTACCAATTGTTATTCATATGATATTTTGTGATATTTGCAGCCCCCATGTAAAATGTACTACCCACAGGGTCCTTTTTATGATTCAAAATGTCCGAATATAACGTCATTCGTCTGTGCTACAAACGGCCACACTTACCAGAATGAGTGTTTCTTTTGTGTCGATCAGTGGTAAGTTGAAAATAAAATAGCATTATTTTTTCCTCTATACTTATTCACAGAAATATCAAATAATCTTAGCCCAGGAGCTGGATTTACTGATGGATGAGACTTTTGAAAATAACCTCTATTGTTGATAAAAGATTGGGGACAGACTATGTATAAAGACAACAGTCTTTCTGAAAAACTTCAGTTAACATTCAAAGTTTACTCATTAAAAAAGAAAGAAAAGCTTATGTGATGCTTTCGCAAAATTGTACAACAATCATACTAATAGATATCTATAGATTATATTCAAATAATGAATAGAAATCCATTTTTTCAAATCACTCAAAAATGTTTAACAAGTCACATTGACATGCCGATGACTAGCACTCATAAATAAATTTTCATGGTAGACATAAATAGATATAGATATCAATACAGACATAGGCACAGACATAGATATAGGTCTATAGGTCTATATAGGTCTATATAGGTCTATATAGGCCTATAGGTCTATAGCACATAACAAAATGCTTACGTGCTCTTACATCAATAAAAATTGACAGTGACATATATTTATTTGCCTTTCAAGTAAGTTCAATAGTAAATTTAGATTTTAAAATTAATAATATTCCTTGTGATATATTTTAAACTCCATTTGAAATTGTTTTTACAAACAGATTTGTATCTAGTATTAGTAACTTTTAGTAACTATTAGTAACTTTTCCATGACCTATCAGATCTTCTCTGTTGGAAATCCCCAAAACTATCCTCATGTTTGATGATTTGCTAGCAGGACTCACAGACCTCAAAAAGCTATTACACACATGGTAGCAGTTTATTACAATGAGAGGATATGAGTAAAATCAGCAAAGGCAGAAAGCTCCTAGGGTGGAGTCCAAGAGAAAGCAATCACAAGCTTCCAGATGATCTTTCCCAGTGGACTCACACAGGCAGTGTTTAACTCTCCTAGCTATGATGTATGACAACACATATGAAGTACTGTCAACCTGGGAAGCTCATCAAAGCCTTGGTTCCCAGGCCTTTTGTTAGAAGCCAGTCACCTAGGCAGGTAGCACCTGCACAACTAACAATTACTTAGTCTCCAGCCACCCCACATTCCCAGAAGTCAAATTGATACGGGGTGGCTCAGGACCACAGTGAACAACAACAGACATTCACTTAAGTATAAACTATGTGGCATGGCCTATGACCCCAGGTTATAAATATGTCACTCTTATCAGGAGGGATATTCTAAAGGCTTATGGCTACTTCCTAGGAGCTAATTTGAACATCCCAAGTCTGTTGAGCTAATTCTTTAATGCATATCTTCCTTTTAAAGCAATCTCATGGGCTTCCAGTGTCATGTTTTGATCCCATGAGGATGTTATTGCTGAGCACTGAAGGAAATGGCTGTAGAAATTATTGAATAAAGGAAATATTTGCTCATCTTCAGAGAAAGTTCTAGACTCAGAGGATGATTACAATGTCGTTTAAAGGAAAAGAATGGGAACTGAAAAAATGGGAATTAACCAAGTATCTACCATCAGTTTCAAAGCAAGATTAATGAGAATTCATGAATGTCACCAGACTATGTAGAATAATTAAATCACATTAACATTCCTTCCTAATAGCTGCTGTCACTTTCTCAGGCAGGGGCTAATTAGGCAAGACACTCAGAAGTGCCTTCTTAGCTCTTCCACATAATCCTTTTTCCACACCTGTGGTATTTGGACACATACCACTAAAAAGAGCAGTGTAGGAGGAACTGAATCACTGTGGCCTGGGCTTCTGGAAACTAGCATAGACTGATGCAGAGCTACAGTGCAGGTCTCTCTCTTGCACAGGTGACAACCCAATGACTTCTCAAAGTTGGTTCTGAGATTTCTTTCAGCCTCATCTAGAAGACTTGAGAAAGTCTCAGCACCATTGGAATCATGCCTCAGACCTGTTCTGACAGAAATGGGAAAAGACTGAAGAAACTATCTTCCTTCCTTCCTTCCTTCCTTCCTTCCTTCCTTCCTTCCTTCCTTCCTTCCATCATGTGATTCTCCTAAATTTACTGCAAACACCATAGCTGTTATTTCTTAATCTAAGAATAAATAACAAGCCCTTGTTGGTTGAAAAAGCAAAAAATGGTTCAGTAATGTCAGAGCCAGTATGAGACCAGATCTTACCAAATACATCTACTTCTGAAACACATTGATGCCAATGGCAGGTGTGGTGCAGTGGCCTGTGTATTTGCTTCAATTCTCAATGCAACTTGCATGTATAAGCTTGGTCTTCATGCTGTTTCTATTTCTTGGGGCAAAAATGACCATCGTGATATTCTTTTGAGTGATGGAAGAAGGAGAATAATCCCTCCATCTCTGCTTTTAGTGGCATTGTGAAGAAAAATCCTGAAAAACTGGGACTCACAACCTTGAGAGATACTCACCATTTGTGAATGATGTAAATCCCTTGAAGAAAAAGAAAACAAAAGTGTTTTAGGAGGCTGAGCTAAGATGATGGAGAAGTAAGAGGACCCACCTCGTTGCACAAACACAACTAGACAAATATCAAATTATTCTAAATACCCAAGAAATTGATCTGAAGACTGACAGAACAAACTGTACAACTAGAGGGAGAGAAAAGGCCACATCATGGAAAGCAAGGAGAAGCTCTGCATAGGAATAACCTGAGAGAAAGAGCAGCCAAAACACAGCAGCTGAGTGAACATAGCTTACAGAAGAGACACTTCTTGAAGCACCAAGCTCTGTAAGTATATGACTTCTTCTTTATAAAGCCATTACTTGCAGGATCAGGAAACATAACACACTTTCCTGACACAGAAAAGGAGACAGACACCTAGACAAAGTGCCAAGACAGAGGAATTCATACCAAAAGAAAGAACAAGAAAAGGTCATGGCCAGGGATCTAATTGAAACAGATATAAGTAATATACCTCATCCAGAATTTAAAGCAGCAATCATAAGGATACTAGCTGAGCTTGAAAAAAGCATATAATACACCAGGGAGTCCCTTACCACAGATATAAAATACCTAAAAACTAGTCAGACCAAAATGAAAAATGCAATAACCGAGATTCAAAACTGATCAGACGTAATGATCACAAGAATGGAAGATGCAGGGGAATGCATAAGTGATATAAAAGATAAAATTATGGAAATAATGAAGCTGAAAAGAAGAGAGAAAGAAAAATGTTAGGTCATGGATATAGACTATGGAAACTCAGTGACTCCATAAAGCATAATAACATTCATATCATAGAAGTCTGAGAAGAAGAGAGGGAAAAGAGGGCAGAAGGTTTATTTGAAGAAATATAGCTAAAAACTTCCCTCATCTGGGGAAGGAAACAGACATGCAAATCCAGGAGTTACAGAGAACTCTCATCAAAATCAACAAAAGCAGGTCAACACCAAGATATATTGTAGTTAAATTTGCAAAATATAGAGATGAAAAACTCCTAAGAGCAGAAAGACAAAAGAAATCCCTAACTTACAAGGGATGGCATGATCCATTTAATGTGCTGAATGGGAAAAGTATGCAGCCAAGAATATTCTATCCAGCAAGGCTATCATCCAGCACAGGAGAGATAGAGTTTCCCAGACAAACAAAAACTAAAGGAGTTTGTGACCACTAAACCAGCCCTGCAAGAAATATTAAAGCAGAATCTTTGAGGAAAGAAAGACCAAAAGTGACAAAGATTAGAAAGGAACAGAGAAAATCTCCAGAAACAATGACAAAACAAGTAATAAAAGGGCACAAAATTCATATCCATCAATAATTACTCCGAATGTAAATGGACTAAATGCTCCAATCAAAAGACATAGGGTGTCAGAATGGATTAAAAAAAACCCAAAGCCCATCTATATGCTATCTACATGAGATTCATTTTAGACCTAAAGACACTGTCAGATTAAAAGGGAGGGGATGGAAAATCATGCTAATGGACACCAAAAGAAAGCCAGAGTAGCAATACTTATATCAGACAAACTAGATTTTACATAATTTATTTTTTTATTTTTTTTATCATTTTAATTTTTTTTTAAAATTTATATCCAAGTTAGTTAGCATATAGTGCAACAATGATTTCAGGAGTAGATTTCTTAATGCCCCTTACCCATTTAGCCCATCCCCCCTCCCACAACCCCTCCAGTAACCCTCTGTTTGTTCTCCATATTAAAAGCCTCTTATGTTTTGTCCCCCTCCCTGTTTTTATATTATTTTTGTTTTCATTCCCTTATGTTCATCTGTTTTGTATTTTAAAGTCTTCATATGAGTGAAGTCATATATTTGTCATGGAATATAGACAAACTAGATTTTAAACCAAAGGCTGTAATAAGAGATGAAGAAGGGTACTATATCATAATAAAGCAGTCTATCCAACAAAATCTAACAATTGTAAATATTTATGCCCCCAACGTGAGAGACCAAAATATATAAAACAATGAATAACAAACGTAAAGGTATTCATTGATAATAATACAACAATAATAGGGGATTTTAACACCCCACTTACATCAATGGACATGTCATGTAAGCAGAAAATCAACAAGGAAACAATGGCTTTGAATGATACACTGTACAGATGGACTTAACATATATTCACAACATTTCATCCTAAAGCAGCAGAGTACACATTTTTTTTTTCAAGTGCACATGGAAAATTCTCCAGAATAGATCATACACTAAGTCACAAATCAGGCTTCAACCAGCACAAAAAGACTGAGATCATACCATGCCTATTTTTAGATCACAACGTTATGAAACTTGAAGTCAACCACAAGAGAAAAATTGGAAAGACCACAAATACATGGATGTTAAATAACATCCTACTAAAGAATGAATGGGTCAACCAGGAAACTGAAGAAGAAATTAAAAAGACAAACAAACTGGAAACAAATGATAATGAAAACACAATGGTCCAAAACCTTTGGGATTCAGCAAAAGTGGTCATAAGAAAGAAGTATATGACAATATAGGCCTACCTCAAAAAGCCAGGAAAACCTCAAATCTGTAACCTAACCTTACACCTGAAGGACCTAGAAAAAGGACAACAAATGAAGCCTAAAGTCAACAGAAGAAGAGAAATAATAAAGATTAGAGCAGAAATAAATGCTATAGAAGCAAACAAAAAACAAACAAACAAACAAAAAACAAAAACAAACAAAAAACCAGTCAAACAGATTAATGAAACCAGGAGCTGACTCTTTGAAAGAATTAATAAAATTGATAAATCCTAGCCAGATTTATCAAAAATAAAAGAGAAAATACCCAAATAAATAAAACACAAATGAGAGAGGAGAGATCACAACCAACACCACAGAAATAAAAACAACTATAAGAGAATATGATGAAAAATTATAGGCCAATAAATCAGGCCACCTAGAAGAAATGGATAATTTCCTAGAAATATATAAAATTACCAAAACTGAAAAAAGAAGAAATAGAAAACTTGAACATACTGATTATCAGCAAAGAAATTGAATCCGTAATGAAAAATTTCCCAAGAAACAAAAGTTCAGGGTCAGATGGCTTCACAGGGGAATTCTACCAGACATTTATTTTTATTTATTTTTTAAGGTTTTTAAATTTATTTTTGAGAGAGAAAGAGAGAGAGAGAGATTGAGAGAGAGAGTATGAGCAGGGAAGGGGCAGAGATTGAGGGAGACACAGAATCCAAAGCAGGCTCCAGGCTCCAACCTGTCAGCACAGAGCCTGATGCAGGGCTCAAACTCACAGACCATGAGATCATGACCTGAGCCAAAGGTGGACACTTAACCGACTGAGCTACCCAGGCACCCCACTATCCGATATTTAAAGAACAGTTAAGGGGTGCCTGGGTGGCTCAGTCGGTTGAGCGTCTGACTTTCGGCTCAGGTCATGATCTCACAGTCGTGAGTTAGAGCCCTGCATCCGGCTCTGTGCTGACAGCTCAGAGCCTGGAGCCTGCTTCGGATTCTGTGTCTCCTTCTCTCTCTGCCCCTCCCCTACTCATGCACTGTCTCTCTCTCTCTCTCTCTCTCTCTCTCTGTCAAAAATAAATAAACATTTAAAAAAATGTTTTAAAAAAGAACATTAATACCTATTTTTCTGAAACTGTTCCAAAAAATATAAATGGAAGGAAAACTTCCAAACTCATTCTATGAGCCTAGCATTACCTTGATTCCAAAACCAGATAAAGACCCCACTAAAAACAAAAAAAAGAGAGAGAGAATTACAGACCAACGTTCCTGGTGAACATGGATGCAAAAATTCTCAACAAAATACCAGCAAATAAAATCCAACAGTATAGTAAAAGAGTCATTCACTATGATCAAGTGGGATTTGTTCCTGGGCTGCAGGGCTGGTTCAATATCCACAAATCAATCAATGTGATGCACCACATTAATAAAAGAAAAGATAGGAACTATATGATTCTCTCAATAGATGCAGAAAAAAACCATTTGACAAAATACAGCATCCATTTTTTATAAAAACCCTCAAGAAAGCAAGGCTAGAAGGAACTTACCTCACATCATAAAGGCCAAATACGAAAGACCCACAGCTAATATTGTCCTTAATGGGGAAAAATTGAGAGACTTTTCCCTACTGTCAGGAACGAGACAAGGATGTCCACTCTCACCATTATTATTTAACATTGTACTGGAAGTCCTAGCCTCAGTAATCAGATAATACAAAGAAATAAAAGTCCTCCAAATCAGCCCAAAAGAAGTTAAACTTTCACTATTTGCAGATGACATGAGACTCCATGTAGGAAACCTTAAAGATTCCACCTAAAAGTTGCTAGAACTAATACATGAATTCAGCAAAGTTACAGGGTACAAAATCAAAATGCAGAAATCTGTTGCATTTCTATACACCAATAATGAAGCAGCAGAAAGAGAAATCAAGGAATTGATTCCATCTATAATTGCACCAAAACCCATAAGATACCTGGGAATAAACCTAACCAAAGAGGTAAAAGATCTGTAAGCTGAAAACTATAGAATACTTATGAAAGAAATTGAAGACGATACAAAGAAATGGAAAAATATTCCATGTTCATGGACTGGGAGAATAGATATTATTAAAATGTTTATATTACCCAAAGCAATCTACACATTTAATGCAATCCCTATCAAAATAACACCAGCATTTTTCAGAGAAGTAGAAAAAACAATACTAAAATTTGTATGAAACCACAAAAGACCCTGAATAGTAAAAAAAAAAAAAAAAAAAATGTTGAAAAAGAAAAGCAAATCTGGAGGCATCACAATTCTGAGCTTCAAGTTGTATTATAAAGCTGTCATGATCAAAACAGCATGATACTGGCACAAAAACAGACACATAGATCAATGGAACAGAATAGAAGACCCAGAAATGGACTCATGGCTATATGGTCAACTAATCTTCAACAAAGCAGGAGAGAATGTCCATTGGAAAAAGACAGTCTCTTCGACAAATGATTGAGAAAACTGGACAGCAACATGTAAAAGAATCAAACTGGACCACTTTCTTACACCATACACAAAAATAAATTCAAAATGGAAGAAGACCTAAATATGAGACGGAAAACCATCAAAATCCTAGAGGAGAACCCAGGCAGCAGCCTCTTTGGCATCAGCTGTAGCAACTTCTTAGTAGATACAGCTCCAGAGTTAAGGGAAACAAAAGCAAAAATGAACTATCGGTACTTATATCAAGATAAAAATCTTCTGCACAGTGAAGGAAACAACCAACCAAACTATAAAGCAACCTTTGGAATGGGAGAAGATACTTGCAAGTGGCATAGCTGATAAAAGGTTAGGATCCAAAATCTCTAAAAACAAAACAAAACAAAACAAAACAAAACAAAACAAAAAACACCCCATCAAACTGAACACCCAAAAAACAAATAATCCAGTTAAGAAGTGGGCAGAAGACATGAATAGACATTTTTCCAAAGAAGACGTCCAGATGGCCAACAGACACATGAAAAGATGCTCAACATCACTTATCACCAGGAAAGCACAAATCAAAACTACAATGAGATATGCCCTCAGCTCACACTTGTCAGAATGACTCCAATGAACCACAAGGGGAACAACAGATGTTAGCGAAGATGCAGAGGAAGGGGAACCCTCTTACACTGTTGGTGGGAAAGAAAACCGGTGCAGTCACTCTGAAAAAAACTGCATGGAATTTTCTCAAAAAGTTAAAAATAGAACCACCCTATAATCCAGCATTGTACTACTAGGTATTTGCCCAAAGATCACAAAAATACCAATTCAAAGGGGTACATGCGCTCCAACGTTTATAGCAGCATTATCAACAATAGCCAAATTAGGGCAACAGCGCACTGCCCATCGACTGATGAATGGCTAAAGAAGAGCGCCTGAGTGCTCAGTCAGTTAAATGTCTGACTCTTGATTTCAGCTCAGGTCATGATCTCATGGTTTGTGGGATCGTGCCTGCATTGGTCTCTGCACTGACAGCGTGGAGCCTGCTTGGGATTCTCACTCTCTCCCTCTCTCTCTGCCCCTTCGCTGCTCATTCTCTCTCTCTCTCTCTCTCTCTCTCTCTCTCTCTCTCTCTGTCCCTCTCTCAATAAATAAATTTTTAAAGAAGAAAATGTGGTGTATATACACAATGGAATATTACTCAGACATTAAAAAAAGAATGAAATCTTGCCATTTGCAACAACGTGGAGGGAGCTAGAGTGTGGTATGTTAAGCGAAATAATTCAGTCAGAGAAAGACAAGTACCATATGATTTCACTCATGTGGAATTTAAGAAATGAAACAGATGAATATGCAGCGGGGGGGGGGGGGGCAGGTGGAGAGGCAAACCATAAGAGACTCTTTCTTACCTATAGAGAAAAACTGAGGATTGTAAGAAGGAGGTGGGTAAAGGATGGGCTAAATGGGTGATGGGTACTAAGGAGGGCACTTCTAATGAGCACCGGGTGTTACGTGAAAGTGATGATTAACTAAATTAAAATCCTGAATATAATATTACACTATATGTTAACTAACTGGAACTTAAGTAAAAACTTGAAGCAAAAAGAAAGAAAGAAGAAAGAAAGAAGAAAAAGAGAAAGAAAGAAAGAAAGAAAGAAAGAAAGAAAGAAAGAAAGAAAGAAAAAGAAAGGAAGGAAGGAAGAAAGGAAGGAAGGAAGAAAAGAAAGAGAGGAGTGCAAGTTTTGGCCAGAATTGATACAGAATTATAGTCACTATCCTTAGAAGAATCCCTCAAGGCTACTCAGTGCAGGACCCATATAATAACTACCAAGAAAATAGAGAGTTGTAGGAAATAGACCCCGGACTCTTCAGAAGTTTGTAATCTCATTTGGCAAAATGAATATATGCCTAGGAAAATTCATGATAACAACAAACAGCATTGGTTTTGTTCAATCAAAACAGTATTTTAGTAAGTCTTGAAGTGGTCGACAGCATTTCAAAAATCTTATTTTACCTAAAAATATACATTTCCAACGTATTTTGAAACGTCAAGGTTATGCTAATAGTAAGCTAGGATTTCACATGAAAAATATAAGCAACAACTGCCTAGTAGTAGCTGCCCGTCCAAATGGAGTTCAGACATTTCAGACAGCCCCATCTCTCCATTATGATGAAAGTGGCCCACTCCATTACCAGCTTGCCTCTTACAAGTTAACATGTCTGCAATCCCTTAACCAGGCGAGTAGATCAGATATACATCAAAGGTAAACCTGAGATAGGAGTCAATGTGGGGAGTCTCTTGAAAGAAGCGAAGGGTACAGCGTTCTTTGAAAAAATTCAACAGGAAATAGAATGGGCAACTTATCCAAGGCTCTCTGCTTGAGAAAACATTTGAAATTGAGAAAATGTGCCATGTCTTTAGGGAAATAATGAGAAAAATTATGTTGAAATGCCCATTATGTATTTAGGAAACAGTAATACATAAGGGTGGAAGGTTAGGCAGAGGCTAGCTTTCTGGGGGAAAATATAGGTCCAAGTAAGGAGAGTAGACTGTATTCTGTGAGCAGTGTAAACCTAGTGAAAATTTGAACAGGGCGAATTATATGAATGACCATGCATCACACTCTTCCTATGATTATCTTTTACTTCTTGGTAAAAAAGAAAATCTAGCATTGCTATGTTGAATGGAAAGGTATCAAAATGGGAATGAGTTAAGGGATGAAAGATTCTTTGTTGAAAAACTTCACAGAACACCTCTTTGAATAATTAAGATACAGAGGAAAGGGGGGTGACGGGCGGGAAAAGAGATGGGTATAGAGGGAATTGCAAAGCGGCTCCCTTTCTCAGGGGTACATTGGGAAGATGAGAGAATGTGAAGCAATACCCAGTTTCTTTATGATACTAACCTCCTTTTTTTTTAATCTCTTCTCTTTAGGGAATTTGGTCCTCATATTAAATTTGATAAATATGGAAAATGTGACTAATAAGTAATGGAGTCCTACACTTGCTTATTCGTTTCACTACTTGATTCTGAAAATTATTTCTTTCGGAATGTGAGGGCATGTAATAAACAACACGTCTGTGCTACAGCCAAATTTGGAACAAAACTGAAAACAAAGGAATCAAGTTAATGGAGAACCAAGTGTCACATTTATTACAATTAAGCATAATAATGAAAGAGGTGGTAGACATTTATCTCTGTGTACTGATTGTTTAAAATGAGCTTTCAAAAAAATAATAAAAATAAATAAAATGAGCTTTCATTTTGCTTGGGTCTAAGGTCCATCATCAAATGGTATTCCTAACGCGCTCCTGAATTAACTCACCCCAAATTTCAGGTTCACCTGCAAGATCTTACTGTGCCCCATTAATCTCACCTGAACAATGAGTGAATACACATCACACACACACACACACACACACACACACACACACACACACACACACACACAAATAGCTATTTGAGCCTTTCTACTTCATACTCATGAATGAAGTTCACTTTAATTAGAGGGAAAAAAATGCTCGTGTGCTAAGAGAAGGAGGGAGAAGGAGCACCAAGAACTTCTGGGGGGGTAAGTATGTTTTTGAGAGGAAGAATGGATATCATACGACCCCTGAGTTGTAGCAATTTTAATCCTTACTCCATTCTGTTGTCCCTATTCCATCAGTCAATAAATTCTTTTTTCTTTTTGGTTTAATCCATCTTACAAGCTGTCACTTATAGCTGAAAGATCTTGACTAACACAGGGAGATGAAGCCCTTACTGTATTTGAGGCTGAGGGAATGAAAAAGAACAGTGATCAGCCTTCGGCTTCTGTGCGCTCTGTGCCATTACCTATTGCTGCCACTAGATGTCAGCCTCACTCTTCTACCTTAAACCTACCAGTTGTTCCTCAACCGGAAGGGTCCGCACAGCTCTGCTTTCTCCGTCACCTTTCCAGCTAATACACAGCTCAGTTCTGCTGGCAACAGGGCCTTTGGCATCTTACATCATCCTTCCTCCCTTCCCCGGGACCCCTGGTCAGGAGGGCCCATTAGGGTGACTCTCTTTGGAGCTGTGGAAATAGTTTCTGGTCTTTCTGTTTACTCAAAGTAAAGAAATCTCCTAAGATACAGATCTCTTGTTAATTTTGAACATATTGTGTAATTTAACATCGTTTTGTTATTTCACCTTTCCATCTCTGCTTTCAAAAATAATAAAAAGCAGACCAAAGAAATGGAACAGGAGAACAATAAATGTATTTATTTAATGAATAAAAATTAAGAAATGGAAATTAATTACCCTCTAGGCAGAAGAGCCAGAGTGAGACAAGTTTGGTAAGAGAAACAAGATGTGGACATAGTTATTTCCTGCTAGCCTGGCCATCTGATCCTGACATGCTACATTTAGGTAGTAACCATCTTAAAGAATGTAGGTATAACCTTAAGTCATAGAGACTTTTGCTTAGCTGATAAATCTTTTTCTAGATTTATGGGCACTACAAGATAGCAGCTAAGAATCAGGCAGAGGCTCTCTTTCAGCTCTAATGGGTACCTTTATCCTCTGGCCTTTTCCACCCAAGGGAGCTCTGCAGAGGGGCCCTTGTTCCATCAGACAACTGTGATTTCAACTGAAAGGAAGATTCTGAGTCATAGAGGAAACGAGGTCGAGGACAGACACTGTGTTAAACATTTCACAGTTTCCTCTTCTTATTGAAGTTAAATTCAACCTAAAATGATGAATTGCATCTAAGTTCCAATGAGGTATGCTTTATTTCTTTCTAAATTCACTGATGTAAACCAGATGATTTCTCCCCAATGCTGGATGAATTCTGTTGTTACTCTACCTGTGACTAATGACGTGGAATCTTAAAACCATTAATTTAGTAATTACTTGTGGAGTAGTTCTTATTCTGCAAGGGACCGAACTTGAGGCCAGTAGAGGCAAACAAACAAGGTAGGCGAGATCCTGTTCTTGTGGAACCCACATCCCAGTGATGAGAGATGAGTAATATACAAATTAAGGAACAGGAAATATCAGGTAACAATGAATTCTGTGATGAAAATGAATAAAACAAGGTCATATAATAACAAGTGAGGCATAGGAGTTCAACAGGTAGACACTAAATGAATGTTTGAGACCATAAACCCCTAGACGCAGACTCTAAGTGAAGTCACGAGAAGGAAAGTTTGTAATAGGAACTAATAAGAAGAGGGATTCGTGGAGAAAAGACCAGCTAAAGAAGAAAAAAACAGATTCAAGAGTTTTGTAATTCTAGCTTACATAGAATTCAGCGCAAATCAAGTCGTGTGGTCTAATCGCAGAAGACATGGGCTACAGCCTGAATGATTTACATGTTGAATGCTTCAAGGAAAAAGCAGCCATTTAACGTAATCCTGGAATTGGAGAAAATGGAATCCTTCAATAGGCTTGATGTTGCCTGCGGCCATCTCTAGCTCTTCTCTCTGCAGCCATTGTTTCCCTGGCTTTCCCAGAATGGCTCCTTGTCATCATTCAGGTGTCTGCCCTCAGCATTCAGATCCTCAGAAGCCTTCTCTAATCACTCAATGCAATTTGTTCCCTATTTCCATACTACTCACTATTCCAACACCATGATACAGTTTCTTTGAAATACTTGTCAAAATATGAAATCATCTTTCTATATTATTTATTAGTTTCCTTATTTTACTATATAAGAAAATAAGTTCTAAGAAGTAGAGTCTTTGTCTGCCTTATTTATCTCTGTATCTCCAGTGAGGATAATAGTGACTGGAATAGCAAGCAGAAAAGGTGAGTTTGATTATGACTCGTGTTTCACTGTTATTAAGTAATGTAACATTAATATGTCGGGGTATGGAGGACTGAAGGGATTATATACTGTAAAGGAATCATTAAAGAAGTTGATCTGTATCATTTGGGGAGAAAAGACTTTGAGTAGTTCCTCCAAAGCTGCCTTTGCAAATCTGGAGGGATACACTTGGAAAGAGAAAGCAGATTCATTCTATTAGACTCCACTATAAAGAACTAGAAAGTCATATAGAAGTGGAGTTCTATTCAATATGATCAAGAACTCCTGAGCAGTCCAAACAGAAGAAAAATTCAATGATCTTTGATAACAAATCTTTATATTGGACATCATGACTTTATATGAAATTGGAGTAAATTCTTAGTTCTCAGTGTTGAAGAAAACTCTAACATCTCGTTAGATGTTATCTAATGTTTGTAAAATAATAACTATGGAGAATTCAGTTTGAAGAAAATTGAGTTAGAGTAATGCAGAAATTTTAATAGAGGCTTTAAGAAAATAAAGTTCATTGTGGATCTTCCCAAAAGAAATAGTGTTCCCTTTGGCACTGAGCACAGTAGACACGATTTTGTCAATAGGAGCTGGAAACTCCATGTGTGTGTAAAATCTAAATCCAGATAGCATGAGATAACCTAGGAGCAACGTGAACCAACAGGAAAAAGAGTTGCTACTTTTCATTCACACCATCTTGTCCCATAATCAAAACTATCTGACCTCATCAATTCAAAGGAAATTAAAGAGAACCAAAGCACAGGATCCTTGGATGTGATAACTCCCTGTTCCCATGAGAAGCAAGGAACAAGGTCCTGCCAGACACAAGATCGAAATGCAAATAGCCAGATCTCTATGTCACTGTGCCCCAGTGCACAAAAGGGCATGAACACAGTGAGGGCTACATAGAAGGAGGAGGAGGAGGAGGAGGAGGAGGAGGAGGAGGAGGGAGGAAGAGGAGAAGGGAAGGAGAAAGAGAAGGAGAAAAAAAGAGAAAAAGAAGGAGGAGGAGGAGAAAGGAGGAGGGGAGAAGCAGAAGCAGGAGAAGGAGGAGGAGGGGAAAGGAGGAGGGAGAGAGGGGGACAAAGGAGGAGGAGGAGGAGAGGGAGGAGAGGGAGATGGAGAAAAAGAGCTAGGATGTGAAGGAGCCACACAGGGAAGGGAGAGGAGGGCAGACAAGAGGCAAGAACTGGTCCTCCCAAATCTAGGTCATTGATTTTAAAACTATCCCAAGAAGGCCTTAAGGGTATTGGGTGGAGCCTGGGATGGATGCCAAGAAGGATGGAGTCGGGGGATTAGAAATGGGCTGATGCAGCAATTAGGAGGAAAATACAGAATTAAATAGTAGAGTCCCAAGTGCTTCTCACCTACCTCCAATCCTCAGCTCTATTTATCAGTTGTACATATTAGTGTTTCAAGGAAGGGTTTTACTTGAAAACCTGAAACCCCAACTAGGCTAACGTCACTAGATGTGAGAGAAGCAGAAAGCATAAAGTAGGAAAGGGACTGTCACAGCATTGCACCTTGGCTAGATGAGGATGAGGGGACAGAGAAGGAACCCTTGTCCCTTGACTCTAGAGGTTCCCTGTCCCCCCTGGAACCCTCCTTCCTTCCATCTGATCCTCACACATGAAAAGGCCATGTACTCTGAGCACTCAGCTCCTTCTGCCTGCTCATTTAAACATTAGCTGCTGTTCCTAACTGCTCTGATTTTATCAGCTTCACTCCTATTATTCCAATTTCCAACTTGTCTTTGATTTGTCTTAGATTTACAGTTAAAGGCCATACACCAGAGTGATTAAAAAACCTGAAACTAGGTATGTCTCAAAGTCCCTGTTGCCTCAGCTAAATACCAGGACAAATAACCACACAGATCATAAGATAATTTTAAGTCAGATAGTGCATATACCAGGTGTAACAACAGTTCTAGCACATAGCAAGTACACATGTGGTTAATTTTCTTATTGTACCTTTCCCTTCCTACAGCCATTATTCTATACCTGGATTACTGCCCAGCCATGGTGCTGGCTTGCTTAGTTCCCTCCAGCTAACTGACCCAGAAACTCTTTATTCAGGTCCTGATCCAAATGAATTCTACCACTGTTCACTAACCTTCTAATGGGTCACCTTTCTCTTCCCTGTGATTCCTTAAATCCACTGGGGAAAGAGCCCTAATATTCTCAAATTTTTGTCTCGTTTTATGTTTTTCTGCATTAGTCCTACCTTGCCTTCCCTAACATGGAGCCATGGTCATAGTCTGACAAGGCCTCAAGTTTCCCCTCCCCTTACAGGAAAGTCAGGAGGAATAAAGAAACTTCCCTGAGCCTAAAGGGACTGCTTTTTGTCTTCTTGGCCTTCATCTTTCACCTTCAAAGGATCCTCCCTCTATAATTCATGGCTCATTGTACAACTTAAAATTTTCTTCTTCCTGTAAGCAGCTGTCCAAACCAAAGCAACCCATGTCTGATCATTTTATCTCACTTTTCCTGAACTTTTTAAATCCAAAGAACTCTTTTTTTCACCAATCTTTTATCTGCTTTACATCTGGATACACCCTTGAGGATTATTATGTCAGCCCCACCCCTGAGAAATTAATTTGACATTTTGCCCACTAGCCATAGCCTCCGTAAACAATTGTTCATATTTCCTACACCTACTGCTACTACTAAGTTCACATGTATTCTGAACTGTGACCTCTAAATTCGTAACTGCTCACATCTTACATAGTCTATCAGAACCTTCTTGAACACTTGACTTTCTTCCGGGCCTATGTCCCTCTTTATGGTTCCCCTCCAGTCTCTGACGTACACACTTCCTATCCAGAAAGTCATCTTTTTTTTTTTTCATTTCTCACTCAGTGTTGTAACATATTTTGGGAGACAAAATCTAGTGCTGCAAAAATCTAGTGCTAGTGTTGTTCAGTGGCCATTAATTTTTTTTTAATTTTTTTTGTAATGTTTTTATTTTTGAGACAGAGAGAGACAGAGCATGAGCAGGGGAGGTGCAGAGAGGGAGGGAGACACAGAATCCGAAGCAAGCTCTAGGCTCTGAGCTGTCAGCACAGAGCCTGACGTGGGGCTCAAACTCACAGACTGTGAGATCATGACCTGAGCCGAAGTCGGACGCTTAACCGACTGGACCACCCAGGTGCCCCAGTGGCCATTAATTTTTATATCCATTGTTGACTGTCTGACATTCTCCCATTGACGTCTGTACCAAGCCTCTCCATCCTTCTCCAGCTTCCAGACCAACACAGTTTTTTCTGCAAACGGTAACCCCAGAATTTAACAGTCTGAGCCAACCTTACAATGGGTACCCTTTCATCTTTCTTCCTCTCCCTTTGAAATATGTCTCTACATTTACCTGCTCTTCTCTGTCTCCTATGACAGAGGGAATGGTGTTTCACCTTGTGTTCTTAACCTTATTTACTACTTCTCTATCCTGCTCCAATTAGCCACCGTCCACCATCTATCTTAAATTCCTTCTTCTTCCCTTTGGCTATGAGGCATGTTCAGTGTTCCCTAGACTTCACTGAAGCTTTGGCTTCTTCCACTCCCCTCCTCTCTTTGATTATCAAATGTCCAAAAAACATTAGAATGCTATTCTCTACTTCATCCTCATCTCCCTTTGAACCCATTCTCATTTCCCTTTGCTAAATGCATTTTCAAACCTCAACAAAGACACCCATTCTTGAAACATAATGGCTTTTTCTCAGTATTCATTCTCTTCAGATGTTCACAGCAAACAATAAAACTCATAAGGAACCCTCTTTATTAGGGCATTCGCTTCTCTCCTTTTCCATTACTGAACTCATCATAGGCTCCCCCATTAATTAGTTTCATGATCTCGTGAGGATTACTTAAATACTCTGAGTCTCAACTTACTCACTGGTAAAATTAGGGTAATAAGAATTCCTTCCTCAATGAGTTGTCCTGAAGCTCACATTCCATATTCTAACTACCATGTATGAAACTCTAATTATGATGTTCATTTCTTCAAAAATAATCAGTGTTTTCTGAGGACGCAAAATATAAAACTAAGTGTGATCGGTGTAATCTGAGTCTAATATTCTTTATTTGGTGAAAAAAAGTTTGATGTTTTAACTTATTTCATAACCAGGCCAAGCAGCCTATACTTAATTTCTTCTACTATGTGAAGTTTAGAATTCTAAATAACAGTCCCCACCTCTGGTGCAGACAGGAAAATTCTTCTCACCTCAAATAATCAATTTGTCGGTCAGGTATTAAGTAGCAATTAAGTGACAAGAACCGCAACCACCCAGGGTGTGACATTGTGCTTTGAGAGCCTCTGGGAGCCAGCACTGACTCTGGGTGACCTCACAGGAAAGGTGGAGAAACCAAGCATTGGCATATAAACATGACCCCTTCCCTGGGGTATGGCTGATGTAGCGGGTGTGACAGCCTAGAGAGCGTCCGCATCACAGCCGTCTCCACCATGAAGATCATTGGGGGTTTGCTCCTGTTCTGCACAGTGACCCATTTCTTCAGCAGCTCAGGTGAGTTAAAGGTAGAGAGCACCCTGTAGAGTCATTAAGCGTGTCTTCTCAAATAACCCGTTCTCAGCATTTGAGAGAAATGTCTGGTCATGTGGATTTAGAGCGTACTGGTTTGTGGAGCACCTGGGTGGCTCAGTTGGTTAAGCGGCTGGTTCTTGATTTGGGTTCAGGTCACGATCTCACGGTTTGCGAGTTCGAGCCCCGCGTTGGGCTCTGAGCTGGCAGCACAGAGCCTGCTTGGGATTCTCTCTCTCTCTACCCCCCTCTCACCGTCCCTTCCCCACCTGTGCTCTTTCTCCCTCTCTCTCAAAATCAATCAATAAATATCAAAAAAGATAAAGTGTACTGGTTTTTAACACAAACAGCCCTGGCCTGGGAAGGGAGGATCTTGTGTACTAGCTGGTATTGGGGGATTTGGCTCCAGGCTCTTTGATTTTAAGGATTTTTTATTTTCATCCATGGAATCATAAAAAAAAAAAAAAAAAAGAACTAATTTCTTCATAAGTCTACCTAATTTCATAAGAACACTGGAAGTGGTTGGTGTTATTAGATACGATTCCTCAGTGTAGCAACACAGAAAACCTTGTGTATGTCTCCAAATCAGTCCAGGAGGATCAAAATACAACCCAATTCTCCAAAGCCCAGGAGTCGACAATTAGACTTTTATATGGTGAAAATTACTTAAATAAATTAAGATTCTAACACCTTAACAATATTCCATTCCATTTCTTTTTTAATCTTTATTTATTAATGGGGGGGGAGGCAGAAAGAGAGGGAGAGAGAGAATCCTAATTTGCACTGTCAGTGCAGAGCTCAACGAGGGGCTCAATCTCATGAACCACGAGATCATGACATGAGCCGAAATCAAGAGTTGGATGCTTAACCGACTGAACCCCCCAGGCGCCCCTCCGTTACATTTTTTTAAAAATTTTTTTTAACGTTTATTTATTTTTGAGACAGAGAGAGACAGAGCATGAACAGGGGAGGGGCAGAGAGAGAGGGAGACACAGAATCTGAAACGGGCTCCAGGCTCTGAGCTGTCAGCACAGAGCCCGACGCAGGGCTCGAACTCACCAATTGCGAGATCATGACCTGAGCCAAAGTCGGCCGCTTAACCAACTGAGCCACCCAGGCACCCCTCTGTTACATTTTTTTATGTCACTTTGGAGGCGAGAATATCAATGATGGCAGCACTTCATGCTCTTAGGAGGGGTGACTGCAATACCTTCTATTGCTATCTGACTTTGAACCATCATCATGAGCTCCAGAAAATATCTCGTGGTCAATAAAGGGAAGAAACTGGCTAATTCTCTTGACTGAATAAAGGGCTTACCTTATTGGCCATTTGGCTTCTTCAGCAAACAGCTGGAGTTTTATATAAGAATAAAGCGTGCGCTGAGATTTCTTGCCATAGCAAATACAGAGTCTTAATCTATAGGCCCGATTTTACATTGATCAATGAGACTTCAAGACTTTGCTTTATTTTTAACGTTTCCATCTCTAACTCTCTTTCAGAAGCTGCTAGGCTATCTTTAGCAAAAGTGAGTATATTGAATTACGTTTAATTTCAATTTCCATTGACATTTAGTCAACAAACATTTTTGCAATATATATGTAGAATTAATTAAGCGTGTTTGGGGGGCTGAAGGGGGAGGCAACACAGATTAAAAACTCTGCTCTCCAGAAGGCAGTTGAAGCAATGGGATATACATATAAATAACTGTAGCCTAAAAAAAAATCCCAAGTTAAGGGAGAGAGAGATGACTTCCAGCTGAGAGACTGGTAAAGTCTTCATGGAAAGGGCAACATGTGAGAAGCAGGGCAGTTACCTTGGTTAATTAGGTGGGCTCTAGATTCAAATCCCAAACCCATTATTAACTGCGTTTATGTTATACAAGTTCTTTGTTTTTAAGCCATAATTTCCCCCATCTATAAACAGCCTACCTTATTCAGTAAACAAACAAACAAAAAACTCATGTACAATTCAAGGTTAATGCCTAGCATGGAAATTCTCAGGAATTAATAATAGCAGACTATCCTAGCAGTCACAGAAGTGGTGATAGCAGTACGAGTATTTGTCATGGTGGTAATATTATTACTAATAGAAGTAGCCATAGGAGCATCAGATTATCTGATCTGGGATTCCCAGGATGGTATTCTGCCTCCTGCCCAACAGAGGCCAGCGTAGCCTACCTTGGGGGCCCGAAAACAGCAGGACATTCTCTTGTGTCCAACACAGGGGGACTGCAGCATTTACAAGAAGTACCCAGTGGTGGCCATCCCCTGCCCCATCACGTACCTGCCTGTCTGTGGCTCTGATTACATCACCTATGGGAATGAATGCCACCTATGCATTGAGAATTTGTGAGTACCTCATGGGAAGAAAAAAGAAGTTGCGGCCAGTGTCCTCCACAGCAAACTTCTCCTCTTTCTATGAGCCTGTTTCACTCTCCATAAGCTGTGCTTATTCCCACCCAGAAGCATCTGGGAGAGAGAGAAAACTGGCTGTCTTGTGGTCAGGCTAGGCTTGGCCCCCTGCTCTGCCAGCTTGAACTCGTTCCATCCATCCCCCAACTGCCAATTCCTGTCTCAGTTGAGGGAGTCCAATAAGACCAGGAGCCTAGAGGTTCTACAGAGGCACCAGAGTCACCAGAGGAACTAAGGGGATCATTTGGGGGTGATCTCCAACCCCAAGTTCAGCTTTTGGCTGTTTTCGGTAATGGGGTTGCACACAGTATTTTGTTAGAGACAAGGATCTTAAACCCCACACTAAGAAATCATTGAAACCCACTGTCCCACATGACTTCTAAGAGACTTATGGCCATACTGCTTGATTCTTAGACAAACTGGCTGGAAAGCCTTTCCGCTCCTCAAATTCCTAGCAGCTCTATCTGTAGCCTTAAGGGGGAGAAGGGGAATAAGGCTATGGCAATTTTTTTTCTTTTATTTAAAAGAAGGGAATGCAGCTCTCGGTGCTTCCACCTGGGTCCCACGGGCATGTTTTGTTTAGGTATTTCGTTTAGCCTGCATGGTATTTTTGAAGGCAATATAACTAGGTAGTTGCCACTTCTTTAATGCAAAACAGGCACCTAAGCATTTATTCCCTTACACAAAGTCCGCTCTGCTCATTGTTAAGTCTTTTTAGACCACTGGATTTTGGCCATCCATCTTCAATCTTAATATTTTTCATCTCCGTGATTATCTCACAAGTTGGAATAGCAGGTGAGGCCTCTAGCCCACAAAGATATGTCTGCATTTTTATTTCTACTCAGGAAGAGGGAGTCTTCAGAAAAGAGAAGATGCACACATATTGGGCCTTTGGCCTAGCAACTAGCTTGCGTTCAAGGACACTGAAGGGGACATGTGGTGGCAGTTCTTACCACTGCAGGATCCAGCTTCATCACAGGCCTTGCTGAGCAAGAAAAGCTGAGGGGCAGGCCACCTCAACTCCCCTTGTCAGAAGCCCTCCTTCTTTGTAAGATGCAGGGTAACCCCAGGCTCTGGGGTCAGTGGGGGCCGTGGGTAGGCTGGATGTATCACTGGACTAGGGAAACTTGGCTTCTGTCAGAAACTGCCTGTGGCAGGGACATTCCTTTTCAGGGATTCAGTTTCCTCATCTGTAACATTAAGTTCTGCCTCATAATTTCTATAGTTCCTTTTGGCTCTAACATTATATAAAATGTCCTCTTGCTTAATGAATCTTGTGTGTTTTCTCATAGGAAAAGTAACGGAAAAGTTCAGTTTCTTCATGAAGGAGCATGCTAACTTCCCCGCAGACATGGATACAGAGCGATGACGTCTTCACCATCACCTTCATCTTCCCTGGGCTCTGACTGCCCTCTCCCTCATCTCAGCCAGGGCTCTGGGTAAGGGCAGAGACGGAATGCGACTCATCTTTGTTGGGCAGAGAAAATTGTTGCGGTCCTCTCCTCATGCCTCACTGATTTCCGGGCCTCCTTTTGTACCTCAGTAAAAGAATCTCCTTACATAGTTTACCTTTACTTCTGCTTGTATTTGTTCCTTAGATTGGGATGTCGCATATCAGTTTAAAAATAAAACTGAAGAACACATAAATCTCCTTTAGGAGAAAATCCTGTATGAAGAATTCCAAGTGACTTCCAAAAGACCCACGCACACGCACGCACACCCACCCACACACACAGACCAGTGAACATCTTACCCTCTCCTGGAGTCTTTACTTTCCTTAATCAGTACCTGTCACTGGGAACTAGTCTGTGGACCATACTGGTCCTTTATATTAGTCTCTTTTCCAAAGTGCCTCAGAAGGAAGACTCCTTCATTGTAACAAGTCATCCCTGATGGGGTGCCTGGGTGGCTCAGTCTGTTAAGTGTCTGACTCTTTATTTCAGTTCAGGTCATGATCTCACGGTTCATGAGATGGAGCCCCATGCTGTCAGCGCAGAGCCTGCTTGGGATTCTCTCTTACCCTCTTTCTCTGCCTCTCCTCACTCTCTCTCTCAAAATAAATAAATAAACATTAAAAAAAAAAAGATGTCATCCCCGGAGGGAAGACTTTCCTGCCCATTTCTTTCCATAAGCATTCAATAATTTCTCTTTTCCTGTCTCTCACCTTGCTAACCTCCTACTGTCGCCTTAATAGAACATCCCTGGCACTGACTACAACATGGCTTGAGCTCCTCTCTAACACCTGTCTTCCATATCTATAATATGTAGATACCGCTGTGTACCAAGACAACATTGACAGTATTGGCAAGTTGTGCATTTTTCCTTTAAATACAGAGATATATAATTCCCTCCAAGTGGTGAAGCTGGAGTTCTTTCCACAGAGGCTTTGAGGAAGTCTCAGTGCTACGCGTAGCTCACAAAACATTAGTGACCTAGTTTGGGCCTTGGTGTACTTTCATGGCTCATTTTCTCCTCCCCATGTTCACTTCTTCCCTCACTTGCTCCAGAACTATTCTTGGCCCAGAGATTGAAAGAGGATAGTCCTGCCCACCACCTATAGACTGCCCTAAAGATAAAAGGAGGCCTTTGGAAACCTTATCTCCTTACAAACTCAAGTAGAGAGGGAATTCATAGTTATGGTGACTCCATAAAAGTGGTATAAAAAAGGCTTATAAGCAGTTGACTCCCGCCTTTATATTCTACCTCTAAATTGCTATATAATCACATTAAGTACAGACTCTGTCCCCACGATCATGACACACGTAACATGGTCGAGATGATTGGGATAAAATATGGGTCTGAACCAGAGTCAAGTTCAACGTCAAGTTCAAAGTTAAAGCCAAGCCAGATCATGGTCAAGTCAACTATGGAGACCGTGAAGAAGAGCAAGGATAGGGAAGTATCTCAGAAAAAAACAGAGCTGCTGAAGTAAAAGTAGCAGATAGGGAGAAGTCGTGATCTGGACGGTGAAGGGCCTAGAACAGGTGGTCAGATGGGCTTGCTGGCTTAGCTTTCTTGAGTTGCTTGCCACCTTCAGCAGCTCTCACCTCCCGGTTCTGAGCTCCCTCCCACACCGGTGTGATCCTCTCCTGAACTGCTCACACCTGCTGGTGTGTGTAGAGCATCCCCTCACCTGAGTGGCACACCCCCCCACCTCAGTCTCCCAGTCTGTGCTGCTTCTCATCATGCCAGTTCCTCCCACCTTCTCATATCCTCAGCTTCTCTTGTTTTTCCTTCTCCCAGTTTTGATTTATCCCTGCATCTAACACTGTTTGCTCTGTCTTAAACAAACACCTGCATTTTCCTGGAGTTCCTCACCAATCTTTCTTACGTATCTTCAGTTGCTTCTACCTTCTTAGGAGCCTTGATTTCTGTATTTCTCCATTTGCCTCACCCCTTTCTCCTCTGCTGCTATCAAGTTTTTGGCTACCTCAGTCCTTCCCATTCTTCCTCCGATCTCACTCACAACTTCTCAGCTGACCTGAATCCTCAGAAGCTCATTTCTGAGTACACAAAAGCTCCCTTCTCCTTGAAGTTGGATTGTGATAAAGACCAAGGCATGGGCATACCCCTACCCTGTGAGCTCGTCTTCACCCTGGTGTATGGTACAGATAGAAAAACCTATGACAATCCCTGCCAACTGTGAGTGAAGGTCAGGGAAACATATCAACAAAACCATGATACAAAACATGGGCAAATACACACCTACACTAGAATTCCTGATCGTCAAGGATGAAAGAGAGCCAGTCAACCGCCTCATTTTATGGATGGAAACGGAGTTCCCAAAATTGGAAATGTCTCATTGTTCACATGGAAGATGAGGACAAGAACCCAGATTTGCTACTCGCAGTCCAGGGCCCAAACAGTGTTTCCAGAATTTCATCCATTATACCTCAATACTCTTGAAAATCAAATTCCTTCTACCATGAAATGACCCAGTGTATAATAACATCTATAAAGCACTTAGAGTTCACAAAATACTTTCATATTTTCTGTCTCGTTTAATCCCCACATAACATCATAAGGTAAACGTTATCAGTCAAACTTTTCAGGTGATATAAAAGAAGCTCCCAAAGTAAAATGATGGGCAGAATTGCAAAACCGGGAATGGTGGATGGTTCTGCTTGCTCAGGGTCTAACTAGCGTCTGTTCTACACACCACACTGCATAAAGAAAGTTAGGAAACATCTCGCTTTATTGCAGACCTGAGCCGCATTAGTTCTTCAGTCTATACTGCATCCAAAGCAGATGCTAACCGTTGATGACACTGCCCCCTTTTCTGCCAACATTCACCAAAACTTACCTCCTAAAAGGAGGTTTCTGCTCTTTCTTAATTTGAAGTCTAGGTTTGGCCTACAATTGATACGTCTGTAAAATCCTTTCAATATTTATAAATGATGTTTAAAAACAGTTATTGCTCTTCAAATTTTAGAATCAATCTATGGTTAACCGGTAGTAGAATGAACTACAGTATACAGAACGGAATGAGTATATTTTTAATGTATGAAATGTAAAAATTAACATAGAGGTGACAAATCTTTAGAGAAAAAAGTTGGCTGGGGGAAGTGTGTAGAGGCAAGTAATTTTCTTGCAGAATTACGAGATGCTATCTAAGGATGAGAATAATAGAAAGTGACTAAAATATATTATTTAAAGTTATAAAGGTAATATGAAGACTGAAAAGTCGTGATATACTCATCAAAAATTGGGAAGAGCTAAAAGTCATGATATAGTCATCAAAAATTGGGAAGAACTAAAGATGGGAAGGTAATGTAAATTAACAATTTTTCCTTCATAGATGGGGGTCAATAAGTAACTCTTTTTAGTTAATAAATCAAGAAACAGGGTTACAAGTATACTATTGAGAATTATTATGGTAGCAACCTTAGAATAGAAATGGTTAAAATTATCTCCCACTGAAGTGTGATATTGGCAATGAAGACTTTGGTTTTCATCGTAAGCTAGTTAACGTCAATGGACTAAATATATATATATATATATATATATATATATATATATATATATATATATATCTTACTATCACACATGTAATTAATTTCCTTTCTTTCCCTTTTTCCCTGCCAGGGAAAGTAAATCTTTGCCACAGGGAAGCTGATAACCATAAATGCAAATGTAAAGGAGGTTTATTTTTAAATTTTTACCTCTCCAAGTTTAGACCTGGAAGAGAAAATGATTTTATTCAGTTTTACTTGCTTCTCTGTGTACTCATCAGCATTTGCATCACTGAGGTCTTTGGCGTCCTCATCCTCTCTGTCTTCATTATACAACTTCACCAAACAGCTCAGGAGAACACAACAAAACTTGGGACAGGAGACTTATGTGTTTATGCGAACCTGAACTTTCACTGGTGTGTGTGGCCGTGGGTTGGTCATTCATGTGTGTGATAGCACTTTCCTTACTGACAAAATCAAGAGAATAATAAACCCTAATTTAACCTGTATATTGTGGCAGTCAGATGACATATGCATGCAAACACGCTTTGTAAACTGAAAAGTCCTACAGAAATGAAAGGGTTGATTACGACCGGTATGCCTTCCTTCTCCAACATTTCTTTACCCAGGCCCAAAACATAGACCACATTCTTGGAAATGTGTTTGGCATGTTGGAAGTAAAGTCCCAGGATCAGCAAACGTTCTGGGTTGTTTTTTTTTCTTGGTTTGAGATAAATGGGAACATTTCAGTTCCGTAGAAATTGATACTAGAAAGTGAAAAGGCAAATGTACAATGTGAACATATAAGAGTACGTGAATTTATGTATATAGTTTGCTCCATTGGATATGGCCTCACTTAATAGTGTAAGACTGTGATGCAAAATGAGATATTCGAATAATCTCAAGGATCTCATCACAAAATATTTACTAATTTTGAAAGGAAAAAGAGTAACCATAGAGTGGAGAAACCTGAAGACACTAACCTGCACAAGTGATCAAACTTAGCATCGTTAGTGATGGGGCAACATCACGTAAACTATCTCAAAGTATACAGTGCAAATAATATAGAGTAACTTCCGTATTTCCCTGCCAAAAATGCACAACTTGAACATAGCCCCTAGGAAATGTCAGACAAACTCAAATTCAGAAACCTGCTGCAAAATAACTCATCTACAACTTTCAAAAACCAAGAACAGGCCTTTTAAATATTCTTCATTGAAAGAGACTAAAGAACATGACAATTCATGATCCTGAATGCATCTTTTATTATTGTTGTTGAGAGTCCACATAAAAAAATTCATGTTTTTACTTTTTTTAATTTTTAAAATTTAAGTATAATTAACATGCAGCATTCTATTAGTTATAAACATCCTCATTTTTCAAGTGTATAACTCAGTGGTTTCTAGTCTACTCACAAAATTGTGCAACCATCACCACCATCCGATTGCAATACCTTCCATCACTCCAAAAAGAAACTCCAAGCCCACTGGCAGCCACTCTCATTCCCCCATCTTTCCAGCCCCTGGCAACCATGAATCTAATTCTTGTCTATGAATTTACCACTCTGGCATCATATATAAACAGAGTCATATTATATAGTGTCTAACTTCCTTCACTTAGCATAAGATTTTCATGATTAATCCATGTGGTAACAGGTGTCAGTACTTTATTCCTTTTTATAGCGGAATAATATTCCATTCTATGGCTAAACTACATTCAACATTTATCAATCAATGGATACTTGGATTGTTTCCAGTTTTGAGCCATTATGAATAAAGCTGCCATGAACATTCACATCCAAGATTTTGTTTTGTTTTGTTTTCAATTCTCTTGGGTAAATACCAGAAGTAGAATTTCTAGGCCATAGGGTAACTCTACATTTAACTTTTTGAGGACCTAACAAACTCTTTTCCAAAGCAGCTGCTATGACATTTGTCATTCCCACCAGCAATGTATGAGGGTTCCAATTTCTTTACATCTTAAACATCTTGTCTTTTTTTTTTTTAGACATTCTAACGGATGTGAAATCGTACTCATTTTGGCTTTGATTTGCATTTCCCTGCCTTTATTGGCCATTTGTATATCTTCTTTGGAAAAATGTTTATTCAAAATCCTTTGCTCATTTTTTAACTGGATTATTTGTCTGGTATTGTTGAGCTGTATATATTCTGTTTATATATTCTGAATACTAGTCCTTTATGAGAACTATGATTTGCAAATATTTTCTCATTCTTTGGGCTGTCTAATGAAGAACAAAAGTTTTTAATTTTGATAAAATCAACTTATTTATTTTCCCTTTTGTTTATTGTTTTTAGTAGCATATCTAAGAAGCCATTGCCCATTAAAAGGTCACAAAGATTCATGCCTATGTTTTCTTCTAAGACTTCAAAAGTTATCATTCTTATATTTAGTCTTTGATCCATTTTGTGTTAATTTCTGTTATACTTTTTTATACAAGATGAAGTAAGTGTCCAACCTTAGTGTCCCAGCATGAATTTTTGAAGACTATTCTTTCTCCAGTAAGTTGTCTTGGCAATTTGCCTTTGTCAAAAATCAACCGACCATAAATAAAAAAAGTTTATTTTTGGATCTTCAATTGTTATACACTGTCTTGACTACTATAACTTTGTAGTAAATTTTAAAATTGAGAAGTGTGCGTCCTCCAGCCTTCTTCATTTTTAAGACTGTTTTGGCTATACTAGGTAACTTGTATTTCCATACGAATTTTAGGATGGACTTATTCATTTTTCCAAAAAGGGCAGCTAAGACTTTGGTAGAGACTACTGCCATCATAACAATATTAAATCAGGTTGGGTTGGATCAGTCTGTTATAAAGGCATTGTGGACACAAATGGCAAAATTTGAATGGAGTCTTGAGGTAAAGAAGTTCCTTGTTTTAGTTTTGCAACAATTATTTCAAAACAAAGAGTTAAAATTTAAAAATGTGTTCTTCCTAATTGTTATGCAGATACCAGTAACCTGATAAACCTGTTCTTCTGAGAATGCAAAGTACAGGCACAGAAGTGACTTCCTAATGTGAAATAACAAGAGAATATGGGAAGGATATGCTACACTGGGCTGAATTCTTAAGTAAATTCTCAAATAAACCTTAAGGCTCTCCCCGCCTCTCCCACCCCCAATACATACTGAAAAGAGTTCAGAATTCCTTGGGGCGGGGGGTGGGGGGAGGGAAACTCAACTTCATAGTGACATTTTAGGCTTTTTTTTCTATTCCACTATAACTCAGTGCTGCCTAAACAGTCTTGCTTATTAGAAGGAAAGTACTACCATTGTGTTGAAAGACATTTCTGAAAAGCTCAGGTGACTTAGTGTCAAAGCTTTCCTGATTCCCAGATCCTGCAACATTTCTCCTCCAGAGGTGACCACTTAACCCGTGCATGTGTACACATCAACAGGTCCTAAACTCTGGCCAGTCTTCCCCAGAAGCAGAAGAGGTTTAAGCAATTATAATCCCACCCAGCCCAGCCTTCCGACACCCTCCACAGAGTCACCTCTATATTAGTTCTCCTCTAATTTTGTGTCTAAAATCTTGAGATTCAAGTCTTTTCTTGGGTTTCAATTTAGATGACTGCCTTATTTCCTAGAGACTCTCTCGTTATGGCCCTGTAACTGTATGTGAACTTGTTCCTTCTAGATCATCCTCTTTCCCTTCTCTTCTCCCTTCTGCATTCACACTCTTATAACCAAAGCCAAGTATCAGGCTCTGATCTAGACAAACTCTCCCTCAAATAGTACTTGCCTCACTAAACCCCTATCCCAACTGACTTATTTCACTTGGCATACTACATTCTAGTTCTATCCATTATGTTGCAAATGGCAAGATTTCATTCTTTTTGAATACCAAGTAATATTCCAGTGTGTGTGTGTGCGTGTGTGTGTGTGTGTGTGTGTGTGTGTGTGCCACATCTTTATACATTTGTCAGTTGATGGACATTTGGGCTCTTTAATTTGTAATATAGTTTCTAAGAGTAAATGCTCATTAATGTTTACTGAATGATTAAATGAACATTAAGAAACTAAAGTTATTAGGAGATAAAGAACTGGCCCAAGGTCATGTAGGGAATGGTGAAGCTGGCAATGAATTTAGCTCTGCAAGACTCTTAGAGTTTCAACTCTCAGTAGTATTAAGATGTCTGACCCCCCAGACCGGCATAGGTTCCAGCTGTCTTTATCCTTTTGAAGGGAAGCAACTGTGAATTTCAGTCTCTCAGTCTTTGACACCACTTCCATTTGGTATAAACAGTGTCTTACAACTGTCTACCAAAACTGCATGAGCTGCTTGCAAGGTCTTCTCATAGAGTTGCTCTATTTGAAAATTGGCACATTTCAAAATAAGTGTCCTTGTAGCCTTTATCAAAGATTTCAAATGAGAAATAGTTTGATAAAGCACAATTAAATGTATTTAAACCACGACCAAATGATTGGTGGCTTGTCTATTAAAAATTATTGTATTAGTATAAGATGTCACTGGACTTGCATGTACCTACAGCCCATGGAAAAGTCAACATCTCATTCTTTTTTTTCGAGAGAAAAAGAGAGAGGGTACTCACTCATGAGCAGGAGATGGGAGAGGGAAAGAGAGAATCTTAAGCAGGTTCATATCCAGTGCAGAGCCCAACATGGGGCTCAATCTTATGACCATTGAAATCATGACCTGAACTGAAATCAAGAGTCTGACATTTAACTGACTGAGCCATCCGGGCACCCCAACATCTCATTCTTGAACCTTGAGCCTGTGCTTCAGGTACAGTCAAGCCACTGCAGCCAATAAATCCATTATTGGTTAAGATGGTCACATAGCTCTTTATTATTGCCTTTGAGGAATCCCTTCTTCCAAGGTTCTTTGATGAGGAAATTCCACCAGAGATCTGGCATTAAATGAGGAGTGACTATTCAACAAGTCCACCCATTTTACCATCTCCTCAAATTTAGAATCTTGGAGAAAGTATCCCCCTGCTAAGAGCATAAATCATTGCTTGTTACTGCTGAATAAAGACTTGGGTGTTGATACCTTTTCTCTGTGCCCAGTCTAGAGTCTCAACTGCCAATATTTCCCATTTGGTGCTGGAGAAGATAGGAGGAAAGAAGATAGGGGAAACTGGGAAAGTGTCAAAAGAGGGGAAACATAGAAAGCTGCCATGCTGGTGAGTGTTCCTGGAAAAGTAGTGCAACCAAGAATATGTAGTAAACTGGGTGAAATGACTTAACTTCTTTCTGACTTCACTTTCTCATCTGTAAAACAAAGAAAATTGTAGTAACTGACAGATCTGTTATGAAGATCCAATCATATAACAGCTGTGAAAGCACTCCATCTTTCAAGTATGTAAAGAAACAAAGAAATAAGAGTTTTATTGGGTTCTATGGTCTATTAAAATGAGCAAACATGAGCAACCATCTGATTTCACAATAAAAGAATTCCCATACTAGCATATGTCTCTGACCTCCTCCCAGGATTCTGTTTCTGGAAATAGTTACTTCACAATTGAGGCAGGAACTCTTGTCAATATATAAGGTAGAACCCAAGTGGGCAGAGCAGACGGCAGAAAGTTACTGGTTTTGCCTCCTTCTGACTGCCCTTGGCCACTTCAGCAGCATGAAAGCAACAGCCTTTGCCCTGCTCTTGGCTTTGGCTTTGACATCCATCTTCAGTGAGTATCTCCCTTATTATACCCACCCTTCCCCGATACTAATAGCTCATGTTGTCTTCTGTTCACAGAATTCTGGGATAAACACAGATACATAGATAATAAGGCAGGTTTTTTGAAATGCATTATTTTGTCTCTACCAATAAATCACTAAATGATACTATCTCTGGGGCTGAGATACTATCGATTCTGGGGCTAAATGGTTAGCTGAGACCAAAGTCTCATCCATATAAATATTTTGTGTAACTTCTTTGGTAAGTGTACATCCAGACTTTGCTTTGACTTGATATCACCATTTATGGGGATGCCATTTCTTCATAAAACAGTCTCATCCATTGTTTGGCAACATGAACTATTATTATTTTTCATTGAGTTGAACTTTGCCTCCCTAGAATTTTCAACTGCCACGTATTCCTGCTACATAACAGCAGACATTCCCTAAATATAAAACCACTTCTCTGGTGTTTTTTTTTTCCCCAATATTTCCTAAATTCTGATTATGAGGTAGGAAAGAACTTCTCAGTATTATAGTAGTTTCTCTTCATTATTATAGTAGTTGGCTATGCTCTAATCCCACTCCAAAAAAAGAAAAAAAAAATATGTGCTAAGCTTCAACCTTTGATATTATATTGATACACAGCTCTGAAGAGACTCATATTTTTGACAGTCTGAGAGCTGAAACATAAATAAAAGACCATTTTTCTACTAAGATGAGGTTCTTCCAGAGTTTAATTTAGTTTCTCTTGTCTTTGTTTTTCTTACAGATGTAGAATGTGCCACACACCCTCAACAGGTCAGTACATCCATCTTGATATAAAGGTCCTACTTCTAGGTAATTTTAAAGCCAGTATCAATAAGGAAACATTTGCTACTATACATTAATTAAATTGCTACATGTTTGAAGAAGTGTTTAAGTATCAAGACTGGTTTTATTTAAAAAACTATTAAGAGACCTTTCTGAACGGGACATAATAGAACAAAGTGGTTAGATACCTAGCATTCGAGTTATAAAGTCCTGAGTTTGTATTCTAGCTCCCTGATTGTGTGGCCATGGGCCATAATACTGGGTTCATAAGCTTATTGTGAGACTTAAAGCCACAACGCTTGAAGAGGGGTGAGCGTAAGTACCTGGCACGTAGTAAAGCTCAATAAGGACAAGTCATGATTGTTGTAATTGTTAAATGGGTCAGACACATCTTTGTTCTTTATCTTAGAGAATGAAGATATTAACTGAACCTTCCCTTTATGACTCATATTAAGTAATAACTATTGTTGAGAAATTCTAGCTGTGGTGGTAAAAACTTTAAACCAGGAGTCAAGCATTTTGGGTTCTAGACCAAGCTCCATGACTTTTCAGCTGTGTGATTCTGGGGCCCAGGCAGCTCTTTCATCTCTTTGAATCTTTTGTTTTACCTATTAAAGAGAATAATAGGATTCTCTATTCTATTCTCATGATTTCCTGGTTGCTTGAGAATGAAAAAGATTCATGAAGAGGAAGCCTTGGGAGTCTCCTTGTACATATCACCTTGAGTCCTGGTACTGGGGTTTGAGCAGGCAAGAAGTGAAGTCATGCTGAAATATACTCACCAGGGGGCCCTGTAATTTCCATTCTCCACCATACTCCACTAGGCCCTGCGGTCCTTCTGCCATTTTGTCACGCATACTAATCTCTGTATTGCCAGCTCTCAGCTCAGCCCTAAAACTTAGAAGGTGCATGGTGTAAAGCAACCAAAGGAATGAAATGATTAATTAACGGAACATAGCTGAAGGGGAAGATGAATTTAACTTGAAGTTTGACCATATTTCATGCTATCCAAGTGGAGATAATCAAATCGTAAAATCTTACATGTGGAATTCAGAGTCAGAAAAACTGGAAAGGTAGAGTCTTCTGAATAGAGCTGGAGTTTGTGTAGGCCAAGGGATAAAGATAATAGCATGTCACAAAGTGCTAAGCATTTTACATGTATCTTCTTGCTTATATATATTTTTTGCTTTAACCTTACACTGTAGTTATTATTGTCCTCACTTGGCAGGTAAAGAAATCAAAGCTTAAAGAAGTAAAATGATTATCCCAGGGTCATATCCCAGAGCACATCAGGATTTGAATCCTGATGTGTTTGACTTTTCCTGTTCACATTCTTCAGCTTGCTCATAGATGAAAAACCCAGAAAATTCTTTCTTGGTGATTGCATCCTTGCTCCTGCAGAGAGCTTTACACGCTGGCTTTGCTCCTGCATATAGAACAGTGGTTCTCAACTTACAAGAGTAAAATACATGTGACTGTCTGTGTGCTGGTTAAGTGTATAACAAGTCATTTGTTACCAATAATGAATGGTAAAAGTCGCTAATGATGTGCTAGTTCTTAAAACTATAGTAGGTATCCCTATAATACATCTCACTCTTGCATTCAGATAGAATTTTTTAAGAAAAAGAGAGGAATAGCAGGATGTGTAGAACACTAACCCCATGGGCATGGTTACATCTGTGAATTGGCCGTGGATGTTTTTAAATTTAAATTTTTAATTTTTAAATAAATAGTGATTTGGTTACAAGCTGCCATAAAGAAGTTTATCACTCATGATTTTATATCTGATGTAAGAAATCTTCACACTTGATATATCTCAAAGGCATTTGAGGAGGAATAGGAAACAAATGACCATTAGACTAGGAAACAAATGATTGGGGAGCCCTCTAGGCTTGCTTGGGAAATCCTAAATCTTGGGAATAAAGATTCGGTTGAAGGCTTTTACTATTATTTCCAGGTTGACTGCAGTAAATATGAGAAGTTCCCACGGAGAGAAGAGGGATTTTGTTATGAAATATATGCACCAATTTGTGGATCTGACGGCAAAACTTATGGCAATGATTGCTTCTTTTGTTCTGAAGTTCGGTAAGTACTGAAATGTTTTTCTTTTCTGTGTTTAAGGTGTAATTGTGTGTTACGACAATTATATGTCCACTAGAGAAAGTGGTTTGGGGAATAATGAATATGTGAATATGATGAATATGTAAAATTTGGGGTTGCTAGTGTCACTGGATCTCTACACATTCTGGCAGTAAGAGTAAAGCAAAGAATCCGAGAATCTTTGAGTTGGAAGGAAATTGGAGGGGCACCTCATTCAACTTCCACCTACTAATCTATTGCTTGAACTCCCTCTGCAAATAATTCACGTCATCTCAGAGTCTACGCTCGATTATTTCCAGGGACAAGGAACATCCCTCCTGTTAGGCATGCCAGTCCAGTCATATGTTAGAATGAACTAGATTTACTTGTTCAGCTTTAACCATTAAGTTTAGATACGTTAGAGCCCCCTAATTATTGGCACAAAAGGCGACAATAACTAAAAATCCTGAAGAAATTGTTCTGTTTCAGAGGGTGACTTCTCAACAAAATATATTTTGGAGCTATAATAAAAATTGAATTTGAAAATCAAGTAGCCAAAATTAGCTTAAAGGTAACAAAGTAATCATCTGAAAGATGTGTTAGCGTCAGATCAAAAAATATAAGGGGTGCCTGGGTGGCTCAGTCAGTTAAGTGCCGACAGCTCAGAGCCTGGAGCCTGCTTTCGATCCTATGTGTCTGTCCACTTTCTGCCCCTTACCCCACTCACGCTCTGTCTCTGTCTCTCAAAAATAAAATAAACATTTTAAAAAAATTTTAATAGAAGATGGTGTATGATATACTAGAATGTATAGAAACGTATAGATCCTTTTAAGTATTTTCAAAACATACATGAGTGAAAACAAACACCTAATATATATACGGCATACTGTCCTGGTTTTTTTCTTATCAGAAAAAATAGTTTTATGAAAAGTTACATTTGATGGAAAGTGCAAAATGTGACTTTAAGACAAAATCATTTATGGAAAAAGGGTTTCTAAGCGAGTCTCCTTTTATTAGAAATTCATGAAATATGTTTTCAGGGATATAAACTGATTGTGACATATTTTGAGCATCATCCTCACATAACCAGCACCAGTTGCTCAAGTATTTCTAAATTGCAGTCACCCACCCCCTTTTAAAAACACCAATAAGGGGCGCCTGGGTGGCTCAGTCAGTTGAGCGTCTGACTTCGGCTCAGGTCACGATCTCGCGGTCTGTGAGTTCGAGCCCCGCGTCAGGCTCTGGGCTGATGGCTCAGAGCCTGGAGCCCACTTCCGGTTCTGTGTCTCCCTCTCTCTCTGCCCCTCCCCCGTTCATGCTCTGTCTTTCTCTGTCTCAAAAATAAAAAACATAAACATTAAAAAAAAAAAATTAAAAAAAAAAAAACACCAATAAGTGGAGAGACTTGGGTACATTACTGGGGGGGGGGGGGTTCATTAGCGAAGTTTGGATGCTAATAAAACGTCTATGGCCTCAGCAATTTTCATCTGTTGCTATTTTCTCTCCACAGGAAAACTAACAACAAACTGAAATTTGTACATTTTGGAAAGTGTTGAATCTATCTTCTGATTCCAAGGCACATGAAACATATTTCTTCTCCCATATAACCTATGCCATACTGCCTAATCTTGTCACCAGTGTGTCTTTATTTCTTTGCGAAATAAAGTAGACATATGGGAAATAAACGTAGGTCTGACTCTTTTTGTTCAGGAGTTGAATCTTCCAGATTTGTTTTATTTTTGATGATGTCTCTTAGACCATCTTAGGGCCACATCTTGGGAGAAAAGGGTTAATTAAGAACAGTAGTGGGGCTTCTGGGTGGCTCAGTCGATTAAGTGTCCAATTTCGACTTCTGCTCAGGTCATGATCTCATGGTTTGTGAGTTCGAGCCCCACATAAGGCTCTCTGCTGACTGCACAGAGCCTGCTTTGGATCCTCTGTACCCCTACATCCAACCCTCCCCCTCTCATGCTCTCTCTCTCAAAAATAAATAAATATATAAAAAAAAAAAAAAGAACAGTAGTGGGAATCAGAAAAGCAAAGAAACTGAAGCAGATGCTTCTTCTTGCCCAAGCTAGAAAAACACCCAGTGGATAACTTAGTTCTTGTGTATTTCTAAAACATGAACAGAAAAAGAGGGGGAGCCTTCAAGCACAAGAATCAGGAAATACTGTTTTGCTAGATAGTTCTTGTTTAAGACATTGAAAGCTGCCCTGGATTGAGACTGCTGTCTAACTATTTCCTACCAGAAGACATGTCTGTAAAATGTGGCTGGTCAAACATGGCTGGTAAAGTTTTGCAAATTCCCATGAATTAGTTGATGTCTTCCATGGGTTTTCTCACCGCTAAAGTGTGATCTCAGGTCTAGGACCCCAAGCTTATCTTACCCCACTATTACATTCTAAGTTCCAAAAATATTATTATATGTTCCAAAGATCATACTATCAGTTCCAAAGAACAGAGAGTATGCCTGTGCACATCTTGTAATCCATTTGTGCATCTATGCAATTAACACATATCTGTTAATGCCTACTTTGTGACAATTTCTATGAATTATATGGGAACCAAAGGCAAAAGAAAAAAAAATTAAATTTCCTTACTGCCTATGTCCATTGACAAGTCCTTGTAACAGGCAAAGTGACATTCCTCTAGGAGCTCAACTGCCTCAATGATGACACTTTGCTAAGGGCAAAAGGGAATCTTAGCTTAACATTATCCCGACCCCCCAGGATCCTACTTTAACATTGAAAAATTCCTTTGGAAACTTCCTTTATCTTTACCCCCCAAGATATATGTTGGCAATCATACTCCAAGCTTATGGCCACATGATATACATATTAAGGGTCTCATGACTGAGTTTTTACTGAACAGTAACAAATGACCTTTTCCTAACTGCAGCTAGTCCCTCAAGGTCCTGGAACCTTTGTTTCCAAAACTCCTTAGAGACTTACACTATCCCTAACTTCCTCTAACCTGAAGGTATATAATCAGTCACTCTTCACAACCCCAGTGTAGCTCTTTCTGCCCATGGGTCCTTTAATAAAACTACCTTTTTGCGCTGATGATGTCTCAAGAATTCTTTCTTGGCTGTTTACTCCAAACTCCAACACTTCAAACCACATCACTATGCATTCTCTAAAAAGCTTCTCCTATGTATTCACTCATTCATGTAATCCTCCCAGATTATCATACATCATACTGTATTCTCATTAATTTGCAAGCATCTCTTTTGCTACATTGTGAGCTCATAGCTGACATGCTGCGGGTGTTCAGTTAATGCTTAATAAATGAGCTGAATTAAATGAAAATGAATTGAATTTGACTTCTATCAACAAGTAAGCAAGGAAACCATGGTGTCTTACCCCAGATAAGCCTGAAGTCAGGTGTCACTCCCTGATCCAACTCTGGCACTAGAATGTGTATGGCAACTGTTTGCATTCTTCACTAACCCAAACTCTGAATGCTTTTCCAAGTTCTCATGAAAAGGATCCAGACACACAAATAATAGAGAGCAATGATTGCTTTTTCGGAGGTTGTGGGGGAGTGACTTACATGGCAGATACCTTGCTTACCTACAGCTGGAAACTCCCCACCACTTTCCTTTCCTCTACAGTCATCTCCTGCAACACTACTGTAAGTGCTTGTCGTTTGTAGCATGAAAAGAAAATTGCTGTAAAATTTTAAAGATGCACAAATAAAATAAAATAAAATAAAATAAAATAAAATAAAATAAAACAAAATAAAATAAGAAATAGAATAAAATAAAAAATAAAATAAAATAAAATAAAATAAAACAAAATAAAATAAAATAAAAACAAATATGTGGCCAAAACCTGTTCTAGAACTGAGGCCTACTCACATTCTAAGAAATCTCACCCTGTTTCATTTTAAATTCTTCTCCATACTTCAGCAATGTAGGCATTACTATAGCCAATATACCCAGTCCTTCTGGGGCAGGTCACTCCTGTCTCTCTGAGAGAACAAAGGTAAGCTGAGGCATTGACTTTGCAATTTTAATTAATAATAATAGTACAGATCAAGGAAGTGGAAGCCAGACCAATAAAAACGTTCCTTTAACAAAACACATCCACATGGACACATGCTGAAAACTTTTCAGAATTTCTTAAGAAAAGGAACTCTGAGTCAATATAAAGTTAAGCTTTTTGTGAATACCTGTTTCAACACTGGAAGAGAACTACCGAAGTTGTGAAAGATGTCTCTAGAGAGCTCAGGAAACTATCCGATCGTTCCAGTTGCCAGACTCCCAGGCGCTGATTTCCTGGGATGTGAGCCATTTAATGCTTAAAAATAGGCTCTGTGGCCCAGCCCAGCCCTGGGTGACTGACTCATCAAAGAATAAGACTGGCTTCTGGGTTTCATTCTTCTTGTACCTCATTGTTCCTGAATCTCGTTCCACAAGCCCAAGATCCCTGTTCTGACCAAGGCAGCTTCTCCAGCCTGAGGCCCCCGCCCTGTCACCTGCCCAGTAGCCCAACCCTCTGGTCTTGCCCTAGTGGGGTATGCTCTTTGCTGCTCTCCTCCTCTCAACCCTACCTGTTCCAGAAATGGAGCCCAGTGGCAGACACCCAACAATATTGGTGGACATCTGTTGTGTGGGTCATATCGCTGGTTGCCCTCGGTTTGGGCTGTCTGGGCTTCAGTTCTTCCATGTTTATCTATGAGGTCCATGGATTGCCTGAACCACCATCTGTTTGCTGCCACGCTCTTGAGACATGAACATGTCCTCTGTGTCAGCTGAAATTGTTTGTGAAGCCTTCGTAATATAATGGCTAAGATAGCGATCATTTGGCAATATGTATATTATCAAATCTTTATGTTGTATATCTGAAATTAATGTCATATGTCAATTATATCTCAAATTCTTTAAATTCCAAAAACTGAAGGCAAAAAAACCCTAAAGAAATTTTAAAATGAGAGAGATGTGGGGCTTTGGGGATAGAGAGTCCTGGGATTAAACCTAGTTTTGCAGCTTCTGAGTAAACTTGAGTTACAGGTTGAGCCCGAGTTTCGGTTCTGACATTTCAAAATGGGGGCAGCAACAGTTCCTAATGGAATGGCCTGAGTCTACGTATACATCCGGTACACAATGCTGTGCCTGGCACATAATTAGCAAACAGTAAATGAATGATTGGAAAAACAATAACAACAAAAGTCTGTGGTCATTCTAACTTTGTTCCCTAAGCACAATGGGTAGTTCTATTTTAGGTTCTAGCTTCTCATTGTCTTCTCCCCAATTCCACCCTAGCACTAGCCCACCCCTGCCTGACCCCTGTCTGACCCAGTCCTGAGAGAGCATTATAAATCTCCTGTTAGAGCAGACCATCACTTTTACAGCCACAGAAGGCAGCAGAGTGGCTTGATCACAATGCAATGAAAATATATTCCCATCAGGAACCTTGGAAAGAGTTTTTTGAAGGTATGCTCATTTTAGGATTAAAAAAAGAAAGAAAGAAAGAAGAAAAGAAAAGAAAAGAAAAGAAAAGAAAAGAAAAGAGGAAAAAAAAGAAAACAATATATGTCTTCTGGTTTGGAGCGCCCTGAGAGCAAAGAATTGGGTCCTGGTTATCCTTGTGTCTAAAATGGATATCTGGGTTTTTTCAATTAAGTTTTTTTTAATTTTAATTGCAGTAGAGTTAGCATACAGTGTTATATTAGTTTCAGGTGTACAATATAGTGATTCAACAATACTACACATCGTTCCGTGGTCATCGTGATAAGGGCCCTTTTAATCCCCCTTCACCTATTTCACCCAAAACCCCACCCACCTCCCTTCTGGCAACCACCAGTTTGTTCTCTATTGTTAAGAGTCTGGTTCTTGGTTTCTCCCCTTTCTCTCTCTCTTTACCTTTGCTTGTTTGTTTTGTTTCTTAAATTCCACATATGAGCAAAATCACACGGTATTTGTCTTTCTCTCACTGACTCATTTCACCTAGCATTATACTCCTTACCTCCATCCATGTCGTTGCAAATGGCAAGATTCCATTCTTTAAAAAGAACAATATTGATATCTGTTTCTTTGTTTCTCCACTGCTTGACATATAGTGGGCGGCCTGATATGTATATGTAATTTTTAAACTGTGAGAGAAAAAAATAAAAACTTAGGTTGAACATATTCAAGACCATGTATTCAACATCCTAATGGCACTAAGAGTCCCACACTAACTTCTAGATTGCCTGAAAATAACAAAAGAAAACAGTGTTATTTAGCAAAGGGCAGAGAACGGAAGAACAAATGTAATTCCTCCACAGCTGAAGAAATGTGTCTAGTCTGTGGTTGCATGAGGGTCTTTGCAGGAGGAGAGGAAAAAGGGGGTGCAGTAGGTGGGACCAGGCAGCCTAAGCTGCAGCAAAAAAATGGGAGTTAGGGAAGAGGCACATAAAAGGTTTCAAAGACGGAGCTTGTGCTATTTCTTAAACTATCTGATAGACATATGAGCATTTGTGTTGCTATTATTATTTAACTTGTACATGTGTATTATATATACTCTTTTGTATGTATGATATACAAAATAGAGAAAAAATAAGAAGGTGGATAAGGAGAGAAGTAGTAGTTGTTCTCAGGTATAAACTGGCCATGAATTTGAGATTTGCTAAGTGAAAAGCATTAATGTAATAAGTTTGCCTTTAGGGCATTCTCTTCCTTCTCCAATATCTATAGGTCACTTTGACATATTTTCCTCAAGGATGGAGACTTACTCTTCTCCTAAAATAGCCCTAAACTGACCAGGAAACTAGCCCATATACAGGCCCAAATCATAGAGAAAGGGATGCAGGCTGGAGGGCATTTACTCAATTGTCCTGAGCATTTCCACTTTGTCATTAAAAGTTCCCATGAAGAGGGGCGCCTGGGTGGCACAGTCGGTTAAGCGTCCGACTTCAGCCAGGTCACGATCTCGCGGTCCGTGAGTTCGAGCCCCGCATCGGGCTCTGGGCTGATGGCTCAGAGCCTGGAGCCTGTTTCCGATTCTGTGTCTCCCTCTCTCTCTGCCCCTCCCCCGTTCATGCTCTGTCTCTCTCTGTCCCAAAAATAAATAAACGTTGAAAAAAAAAATTAAAAAAAAAAAAGTTCCCATGAAGAACAAAGGACAGAATCAAGGGCATCTTGTGACAGAAACCATTGGTTAAAAGTGTCACATATTGAATGAGTGATTCAGAGATTTCTGGACATCACAGGCCAATTACATTGCTTTTTAATAATTATTTATTGCAAAATAAAGTAAGAATCACCATAGAAATCCAAAACAAAAACTGTCACCCACAGTTTTCAGGAAACTTCTCGTTAGTTTATCCATTATCCATACACATTGATGCAGTTTCACATGTTGGCAGTAATGTCATAAACATAATCTTGTGTTCCATTTTGCTCCATTATGCCATAAGAATATGTATTTTTTTCTTTTTTTCTTTCCTCTGTAATCTCTTGAAGTAACCAGCATACACAGCAAACTTTTTTAAAACTATTTTTTTTAATGTTTATTTATTTTTGACAGAGAGAGAGAGAGAGAGAGAGAGAGAGAGAGGCAGCATGAGTGGGAGAGGGGCAGAGAGAGAGGGAGACACAGAATCAGAAGCAGGCTCCAGGCTCTGAGCTGTCAGCACAGAGCCCAATGCGGGGCTCGAACCCACAGACCTCAAGATCATTACCTGAGCCGAAGTCGGATGCTCAACTGACTGAGCCACCCAGGTGCCCCTACACAGCAACCTTTAAACAAAAAGTCACTGTTGGAAGACTAACAGCATTGCCAATTTTGTTATATAAAAACTTTAATAAAAATCATAATCTATTTTCATAATTACTTCAGAACATGAAGCTGTTGTTGTAACCATGTACGTTTTTTATTACTAAATAATTCTTATTTTTTCTTAAAAGTCTCATCTGAAGTAGGTAGTAGCATTTAAATGGTCTTTAAATGTTATTCTAAGGAACTCTGGGAAGTTCTCCGGGTTGCCTGAACAGCACGAAAGCAGGCACAACAAGTGAGAACCCTCTACTCCCTCTTCAATTCAGAGACATTTCTCTTTTATTTATTTCTTATCTGGGGCTACAGCAAGATTTTCTAGCTCCTTCACCAGATACCTGTTTGAACTTGGGCAAATTTTGAATTTCTCTGGCTTATCTTCCCTTCCTCATTAGTTACATTAGGATTCTGCTTACCCACTTCAAATTTTTGTAGGGATTCAAGGAATTCATGGATAATATATGCTTTCAATGCTCATGGTATGGTACATAATCATAACACATAATGAACTCAGTAAGAATTATTATTATAGTTAAAAAATATAAGACACTTATGGCTATAATCCTTACGCTCAATAGAGGAATTGTCTCTGCAGGATACCTAATGGGTATTCATGCTTCTTGGACCTATTGAGTGAGAAGGCCATCACTAATGGGGAACTTTATTAAAACCTCTTATTTTTATCAAGCTCAGATTTACTCCCATACTATTTACCCCCTCATTTGTCCTAAATATATCCCTAGGAGCCACAGAGAAAAAGTGTAATTAAGAACCCTTTCAGTATTTTTAAGAGTTCTTTATACCTTCTGAGTTTACTAATATTAGTTGAAAAAAACCTTGGACCATGCCCTATACTAACTGCTTTACATCATGATCCGGTTTAATTCACAAAACAAACCTAGTAATAAATTTATGTGAATATAAATGAGGTGTTTATAGTATTTACCATGGTAAATCTAGCACCTAATTTATTTCTAGAGTATTACAGGGGAAAAAAAGTAGTAAGTTAATGAATGAATCCGCTTTTTTCCCACTTAAGAAAAATGAAGTTTAATGAAGACAGATATGTGGTCCAACACTAGTAGGAAATGGCAGAGTTATGATTGATAAGAGCTCTGTTTGACCCTAGAGTTCAAATCCCTGGGCAATATCATAATCCCTGTCCCCAGACCAGTCCATCTGGAATAGATTCTGGCTGTTTTTATTCATTTACAGGAAGATAAATGTCAGTTCTCTGCTGCACTCTCTTTCCGGGCCAAGGGTACTATGTCCATTGGTGTTGTAGAGAATGCCTGCTAGCTCATGAACTCCAAAGGCAAGAGGAGCTTCCGGTGATCTTGTTACCATAGAATGGTTCTTTGAAGTTGTCGTTTCAAATAGTCAAGAGTCCTTGAAGCAGTTAGCAAACAGCATAAATAAAGAATGGTTGGTTGAAAACTCGATTCAGGATAAGTAGGTTACTTCCTAATATTTGGCATAATAAGAAGTGCAAATGCTGCCCTTCCCTTGGACAATGGTGTGAAGTTGATGGCATCACTAGCTAAGTAGGCCTCTGATACTGACTGCAATGGAGGTCTCTAGTTCTTGATCCAGATAGCTCTACTTGGCCTCTAAACTATGTTTGGAGACAAAGCAATCATGGCTAAAGCATCAGAGACAGCCCAGCTTCTGCACAAATGGATTCTTAAGATATCCTCATGGATCCTCATTTTCAGTGTGAGGATGCTGGGGATCTTCTCCTTAGGAAACTTGAATAAGAAGCTTCCAACAGAGAACAGGTATATTCCCAATAGATATTCAGCTAACTCTCCCATTAGGTCGCCTTGTACCATAAAATTTGGGGCTCCCAAGAAAGCCATACATCACTGCAGAGTGTGGGTTTTTTCGTAAGCCTTGCTAACCAAAATCAGTGAATGGATTCTGCTCAGTCTGGAACCAGATCTGGCAAGCTTTCAGTTGATGAGAACCCTGGGTAAAGGGCTAAGACAGTTGGTGCTGATAGCCATACTGATCACTGCATCAGACTCACATGAAAATGCATTTTTTGCAAAAATGAGTCCTGATCCCAGGAACCTTTCTTTAAGACTTATTTTAAACATTTACTAGTTCTGAGATCTTGGACAAGTTACTACCTTTGCTAAGACCTACTATCCTCCTCTATGAAATAAAGAAGATGGAAATATCCATCTCAGACATATATGTGAACCAAATAATACATGTGAAAGCACTAGGAATTGTTGATGAACCACCCAAATGTAAATTAGCATTAACTTAGGTTTTATTAGTAATCCTTTCACAAGGAAACTTTTCCCATGATTCATTGAATGTTTTAAGCCTGTTCTAGGGCACTGTTCTGGGAAGTAACATTTAACAGAGATGACACATCTGACGATATGATGCAAGTCTCAAATGGGCTAAGCTGGTAATAGCAGGTCACTTCTCAACTCCCACCTTACTGCTTTCAGCAGCATGAGAAAAATAGCCCTTTATGATCCTGGAAACTGTGCCCCAGGAAATTCTGAGAATTTTTCATCTTAAAGATAAACAAGTCTGTTTTTGTTTTAATGCATTTTTTACTCTTCATCGAGAAATCATTGACTCACATCATCTCAGAATTGGAGTGGCCATAAAGCTCACCTAACACAACTATAAGAAAGTTTCCTGTGAGATCTCTGACAAGTGATCACCATGTAGCTTCTGCTTTGATGCAAAACCGCTCTTGTCAAAATAGGGTCAATTCTCGACCTATTTGAGTCAATAGAATATTCTTACTTTGCTGGGTAGAAATCAGCACTGACTCAGCTTGTCACTTATGACTGACATAAGATTTAAAGAACGTAAAAAAGATATCATTTATTTGCCCATTCCATATATATGGAGTGCTGAATATGGCCTGGCGTCATTTAATAAATAAATTCTCATTATTATGATCCCCTTCCTAGTCTCAGGTCCTTTTTATTGTACTCTATTCTTACTCCAGAAGAGCAGGTAGAGCATCACCTTTCTTGTTGAGTGAGTCTAAACTGATCATTAGTTCAATTCAAAGCACTGATGGGAGCCCCATGTCAGCTGGCACAGATGAAGAACCAAAGCAAAAATCAGATTTCTCCCTGGCCAAAACTGGTTTTGATCAAAGAAAATGGTCATTTCACAACATGGGATGTAGAATTACTACTTTTATGTAATTTCAAAATTGGGATGAATTTTTATGACAAAATTAAAAGCTCTACTATACATCTTTTAATGTGTTAAAGGTACGATTTAGAATCACCTATCTAGAATCACCAGGGATAAATCTGATATGCCACACCTTTTTTTTTTTTTTTTTTATGTACCTGAGTATTTACCCAATTAAGTGTCTAAGATTTAAAGAATTTTAGATTCAAACCACTATTAAATGGAGTAAATGGAGCATCGTGTCCAAGTGCACTGGCTTCAGAGTCGGAGAGAATTCTGTTAGTTCCCACCTTTGTTGCTATGTGACTAAGACATATCACTTCAATTTTTTGGACCTGTTTACTCATTTATACGATGAGGACAATTATTATACCTACCTCATTGAATGACTATGTTCTTAAGGGCCATAGTTTTTGCAAAGGGCTACACACAGCCCTTTATACATAGTAAGAATTCCAGGGCATTTAGCTAGTAGTATTATAAAATGTCATATGTCTTCACTTATTCATCAGGGAATGAAGAATATGATCTAATCTTTTCATTTTGATTCAGTGTGAAAATTATTAATAGTCTTTAGAGAATTCTCATACATGGTAATAAAAACTTTCAGTTAATGGGCAGGCAATGCAAATGACACTCTAAATTCTCTTGGAGGATGTGCCTTGTAAGAAAAAGAGAAGAATAAATTAGCATAGAAGTGAAGAATGCGTACTTTGAAGTCACAGACTAGGGTTCTAGTAATATGCTCATCAATTACTAGCTATGAGTTTGGAAAACGTACTTAACGTTTCTCTGTTTGGGTTTCCTTTTTTTAAAGGAAATGTTAATAGCATGTTCCTGAAAAGATTGCAAGAGTTAAAAGGTAAACCACATTAAGGGATCTCAGAGGATTTCTGGCAACTAGTCAGGAGTTCCAAAAATCTCAACTATGGCTATTTTGCCTTCCTAGGATGTATGTAGGCTGACATGACATAAAAGGGATGACGGAAGAGTGTGAGAGGAATAGGTGAACCTGTCTTGTGAAATAAATAGGATTTTCTGAGCAAATAGTGAGAGACGGTGGAGTACCTGACATAGGCATCAAAATACATTACCCTTGGACTGAGAGCCAAAAGACGGATTAAGGACTGACTGTACTATGAACTTTGGGCCACTCACTTCAGCTTTATGAGTCAGAAGTCCTCACCAATTTGCACAAACGGGAATAGAAGTAACCACACTTCACTGAGTTGAAGGGAGGGTCCTGTTAGGACATATGTGATAGGAAACACAGTGTGGTGAGATGGGCACTGGCACTCACGTCAAAGAGTGCTGGCCTCAAATCCACTTCAGCTTCTGATCATAAACCAGCCACTTGTTATCTCAGAATGACTACCATATTTTTTAAATGGTAGTAATAGCCAGGCCCATGTATAATACTTGGGGGCTCAGGGCAAGAATTAAGACAGAAGTCCATGTACTATATGTCTACAATTTACTTAGCTCAGATATTTAAAATTTACAGCTAACATACATTTAAATAAAATTCTATCCTCCTACCTTGGCAAATATAATTTCACTGCAATGTGAAAGTCTAGGTTGAAATTTAAAATTCTCGGCTCCTCGCTGGAATGTAGCGGCATGAGAGAAGGGCACTGGTCCCTCTCTTGGCCTATAATAGGTCTCCTCTTCTCCCACCTCAGTTTTGAAGAGGCTTCTGCACATGGCCCTGCACACCAAAGCCTGCATGTTCAATCTTTACCTGAACTCTGGCAGTTACCCCTAGGTCACATCTTGGGGTGAAGGCTGTGCATACTAGGGAGGATGGACCTAAAGAAGAAATTTACATAGGCCCTATAAGCAGGATCAAGTCTGTTTGTAAAGAAAGTTTAGGAGTTCAGGGATCCAAGGTATAGTCTAGAAGGGGATTACAAGTGTTTGCAGGGCAGATGTCTTTGACCTACAAGCTCTTAGCCTTGTGAGGAGAGGCATAGCTGGAGAAGATCCAGAGGGAAGCTCCCTAAAACTTGGGAGGTCCAGGGCAAAGGAGCCCTTCTTGCATATATTGAAAGATGGAACCAGTAATACTTACTTCTCAAAGTGATTACAATCAGCTATTACCTCATACCTATCAGAACGGCTAAAATCAACAACACAAGAAACAGCAGATACCGGCGAGGATGTGGAGAAAGGGGAAACCTCTTGCACTGTTGGTAGGAGTGAACTAACCTACGATCCAGCAATTGCACTCCTAGGTATTTAGCCCAAAGATTACAAAAATACTAATTCAAAGAGATACATCCTGATGTTTATAGAAGCATTATCTATAATAGCTAAATTATGGAAACAGCCCAAGTGTCCATTGACTGATGAGTGGATAAAAAAGATGTGGGTGTGTATATATATCACTATATATATATATAAACATATATATATATATATATATATATATATATATATATATATATATATAATTTGGCCATTAAAAAGAATGAAATATGCCATTTGCAATGACATAGTTGGAGCTAGAGAGTATTATGCTAAGTGAAATAAGTCAGAGAAAGACAAATACCATACGATTTCACTCATGTGGAATTTAAGAAACAAAACAAACAAGTAAAGGGAAGAAGAAGAGAGAAAGGCAAACCAAGAAACAGACTGTTAACTGCAGACAACAAATTTATGGTAGCCAAGGGAAGGTAGGTGGGGGGTGGGTTAAATAGGTGACGGGGGTTAAAGAGGGCACTTGTGATGAGCACAGGGTGTTGTATGGAAGTGGGTTGAATAACTATATTGCACACCTGATACTATGCTATATTGCAACTAATACTACGCTGTATGTTAGCTAACTGGAATTTAAATAAAAACTTTAAGGATTAACAGAGAGCACATGGAAGGGAAGGGAAGTACCCAGAACATGTAACGATGTTAACAATGTTAAATTATGTTATTGTGGCTGCTGTTATTATTATTATTGTTACCATCATCATCATCATCATCTTTATTATAAGAATATGCTTGGAAAACCACCGGAGCTATAGGAACACGGGCAGTATTTTGGTAATCCTGACTCCTTTTGCCCCTATAAAACACTGAAAGTCCTTGTCATCAATTATTATATCAAGAACATAACATTTGTCACGCCGTGAGTTTAAACAAGCTCTTCTGGGCTTAAATATTTTAAAATCCATACTAGCAGCCTAAGCAGCCTAAACTTTCTTTTCCTAAATGAAGCCTTCTCACAGCTCAGCAAATATTTCTAGCATGCTTTTACCATCTCGAATCGCTGAGACAATTTAGTAATCAAGATGAATTCTCTTGATTGAATACAATGCAAGTATAGGAGGCCTGGCTAGCCCTACTAGACCATCTGTCTTCGTTCCATCCCACTGTCCTTGGTCACTTCAGCCCCACGAGCACAGCACTTGCCTCTTCTTTTCCTTTGTCCTTGACTTTACACCGGATATCCCTTTCTCCCACGTTCTCTCCCTTGCCCCAGGCAACCGCAGCCCCGTGATTATCTTCTGCCTAGAGGATTCTGAGATGGTCACCTAACAGATGGGTGGGTATATTTTTCTCCTGAAAGACATCGGGACAACACATTTTTAGGACTATTGGGAAATCATAGAGTCACAGAATCTCAGCTCCTGAAAAAGACAAGTCTTATCGTTCAACTTTCTGTTCAAAGAGGAATGTTATTCCATATCCCTGAGAGATTGTCATTCAACTCTTGCTTCTGACTGGATGGCCCTGAAGATGAGCAAGTCAGACCATTAAAAGGCAGCCTTTCCCACTGACACCTTGAATGTTCAGAAAATTGTTTGCTCACAATCTCTCAGCCAGCACTTGTTGAGGCATCAGGTGCTGGGCACTGGGTTGGGGGCCCAGGATGCAATGATAAGTAAGATCATTCTTGTCCTCAATGAACCCTTTATGTGAGCCAAAATGCTAAATAATACAGTGGTTAGGTTGGTGAGCTCTGAAGTCAGTTTTCCCAGATTTAAATTCCGCCGATAATACTAACAAAATTTCAGCTAAAAGATGTTGAGTCTCTAAGGTAAGTTCTGAGGTTCTAATGTAAAACATGATGACTATAGTTGAAAACAGTGTATTGTATAATTGAAATTTGCTAAGAGAGTAGAATTTAAATGTTCTCTCTCTCCCTCACACACACCCCAAAGATAAATATATGATGGATGTGTTAATTAACTAGATGGGGAAAATCTAGACTTCTCACGGTCCGTGAGTTCGAGCCCCGCGTCGGGCTCTGGGCTGATGGCTCAGAGCCTGGAGCCTGCTTCCGATTCTGTGTATCCTTCTCTCTCTGCCCCTCCCCCATTCATGCTCTGTCTCTCTCTGTCTCAAAAATAAATAAAAATGTTAAAAAAATAAATAAATAAATATCTTACAATTTTATTTTGTTTATTATTATTATTTTTTTATTCTGGAGAGAGAGACAGAGAGAGCAAGTGGGGGAGAGAGGTAGAGGAAGAGACAGAATCCCAAGCAGGCTCCATGCTCCATGAGGAGCCTGACATGGGGCTTGATCCCAAGACCCTGGGTTCATGACCTGAGCCAAAATCAAGAGTTGAATGCTCAACTGACTGAATCACCCAGGTGTCCCTCAATATCTTACAATTTTAAAATAAAATCGTTCTAAGAAGTCCTGGCAAATATTTTACAATTTTGTTTTCTAGTTAATTAGTTTATAAATAATTGTATTTGTATAATACAATTGTGGTTAAACTGACTGAGCAGGATTCTTGCAAAAACTAAGTTTGACAAGGAACGGCACACATGGCCTTGGGAGAAAGTTAAGGAGTCTTAATAAAGTTTAGTCAAGCAAAGAATCTTTGTCACAATGTAGAAAGAATTATCTGTTCTAAAATAGTCCATCTTTATTATTCAAACCACAAGTGCTTAAAAGAACTTGGTGTTCCTGGGAAATCGGAGAACTTATCATAGTTTTAGAATAACACATCCTTCCTTAAGAGGTAAGCCTCATGTCTTTATTTTAGTAACAGTATGAACTAAGCCTCATTTCACCTGGTCATAACACAATGTTCAATATGGAATTCTTGATTTTTCATGATCTCTGGGTCCCGACCTTGCTATGCAATCCAAGTATTATAATTGAAATCACATGATAGACTTGAGTTTCCATGTATAATCCCGATTATTTCTTTAACATGCTTTGTGTTAAATATGATAGTAGGTGCCATGACCAGGGATGTAGGAATGGATATGGCAATAAAAAAGGATAACCACAACAGATGAACACAGGGAAAGGGAAGGAAAAATAAAAACAGAGGGAGGCAAACCATAAGAGACTCTTAAATACAGAGAACAAATTGAGGGTTGCTAGAGGGGAGGTGGGGGGGGGGGATTGGCTAAATGGGTGATGGGATGAAGGACACTTATTAGGAGGAGCACTGGGTATTATCTGTATCTGTATCTGTATCATTACTTACAGATAACATAATGAATCACTGGGTTCTACTCCCGAAACCAATACTACACTGTATGTTAACTAACTTGAATTTAAATAAATAAATTTTCAAAAAAGGATAAAGAGATTGTTCTACTAAGACAGAAAAATTGCCGTTATTGTTCTATTCTAATCCATCAGTTCTCAACTGAAGAGGTGAATCAGACTCTGTCATGCAATTTAAGTGTGTGTGTGTGTGATATGTCTGAGTCACACTCTGGATCCACTGAATCAGAATTTTGGGGAGAAAGGGGAGACAGACATGTACATTTCAAAAAAAAAATTTGTTTTCCCAGAATTACTCACTTTAAGTTCATCTTTTTCACATTTGTTTCTTCTTGCTAGTTAATAAGTAGAACACACTTCTATGGAACTGAATAATAATTTATCAATCAAACAAATCAGTGGTAAATCATGCTATCATGCCATAGCTGTACAGCCTCTTAGAAATGAAATATTTTGGCCTGCAAAGTGTTCTTGGTCTTTGGTGACCTGGTGACTTTGCCTTGGTGTCACATGTAAATAGATCATTTGCAAAGTGACTTCATAATGGGCTCTCAGGTTCTCAGAAGGGGGTAGAACTCTCAGTTCATCAAGAGAATTGAGCCTTTGAGGATTTGCTAGGAAGTTCTTGACAGAGGGAACGCCACTAGATGAATCACATTGTTCCTTTTGGGAGAAGATGAAAACTTTCTTTGTGGTTATTTTGGCTACTGGTTATTTCTCATGTAAGGATTTGTCAAAGAACTTTGGGGAGGGAGTAAACATCTGATCTTCCAAGGAAAGTAACAAGCCAATAATAACTGTTTTCTAGATGTATGGATTTTTGAAACTTGAAATTTCTCTCAGAGATGAATTTATTACCTCAGCTAGAATGAATATCAGTGGTGAATCCATTTTTCAATATTCCAAAAACTCTGCCATAGACAGGCTCAGACTTGAGACAGCTTAAAGAATGATTTATGAGAGGTGTAATCACTATTGGACAAATAATTTGGTCTGTTGAGTTGATAGTCAATTTCATTTCTCTTCTCTTCGTAATACTTTCCCACTATACTCCCACACACTGGCATTGAGTGTGTGTGTGTGTGTGTGTGTGTGTGTGTGTGTGCGCGCGCGCGCGCGCGTGCATATTCAAATACCTTCTACACAAAGCAGTATCAGTTTCTAACATGGCTTACTATTAGAGCACAGCCTGATGTTATCAAATCTCAAGAGAGGGCTTAGCTCTTCAAATTAACTCCAGCAAAATTGGTAAGGAAACCCATGAGGCGAAATTAAATCTGCCAGCGGAGATTTGATCTGGTGAAGTAGAAGGGTAGGCAAGGAGGACACTCAGCTGTAGCAGCTGAAAGAAGTCAAGGCTGTTAAGTAGAATATAAAGTATGAAGGTTATAGGAACCATTTGGGTAAGCAGTTGTTGACACAGAGATCCCAAACAGAGCAAGAGCCTTCCTTATAAGCACATTGAGTTTAAAAAGAAGATATTTAAGACAGGCAATAGTCAAAAAAGAATGCAGATATCTAAGATTACTGTCAGCAGGTAGCCAGTCTATCAAGAACTAGACTTTCTCTAAAATGGGTCTACACAATGTCTGAGCAGCCCAACTGTGGGTGATATACTGAGTCCCAGAGGATGAATCTCTCCTGACTAAAGCCAACATTAAACCTAGGAATGGGTTATGGTTGAATTCTCAGGTGGGACAGTAAGTGTGCTTGCGGAGTGCTTTGGGAACCAGGCATGGCTAGGCAAATCTTACTTGAAGGAGCCACATATTTTTCTATGATTTTCATGGTTATTAATTTAGATGGGATTCCTTAACGGGTTAATTAACTGTTCACATCTAAATACTATATTCTTACTTGATCCTTTTTCCTAAACATTTTTGTTTCAGATATTTTTGGTAACGGGCCACACAAGGTAAGTTTTCTACTTCCTACGTGAGAATGATTTTTACAGTCTTAGGCTTCTAGTATTTCTATTAGGTTGAACCATATTAAACCACATGAAATTGCTAATATTTGATCATTTCTGATATATGTGATGGCAATGCATATAGTTCAATCTACCCAACTCTGTCAAAAGAGATCCTAGGGTAAACCAGGACTCATCCCTGTCTTTACTGCACCTCTATTTCCTTATATACCACCAGCAATTAAAGCCTCTAATTTCTGGGGTTTTTCCCTCCTTCTAAATTCATTGCTGTTGCTTGCATTTAAGTTCTCCTCACTTCTTGCCTATATTATTACGGTGGCCACCTAATTGTCTTTCTGTACTGAGTCTGATCCAGGAGTTGGCAAAAGATGGCCACTTTATTTTTAGAAAAAGAGTTTTACTGGAATGCAGCCACGCTCATTAGTTTATGCATTGGCTCTGGCTGCTTTTAGGCTATGTGAGTTGAGTAGTTGCAACAGAGACCATGTGGCTTAAAAATTATAAAATACTTGCTACCTAGCTCTTCATAGGAAAAGTTTGTCAATCCCTATCCTAATCTTTTCCACACTGTTAAATATAGGCCTTCTAAAATACAAATCTGATTGAGACATCTCTCTCCTTAGAACGGTGACTTCTAGTACTGGTGGGAGATAAACCTTTTGCATGACTTAGAATACCTCCTTTAATGCAGCATTTCTCCCTGAAAGGAGAATTCCCTTTTCTCACCTTAGGTTCTAGGTGACTTAAATTATTTTGGGCTCCAAGCTATTCCAATTTTGTCTTTGTGTATATAATTCTAATTAAATTATCCTTCTTTTCATACTCATATTCAATTTTAGAAATCATTTTCATCTCCTAAGAGTACACCAAAGAAAAACTTTTTTTGGTAAAGCCTCCCCAAACAATTCATGTAGCCTTGCTCATTAAAAAAGGAGATGACAGACATAAACAGTATTTCTCAAAAAGTGACTTGAGTACCCTCTAGTAATATTAGTGATGATTTTAGCTAATTTAACAGTGAATATTTTGGTTGTAATCATTATAACTGTTCTTTGATGTGTGTTAGAAAAAAATGTAATTACAACTTCAAATCCAAGATATCATGGATATTAACGTTTAGGACATTTCTAGGGTGAGTAGTCAAGTTTAAAAAGGAAACCCATTCAGTAAAAAATACTTTTAAAGAAAAAATGGCACAGGAATTTGGAAGGAATCATGACCCAAGGGACTGAAGTTGGCAAACATTGCTGTAGGCAGTGAGAGCCACTGAAGTTTCGTAGATATGGTAGCACCCTGATCTACGGATATCTAAATATTATGTGATCTGAGTCAATGGAGTAGGAAATAATGCTTTATCTGCTCATTACATGGTGCTTATGAACTTTCCAGGCCCCGCTGTAGACAATTTACTCTGTCACTCAACTTCCTCTGGATCCAGCTTATTCCAACTCTGGGACGATGAAGGTAGAAAAATAAAATGGGGAGATATTGAAGAAATCTTGTCTCACTATTCCAGCCTCCTAATCCCCAGAGGACTGGTCTATAGTGAATAGCAGAGTAGGACCATGCAGGGTATTCCAATCTAAGAACCACAGTTAAAGGGGGTTTTGATGAACTAACATGATTCCAGAAGCACTTCAACAGTGGTTGTAGTCATTTTTTGTCACTTCCCAGAATGTTCTCTTTCTCTTCTACCAGATACGTATTACACAGCCAAAGGTCAGGGCTTTTAAGTGGAAACCCCAAAGGCTCCAGCTGCTGAATTTAAAGTAAGGAAGTTTTGATGTTTAAAGTATGAAAGAAGACATATTTTATCATTATCTCCTGTCTGCACAAAATAAAACTCCCAAGCACTTATATTAGAAGCCATTAAGAGATTATTACAGGATAGAGTTTGACCTGTGGGTTTTGTTTTAGGACATTCCATGCGGTTACTATCAAAAGAAGACCATACAACAAAAATCTATATGCTCCATAAGAGCCAGCCCATTATGCGCTTCTAATAATGTTACGTATTCTAATTCCTGCGTGTACTGCTTCGCTAACATGTAAGTGAAAACACCAAACCCAAAACAGACACTTGTTTTGAGAACTTAACGTGTAGCTGACTGGTAATATATGGAACTTTTGAATCCCTATACTTTACACCTGAAACTAACTCTGTATGTTAACTACACTGGAATTAAAATTAAAAGAAAAAAAAAAAAAGCAACCCTTCTACACATTTTGGAATGTGTGTGTGAAACCCTCAAGATGTGATTCTGGAAACTAAAAGTGTCCTTGGAGTTTCACTCCAGCCGGCTGAACCTCAGGGGGATGGTGGTAACAGGTACTGAGCAACTGAGATTCTGAGTCCTACCTCCAACTCCAGCAGAGAAGTCCCCCTCTCCCTGTTCTGGACATTAGGTCCAAAGTGAGATTATATGTGAAAACAGTTTCTGTTCCTAAAATGTTTGAAAAATCACCCTTTTCAAGATAAGACTATGGCAATAAGTCTCAGTACTCAGTCAGAAGACCTTGGGTTGAGTCCTGCCCCTGCAGGGCTAAGTGATCCTGGGAAGTCTTGTAACCCCTCCACAACTCAAGTTCTCAGCTATAAATCTGAGATAATATTTCCTGCTTTACTTGCTAAATACGCTGTGACAACACTGACACTTCTTTCCTGATACTTTCAAACATACGAAGCTCTCTGCTGCTTCAGGACCTTTGGGCAAACCATCCTCTCCTGCAAGAAGAGTGCATGCTTTTCACAGGACTGGTTGTGTCTCATTGTTTCGGCTTCAGTCTAAATATTTCTCCATTACAGATGCCTCCCCTGGCCATCCTGTCTAAAGTAGATTTACTTCTGGTATTTTTCACGTTACTATGCCTCTGTTACCTTCATAATTCTTACCAGATATTTTATTTTTATGTTTCCGTACCTTTGGTTTTGGCCTATCAACAAACATAAGCTCCATGAAGTCAGAGGGCAATACAACCTAGGACAGGTAACTTAGCCTAAGCAATTACCCGAGAAGTTGACGGTGAGAACTGAAAAAGCTAAGGCCTAAAAGGAGCTTAGCATAATGCTTGTCATATATCACCAGTGTCCTTGTTGTGTTGCTTCCAACTAGATGACTTACCAACCTGGTTTGCCTGAGACTGAGGGTTTTCCTGGGGTGTGAGACTTTGAGTGCCAAAAGAGAACGGTCTCAGACAAATCAAAATAACTAGTCACCTCACCATCAGCAGGCTTTCCTATCTAGCCCCTTAGTTCTCCTTCCATATTTACCAACTTTTTCTTTCCCTCAGAAATATAACCTGTACCATCGTCATCCTCAACTAGTGCAACAGTACCTTCCAGACAACCTCAAAACCGCATCAAATAGACTTCCTATGTAGTGGTCACGATAAGCTCATGGCACATGCTGAGATCCCTTAGAAGAAAAAGAAATTGTACAGACTACCCCTTCTCCCAAATTTATTAGTAGCTCTCCACTTCCATCCTTCCTTCAAACTTACTGTTTACCCTCTTCCCTAGGATCCCAAGGTTTCAGGGAAGTGAAAAATAACTTCCTTATTGCTAAGAATTTATTTTTAGGATTTTAATTTAAAACCAGAGTGAATCATAAATTCATAAATTCACTGTTTTAAAGTGTACAATCCAGTGGTCATTAGCATATTTGCACCACTATCTAATTTCAGAATAAATTTCATCAAAAGTCTGTATCCCTTCTACCATCCCGCCAGTACCTGGCAATCACTGGTCTGCTTTCGTCTTGATGGGTTTGCTTATTCTGAACAATCAGTATGAATGGGATCATACAATACGTGGCTTTTTGTTTCTGGCTTCTGTCATTCAGCATAAGGTTATCAAAGTGCATCCATGTTGTAGAATATACCACTTCTTCATGTCTTTTTATGGTGAAGTAATAGTCTATTGTATGGCTATACCACACCGTTTTTATTTGTCCATTAATGGGCATTGGGTTGTTTACATTTTGGGCTATTGTGAATAATGTTGCTCTGAACGTTCATGTACAGGGTTTTGTGTGGACGTATGTTTTCATTTCTCTTAGACATATGTCTAGGAGCGGAATTTCTGGGTCATATACTAACTCTATGTTTAACAGTTTGATGGAGAGAGAGAGAGAGAGAGAGAGACAGAACATGAACCGGGGAGGAGCAGAGGCATAGGGAGACACAGAATCAGGAGCAGGCTCCAGGCTGTCAGCACAGAGCCTGATGCAGGGCTCGGACTCCTGCAAGATCATGACCTGAGCCGATGTCAGACGCTTAACCGACTGAGCCACCCAGGTGCCCCTAAACTTCGCATTATCTTATCTCATGATTAGAATCTCTATTTGGGTAGAGTTTTAGGATTTTTCAGAACAATTTCTCATATTTATCCATTTGTCTCATGAATATTTAATAGGCATCTAGTAAGTTCAAGATACTGTGCTAGGTGCAGAAATAGAATATAAGGCCTGCCACAGCTTAGAAAGTACTTTCCCAAACAGGGCACCTATGAGACCCACACCAAAACTGTGTGGTAGGAAGGGATGTGATTGATTATTCCCTTTTTTGCATATAAAAAGAAAAGACTCCAAAGTTAATTGTTGCCTAATGTGAATTAGTAAGTATTTGCAAAACATTAATGTTTTTATTATTTCCCAGTAGCTCCTCTGTGGCTATTAATTTTTTTTTAAAAATGGTCCACTTTTTCATGAAAAATACAATAGCAAAAGCCTACTGACTATAATTTAGCACAAAATGTCGTCATTGGCTTGCTGTCGTTTCTTATTGTATTTCTGCTGAAGACGACAAGTATCTTCTGTTTTCCACATTGCTGTATTAATCTTGCTCTTGACCACTATGTCCTTTGCCCCCAACAATAAAAATCCTTTCTGCCTGCAGTTCATAGAGAACGTTCACAGTGAGCCTCAAAGAGTTTTCTCAGGAGGTACCCATAGTCGTGGCAGATTATGGTAATTCTGGCTCAGAAAAGTGAAAAAAGTTCCTCAGGGTACCTCAGGGAATCATTTTTGTCCCTCCCTATACTTCTTAATATACAGGTTCACTCATTTGCTAAAAGCTCTAATAATTTTTCCCCATGATTTCAAAGTAGAGGAGTCACCAGGGAGAAGGAAGAGTGAGGGTAGAGCATACCTTTATAGCTGTGTGCTGTTTAAATCAGGGGTTTACAAATCAAGGCCTCCCTTCCCTTAAAATCCTTACTAAAATACAGCTAGATTAGAAGAGAAGGTTATATTGAATACAAATAGTCTCTAAATGTTTATATCAATTTCTCTTAGAGCTTTGAAACACACTTTGAAAATTCAATACAGTGGAAAATGCAGAACGACTAAAAAATCTCAGAATAAGACCTGATTTTCCTTCATTCGTCAGGACTGAACCCATTTGAATTAAACATCGTCTTTCTTTCAAAAAGTGGAATTCATTACATCACTTTATTTTTAAAAAATCAATAAATCTTATGCTATGGAAAGCCCCTCTGTAACTTAAGATATATTTAATGAGATGTGCCAGAATTGTGTTTGTTTCTAGAAATACAGAGCTGAGTTGAAAGTGACCCCTGACTTTGAGCCACTCACAGTCTGTTATGCTAATTGGACAATTCATTCATTTATTCAATAAATATTCTTTAAGTACTTATGAGAGTGAGAGATTTGGTTAAATTCTAGGACCTCAGTGGTAATCAAAACAGGCCCATGTCTTCGTGCAGTTTACAGTCCAGCAAGGGAGCAAAAAAATGAATGATTATTTAAAAATATGACAATGTGGGGGTGGAGCCAAGATGGAGCATGAAAGTTTTTTGTGTGTCTTGAGTCCATGAAATACAGCCAGACCAACACTAAACCATCCTGCACACCTCGAAAACTGATTGGAGGATTAACACAACAATCTACACAACCTAAACCACAGAATTCAGCAGGTACGCGGCATACAGAGGTGAACTTGGGGAGCGAGAAGCTGCGGGAAGGGAGCCGCTTTTGCGGGCGCAGAAAGGACAGAGACGGGGGGTTGGGGGGAGACTATGAGAAAAGCAGCCCTCCCCAAAAGAAGCTGGAGAGAAAGTGGAAAATTGGAAACAGCCCCAGGGACTAAACTAAAAAGGGAGAAAGGAGAAAGGAGAGGGTTAAACTCCATTGAGACTGTAGACAAGGGGAGCGCAAAGGCTGCAACTCTGCAGCTACATACCTGGCGGTGCTCTGGTGGGAAAGGTGAACCCCCAGGAACAGAGTGGGGTCCAGGAGGTTCTTGGACCACACGGGAAAAAGCGGTTCCACTGCTGGAAGGACAGACTGTTGAAGCCACCTGGTCCCAGCAGACCCCAGAGAAGGGCCACATTTGCTGGTGCTGGAACAATGCCATTAAGGGTGAAGCCTGGTGCCAGATGTGTGTTGTGATTTTTCCATAATCCCTGAAATGCTGCTGCTACACTATCTCGCGAACTTTTTCTGGGCCGGGCAGGCACCTGGCCGCAGTCTTGGGGCACTGGCAGCAGCAGGGTCCAGCAAGCGTTCCTGGGTGCAGCCGACATTCAGCCATTGCTCATTGGCCATCGCTCTGTGAGACCCGCTTGCAGAGGGGCGGTACGGGTCAAAGCCGCAGTCCTTCAGAAGTAAGGGGCCAGGGAAAACAGCCGCATCTGAGACAAAACTCAGGAGAGAAGTACTGCCTGGGGCTTGGTCACGGACAGTGAAAAAGCGGGGAGTGGATGAAAGCTGAAGACAGAGGATGGGTGCGTGATTGCTGATGGGAAGAACAGAGTTCCGATAGTAGAGACAGGCCATTTTCACTGCTCCCGCGCACGCGCATACACACCTACGAGCATCACAATGTTCCACCCCAGTAGGCTAGCAGCGCCATCTAGTGGTGAAAGGAGCAATTACACTGAGCCCCACCGAACTGGGCCAACCTTGCCCTTCAAGAACAAGTATCACTGTCTGCTCAGCTTATGGACTATAAAGTGCTTCATAGTCTGACATCTAGGGGAAAACGAAGTAATTTCAGTCCTATTTCAATCTGTTAGCAGGTCCATCTATTCAATTTTCTTTCTTTCACTTCTTTTCCTTGAATACAGAAAGAGAAAAAATTCATTTTTATTTTCAATTTTTATTAAAAATATTTTTAATTGTTTTGCTATATTTTTTACTTTTATGTAAATTTTTTCAAGTTCTATTTTACTTCCATCATTTGTAGTCTACTTCAGTGTATTTTCCAAATTTTCAAACGATTTGTTTTTTGTTTCATTTCTTTTTCTTGAATACAGAAAGAGAAAATATCCATTTTTATTTTTAATTTTTATTAAAAATATTTTTCTTAAAATTTTTTCCACTATACTCTTTATTTTTGTGTAATTTTTTTCAAATTCTATTTTACTCCCATCATTTCATTTTAGTTTACTTCAGTGTATTCATTTTTTCAAATTCTCAAATGATTTCCTTCCCCCCCTCCCCAACTTTTTTCTCTAATCTATCAAACCACTTTCAACACCCAGACCAAAACACATCTAGGATCTAGTATCATTTATTCGATTTGTGTGTGTGTGTTTTTAATTTTTTAATTTTAATATTTTTTTAATTTTAATTTTTCTACCTCGTTAATTCCTTTTATCCCATCAAAATGACAAAACAAAGGAATTCACCCCAAAAGAAAGAGCACGAAGAAACGACAGCCAGGGATTTAACCAACACGGATACAAGCAAGATGTCTGAACTAGAATTTAGAATCACAATAATAATAATACTAGCTGGAGTCGAAAATAGATTAGAATCCCTTTCTGTGGAGATAAAAGAAGTAAAAACTAGTCAGGATGAAATAAAAAAATGCTATAACTGAGTTGCAATCATGGATGGATGCCACAGCAGCAAGGACGGATGAGGCATAACAGAGAATCAGTGATATAGAGGACAAACTTATGAAGAATAATGAAGCAGAAAAAAAGAGGGAGATCAAGGTAAAACAGCACGATTTAAGAATTAGAGAAATCAGTGACTTGTTAAAAAGGAACAACATCAGAATCATAAAGGTCCCAGAAGAGGAAGAGAGAGAAATAGGGGTAGAAGGGTTATGTGAGCAAATCACAGCAGAAAACTTTCCTAACGTGGGGAAAGACACAGACATCAAAATCCAGGAAGTACAGAGGACCCCCATTAGATTCAACAAAAGCCAACCATCAACAAGGCATATCATAGTCAAATTCACAAAATACTCAGGCAAGGAGAGAATCATGAAAGCAGCAAGGGAAGAAAAGTCCCTAACCTACAAGGGAAGACAGATCAGGTTTGCAGCAGACCTATCTCCAGAAACTTGGCAGGCCAGAAAGGAGTGGCATGATATATTCAATGTGTTGAATCAGAAAAATATGCAGCCAAGAATTCTTTATCCCCCAAGGCTGTCATTCAAAATAGAAGGAGAGAGAAAAAGTTTCCCAGACAAACAAAAATTAAAGGAGTTTGTGACCACTAAACCAGCCCTGCAAGAAATGTTAAGGGGGACTCTCTGAGGGGAGAAAAGATGAAAAAAAATTTATATACATTTATATACATATATATATGTAAATAAATAAATACCAAAAGCAACAAACATTAGAAAGGACCAGAGAACTCCACCAGAAACTCCAACTCTACAAGCATGATAATGGCAATAAATTCATACCTTTTAGTTCTCACTCTAAATGTCAATGGACTCAATGCTCCAATCAAGAGACAGAGGGTAACAGAATGGATAAGAAAACAAGATCCATCTATATGCTGTTTACAAGAGACCCACTTTAGACCTAATGACACTTTCAGATTGAAAATAAGGGGATAGAGAACCATCTATCATGTTAATGGTCAACAAAAGAAAGCCGGAGTAGCCATACTTATATCAGACAATCTAGACTTTAAAATAAAGATTGTATCAAGAGATGCAGAGGGCATTATATCATAATCAAGGGGTCTATCCACCAAGAAGACCCAACAATTGTAAACATTTATGCGCCAAATGTGAAAGCACCCAAATATATATATCAATTAATCACAAACATAAAGAAACTCATTGATAGTAATACCATAATAGTAGGGGACTTCGACACCCCACTCACAGCAATGGACAGATCATCTAATCAAAAAATCAACAAGGAAACAATGGCTTTGAATGACACACCGAACCAGATGGACTTAACAGATCTATTCAGAAAATTTCATCCTAATGCAGCAGAATATACATTCTTCTCCAGTGCACATGGAACATTCTCCAGAATAGACCATATACTGGGACACAAATCGGCCCTAAGTAAGTACAAAAAAATCGAGATCATACTGTGCATATTTTCAGACCACAATGCTATGAAACTCAAAATCAACCACAAGAAAAAATTTGGAAAGCTAACAAATACTTGGAGACTGAAGAACATCCTACTAAAGAACGAATGGACTAACCAAGAAGTTAAAGAGGAAATTAAAAAGTATATGGAAGCCAATGAAAATGATAACACCACAACCCAAAACCTCTGGGACGCAGCAAGGCAGTCATAAGAGGAAAGTATATAGCAATCCAGGCTTTCCTAAAGAAGAAAGAAAGGACTCAGATACACAACCTAACCTTACGCCTTACGGAGCTGGAAAAAAAAAAAAAACAGCAAATAAAACCCAAAACCAGCAGAAAAGACAGAAACTAATAAAGATTAGAGCATAAATTAATGCTATCAAAACCAAACCAAACCAAAACAAAACAAAACAAAAAAACCAAAACAGAACAGATCAATGAAACCACAAGCTGGTTCTTTGAAAGAATTAACAAAATTGATAAACCACTAGCCAGTTGGATCAAAAATAAAAAGGAAACAACCCAAATAAATAAAATCAAAAATGAAAGGGGAGAGATCACAACCAACACAGCAGAAATAAAAACAATAATAAGAGAATATTATGAGCAATTATATGCCAATAAAATGGGCACTCTGGAAGAAATGGACAAATTCCTAGAAACATATACACTACCAAAACTGAAACAGGAAGAAATAGAAAATTTGAACCGACCCATAACCAGTAAGGAAATTGAATAAGTAATCAAAAATCTGCCAAAAAACAAGAGTCCAAGGCCAGATGGCTTTCCAGGAGAATTCTACCAAACATTTAAGGAAGAGTTAACACCTATTCTCTTGAAGCTTTTCCAAAAAATAGAAATGAAAGGAAAACTTCCAAACTCTTTCTATGAAGCCAGCATTACCTTGATTCCAAAACCAGACAGAGACCCCACTAAAAAGGAGAACTCCAGACCAATTTCCCTGATAAACATGGATGCAAAAATCCTCAACAAGATATTAGCCAACCAGCTCCAACAATACATTAAAAAAATTATTCACCACGACCAAGTGGGATTTATACCTGGGATGCAGGGCTGGTTCATTATCCGCAAAACAATTAACATGATTTATCACATCAATAAAAGAAAGGACAAGAACCATATGATCCTCCCAATAGGTGCAGAGAAAGCATTTGACAAAATACAGCATCCTTTCTTGATAAAAACCCTCAAGAAAGTAGGGATAGAAGGAGCATATAAGCCATATATGAATGACCCAACGCTAATATCATCCTCAATGGGGAAAAACTGAGAGCTTTCCCCCTAAGGTCAGGAACAAGACAGGATGTCCACTCTCACCACTGTTATTCAACATAGTATTGGAAGTCTTAGCCTCAGCAATCAGACAACACAAAAAATAAAATGCATCCAAATCGGCCATCCAAATCGGAGGTCAAACTTACATTCTTCGCAGATGACACAATACTCTATATGGAAAACCCAGAAGATTCCACCAAAAAACTGCTAGAATTGATTCATGAATTCAGCAAAGTCGCAGGATATAAAATCAACACACAGAAATCGGTTGCATTTCTATACACCAACAATGAAGCGACAGAAAGAGAAATCATAGAATCAATCCCATTTACAGTTGCACCAAAACCCATAAAATACCTAGGAACAAATCTAACCAAAGAGGTGAAAAATCTATACACTGAAAACTATAGAAAGCTTATGAAAGAAGTTGAAGAAGACACAAAAAGATGGAAAAAGATTCCATGCTCCTGGATAGGAAGAACAAATATTGTTAAAATGTCGACACTACCCAAAGCAATCTACATATTCAACGCAACCCTATCAAAATAACACCAGCATTCTTCACAGAGCTAGAACAAATAATCCTAAAATTGTATGGAACCAGAAAAGACCCTGAATAGCCAAAGTGATCTTGAAAAAGAAAACCAAAGCAGGAGGCATCATGATCCTGGACTTCAAGCTATACTACAAAGCTGTAATCATCAAGACAGTATGGTACTGGCACAAGAACAAACACTCAGCTCAATGGAACACAATAGAGAACCCAGAAATGGACCCACAAACGTATGGCGAACTAATCTTTGACAAAGCAGGAAAGAACATCCAAAGGAATAAAGACAGTCTCTTCAGCAAGTGGTGCTGGGAAAACTGGACAGTGACATGCAGAGGAATGAACCTGGACCACTTTCTTATATGATACACAAAAATAAACTCAAAATGGATGAAAGACCTCAATGTAAGACAGGAAGCCATCAAAATCCTCGAGGAGAAAGCAGGCAAAAACCTCTTTGATCTTGGCCGCAGCAACTTCTTACTCAACACGTCTCTGGAGGCAAGGGAAACAAAAGCAAAAATGAACTACTGGGACCTCATCAAAATAAAAATCTTCTGCACAGCGAAGGAAACAATCAGCAAAACTAAAAGGCAACCGACAGAATGGGAGAAGATATTTGCAAATGACATATCAGATAAAGGGTTAGTATCCAAAAATCTATGAAGAACTTATCAAACTCAACACCCAAAAAACAAATAACCCAGTGAAGAAATGGGCAAAAGACATGAATAGACACTTCTCTAAAGAAGACATCCAGATGGCCAACCGACACATGAAAAAATGCTCAACTTCACTCATCATCAGGGAAATACAAATCATAACCACAGTGAGATACCACCTTACACCTGTCAGAATGGCTAACATTAACAACTCAGGCAACAACAGATGTCAGCGAGGATGCAGAGAAAGGATCTCTTTTGCATTGTTGGTGGCAATGCAAGCTGGTGCAGCCACTCTGGAAAACAGTATGGAGGTTTCTCAAAAAACTAAAAATAGAACTACCCTACGACCCAGCAATTGCACTACTAGGCATTTATCCATGGGATACAGGTGTGCTCTTTTGAAGGGACACATGCACCCCCATGTTTATGGCAGCACTGTCCACAATAACCAAAGTATAGAAAGAGCCCATATGTCCGTCAATGGATGAATGGATAAAGAAGATGTGGTGTATGTATACAATGGAGTATTACTCGGCAATCAAAAAGAATGAACTCTTGCCATTTGCAACTATGTGGATGGAACTGGAGGGTATGATGCTAAGTGAAATTAGTCAGAGAAAGACCAAAATCATATGACTTCACTCATATGAGGACTTTAAGAGACAAAACAGATGAACATAAAGGGAAGGGAAACGAAAATAATATAAAAACAGGGAGGGGGATAAAACATAAGAGACTCATAAATATGGAGAACAAACAGCATTACTGGAGGGGTGTGGGAGGGGGGGATGGGCTAAATGAATAAGGGGCACTAAGGAATCTACTCCTGAAATCATTGTTGCACTATATGCTAACTAATTTGGATGTAAATTTTGAAAAATAAAAAATAAAAAATAAAATTAAAAAAAGAAAAAAAATATGACAATGTGAGGAAAAGTACAAGCCCGTGACTTCTAGGAGCCAACCTGGGCATTCCTGCAGGTTATTTAGACTCCTACTCACCACTGGGCCTCGATGTTATTTAACATCAACAATTTCACAGAATGTTAACACCTGGCACAGCCACTCTGTAACCATGATGAATCAAGACAAAGGCAGTACCACTCCATGATCACATCTGAACACAGGCAAAACATGAACATTATGCAAACTACAGAATACCAGACGTCCTCTACCTGGACTAGTGTAAGTGCTGCCTCTCTACCAAGTACAACTTTAGCCTTTGTCTATTCTTCCCTCTTTCAAAATAAGACTTTTAAAGACACCAAAGTGCAGAATGACACCACTCCTGAGGACATCCAATTTAGAGTAAAGCCAGTTTTCCTTAAAATTTCCCCAAATTAATTTAAAATCCTAAATCCTATAATAAATCCTTTCTAATATCCTTTTATCGAGCTTCTCTGTGGCTTCCCATGTGCATTCTCATTCTTGAAAACAAATCTTATTATTTTTTTTATTGAGAATTTTTTTAATATGAAATTTATTGGAAAATTGGTTTCCATACAACACCCAGTGCTCATCCCAACAGGTGCCCTCCTCAATGCCCATCACCCACTTTCCCCTCCCTCCCATCCCCCATCAACCCTCAGTTTGTTCTCAGTTTTTAAGAGTCTCTTATGGTTTGCCTCCTTCCCTCTCTGTAACTTTTTTTTCCCCTTCCCCTCCCCCATGGTCTTCTGTTAAGTTTCTTAGGATCCACATAAGAATGAAAACATACAGTATCTGTCTTTCTCTGTAGGACTTATTTCACTTAGCATAACACTCTCCAGTTCCATCCACATTGCTACAAAATGCCATATTTCATTCTTTCTCATTGCCAAGTAGTATCCCATTGTATATATAAACCACAACTTCTTTATCCATTTATTAGTTGATGGACATTTAGGCTCTTTCCATAATTTGGCTATTGTCGAAAGTGCTGCTATAAACATTGGGGTACAAGTGCCCCTATGCATCAGCACTCCTGTATCCCTTGGGTAAATTCCCAGCAGTGCTATTGCTGGGTCATAGGGTAGATCTATTTTTATTTTTTTGAGGAACCTCCACACTGTTTTCCAGAGTGCCTGCACCAGTTTGCATTCCCACCAAGAGTGCAAGAGGGTTCCCGTTTCTCCACATCCTCGCCAGCATCTATAGTCTCCTGATTTGTTCATTTTAGCCACTCTGACTGGCGTGAGGTGGTATCTCAGTGTGGTTCTGATTTGTATTTCCCTGATGAGGAGTGACGTTGAGCATCTTTTCATGTGGGAAACAAATCTTAAACCCAACTTATTCAACTCAAGTGTTCCTGGTGGTCTTTGACCTGAGGGCGTTGATAAATGCAAAACTTGAAAGTAGCAAAATATTACTCCTTATTGCTCAAAACATTCTCTTCCCACTTCTCCTTCAAGGCATGGGGAGGAGCATGAAGAATATGAAAATAGGTGATATTTGAACTCTTAAGGATAGGGAATATTTTATTCATTTATTTTTGTTCACTCCTTGACTCATATGATACCTTGTTCCAAAAATAATTTAAGGTGGCTGATAATTGTTCAGTGGATTCAGAGGTAGAGAGTGGAAGACATCTTTCTGAGAATAGTCATATAAAGACAACACTGACCAAAGAGACACCAAAACACAATGGAGTACTCTAAGGTGAGATGACGGTACCCCAAATGACACTGCTGTTTAACAGAATACTCCTGACCCCACAGCTCAGGCTCCCCCTACCTTTTCCTCAACCCAGAATGACATGTGAATCACCAGCTGCCAGGTTCTACTTGACTCCCTACCACCATAAGCATCTTCTTCCCTTTTCCGGAGACTCTTCATTTCCATCCCCATTGTCAATCACTATCCCTTACTGATGGCAAGCTCAGTCTGATCTCAGGATCTAAAAACAAAACAAAACAAAACACCTCATTTCCCCACCTTGGTCTTAAGGAATTTAAGAAACTCTAGTTCATTTGTCAGGTAAATCCAAGTCAAGTCTCTCTTGGTCAAAACTAACGATTTTTTAGAGTAGTACTATTCTCAAAACAGGCATTTAAAATATATGTGTGGGCAACTTTTGTTTGTCACAAAGACTGGAGTGGTACTACTAGCATTTACTGGACTAAGACTCTAGTCCAGTAATGCATTGGAGAGTCCCGCACGGTGAAGAACTGACCCATCCAAAATCCCACTAGTGCTCCTATTGAGAAACATCTCACCCATAGATGGAAAGCATCATATCCAGCCTTGCCTCTCTCCACGCCCACACCAGTAATCGGTAATCAATGACCGTACACTCCGCTGAGCTTGATGTGGCCTCAAAATCTTTCTCAACATAACAATCCGGGCATGCCTTGCCAATCAAATTTGGCATGGAAGCCAAAGCCTATTTTCCTTGTTAAGACTAAGGTAACTTCACGGCTCTTGACATGAAATCTTTACCTGGTACCTTAGTCCTATCCCATTTCCTATGCCTGTAGCCACGCCTTGGTCATCTGACTGCTCTCCCAGTCCTTCTAAGACAAGGATTCTGTCAGAGAGGTAAGCTCTGTGGTTGGGACCTTGCGCCATCCGACGTCCCTCTGACTAGATGGCCAGCCTGCTAGCATTACCTCTCTTAAAAAAAAAAAAAAAAAAAAAAAAAAAAAAAAAGGCTTGCTCCTAGTGCAGTGAGTGAGCTACACCCTCTAGTGGGGAAACCACATGCAATATATCCACCCTTGGAAGAATAACACCCAAAAGAAAATCCAACTCAAAGTGACTGATGTAAAAAAAAAAAAAAAAAAAAAAAAAAAGAAAAAAAAAAGGTGTGTGTTGAGGGGAATTTCTATGGCTCCTGCACCTGTAAAGTCCAGAGGAATCTCTGAATCAGGCATTGCTAGATCAGAGTCTCAGAAAAAGTTGCCAGAAACATTAAAAAAAAGTTGTCAGAAATTTTTCTCTCCATTTTTTTTTGACCCATCTGTGCTTTCCTTGATGTTGTCTTCATTCTCAGATAAACACTGACCACCACCCCAACCTCAACTCAAGGCAGTTCTAGAGTTACAGTTTCAGTAGCAGAGTTTCCCTTCCCTAAAACTTCTAATAAAAGACTTAAGTCTTGTTTGACTCGTTGAAATAAGATTTGTGACTCAGTCTACAAGCTGTGGCTACAAGCAAGCTTAATTCTTATTGGAATGGACCGGATTATAAGGCATGGCAGGAGCCAGGGGTGACACAGCCCCACTATATGGACGAGAAGATGATGAAGAATTGTGCCCCAAAGTTGGGAATATTGAGGTACTAATGCCAGGATAAATGAATGAGAGTCAAGCAAAAACAACAGATGCGTTGACACTAACCTTTCTGGATGCCATCTTTCTCTCCCGAGTCTGAGGTTGTCCTCAGTCCTGTCCAAAACTCAGTGCACTTTTTTTTTTTTTTTGCCTTTACTACAATTAACTATTTAGCATTTTTGTATCACAGTAACACTTTACCATCTTGGTAGAAAGCAAGGAAATGTCACCTAGAGATCTAAGCCCTCTGGAAAACATGCTTTCATACTCATACAAAATGATTTGACTTCCCATTCCACAAACCATGGGAGGTCTGGTAAGAGGACCCTAGGACCTTTATGTTCTTCCCACTTGCTCTGTATCCCTAATTTTGCAGAGTTCTCCATCAGTCCCTCATTTTGCCTTCTGATACTGACGTCTCATCCCCTACCACTTTGGTGCAAGTTAGACCCTCCCCACCTTCCTTCATTCCACAAGCACTTTCAAGGCAATTTGGGGTAACAAATGTTTTGTGAAGGTTTAAGATAGTAAAGGAGGACAATGGCTAACAATCAGAAAATTTATCAGGATTCTTTTGGTTAAGAGTGATAAAACTCCAGCTGCAACTTAGCTTAGGCTAAACAAGAAATATGTGGGCTCATGCAATTAGGAGAATTCAGGGTGGGTCTTTTTAAAAATATTTTCTTTATTTTGAGAGACAGAGTGAGCAGGGTAGGGGCAAAGGGAGAGAGGGAGAGAATCTTTTTTATTATTATTTTTTATTTTATTTTTTATTTTTGAGAGAGAGAGAAGCAGAGAGAGGGAGACACAGAATCTAAAGCAGGCTCCAGGCTCTAAGCTCTCATTACAGAGCCCGACACGGGGCTTGAACCCATGAACCATGAGATCATGACCTGAGCTGAAGTCAGTCACTTAACAGACTGAGACACCCAGGAGCCCCGAGACAGAGAGACAGAGAGACAGAGAGACAGAGAGACAGAGAGAGAGAGAGAGAAAGAGAGAGAGAGAATCTTAAGCAAGCTCTATGCCCAGTGCAGAGCCCGACATGGGGCTCAATCCCACAGACTATGAGGTCATGACCTGAACTAAAATCAAGATCTGATGCTTAAATGACTGAGCCACCCAGGCGCCCCCACCCCTCCCCAGGGTAGTCTTAATTCATGCATAGCCACAGACTTAAACAATACCAAGAATCCATCCATGCCCTCTGCTAGCCTTTAATTACACGCTGGTTTCATCATCTCCCACAGACTCTATCTACGTGAGGAGATAGTGGCTGCTACCTCCCATGTCATGTGTCCTTACAGTCAAAAGGAAAAGGGTTGGGGGTGGGAAGCAAGGAATGCTGGGACCCAGTCCTATCAATATGCAATTACAATCCCCAGATATGAGAAATCAATTTTTTTTTACGTGATTAAGTGTCTGATAATCCCCCAAAATCACATTTTATGTGAACATAAAAATGAAGATAAAATTGTATCTATATTACTATTTTGTGTTAAAAGACAGTCTATAAATAATTGGCATTTAAACTATTTGTCATATTTTAAGAAAATCTAGCATATTAAAGAATGTGATGGATGAACCTTATTCCAATTTGAAGTTTTTAATTGAGTATTGATTTGAACTTAGAATTCTAAGTTGAAAGAATAAGAATTTAAGACTGTAAATATTATTAGCATTCTGAGAAGTTGTCATTTGTCAAATTTATGATGTTTATATAAATTTGTTTATTAATTTATATATTAACATATACTATATATAAATATATAACTATATATATTTACGTTTATGTAAGTTGTTATTTGCCATATTTATATGTTTAATTGGATAGAATTATAACATTTATTTATTTGGAAAGGTTTTGTTTGCCAAGCAATTGAAGCACTTAAAAGGAAGAATTGAGTATATTAGATTTATCCATGCATTCATGAATTCCTTCATTCAACAAAACTTACCGTGTGCCCACCCTCCATGTGTTTATTTTTTATTTTTAATTTTTTAAATTTTTTGATTTATTTTTGAGACAGAGAGGAAAAAAGAGAAAGAGAAAGGAAGGGAGAGAGAAAATCCTAAGCAGGCTCCACGCGGTCAGTTGAGCTGAAATCAAGAGCCAGCTGCTTAACCGACTAAGCCACCCAGGCACCCCCTGATGTGTTTATTTTTGAGAAACTGATTCACCTCTATGCTTATTTGTCTGTCTTCCCTTACCATACGGGAGGGTGAAACACACCCACTTGTCATCACAATTGTTTCCTTGCTCCTCGTCCAATGCCTGGCCCCAGAGCAAGCACTCAGGAAATATATACTGAATGAATGAATGAACTATGTCAGGACCAAAATGCAATCAGCTTTTAAAAACTACAACTGTTCTCTCCCTGTTACCTTTTGAATCGAAGGACCACTGACTTCTGTCCCAGTACTGGGTTCACCTAGATGGGCCCAGCTCGCTGGCATTTTCCATTTCTTTCCTTGTAATCCTGAATGACATTCACCTTCTGCCTATAGGGAGGTAACTTGTTCATTCAGCTAAGATGAGGGGGAGAATCACAGGACAGGCAAGGGGAAACAGTGAGTCCTGTGTGCAGCTGGGACATACTATCTGTGAAGGGAAACGAAAATGAAATGGTAGACTACAACCAATGTGTACTGGGCCTTGGATGTCTGATTAACAAGTTACATATGCATACTCAAATTCAATCACAAAGAAGCCATTGACATAATCCACAGGATACTTTAGGAAGATCAATCAGATTGCCACTTGGAGAAAAAATTATGACTGTACAATTTAGTAATTAGGGATATGGGTTTTGAAGTCAGCTCAAATTTCACAATGATTCTTTGCAATTTACTAGCTGTGTGACCTTTAGCAAAATAGTTAACTTCTCTGAACCGGAGTTGTGTTACTTATAAAATGGAGTGATACGTAGGCCCCAGAGTTCATTGGATTAAATGTGATGATGTACTTAAATGATTGGTAGAGTGACATTATGATTAAAAGAATCCAAAACCTAAACCAAAACAAACACAATAAAAGTAAGACTTTGCAGGGGAGAGGCTAGAGCCAGGATGATCAGAGACACAATTAAGAAGTAGTGACACAGAAGCCCATAGGGGGTGCAAATGAGGTGTTTGCAGTCATTTCCAGTGTAGCTGCAAAATGCTTAGACTCACTCAGTGCCTGCTGTGCTGCTGGGCATCGTGGCATTCTCCTGCACTGTTCTTTGTACATGATGTCTCCCAGCCTGCCTAGGAGCAGAGACTGTTTCCTGGTCCTCTCTGCAGCCCTGATGTCTTATTCCCAGGTCCCATGCAGTCTTTAGTAAATGTTGGCTGATCGTAAATAGTTTTTGACGTTTCAAACACTTTTCTGAAGAGGAACTTCTTTACTCTCATATGAAGAGATCAGGCTAAAAGATCTGCACTAGATGTAGTGACAGGGAAAACACAATACGAGTCATTGTAAGAAGGCTTGTTGAGTTTCCCAAGTTTTGACCTTAATCTTTACACTTTCCTGTGACGTAACTTTGATCTGGTGCAGTTTGGCCCAAATTAAAAATAAAAAGCAAAGGCTCTATTGCTTAATGCTTAACTCAGAGCTCATGCTGACAAAAGCTTCCCATGCAGGTTTTTCCTTCTCCCTCTTTTCCTTCCTTCCTTCCTTCTCATTCTTTCTTTCGTGGTTTGTTTTGTTTTGTTCTGGTTTGGTTTGGTTTGGTTTTGCCTAATCTACCACCTTGTGTTGGGTTTTGAAATTGCAATTCTCTATGCGCATACCTATGTGAAACATCCTTTCACAGGCTTTCCTTATTAACTTGGGAAAGCGTAAAATGCTTTGAAAGTGAACTTCAGAAATATTACATGCTAAGGTTCAGCACTTGCAACTTCAACTATACCTGAGAAGGAAAAGAGGCCTCTGGACAATGAAATAATACCACGTAAGTTTTGTGGAGTTTTTGCTGCATGCCAGGTACTGTTCTAAGTGGATTACAAATGTTACCTCACAAAAACACAAACGAGGGCAAGGATATGGAGAAACGGAACCCTTGTGCACTGCTGGTGAGAATGTAAGATGGTGCGGCCACTACGGAAAAACTAAAAATAAAACTGCCATATGATCTAGAAGAGATACTTGCTTACTTACGTTTACTGAAGCATTATTCACAATAGCCGGGAGGGAGAAACAACCCAAACGCCCATCAATGGATGAATGGACAAACAAAATGAGGTATATACATACTATGGAATGTTATTCAACCTTAAAAAAGAAATTCTGATACATACCACCTCATGGATGAACCTTGAAGACATTATGCTAAGTGAAAGTAACCAGACACAAAAGGACAAATATTACATGATTCCACTTATATTAGGTATCTTAGAGACAAGAAGTGGAATGGTGGGCTGGTGGGGGGGGGGTGCGCGGGAAGTTGTTTAGTGGGTATAGAGCTTCAATTTGGGAAGATGAGAATAGTTCTGGAGGTGGATGATAGTAAGAGTTGCACAAAAATGTGAATATATTATTTTTTTTCTTAAGTTTATTTATTTTTGAGAGTGAGGGAGCAATTGGGGTAGGGGTAGGGGTAGAGAGAGAGAGGAGAGAGAGAATCCCAAGCAGGCTCTGCACCATCAGTGCAGAGCCCAAGGTAGGGCTTGAACTCATGAAACTGTGAGATCATGACCTGAGCCGAAGCCGAAAGTCGGACACTTAACCAACTGAGCCAACAGGCACCCCAAAAATGTAAATATTCTTAATGCCACTGGACTCTACACTTAAAAGTGGTTAAAATGGTAAATTTTATGTTGCATGTATTTTTACACAATTAAAAAAAAAAACATGTAGGGGCAGCTGGGTGGCTCAGTCAGTTAAGCATCTGACTCTTGATATCAGCTCAGGTCTTGATCTTGTGGTCGTGAGATCAAGCCCCACATCAGTTCCATGCTCAGTGTGGAGCCTGCTTGGGATTCTCTCTCTCTTCCTCTCTCTGCCCCTCCCCTGCTCATGCATGTGTGCATTCTCTCTCTCTTTCTCTCAAACTAAATAAATAAACATTTAAAAAAACATGTAAAGAATCATTCGTGTGTAGACTCAAAAAACTGTACTGCTGGGTCTACCAGCCTTCCTTTCTGATACTTGTACTAATAAAATCTACACGTTCCCCTCCCCAAATTAAAAATAACCAAATGAGGTGGTGTGGTAAATTAAAGATGGCCACAAATTCTTTGCCACTCCTTCAATTAAGAGGTAGAGTCTCGGGGTGCCTGGGTGGCTCAGTCGGTTAAGCGTCCGACTTCAGCTCAGGTCATGATCTCGCGGTCCGTGAGTTTGAGCCCCGCGCCGGGCTCTGGGCTGATGGCTCTGAGCCTGGAGCCTGCTTCCGATTCTGTGTCTCCCTCTCTCTCTGCACCTCCCCGTTCATGCTCTGTCTCTCTCTGTCTCAAAAATAAATAAATGTTAAAAAAAAAAATTTAAAAAAAAAAGAAGAGGTAGAGTCTTATTTTTCTTCCCTTGAATTTAGGCTGGCTTAGTGTCTTCTTGACCAATAGACTGTGACAGAAGTCTGGGATCCAAGGCTAGATCTGGGATCTAGCTGCTTAGAACAGCTCACTCTCTGCATTTTCTGTCTCTGAGAGCTCCCTATCAGGGCACAATGGCTTTGCTGTGAGAAACCCAAACTAGAGAAAGAGACCATGTGCAGGCCCTCTGATGCAGAGCTCTAGGCAAGTCCCTACATGGCTTCTGGCCTGAATTGCCAATAACGTGACATTCATTTGAGCCTGAAGCTAACTGCAATTTCAGTTAACGTCTGACTGCAAGAGTGTAAGACGCCCCAAGCTAGAACTGTCCAACCAAGCCCAGTGAATCCACAGAATCATGACAGATCATAACAAGTTGTGTTAAACCACTAAATTCTGCAGTGGTTTGTTATGTAGGTACTATAACGATGTCCATTTCTACTGGAGAAACCTGAAGCTGAGAGCTGAAACGCTGGCTCATAGTCTCTGTGCCAGTAAGCAGAGGAACTCACACTTGAACGACATCTTTCTAAACTTCTAAAATTGTAAAGCCTGCATTCTGACCACTGAATACACAGCTTCTCAGTTGAAACAGCTGTAAAAAAGGATATGCTTCTCAAAAAATCCTGTTTAAATTCGTAGCTGAGTTCTACCACATTACTCAACTCCAAGGGTAATGTGGATGACCCCGATGTGCATGGTACCCTCCTGCTGTTGTGTGTTACACAGGCTCCATAGCCATAAGAAGTGGCCCTGAACAAACCCTGTCCCCTCTCCCCAACCAGGGCTTGTCCTGTTAAGTGTTAAACCTTCTAACAAATGCTAGGCCCTTGTCTAAGGGCCTAAGAAATTTCAAGGGAGAAGAGAGGTTGGTGCTAGAACCTACAAGACTATGAGAAGTAGAGGCATTTAGAAATTTAATTAAAAAAGAAAAACGCTTCAGTGGTTTAGGGCCATTTAGTGTAGGGCAGATTTCCCTGTAGAGGTCAGAGCCCCTCTGAAAATGCCACTGTAGGAGAGCAGGGCACACTAGCTCAGGACTCTAATAAAAACCCATATCACTAAGGAACAGAAAAATCTTGGAGCTGAAGGGATGCATATGTTCTACCTTCACATGTTAAAACTAAACTAGTTTAAATAAAAAAATTTTTTTTAACGTTTATTCATTTTTGGAAGACAGAGAGAGACAGAGCATGAGCGGGGAAGGGGCAGAGAGAGAGAGGGAGGCACAGAATCAGAAGCAGGCTCCAGGCTCTGAGCGGTCAGCACACAGCCTGACGCGGGGCTCGAACTCACGAACTGCGAGATCATGACCTGAGCAGAAGTCGGTCGCTCAAACGACTGAGCCACCCAGGCGCCCCACTGAACTAGTTTTGATGTCTAATTATACACAGCAGGCACTCATAGCACTCAACAAACATCTCTATTTAGCATTTATGTAGTTATGCTTTTGTCTCCTTTCTAAATTTGAAGTAGGAAACATAATCTTATTTCTATTTCTAGTCCCACCATGGTACTTTTTGCCACAGGAAGAATGCTAACCAAACGAAGGAATATATTCAAATAGTCATCCCATTTGCACTGAAGTAAACCTTATTGGATCCCTTGTATCTATGCCGGGCTCAGTGCTAGGCACTTCCATATAGGATTCCTATTTGTTTTTCTAGACAATCCAGAACACCGAAAAGGCCACGGTTTGTGTTAGTGTTTCAGTTCAAATACGAAAGAAACTGATGGAAGCGACTACTTTCCACTTACAGGAAGAATGCAATACGAAAGCCGGGATTAAGATGAACAGTGTACAAATAGAACGAGGTTTTGTTTTTTTCTTCCCAGAGCCCTAAATCAGGACACACGGCTTTAACACATGGAATGGCACCCAGCAAGAACTGTGTCTGCCAAGACAAGCTGAAACCTATGATGCCAAACCGTAGTAGGGAAAGAGAAGACACCAGGTTTGGTATTAAGAAAAGACTAGCAAGGAGCAGGAAGCCCCCCCACCCCCACCCATCCCAAGTTTGTTTACCTTGTCCATCTTCAGTGCTTTCTGCAGCAGAATCGTCTAGTCTGCCCCGTGTCTGGTCAAACTGCATCTCCTACGGTTTCAACGCACACTAGCTTTCCTGAAAGGTATTTGTATCTATTGTAATGTAGGTATTTTAGTTCATTTTAGTCACATGCATGCAGAGGCAAGAACGTGGGATCTGGAAGGTAAAAATTTGGGTTTCAGTCCACCTGTGTGATATTAACCTCTCTGAGGGTAATTTTCAGCCATTAAACAAAGACACTGATTCCTGCCCGTATGTGAGAGCGCTAGGCAGTTCTTAATGAGACACTCATACGCGACCCTTTTAGAAACTGTAAAATACTGCTCATTATGTGCAGAAACAATGTCCCCAAGGTAGAGAAAAACTAATTTAACAGTAACATCGTTAACTTTCCCCCACAACTCCTCCCACCCTCCCCGCCGGCAAAAAAAAAAAAAAAAAAAAAAAAATATTTTTTTAGCTAGACGAATTCTGGAAAATTCTCTTTTGGAATGCAGTCGTTTTGCAAATGGCAACACGAGGTCCAAAGGCTTATCAGAGACCGCCGGGCACGGGCAGAGAGAGGTGCAAACCACACGGTCCTGACGGCCTCCCCCCCGCCCCCCGGCGTCAGACTCTAGGCGCTTCCGGCGCGGCGACGCCTTCCCGGTAAAGATGGCCTGACGCCAGCGCCCTCACAAACCGCCACGCGTAACATGGCTGCCGAGGCTAGACGCCTGCGTCCCACACCCAACATGGACAAGGGGAGCGGGCCCAGCCCCGGAAGGCAACCCCCCGGAAATGCCTGAGCGGCGGCGGAAGCGGAAGCGCCGCGGCGGTGGGGGCCGCGGGAAGTGTCTGTAGCGTTTCTCCCTCCCTCTCAACCACAATAACAGACGGAGGGCCGGCGTAGGTGAGGCGGCTGTCGAGAGGGCCCTGGGACCGGCGGCGGGCCGCAGAGCCGGGGGTGTGGGCGGCGGGACGGAGGCGGCCGCATAGGGGCTCCCGGGCTCCCGACCGCCCGGGCTCTCGGTCTCGGGCCCCTTTCAGGCCTAGAGCGTCCCGGAGACCAGGGATTGGATTTGTGGTGCTTGGCCTTGTAGGCCCTGTTTGCGGGGCTTGCTTACCTTGTCCACACCTGGCCCAAGATTCTCGCCTACAAAATTCTCTCTGGGTCTCGATTTCCTGGGGATAGGGGCGGACTGGGGGGTTGGCCTGGACAACTTATGGGACCCCCATCCCACGCCGGGTGTCACGAATTCTACGATTTTTACGTTGTCAGTGTTTCAACCGGTAAATTAAGGAAGCCCTGTAGTCAGCGTACTGAGGGGGTGTCCCTGAGCAAGACGCAATGAATACGTCTTTGAGAGGCAGCCAGCCCTAGGATCAGGAGCCTCAAATTCTGGTCTTACCCCGTCCACCGACTCAACTGTGTGACCTTGCCCAGGCCCATCACTCTCTCCGTAGCACCGTTTGCTTATCTGTCAAGTGAAGGTGTTGGTTGCCTCTGATGCTTCTCTTAGCTCTGAAAATCAGGTTCTCAACTCCCTTTAAAGGAGTCTTTCCTTAGAGACAGACCTGAAAAGCTTGTCTTCCCTGTCTCCTGTAGAGCCTGGAGTTGACTGATAAGAGACGTCTACCGTGTTTCTTTCCAGACACCAGACTGGCCGAGGGCACCTGGGTACTTAGGAAGGCTCTTGTGCAGTGGGAAGCTCTGTCCTGATGGCTTGGGTCTATGCATCTATACCCGCAGTGTGAAAACACCCCTGTGCGAAAAACGGGAGACCTCGTTTTTTCTCTTAAAGCTGCTATTAACTTGCTGGCACTTTGGACAAATTCCTTCTGACTCTCTTGACTTGAGAGTTCTCATGTGGCAAATGAGAGCGTAGGATTAGGTTACTGGTTCGTAATCCTCCTTCCCATACTCTGAGCATAACTGAAGAGTAAAATAATGGCTCTTGTAAGGCCATGACTTTCTGGGAGAGGAAAGAGATGGGGTATGGAAAGCTACACATTGTGTGGTCCTATAGATTGAAATGTCTGCGCTTCTAATTTTTAACTTCTGACAATTTCTGGTTTAGGTGATCCCTAAGGCTCCTTCCCTGCTTTTAAAATTTGTAGTGCTGTGATTCTTATGTTCTCTCAGGGCAAAGAATAACTTTTTCGTGTGTGTTTGTTTAAATGAATGTGTGCCTGGAGGTACACACTTTAGTGGAAAAGATACTAAGCCATAGCATGGGAAAAAAAGAAAAAAAACTCGGTTTCAGTAAGGTGAAGTGACATAGTAAAAATAAAATTGGTCTTGCACTGGAGTTCAAGACCTGTATCCTTGCTTAAGCACTGGTACTTTGTGACTTTGTGTCTTTGGACAAGCCAGCTTACATCTCTGGGCCTCACTTTTCTTTATCTGGAAGATGAAGGGTTGGACTGGATGATTCCTAGACCCTTTTGACACTATAATTCCATTTGTGTTTGTTTTCGGACCAGCTTGGTGGGTGTGGTGTGGCATTTCTTTAGGCAAGAGAGACTATCCTAGGTAGTAGACACAGAATGTTTATGATGTTAGGAATGGGGTCATATTAAGTGATGCGCAAGATTGTTTTGATACGAGCAAGCTGAAGCCAATAAAGAAAGGCATTAGAACCTGAAGGGCAGGAAAGCCCCTGACCAGGTGGGATGATTGAGGACATTGGGAAGTTTTAAATGGGGGAAAGGTATTTTTAGTGAGGGCAATGAAGACTAAGACTGCATTCTAAGGCTATATTTCACAGGAAGAACGACTCCGTCACCATCTAGCACTTAGTAGGTAGTAAGTGAATGAGGAGATAGACGGATGAACGGATAGCAGCAATCAAGAATAGAAGGAGTTTCAGGGCGCCTGGGTGGCTCAGTTGGTTAAGCGTCTGATTCTTGGTTTCAGCTCAAGTCATGATCTCAGAGTTTCTGGAGTTCGAGCCCTGCATCTGGCTCTGCACTAACAGTGCAGCGCCTGCTTGGGATTCTCCCTCTCTCTCTCTCTGCCCCTCCCCTGCTTGTGCTCTCTCTGTCTCTCAAAGTAAATCAATTAATTTAAAAAAAATTTTTTTAAAAAGGAGTTTCTCCATAGAATTCTTATTTAGATACAGAATGAAGAATTGGTTCAGTATTAGGAAAATTTTATAGAAGAAGAGATCTCTTAAGTTTTCTGTTTAGTTGTAAGGTAAGTTGGTTTATCTTTGCCCTGTCCAGTGTGTTAATAAGAGATAAAACACATACCCGGGAGGGCCTCGTGTGATCTGAGGAAAGGAGTAATTAGTAGAGTAAGTCAGGGATGGAGGAGGATGTTGGCGAGATGGTACAGGTTTAGGAAGATTTTTAGTTGTGACATTTAGGGAGTGAAGGAGTGGATTGATACAGGACTTTTATAGATACCAGCAACTGTCAGAATTGTGAATAGTGTTAAAATCTCTCCAGAGGTTTTAATCCTTAATAGAGGATTAAAAGGAAAAGAACTTGATTTTGCAAGCAAGCAAATGTTGGTGCTTCCTCATAAGAGGTGGAGATAGCCTTGAGGGTCAAGGATTAAAAGAGAGGGGTAAATTTGGGAGCAAAGAGAATGAACTGAATTAGTAGAGGATAGTGTAGTTCTGTTTGGGGAGAAAGGAGTTTTGAACCTACAGGCTGGAAGAAGAGCAGACCTAAGAGAAAGTGTATTACAGCAAGACCCCTTGCTTAAAGAATACACACAGACAACTCGGGTTTACTACTTGGAACGTACTTGCACCGCCAGGATGAAAAAGATGCTTCTGGTAGCTAAGGTCTGCTGAACAGCCAGCCACAGAATATAGCATCCCCAGGACTGCTGAGGGCTGTTGAGTGGGAGCCTACATTAGAAGGACCACAAACCCTGATTTGTGGAGGAGGGTGCGGTCAGCAGCATTTCTGTCAGAGCGTCCAGAAGCCCATCTCAGAGCAGTGGCCAGGCTCTGGAGTGCAGAGAAACAGCCGAGGTACGGAGCCTGACTTGATGTAGGTGTAGTGTAGGCTGGGAAGTCCGAATCTCAGCCTGAATCCTGACACTTAATACATATTCTGGGGCCACTGACTTCTCTTCCCTGGTTCTGTTTGTCCATCTGAAAATTGAGGGAGCTAGTCTTAGGTAAAGACCTCTGGATGAGCTTTGATGTGTCTGTGAAGTCCCCGAGATTGCATATGAAATTCATCATGCACAAGTCTGGGTATGTTTTATTTTGCTCTTGGGGAGAAGATGTGCAGCTTTCACCATAGTCCCAGAAGGGTTTGTGACCCACAAAAAGTTAAGAACTGCATGACCAGGTGGTCTCTGAGGGCCCCTTCAGCTTTGACATTCTGGGATTTTGTACTTCTGTCAGAATAACATTTTAAAGTCTGAGCCTCCAGAACTTGCTAACCCTAGAAATAACACCTGGTGCTGCAAAATATATTCTTCACATATGGTTACTCACCTGTTACTTATACTTCCCTCTCCCTTACCCTCTGTGACTCCTCTGCTAGGCCTGCATCATTGCTTCATCTTTACCTACTGTTGATAATAGGATTTTCCCTCCTTTCCTCTTTTCCGTTTAACCTGCTTCTGCTTTGCACCTTTCCTACCTCGTTGAGTTTCTCAAATGGCAAATGACGATATGTTGGATATAGGGGTAGGAGGAAACCCAAGACGTGGAAGTCCAGTTTTCTATTCTCACTTGCTTTTATCCCTCGTCCCACTAAAAGAAAAGCTATTAAGAAGAGTGCACCCACAAGAGAGACAGCATCATCACTTGGATTTTGCTGGTCTTGCATGGTGTTTTCTTCTCATACAGGGATACCAGGCCTCTGTTTCTCTCAGCATAGCCTGGCTAGTATTTCACTGAAATGCAAGATGAGGCCAACCTTCATTGAAATAATTTTGTTGTCCTCTGTAGAGTTGGAGTGGTGATAGTACTCAAAATAAATGAGTCCTTTAATGAGGAATCTTTTTATCTCCTGGATATTTCTAGGGGCACCTACTTGGAGGAGGAGAGGACTGATGGCTTTCCTCTGGCTGTGGGTCCTGACTGTTAAGCCCCTGGATGTAGGATGGAGATCTTATCTTTTACCCTAGTGTTCATCTTCATGGGTCCCCCACCAGAGGCTTAAGGCAGGGGAGTCATTACTCCACCTGCTGTCAAGTAGGTAGCTGCATGACTAAGTCTTCAACTCTAGGCACGATATGGAAAATGATGTACATAATTTCACCTAAAATGTTGTTAGTGCTGCTAATTTAGGCCCTTCAGTAGTTAGTGTTAACTCATACTATAAGTTAAATAGGTTTTTGTGGGCTTGCTGGACACCTGATCTCTGCATAATGTATGAAATCATACCTGTGAGTATTTTTTTCTGAGTTCTAAACAAGTGAACTTCTATAAACTCAAAGTTAAGGTGCAGTCTGTTTCGTTTAAAACTTCCAAGTGCAGGTTGTGCACTGAGACTACTAAACCTGATTCCCACAAAATCACAGCTTGCAAAATAATAGGGAACAGCAAAAGGTGGAATCATAAGAAGGGTATAAATTGCTAGTGGTGTGGATTTGGTAGAGAAAAAAAAGGGGGGGAGGAAGGCTACGAAAGATTTGTGCTTAAAGGATGAAAATCAAGAACGGGTATTCATGAAAGGTTAGAGTTGTCCAGATCCTTAAAAGTGAAGCATGTGCTAAAATATACTAGCTGGGAAATTCATCCATGGTTGGGTTGCTTGAAACTGGTTAATAGTCTCCTTGAGGCATTTGTAGGTGCAGATAGCTGTTTCTTTTGTGTTTAATCCTATGGATTAAAATTGGACTGCATTTTTGTCAGGGTTAGAAGCTCGTTGCTAAGATCATTGAGTGCTGCCATAGCAAACAGAGTGCTCATAGGACCATGAAATGGTTCTTAGCAGCCTTGAAGCTACTGGATGCCTCTGTAATAATGGAAAGAATGATGGATGTTCATACATCAGATATTTGAGGATTTATTGTGAGCAAAGACTTGTCTTCACCTAGAAGTGGGAGATTTGAGATTCTTTTCTTGGCAGAATCGTGGCCAAGAAAATACTACACAAGTTTTTATAGGAGAAGCATATGCTGAGTGTCACAGGGAGCTCAAAAGAGGAGGTGAGTAGAAGTTTTCACAAAGGACTTAACCTTTAAGCTAGATTTTGAAAGCAGGTTAGTGGTGTTTTAGGCAAAAAATGGGGAGGGAAGGACAGCTAGTCAGAGTTAATAGCTAATTGGGAATGAAAGATGAATGTTTGGGGGCCCTGAGGACATTGGTGTGGCTGGAGCGAGTGTCCTGAGGAACAAGGGCTAAGGATTGAAAGATAAGACTGGGAAGGTGCTGTGAGACTTGATGGGAAATATTTTATCCTATGCAAACTAGGATTCCTTGCAGGCTGATTTGGGTGTTTTTGTTGTTTAAGAGGTATAATATACAAAACAAATTAAATTTTCAAATAATGGAGAAGAATATATGGAAAGTAAAAATCTCTTCCTCCTTTCCTAACCCTCTGTTCTCCCCAGGGGTAACCACCGTTATTATTTTGTTGTGGGACCTTCCAGAAATGTCCCATGCAAACACAAGCATATTTGTCCTTTTTCTCTTATGCAAATAAGGTCATACTTTCTGCATAACCTACATCTTGCTTTTTCCACTTAATATGCAATCAGAAGAATGTTTTAAAAAGCTCCTTCTGCTTTCAACGTGGAGTATGATACGTTAAGCATTTATTCAGCAAATTACTTACTGTGGGTGTGCTGTGTAGTAGGCTTTGCTCCAGGCTCCAAGGAGATCATTGAGGAAGCCATTGCAGTCGGCCAGGTGAGGATTGATAGAGGCCTGAAGGCCCGCAGGCGTGGTTGCAAGAGCAGTATTTGAGACTGATTTCAAGGTTTCTCATTTGAGCATCTGGTAAACTAGAGTAGGGAAAGCAGGTGTGTGTGTGTGTGTGTGTGACTGAACATGTTTTGGGTTGGGGGGTGGTTGTAGTTGTGGAGAGAGTTCAGGTTGGGCATAATATTTTTGAAGGATGTTCAAGATCCTGAGATGAAGGTTTCTCATAAGCGAGGAAGTAAAGGTTAGAGCTCAGGAGGGATAGCAACTAGAATACTTTTGTTTCTTTGTTTTAACTGTATTTGTAGTAGAGGAAGTCCCACGAATGGATACAGTTGCCCCTGGGAGAAGAGGATTCTAGGGTGAATTGGCAAAGGAGACTGAGGAGTGGTCATGCAGGAATAAAGATGATCAAGAGAGTATTACTTTGGGGAGAAGTAGTCACATGATGAGAAGTTTTCGTAGACGCAGTGGTCAGCAGTGGCCCATACTACAGATGGGTCAGGTGAGGGGAGCACGGAAGAGAGCCTGTGGGATTTCATGATGAGGAGATCAAAATAACCTTAGAGCAAGTTTCAGCGCTGTCGTGAGATGGAAAGGTTCATTTTGCCGGAGAGGGGGCAGTGAATAGGAAAAGTTGGGCAGTGATAGAAACAGACGAGTGTATTTATAACTTTTTTTTGTGGGCAGTTCTCAGTACAAACTTTTCTGTCTCCAGAGGTCTGTTAGCCAAAATGGGATGGTCAACATACAAATAAGCTTTTGAGAAAGCAAAAGAGATGTCATGAATTGAGAGCATGGTAGCTCATGCTCCTACTCTGCGGAATCCCTTAGATCTGTACTGCCAGTTGCCTGTTGATACTCATCCACACAATTGTAAAGACATGTTGTTCTGGTTTCCTAGGCCATGGCTGAAGAGGCAACAAATTAGAGAGGGATTAGAGGTAGGTGTGTGTGTGTGTGTGTGTGTGTGTGTGTGTGTGTGTGTGTGTGTGTGTGTAATGCAAGGGGAACAAGCACGCTGCTAACTGCCAGAAATTACAGGTGACCTGTCTGTGAGGGAAGAGACCAGAACACACACAGGCACAAGAAATCTTGAGGATTCGCTTAGCCTTGTAGTTTGCTCCCGTTTACTGGTAGAGCAAAGGGTCCCCAAGAACCCCACAGACTTGCATAGTCCCTGAGGAGAGGCATCACGGAATCCTATTGATAAGCTCAGGTCATCAGGAAAAGGTTAAGCTTTTAATGAGTCTACCTTGTAGGAAAATAGAAGCATGCAGTCCACTATAGCAAGTTTTAATAGTAAAGGATTACAATTAGGGAAAAGGAGAAGGTGGTGCACAAAGCGGAGCAGTTACTAGAGATCCGCTGATTTGGAACTGCACTTCTGTGCATCACTGTGGCATGACGAAGGTTAGGCTGTGATCTAGAGTTCTCGGAGTTCGAGTCCAGGACATTTTTGAGAATGTTACCAATGATAATTGATAATGCTATTTAAAGGACACTATTTTCACATGGTTCCCTCTTATCCTGGTCAGCAAAATAAAACAAACCTCTGGGTGCTTGCTCATCTGACTTTAATTTGTCCTCCCGCCCCCCCCCCCCATCCTCTCCTTTTCCTCCCTCCTCCCTTCTCTTCATTTACTAAAGTTTATTTTATTTTTATTTTATAAATTTTTATTTATTTTGAAAAAGAGGGAGAGAGAGCACGTGTGTGAGCTCAAGTGGGGCAGGGGCAGAGAGAGAGAGGAAGACAGAAGATCAAAAGCAGGCTCCACACCATCAGTGCAGAGCCCAACGTGGGGCTTGAACCCACGAACTGAGGTCATGACCTGAGCCGAAGTCTGACGCTTAACCAACTGATCCACCCAGGCACACCCCAAAGCTTATTTTAAAAACAAGCGAAACATGCATTTGACACAAAAGTGAATTAACCTTTGCTCCTTAATGTTTACAGGAGAGGAAAAGGGTGGTTTTGTTCTCTCTCTGAAATTGCACATAAACAGTGTTTAGATTTTGAGCAGAAGGTCTGTAATTTTTATCAGATTTATGAAGGGTTCTGGGACCTGCTTGTGGAGTCTAATCCCCTGACTTTATAGGGGGGAAAATGAAGAATTTAAAAGGTGACTCAAGTTCATAGAAGTAGTTTGGCAGATCCAGGACTAGAGCCCAACAGTCCTCTTGTGCCTTCTGTGTGAGGGATGGTCCTAGGGTTGGGAGCTCTGTAATTGGAAGGAGTTTTGTTAACCTAGTTTAATGATCTTAGCTTACAGTGGAAGAAATTGATGCTTGGGGAGACTGAGTGAATTAGCTAGGAAGGAACAGAGTACAGAATAGAATGTAGAATCCTGATTCCTTGAATTATTTTTGCTTGTTCTAAATAATGCATTTTTTATATTCTCTGCTGCTCTTCAGAAAAAGATGTTCTGTGGGTTTTGTGTAATGTTTTTATTAATTTGAATGTGGTCTGTGGGTACCCTTCTTTCTCTTTTCAAGTAAGCATGGTTTTACAAAAGTCTGTTTTATAGGGATAATTTCTGAGTTTGGGTTTGGTGTGCTTTATTTAGTCTACTCTATTCTCTGCTTGCTTTCAGGTGCTTTGCAGTCAAGTAACCAAGAGGGAAGATTTGCTCTTTGATACTGGAGATAACATAGCAATGGGTCCACGAAAGAAAAGTGTTAAAACATGTCTCATGAATAATGAAATCCCTGAGGAAACCATATCCGATGAAACAAAGGATTATATGAATCAACTTTCACATGAAGTGCTTTGTCATATTTTTAGGTAAGATTTTGTTTGGTTGATTTTTACCCACCTAGAATGTATAAGTAGGGGCAAATTCTGGAGCTGCACTCTCTATGTAGTCACTAGCTACATATGGCATTTAAATTTAAATGAAATCAAATTAAAACTCCAATTCCTCAGTTACATCGGCCCTATGTGTCTTGTAGCTACTGTGTAGGACAGCGTAGACATTAACGATAGAGATAACTTTTGTTGCGATAAGTTCTGTTGGACATCCATTCTCTAGATTATGTTAACATTCCAGACTTCTGGGAATTCTTATTGACTGATTTGTTGACTTTTGTTATTACAGTACCATGTGTGTACAACATAAGGCAGTGTTTCTGACTTTTTTGACTACAAACCACAGTGAGAAACATTTTCTTCATTATGCACATATATGTAAGTGATTGAAATAAAAGTTTCATGAAATAATACCCATCGTTACTATATGCAGTGCACACATTAAAGTTGTTTTGTGGTAAAGTTTTTTTCAAAAACAGATTTTTTGATTATGTTATTTTCCAGACTGCATTTTAACAACAAAGAAGTGAAAACAAAAACCTGTCATTCCAGTTTCCCCTGCTTGCTTCTGTCAGTCACTGTTCATTCAGATAAACAACCCTAATACACCTTGTCTCTGGAGTTGGAGACCTGAGTGTGAATCATGAGTCTTTGATTTACTTGCCTCGGACCAGCGATCAATAAAGATGTTACTGTAAGCATTCAGTGAGCTGATGCTTTTAAAGCACTCAGCACACTGCATAGCATAAGCGCTTAGTGAGCATTAGCGGTTATGTTGTGTTCTGCCTTTTTTCATATTGCGACGGGGTCTTCCTAATTAGCATCTTAGTCATTGACTATGACATGATAATTAACTTCTCCCTTGTGGTTTGACATCTGGATTGCTTCCAGTTTTTTTCCTTAAAAATTGCAATGGAGTTTTCCAAGCATTTGGATTTTCCATTGTTTTATTTACCTTGAGGAAGTTTCCATACATGGAGTTCTTAGAAATGTTTTGAATTTTTAAAAATTACTGAATATTTGCCGATTAAGAAGTTTTTTTTTTTTTAATTTTTTAATGTTTATTTATTTTTGAGAGAGACAGAGTGCAAGCAGGGGAGGGGAGGGGCAGAGAGAGAGGGAGGGGCAGAGAGAGAGGGAGGGGCAGAGAGAGAGGGAGACACAGAATGGAAGCAGGCTCCAGGCTCTGAGCTGTCAGCACAGAGCCCGACCCAGGGCTCAAACCCACGAACTGTGAGATCATGACTTGAGCTGAAGTCGGCTGCTCAACCTACTGAGCCACCCAGGCACCCCGAGAAGTTTTAAAATAATGATAGCAGAACTACTGTAGGGAACCACAGGTACCTTATTTTTCTTTTCTGACATGAATTTGTATGATTCTTTATCTTCCACAGATTGTTGTGTGACACTGTAGTTTTGTCAGTTCACTTCTGTGTGGGAATAGGTAACCCAGAATAACAGAATTTTTATAATGTAACAGAAGGATGCTAAAGTTCATTTGGCAGAAAGATGTCTGAAGTTTCTTCAGAAAAAGAGCCTAACCCTGCGATATGTACATATATAATCTAAAATATACAATAATTGAAGATTTGGTACTAGAGAAATAAATCACAGATAGTTGGGTAATACATATATGTATATATGTTATATATATAGGTATATATATGGATTCAAATATATATTCGGATCTAGTTTATGATAAACTTGGTATTCATATCAGTGAGGAAGAGCTGAGTCGATTCTTCAGTGATGATGTCATAACCCAAAAACCATTTGGAGAAAGTAATGAAAGTATGTTCTTCTCTCCCTTATCTGACAACAAATCCTAAAGGCATCAGTGAGTTAAATAATAACATTGCTAAAATCCTGGAAGAAAGCATAGGTAAAATTGTTTCTAGGAATATGTGTTAGATATTTGTTGAATAATGGCAGGACATATAAAAGAATTGGACCATATTTTAAGTTGAGAATGAATCAGATAACATTTTGCAGTTTGAAAAGACTATTCAAATGGAAGAAATGGAATCAAGTGTCACATCTCTTCTAATACATTTTTTTTCCTGAGGGCAAATATGATGTAATCTTCATGTGATCACTGATTTATGTGTATTTAAAGGGATTGTAATATTTATTTAGGCATATACTTTGGATAACAATCAGTGATTTGAGGCAAAAATTCTTTAGTGTGTAACTTGATTCAGAAAACAAATTGAGTATTTTTCATTGTTTATAAAACGTGGAGTCCTGTCATTTCTGAAAATTATCCTACTTATATCTGAGTTTTGGAGGCTGTAAGTTAGCTGTAATGTGTGTGTGTGTGTGTGTGTGTGTGTGTGTGTGCGTGCGCGCGCGCGCGTGTGTGCAAGTGTGTAAAATAAGGTTTGATTTTATTCTCTTTTTTTTAAAAAAAATTTTTTTTTTCAACGTTTATTTATTTTTGGGACAGAGAGAGACAGAGCATGAACGGGGGAGGGGCAGAGAGAGAGGGAGACACAGAATCGGAAACAGGCTCCAGGCTCTGAGCCATCAGCCCAGAGCCCGACGCGGGGCTCGAACTCCCGGACCGCGAGATCGTGACCTGGCTGAAGTCGGACGCTTAACCGACTGCGCCACCCAGGCGCCCCTAAACTCTTTAAAGAGAATAAAATCGGGACGCCTGGGTGGCGCAGTCGGTTAAGCGTCCGACTTCAGCCAGGTCACGATCTCGCGGTCCGGGAGTTCGAGCCCCGCATCGGGCTCTGGGCTGATGGCTCAGAGCCTGGAGCCTGTTTCCGATTCTGTGTCTCCCTCTCTCTCTGCCCCTCCCCCGTTCATGCTCTGTCTCTCTCTGTCCCAAAAATAAATAAACGTTGAAAAAAAAAATTAAAAAAAAAAAAAATAAAGAGTTTAAAAGGGAAGCGGGAGAGTCCAGAGGTGGAAAAAAAATGGAGCAGAGAAATACTCAGCAGACACACTTAGACTTTTTTTTTAGAATTAGCTTAATTTTTAGGAATTAGAGTCAAACCCAACTGTGTTGACATCCCTGCTCTTCCTTCCTCTTTCCTAGCTGTTGACTTTTTGCGGGTTAAGTTTTGTGAGTTTGTTTTCCCACTTGTAAAATAGCACCTCCTGTATCAGTGGGAGTTCTAGCAGGAAACAGGGTACATACACTCAGCCTCAGAATTTGAAGCTCATTTAATGAAGGGACGATTGAGAGAGGTTCATAAGGGGTGAAGAGTTCAACTAGGCGACTAGCGATAGCAGAAAGCCTTTGCCTATCATGTACTTTGGCCAAAATCAACTGCTAGCCAGAGTTATAGGGAACCCAGTCTAGCAGAGAAAGAAAGAAAAAGGTTGGGGGAGGGCAAATGAAGAACAAGCTACTTTGTAAAGTCGTGAAACAGTGACTACGGTACAGTGTCTGTGACATAATGTGAGCTCAATAAAGGGTAGTTTCTACCTTTTTAAAAATTTTCAATAATTTTTACTTATTGATTTTGAGAGAGAAGGGGGGAAGGGGCAGAGAGAGAATCCCAAGCAGAACCTGCTTGGGGCTCCATTACATGAACCCATTACATGACCTGAGCCGAAACCAAGAGAAGCTAAACTGACTGAGCCTCTGTTTTTACCTTTTTTTTTTTTTTTATTAATTAATTTATTTAGAGAGAGAGCAAGAAGGGTAGGGGCAGACAGAGAGAGAGAGAATCCTAAGCAGGTTCCCCACGGCCAGCACGGAGCCCGATATGGGGCTCAAACCCATGAACCATGAGATCATGACCTGCACTAAAATCAAGAATCGGACACTTAACCAGCTGAGCCACCCAGGCGCCACTTTACTTAAAAAAAAAAAAAAAAAAAATCATCATCATCATCATCTAGGTGTGCATGGAGAGGTGTTCAGGAAGAGAGAAAGATGAAATTTTTTGATCTTTCAAAATGCATATTGCTCTTACTGAAAACAACAAAAGTAGAGGTTAGTTGAAAAGTTTCAGGAAGGAAGAGATAGCAGGGGAAGTTGGAAAAGAGGAAATTGTAGTTGAGATGAGGTGTTCTCATTTAATGCTTATGCAATACTTTTATCAGAGTGTGATCTAAAAGGTAAAAAGAGATAGGAAAAAAATGGTATACTGTAAACTTAGTATACATATTGTTGATGGAGAAAATCGTAGAGTTTCTGGGTGGTGTTGAGGGAGCATAGAGGAATTTTTTTTAGCTACTACAGGAAATGGATTTTGTAAAAGCTATAAACTTATATTGGCCATGTTCATATTGATTAGTTCTCTCTGATCTTGTTCCTGTTCCCTTATCGTGAGGCCTGGAGATGCACTGAAATCTTTTTTCTTCTTTTTTTTTTTTTTTTTCCCTTGAGATTTTCTTGGTTTGTGAAGGCTTAAAAGGAGAAAGTTTTAGCAAACACCCTTTGGAGGGATCTCAGTACTTTATTTGGATGCTTGAGTATTTGCGGACTCCTCTGTTTTTAGTGAAAAGCTTTAAGTGCATGTTAATCTTAAAACCCTGTAAATATTCCTAAAGTCTTATTTGAGGGGTTGGAGAAGGAAAAAAAGTAACCTGTTGGTGAGAGGAAGTACTTATCCACTTGATAAATATGAGTTTCTTTCTCTCACAAAGGTACCTCCCTCTGCAGGATATCATGTGTATGGAATGTCTTTCCAGGAAGCTAAAAGAAGCAGTGACCCTATATCTGAGAGTGGTGAGGGTTGTGGATCTCTGTGCAGGGCGGTGGTGGGAATACATGCCAAGTGGTAAGTGGATTTAGCCTGTAAGGTACCTTGGAGTCCTACTAGAAACTAATAATATTCCCATCAAACATTATTTGTCTTAAGATAGGTAATCTAAATCACCTCGTAGGTAGGGAGGCAGAATCTTATCTAAATTGCTTAGGTTGGTTTGGGTTGATAAAATGTGTTTTGCTTGAGGCTTTGCAGTTTTAGTTCCTTAAGGAGCTATATCAACCTGTTCCACAAGTATATGATTGGAGAATACTTATTTAGCTGTTAATTCAATATATGTCTGTTATATTAGACAAAATGTCTGTTGTTCTACGATGCAGGTTTTCATAGTTTTTCTATACCCCTTAATGACATCCTCTGGTTAAACAAATATTAATCAGTTTTTGTAAAGCTGCTCCAGCAGGCCACAGAAATTTGCACTTCTGGAGCTTTCATTTCTTTAGCCCTTGAGACTATGCTAGGTCTTAGAGATTCCCAAGGCATAATTTGCCTTACAGGTGAAGATTTCAGAGTTAGTGGCCTGACCACAAAACAGACCTCAGGTAGAGACCAGATAAGAAAGTTGATGACTTTAGTTAAGTAGAGCACATCTGAAAGGGAAGAATTAAAATTAAGGGCCAGTCAAGGCTTCTTTTCAGTTAACACCAATCCATTTATTAGTGCCTTTTAGTTACTGCTATGTAGCAATTTTAAATGTCTTGTTGAACCACATTTTATTAGCATTATCCCCATTCTGATATTTTGAAGATGTGATGAGGGTGGGGTGGGGGAGCCTTGACAGAAGTGAAGTAGAATAGGGCAGACTATCTCTGCAGTACGGGAATATTATACACTTTGGGGGGCTGTATCCTTTCAAAAAGATCATCAGTCAACTGGTAGCTCTTATCCTTTGGCCAGAGCTAGTTATCAGTATATACCTTTTTGTGAAGAACATTGCAAAGACCCAAGGCTAGAACTTAGCTCCGTGGGAGGCAAACCACAGTTGTCCTCAAATACTTCAAAGAAACCATTCTGAGGGAAAAGAGCTCATTGTTTTCCAAAGAGTGATCAGTTATAGCAGGAAAGACAAAAAATGAGGGCAGTGTGAAAATGACTGTCATTCCTTATGTTAGATGTGCTTTAACAGAGGTTAGGTCAGCAGGAATTCTGGCAATGGGATTAATGTACTGTATCAGGCGAGATAGCAGAATCCCATGTGATGCAGTCTTCGCATTAACATCTCTGTCCCTTATCAAATTAGAAGAGAATCTTTGCTGATTTCTTTCAGACTGTGATAAATAACTGTGAGCCCAAAGCTTCCCATTCCTGCAGTGACTGTAAAAGAGGATTGAAGCAGACAGTCTGTAGCCTAGAATAAGATCTCTTTAACTTTGCTTACTAATTGCCACCCTGGCATTAGTTTAAACCTAGAATTTAAGCCCTAATTTTCTATGTAGTAACGATAACCATGGTTTTTATGGTTTACATATGCAAGTTCTTTGGCTTGTCCATCTCTGTAAAGGTAGAAGGTTACCGATTTTTTAACGAGAGACAATGTGTAGTAAGTATGTGACAAAAGAGGATGGGCATTGGCAGTGGTCACACCTGGTTTTGAATTCTGGCTCTCCCACATGGTAGCTTTTCAATTCTTTCAAGTTCATTTTTTTCATTCATAAGTGGGGCATTTACCTTTTTGGGGGGTTGTGAGAGTAGGTGAGAGAGTATAGAATGGTTAGCACATTGATTGGTTCAGTTAGTGAAGGTTGCTTTGCAAGAGCTGTTATTGTAATCAGACCAAGTGATCCTTGAGGTCTCTTCTTAACTCTTCAGTTTTGTGATTCGAAAGTTAACACAATCATCTGCACCAGCCCTGTGCAAATAGAACAACTCATGTAAGACTTAGTGATTTGGGGCTTCATTTATGTTCTTGAGAATTAATAATTTTAGCTGTCGTTAGTGAGCAGACAAGTGACTCTCTGACAACCTCCATTATAGACAAAACATCCCAGATAATGAAGTATCGACTGTCTCCCTACTTACCATACCAAAACCCCTGCAGTGGTGGAAGTAATCTGCCTTACTGTTCCCATCTGGTGGATGGAACACAGTCAGCCTCCCAGATAAATAGCTTTCTGTGAGCTCAGCATCCTTTCAGTTTGGTTCACTTGGATACTCTTAGCTAACTTGCATTTGTCTTTTTCAGAAATGAAATTTTCATTTTTCAGAATGTCATTTCAATTTCAATTCATTTTCAGTTTTCAGAATGTCATTTTTCCAAAATGTCCAGGGAGTGATAAACACAGGATAGAGTAATTATTAGGAAATGGATAGACCAAGAGAACCTGGTTTGTTGGGATTTAGGTTAGAACTGGGAGCTTCCTCACATCTTACTCATTTTTTAGTTGTGTGCTCTGCAGAGCCCTAGAGGTTCTCTGGACCAGAGAGTACCTTTGGGTTGGGGAAGGGGGGAGGGGGGCGGTGCTGATCAGGTAGGTGGTCCTTCCTCAGCCACCAGTCCAGTAATAGGTGCAAGTTATCCAGGTTAAAAGTGTGTTGTTCCTAGTCGAAGATTTCTGTGCCTTAAACACCACCAAGGCAGTGATAAAAAGCCTTAGCTCTGTAAGATATTAACTCAGGATAAGTGGGGTTTCTGACACATGTCCTCTTTTGCGTAAGGAATATGTTTTCTGTTTAACCATTTTTCAGCTGTAGTGTCAGTCTTACAAAATTTTTAAAATGACACCTTTGGTTAACTTTTGATAAAAATTAGAAGTGACTAGTAAATGTTCATGAACAGAAAGGTGAACTTGCCTCTAAATACTTCTGAATTTCTCAGGCTTCACAGATTCCAGTTTTCTCACACTATTGAAGAAGATGCCAGACGTCGAACAGCTATATGGCCTTCACCCTAGATACCTTGAGAGGCGAAGGGTACGGGGGCATGAGGCTTTTAGCATTCCAGGAGTTCTGGAAGCTTTGCAGGCATGCCCAAACTTAGTGGTGAGTGTACCTGGTGACATCAACTGATTGATGAAATAATATATCAGAGAATGAAAGAACATGTTCCCTCACATCCAGATTTCATCCATAACAAAATTCAAGTCCCATTGCATACTTAGTATATTATGATACAGAAATAGACGCTTTTGATGCTAAATTAATAGCCTTTCTTATGCTTGCTTGGCATTATTTTCTAGGGTGTGGAAACTTCTCATTTGGAGTTGGTAGAATCTATATGGACATATATGCCGCATGTTCATATTTTGGGGAAGTTTCGTAATCGTAATGGAGCGTTTCCAATTCCTCCTGAAAATAAACTGAAAATTCCTATAGGAGCCAAAATTCAAACTTTACATTTAGTTGGTGAGTACATGTCTCTTGGGTCACCTGTGACTCCTTGAAATGGCCTGTAATTGAATAGTCACTGAAAGGGACTAATGAGAATTTTAGAATTGGCTCTGTTGATTGATGATGGCCAGAGAAATGCTTGTACACAAATTTATATTTCCCATTAAAGAGCCCTAGGTGGGTCTGGGGAGTGAGAGAAATACTGCCTCACAACCAGTCTTTTCCCTTTTTGAAGATGGTTTGAGCAGTTTTGAAAGTTGGTAGGTTTTGTTTTTTGTCTTGTTTTATTCAATGAGCCAGAATCCTGCCCTTGTTCCCTGCCCTTTCGGTCCTAGTTCAGCCTATCAGAGATTTCTCCAATACAGCTTCCTGTGATGATGGAAATGTCTTATGTTTGTACTATCCCATGTGCCCACTATGGCTAGTGAAACAGAAAAATTGAATTTTTATCTTACGTTCATTTGTCAAATAGCTACATGCAGCTACAGGCTCCTTTTTTATACACCTCAGCTCTAGAACAAATTCTCCTATGTTCAACCCAGAGCCAATGGAAAATTCTGCCACTTCTCTTTTTCCCTGAGAAATGGGAAATAGGGTGCTTTTTTTCCAAAGGCACCTTATTTGCAGTGATTGTAGTGTGCATCCTCCATCCACATAGTTGATAAAATTATATCACAATAATTTCAACCTAATAATAAGGGCAAATGTTTCCCCAAATTTGTTACCTTTGGCTTACATTATGGAAAGGATTTTGGGAGGACTCCTGTTACCTTAGACTTTTAATGTTTATTAAATATTTTTTAAAAAATACACCTATTGAGTATCTGTTCTGCTCTAAGCATTATTCTGAGTATTGGTCATGGTTTAAGAACTAGAAATTGCTGAAACTGGGTGAGGTGGTGCAGGGAGTGTAGCAGGGATGGTAAGAAGTAGGTCTTTTTTTTTTTTTTTTAAACGTTTACTTATTTTAGAGAGAGTGTGTGTGTGCGCGCGCGCGCAAGCAGGGGAGAGGCAGAGAGAGGGAGACACAGAACCTGAAGCAGGCTCCAGGCTCTGAGCTGTCAGCCCGGAGCCCAGTGTGGGGGCTTGAACTCATGAACTGTGTGATCATGACCTGACCCAAAGTCAGAGGCTTAACCAACTGAGCCACCCAGGCATCCCCACACCCCTCCCCCATTTTTAAAAAAATTACTATGATTATTATTTTTTTTTTTTAACAGAAGTAGGTCTTAAATAGGACTTACGTGCACAATTGTGGCATAAGAGGAAAGCTCTCTAGCAGCCTTTTATTTACAAGATCAAGGAGTGCTTCTGATTAGGCACTTAGGATATCTAGTTTGGGATTGGATTTTTAGATACAAAGATTCTGTGATATCTGCAGTTTATAACATAGGCTCTGTAAAGTCAGAAACTGTTTTTATAACTTTATATTTTCCGTAATTCCTGTCATTGTTCATTGCAGATATAAGTGGTTGGTAAATTTTGTTGAAATGCATTAATTCATTTGATTAATTCAGCAGTTTAACACTGTGATGGTGATACAAATGTGTACAGTAAATTAATGCACATTCAGGGGAGGACCCGTAACTGTCCTTTGTTTATAGAATGGATCTGGGGCAAAACGTGGATTGGGCACAGGATATCGCAGTGTAGTCTAGATCTGTCTCACCCTTGCTACTTTGAGATTCCTAATTAGAATTGCCACCATCTTGGTAGGTGCTAAACATACCTTTGTAAATTCTGCATCTTGAGTCACGGTCTGTACTTCGTTTCCTCTGCCTTTCTTCCTTTGGTCTCATCCCCTATTTTACTTCCTGTCTGCTGCCATACAGTGTATATGCGTAGTTCCAGGCTAAAGGTAACTGCTTTTTGGGGAGGGCCGGATGGCAGGACTAATCCTGATACTGGAGCATCCTATGGAATTTAGCCTTCACAGAAACTACCGTTCACGTACTCTTGATTCTGCCTTCTCTAGCAGGGCTTCTAGCAACTTGAATGCAAAGTCGTATTAAACTGGTTTTGCCAGCTGCTGCTTGTTAAATGCTCTCTCACCGTGTCCTCGGATTTCTCTCAAAGACTTGTGTCACTTCCTTAGCTTTTCACGAGCCTGCAGGGTTTAGTTGTTGGGCAGTTTCCTTGATCCACTTCCTTCCATTTAGAACTTACAAGTTACCTGTCTTTCTTCTTTCATGTGTCTTGGCTTTTCCTGCCCCTTTACCTCCCTTTCAGCCAGGGTCCTTTGCAGGTGTGATTCCTAGTGTTAAGCCACTTACAGATCAGAAGGATAAAGTACCTTTATCAGTTTGAAATAGTAAAGTAAATGACTGATGGGTTTCTCACTTTCCCAGAGTCATACTGACTGGCTCCTGCCACACAGTTCCAAGTCCTTAAGGCTCATTCATTGGTAGAAACAACTTTAATGTCTGTCTCTGGATATCATCCAGAAACCACAATATTTAAAGCCAGCTAGCCCGTCTATGTCCTGAGACATTTAGTTTTCTCACTGGTGGGATGGTGGGCATTGACATCAAAGAATATTGTTGTGTATTCCTTCCACATAATTTTGTTTTCAGTAACTTATTTGCATTTTACGTTTCTTGGGTATGTGAGTCCCAGAAGAGTTGTAGACTTATGAGAAAGATTCATGTGTATAAAATGTGGAAATACTTTTAAAATCTCATCTTCCCATTTGCCTTTTCTAAAGAAATAAGAAAGTAGAACAAAGTAGTACACTTACGGTTTGCTTAAATTGTTCTTTACAAGCCTGTTTTAAATAAGCCAAACTTGATAGAATTTAATTAGGTAGTTTGTTTTGTTAAAAATATCCATGAAGGACAAATTGTCAACTTGAAAAGCAGAACCTTACACTTTTACACAGGCAGAATACAAACAGAATACAGTTTTTTAGTGATTTTTTTTTTTTTTTGGTATATGTTTTTAGGGGTGAATGTTCCTGAAATTCCTTGTATCCCGATGCTAAGGCACCTTTATATGAAATGGGTAAGACTCACCAAACCACAGCCGTTCAAAGACTTCCTTTGCATCAGTTTACGAACTTTCGTCATGAGGAACTGTGCAGGTAATGGTACATGGTTGTGGTGGAATTAATTGTGCATATGCTATTCCGGAAATACCCTAAAGGAAACCCCATAGCCACATTTGTAAATGGAATTATACTATGCTATTACTGTTTATGTTTTATAACTTACTTACCTTGTGAAAATAAATGTACTTTTTGTTTTAAAGTCCATAGACGTGATTTGTGTTTTACCTTGGCAAAAAAAAAAAAAAACACACACACACACACAAAAAAAGCAGCACAGTGTCTGTACATATTTTTATAGGCTCTTTTTACTTTTGGTAGGATTGTTTTAATAGATCTCCGTCTGATTTCTTTGTTTCTTGTCTCCTAACTATCCTGCTTGTAAATAGTACTGTGACTTAATCTCCTGTAAAGCAAAAAGCACTGCTTGTCTGGTACTGCTTTTCTGTTCAGAAACCTTCAGTGACTCTGTTGCCCTAGATTATCAAGTGGGAAGTATTTGCTTTAAAGTGCTAACCAGGGCCCCTCTTGTTATTTTTATTTTTGACTCTTTTCCAAGATGTACCTTCTTTTATTTTCAGACCTGCCTGTTCCCTGTCCCCTATGCAACCATACCAGCCTTCACCTCAGTGTCTTCCTTTACACTGTGTTATGTTTCCTTGTCCTGAGGGAGACACTTCCTTCCACCTGCGTACGTCCTTCGACTTCTGCCTTTTCCCATACACCTGCCTTTTCTTCTTATTTTTTCTTTTTCATATAGTATAACAGATCCTGTTTTTGTAGTTGATATGTTACACCTTTTTATCCTTATAATTAGTCATGTTGGTTTCATCTCCATGTCATTTACAAGCTCTTTGATAGATTGGACTATATCTTGTGATCTTCCATAACATCTAATACAATACTGGTCACCTAGAGAGGTATTTATGATCAGCTGTTTACTTGAGTGAAGGATCAAATTTTCAACTTGGCTTTCTCTCCTTAGTTATTTTGAGTTCAAAACTATTGAGACTTCAGGGGATTTACAAAAAATACTAAGTGTCTCTCCAGTGTTACTGAGAAATCCTTATGCTGAATAAATATATGGTTAACAGGCTAATACGTACTTTCATTTTTAATAAGTATAAGTTACAGAGAGTCAACTACTTGACTGTCAGTTTCACACATAGAATTCATAAGTTAATTCATTTCAGCTGCTGGTTTGAAAATTTATTTTTAAGGCAATTTACATCATTCCACTGAAGTTTTTTTCCCCCCACCAGGACCCACAAACTCCTTGAAGTATGTCCCCTTAGTAACAGGCTTAGCCTCTGCCCGAAACTTGGAACATTTGGAAATGGTTCGAGTTCCTTTCCTTGGAGGTCTTATCCAACACGTAGTTGAAGACAGTTGGAGATCAGGTACTCATTTTACTTTAGTTACTGAATACTTTTTAAATCCATTTTAAAAATTATTACGCTTTTATAGCTTCTCTTGTGAGTCATTTTAAAAGAAAATGCTTGTTAGTAATTGCCTTTTCTGTCTGGTGTGTAATGGAGAATAACCATGAGCATGGGATAGCAGTCTTTTTTTTTTTTTTTTTTTTTTATGCTGTGTTCAACCATCTCAGGATAAATAGTACAGTGGTAATGCATGTTTTCTGGCTTGTTAATACTTATTAGTTAATCATACATCTGTTGTATTTGGAATTTTTCTGAGAGATACTTATAGGGATTTCAAGTGTCCATTGGTGATAAGAGACGTTTTTTGACTTGTATACCTTAGGTCTACAAAAGGACTCAGTCATTAGTAATGATAGTGTCTGACATTTGTCTATTACTTGATGGTATATAAAATGCTTTCATTCATGTTGGGGCTTCTGGGTGGTTCAGTCAGTTGGGCGTCCGACTCTTGATTTCAGCTCAGGTCATGATCTCATGGTTTGTGGGATTGAGCCCCATGTTGGGCTCTGTGCTGGCAGTGCACAGCCTGCTTGGGATTCTCATTCTCCCTCTCTCTGTCCCTCCCTCCTTCTCTGTCTCAAAATAAATAAATAAACTTTAAAAAAAATAAATAAAAGGGTTTCATGTGTATCACTTGGATATTGGATCCATTCATCAGATGATGGCTTTGAAAAGAAAAATATATTTTACTCTCTAGGTCCTTTCATGGTTTTTGAAATAATGATATGTGACGGAATGTGCTCCACGTTAAACATCTCACTGCACTAAAAATAGTAAGAAATTCAGCTAGTTAGGTAATTAATAGTTGACAACTAAAAATCTAACTTTGTATATTCGAAATACAAGTGGAAAATTATTAAGTACCATTGGTAACAAATTGACATTCTTAATACTGTTAAAATATGAGTAAGCACTACATTTTTAGGCATTTTGTCAGTCTAGTCTGGCGTAAGTAGACTTCATTACATTGTGTAAAGGGGATGGAGCAGGCCCCCTCGAGATTAACAGCATTATTTTTACTGCATGGCTGTAGCTAGCAGGAAAAAGTCAGGGGTAAGGAGACCACAGTGAAACCATTTATCAGAAGACCTAGAGGGAGATGCCAAAAGTTAAGAGTTTGTATCCACATCCTGAGAGAGAAACAGACTTTTCTCTGCTAATGGGGGTTTAAGAATGATTCTACCTTATATTTCACTTAAGGAGTCAGCATACCTCACACAAAAGTTAATTCCAGATGAATCATAGATCCAAATGTGAAAAACCAAAAGTTTGTAAAAGAAAACGTAGGAGAATATCTTTTTGACCTTAGGTAGACAAAGATTTATTATTAAACAGGATACCAAAAAGCACATAACCATGAAGAAAAAATTGGTAAACTGTACTATATTAAAATTAAGATTTTTTCCATTCATCAAAGGCACGATTAAGAGTGAAAAGCCAGGCTACCGAGTGGGAGAATCTATTGGCGATACAGATACCAGATAGAGGACTTGTATCTAGAATATATGAAGTACTCTTAAGATTAATGAGAAAAAGGCAGAAAATGGGGATGCAACTTGAATAGAAAATTCACAAAAGGGATAACCAAATGGGCAATAAACATGAAAAAAATAATAAACGTCATTAATCTATTAGGGAAATGCAAAAAATAAAATTACAGTGTGATACACAAACACTAAAATGACTATGCCTAAGCATGACTGACATGAAAAAGACAATAGTGTTCCATACACTGCTGGTGAGTATAAACTGATATAATCACTGGAAATACTGTTTGATAATATCTACTAAAGTTGATTATATGCATATCAACAGTCGCATTCCTGGTGTCAAATACAACAGAAGTGCATACATATGATTATCAGGAGACATACCCAAAATTGTTCACAGTAGCACTGTTCATAATAGCCTCCAAATGAGAACAACCCAGATGCCTATCAGCAACAGCATGGATGATTAAAATGTGACATCTTCATGCAAAAGAATATTACACAGCAATGTGAATGAATAAACTACCGCTATATGCAACAATCTGGATGAATCTCATAAGCAAAATGTTCAGTAAAAGAAACCAAATATAGAAGTACATACTGTATGGTTTTAATTCATAAAAGTTGAAAGTCAATCTTGAGAAAATTCATTGAGCTGTATACATTAATAATTTGTGTGCTTTTTTTGCTCTATATTTGCAAGTTTCAAAAATATGGGGAAAAAAACCCAGTTGACATTAAGGAAGTGCTTGCTGGTCTTGTTCTGTATGTTATATTGGAGGTTCAAACCTTGGCTAGAAAATGTCAGGCAGGATCCCTTCTTTAATGGTTTCCTTATGAACTTCTGGTTTTCTGAAAATCCTTTCTCAAATGCCTCAGTAATTTGGAGTAATTTTTTGATGCTGTCAGAATGTCTTTTCAGAAGGACAGTATCTATCCATTTTCATCTCTTTCTGGGAAATGACTAGTAGCCATAATTCATATTGAGATATTAATATGAATGGAAAGACAAGCTTAGATTTACTTTTAACCAAAGAGTTATCATCTGAAGTGTGTAAAAGTGTGTATAAATACTTTACTAAAAGTGCTGTGGTCAAACAAAATACTGTTTTTGTTCATTTTCTCCCTTAACTAGGTGGTTTTAGAAATTTGCACACTATTGTTTTGGGAGCTTGCAAAAATGCTCTTGAAGTAGATCTTGGTTACCTCATCATCACTGCTGCTCGTAGGTATGTTTCCTCTTCACATTGCCTTTTGTCTTAGAATTACGTTTTTTCCGGTTTTCCAAAAATTGGGGGAGTGTATGTATGAAGTTTGATTATGCCTTGTCCTGATTTAAAATACAAAGGAGTTGTTTACATTAGTATCAGGGTGTCACTTATTGGTAATCTTGTGTTATATATAACTGCTGACCAGTCGAGCTGCACTCCAGATCCAGCAAACTCTGAAAGGGTGTGGTCTCACCTCAGAAGAGCAGTCAACATTCTGGAAGTGCCTGAGAGTCCAACAGAAGTCAGCATTGATGCACTGGTTTCTGCAGCTCTCTTGGGAACCATGTATTTCATGATTTTGGAATAATTTCAGTTAGTTGGTGACAGTATTTGCTATTTAGAAATCAGTATTTTAAATCAGCTTTTTAAGAGTCCCGAACTTGTAACACTTTTATATTTTTAACATATCTTTCTTTGCATCAGTTTATGCCACATTTAACTGTTTCCTACAGATCAAAAGTCTACCTCTACTTTTGTTTTATTTAAATTGAGGTAACCATTTTTTAAATTTATTCAAAAACAAAACTCTTGCTATCAATAGTATATTAAGAATATAAATAAAAATGGTTTCTAACTTTAAGTAGGTTTTGTTACCCAATATAGAACTATAATCTTTGTTAAAATGGTACTTTAACAGCTAGCATAAAAAAGATGTGAAAGAAATAACACCAGATGCAGATTCTGACTTTTAACTTAACCAGGGTTAAGAAAGCACCTTGAGGGGCATCTGGGTGGTTCAGTCGGTTAAGTGTCTGATTTATTGTTCATGGGTTTGAGCCCCACGTCGAGCTCTGTGCTAACAGCTCAGAGCCTGGAGCCTGCTTCAGATTCTGTGTCTCCCGCTCTCTCTGCCCCTCCCCCACTGGTGCTCTGTCTGAAAAATAAACATTAAAGAGAATTTTTTTTTAAAAGAAAAAGAAAGCACCTTGAAAGGATATAAGATTCTTACTGTATAATTCATTGTTAATTAATGTAACTTCAGTTGTACCGCCTAAGATGTGCCCACACTTTGCAAAATGCTCCTTTGAAGGAAACATCTCAGTGTGCCTGGGTGGCTTAGTCGGTTATGCATCTCACTTTTGATTTCGGCTCAGGTCACGATCTTGTGGTTCATGAGATCAAGCCCCACTAACAGTGTGGAGCCTTCTTGGGATTCATTCTCTCTCTGTCTCTCTCTCTCTCTGTCTCTCTCTCTCTCTCTCTCTCTCTCAAAATAAATTTTAAAAACTTAAAAAATAAAACATCCCTAATGTTTGTTAGTAGAAGAGGGGGAAATTGTTTGCCTTTGGCACTTCAATAAGATGAACTTCTTTCAGAGGCTTATGTTAGGAAGACCCTTTGATTCTGATGGTTTTTGTTTTACTCTGATATTTATCTCTTTGTTCATAGGTTACATGAAGTTCGGATCCAGCCTTCCCTAACCAAAGATGGCGTCTTTTCTGCCCTAAAGATGGCAGAGTTGGAGTTCCCCCAGTTTGAAACACTTCATCTGGGATATGTAGATGAGTTTTTGCTGCAGAGTAAGACTTAATCAACTGTTTTTATTCTCTGGAATTGCTGTAGAGAACTTACTTGACAAACTGAAACCTGAATTGAGATATGCTGTATTTTCTTGAATATTAGCTTAAAATCTTAGGTGCTCTCTCTTCTTGAAAAAGAAACTTGTAATTTCAACTTGAAGTGTCAGTGATTTTTTTTCCCATATTGCTTCTGATTTAGCATATTATGGAAAATATATGATTAACAGTATACAAAAAAAAAAAAAAGTCCTTACCTACATTTGATATTGTCTCCATTTTACTGCCCAAGTTTCTTTCCCATTCTGCTTCATTTTTTTCACAGAACATCATCCTTGGTTCCATTTGTTGAATTTGATCTGCCACACTTCTTGAAGCTTTTGATGGTCCTCTCAGATGAGGTTCCATTCCCTGTCCATGCTCTTCATTTCCATAATAAGCCCGCTGGGGGTTCTGGATTTCCCAGATAGTGTGAGCACGTAATGGTCAGTATTCATTTGATGATGCTCGCTGTTGGAAGGCTTGTTCACAGCATTTTCTGGAATGTATTTACAACTGGGAACTCATTCAGTTGGGTTTGAATGCATGTCAATTCATTATTCAAGCTTTTCTCCCCATGACATTAATCAGACATGCAAGATCATTTCTACCACCAGCATGTTTTGATTTTTGCAAGAATTAGTTTCTTCCCCATGTAATTTATAACAAGTCTTTTTACTCACTATCATACTAGATGGCATTTTTTCTCAGGCTCTAATTTGCGTTGTAGAAGAACATAAGAAGGCTCAGTTCCTCTAGTCAGGACAATCTAGGTCAAACAGATGTCACAGTAATGTTTTGTTCACTTTTTCCTTGTGGCGGTGCTCATTATTCCATATGAAGGATTGAGAAAGCAAATCCTTATCTTCTTGCCAATTTAACGTGGGAATCCTTTTTAATGTGTATAACTTTGAAAAAGATTGGCTTTTCACCAACACAGCTTTAAAATGCTAAATTCATATGAAGTGAATGTATTTGATCTCAGACTTTTCTAGTTTTGATTGAGGTTGGTTCCATTCTGTGTGTTGTTTCTACAATATCTTATGCGTGACCCAACACAATTTTTAACTTGGTAATTGGTGTTCTTTCTATAATTGTATTTATTCCTCTTTTCCAAAGCTCAAAACTTGACAAATTTTCTATCTTCAAGATGGCCAAATTTAGGTCCACTGAAAGATAGTCTTGAAGAGCTGTCTTTATTATTTTTTTTTAAGTTTATTTTTATTTATTTTGAGGGAAAGAGAGCAAGCAGGGGAGGGGCAGAGGGAAAGGGAGAGAGAATCCCAAGCCGACTCCGTGCTGTCAGCGCAGAGCCTGATGCAGGGCTCAAACTCACAAACTGTGAGAGTTTAACCAACTGAGCCACCCAGGTGCCCCCAAGAGTTGTCTTTATAACCAGCTATTTCCCTGTAGGTATCTCTTTCCCCTTAACGCACCTTCAGTAGAAATACACTTTACCTTTTGACTACTACTGTGCTTTGCAGTATAACTTGTTTCATAGTCTCTTTGATAGAAGTCTCGTCTTGACCTTTCGTAAGCAATTCTTGTCTTCATATTTGCTGCAGTTCACCCATTTCTCCATATACATACTTGCCTCCGTTCCTCCAGAGACAGCCTAGGATTCTCTGTCTCACGGTGATGACAGGTGCCTCTAACAGACTGTCTAGGAAGGAATGTATACTTCATCCCTTAAACTCACTCTTCCAGTAATTTAGATTTTGAAGCATCTTTCCAGAAGGTGGAGGTGGCATCACCTCTAGTAAAACTTGTATCATTGTTTTGTCGCAAAGACTTGGCAAAACTTAAATGGAAACAGCACCTTTGTGCCCCATACATTTATGGCAGAAATGACAGTGCCAGGTTGGGGATATGGATATGCTGAAAAGCAGATGCTATGTTAAGAATATAAGAAAAGTCACCTAAAACTCTTTAAAAACCAAAGCAGTATAGAGTAATCTTTGGTGCTGGGGCTTTGGAGAGCGGGGGAGAGACCTGCCTCATAACTGATGGGACCTTGGGCAGGTTACTTCTTAATTCCATGTTTTCCCATTTGTTACAGCGGAGGTAAGACCACTTCCCACTTTTCCCTCAGATGGTTTGGAGGAGTCAGTAATAAAACCAGTTTTATCGTTACAGTCTCTGACATTTAGAAAGCATTTAGTGAATGGTAGCTTTTACTTTTAGCTGACCTGTGGGCTAAAGAAAAAGGAAACAAAAATGAGTTCTAGGTGATATCATCAGGGTGCTTGAGGGAGTATGATAATCCGGAGACCCTGAGAGCCAGAAGAAGGAGGTGGCCTCAAAGGAGTGAACATCAGGTGGGTTTATCATGTTAGGTTGCAGCATTTATGCAGACAGGGAACAGAGCCAGTTCAAGATTTACCCAGTCATTAGAGAGAAGACAAGTTTCAAGTCCAAAGGACAAGAAAACAGCCTGCTGTTTTTATAAGCAGGCTGAAGAAAATTGCTCAAACTGTAAAGGATGGGTTAAGGTAAACTCTGCAAGAAATGCCAGAAAATACCAAAAACAGGGACTGTAGGAGAGAGACCGTGACCTGTGTGGAGAGTAAAATTGGTAGAGCTTGGAGTAAATAGTTGTAAATGTGTTCTGGGCTAAAGGTGTCAGTCCCTGCCATATGCGGGGCAGCTTCATCAGAGCAACAGTTTTGTTTGTGTTTTGTGTCAGATGGCAGTAAGGACTGTGAGAGACATTAATGAGAGTGCCTGCATCCCAGCACTACGCTGGACACAGAAATTATAACTGTAAACTAGTCATGCTCCCTTTTTCCTTCAAATTGCTTGTAGTCAAGTGGACCATCTTAGAGAGTAGGAGCAGGCAGCTGGGGGAAGTGAGGACAAAAGGCGAATAATGAGGTATGATTTCCATTGCCGGAGTCTAGTAGGAGGATCCTCTTTTACTAATCCCTACCTCCCCGACCCTCAGTCTGTGCCTATGACAGGAGGCACTAAAGCCCAGTGGGAGAGGGAGTGGGTGTATTTGAGTTAGAAGTCCACTTTCTGGGGATGGGCACCTCTTTACTAAGCAATACCACAGGGGCTAAGAATGAGTCTGATTTCCCAGTTTACTTTTTTCTACGTGGCCATACCTGACTCCAAAAACACGATCCTGTTACTGTGAAAGAGAATTACGTATTAAAGATCTTATTTTTCTTTTCAAAAGATAAAACTAAAACTTTCCTGTAAGTGTGAACTAATACAATATGTTGTTTTACTTTTAAGAATTTTTGCTTTTTTTCCTTTCCTAAACAATTGAAAATAATATGTTTCTACTAGCTCTCCCTTGGCTTTTAATATAAATTTTTATTTTGCAATATAAATGGTATTTGCACAGACTACCTAACCTAAAATTGTACTCCAACCTGAATACATGATGGATAGATGACCCAGAACGGTCATAGAGAGTGATATATTGGATGTTAAAATAAAGAATTGGCAACGTTCCATGACATTTAAGAATTTCTCTCTCTGTCTCTTTTTTTAAATTTCTCTTTCTAGGTAGAATGGCGAATGCAGATCTGGTAAAGTATGGTTTGGCCGATGTGGTAGAAAATCCTGGTATCATCACCGATATAGGGATGAAGGCAGTCAATGAAGTTTTTTCCTGTATCAAATACCTGGCAATTTATAATTGCCCCCATCTACATAACCCATACAATTGGATCTCAGGTACTGTAGGCTTAACTAAGGCTATGTCTGACTGGTATCGAAAGTAATATGTTTTTCTTTTTTTCTCTATGTGGTTACAAATTGCATTCCTATTGTAAAAATGTAGATATTTTGTATGGATCGTTCGTACAAGTTCTGGGAACCTTTGATAACGAACTTGGAATTCTGTCAGTGCTTCTTCGAACTCTGAAATTCTCTGCCTAGAAATTGGCACTGTCTAGGTTATGGATTCAGCTTCCCTGATTTTTATATATATTTCATTCAGTCAGGGACATAAAACTAATGTTAGCAATTGTTGCCTGGGATATTTGTTTTCTCTGAATTACCTTCAAATGGCACATCATCTGAAAGGACAAAGTGGGTATGTATTTAAAAAAAAAAAAAACCAAAAAAACTTAATTAGGTGACATGTTTAACATTAACTTGTATTGAACTGTTCAGTTGCCTTAAAATCCTTGGCTATTTCAGCTTTCCTCTCCCCACCTGATCCCTTATGTGTACAAGTGTGACTTTTGTGATTGATATGTTTCCTTATTTGGGGGGGTTCATTTTCCTCCCTGAGTGTCTTTAAGGCCCTTCTTGAATACCTAAATTCACAAACCTTTAAGTGAATTCAGAGCTAGAGAACTTTCATTGTGACATCATCTTTCACCAAACCAGGCCCCCTCACTGCCACCCGCAGAACAGCTCCTCTACTGTCTGCGCTGCCTCACAGGGGTACTGCGGCCCCTTGCAGGGCCGTCTCCAGCCTATCTTCTTCGGGCTCTGGGGCATCTGCTGAGATGACTCATTAGAATGGCCATGTCTCCCCTGCTGGAAGTGAAATCCTGTCCCTGGCCCAGCTGCACCAAAAAGTTATTGGGAAATACAAACTAGGTTGTAGCAGGCATAGATCACTTTTAAAAAATAACATTTATTGGATTTTTGGTTTGTTTGTTTTCTTAAATACAGAAGAGTATAAAGAAGAAAACAAAAAATGGCCTATAATCCCATCACTCAGAACTCCTGTTAACACTTAAAAACTAAAAGTAATACATGCACTTGATAAACAATACCAAACAGTACAGAAAGGTACAAAATGAAAAGTCTCCTCTTCTCAAAGGTAACCACCATCAACGGTTTCTTATATATTCTTCTGGACAGATTATTTTGTGCATATTGCAGCCTATACATGTATTGCATTTCAAAATGATTTATATATACAAAAGGACCTTACTATGTGTATCCTCTCCTGTAGCTTGTTTTTCACACTCGGAATATTTGGGAGAGCTTTCCATAGCAATACTCAGTTCTCCTTCATTCTTTTAAAAGAGCTGCATAATGTTGTATTAAATGAATGCACCAACATCTTTTTAACTAGTGTCCTATTGTTGAAGAGGCCTGTAGGTTGTTGAATGGATCACATTTTAAATCAAGGCTGACTTGGTTTCCAGTTAATGGTTCCCAAGCCATGTAGTTCTCACAGTGAAATTAGGTAAGGAAACATCATAGGTTAGTCAACAAGTTTTTGAGATCATGAGAGAAGAGCAAAGTTCTTTAAAGAAAAAGGATTGGAAAGTATTTGTGACCTATAGCAAAATTCATCTGTAGTGGAGAAAATGGAGAAAATGTTAAATTCTCTGGCCGTGCCATTTCTCCAACAGACCACTCAAGATGGACTCGATTGGTTGATATCAACTTAGTGCGGTGCCACGCTTTGAAGCTGGACTCCTTTGGCCAGTTTATTGAATTGTTGCCCAGCCTGGAGTTTATTTCGCTAGACCAGATGTTTCGTGAGCCACCCAAAGTAAGTCACATTTGTGGGATTTTTTATTTGTTCTAATACTCAAGGAAAAACACAAAACCTAAGTGATTTTCTAATAATATGCCTTTACATTATAATTAGACTTTTTACTGCTAGCTTCAGTGAAGGCATAAAGGTTATAGTGTTACATGGTCCCTTGTTCTGGTAAGGGGTCTCCAGAGAAGGGGAAGGAAAATGTAAGTGGAAAGCTGTCTCCGTCAGTTCTACAAACAAGGTTAAGGTAAAAGCAATGGTGGAAATTTGAGCCAAGCCAAATTTATTACTCAGTTAGTTGGGAGAATAAATCTTTACTTAGGAACCTCAAATATATGGGGTGCCTGGGTGTCTCAAGTAGGTTAGGTGCCTGACTCTTGATTTTGGCCCCAGGTCAAGATCTCGTGGTTTGTGAGATCGAGCCTCCCCCTGACCCCCAGTTGTGTCAGGCTCTGTGCTGATAGTATGGAACCTGCTTGAGATTCTCTCTCTTTTTCTCTCTTTGCCTCTCTCCCCTGCTTGTACTCATGCTCTCTCTCAAAATAAATAAACATTAAAAAAAAAAAAAAAAAAACCTCAGATATAAATAAGGATTAGGGATTTATTTTGGAAATGTTTTACTTTGCTGTTCTCTTTCCTGTGCATATCCTGAAAAATCTGAGATTGTCTAGTTGTTCAGAATGTTATTTTTAAACTACTTCACAAATAACACTTCATTCGCCCTGTATAAAAACTTGATGTTTCAACTAATTATCTTCTCTCTCCTCAGTTTTTTTTTTCTCTTATCAGTTCTTAATTTTTTTTTTTTTAATGTTTATTTATTTGAGAGAGACAGAGTGCAAACTGGGGAGGAGCAGAGAGAGAGGGAGACCCAGAATCCAAAGCAGTCTCCAGGCTCTGAGCTGTCAGCACAGAGCCCGACACAGGGCTCGAACCCACAAACCGTGAGATCATGACCTAAGCTGAAGTCTGATGCTTAACCAACTGAGCCACCCAGGAGCCTCTCTCCTCAGTTCTTAATGGTCACATTCCCACTGTTGGAAGCAGTACAATATAGTGGGGGGAGGCTCAGGATTTGAGGTTAGAATGTGGGGTTTCAGGTCGCAGCTATAGCACAGACCTCTTTCCACTGTGCATTTCATCACCTATAGATCCAGACTGATAACACTTCATCTTGCTTGCCTTTAATAAGGTCCTTTATGCATATGTGAAAGTCATGCTATGTAAATATTCTTCCATAAAGATGAATGTTAAAAATGAAGTGTTCTGTACTAACTTCAATGAACACGCACGTGGTTTCGTCTTGCCTTAGGGCTGTGCTCGAGTTGGTCTAAGTGCAGGCACAGGAATCGGGGTTTCCTCGGCCCTTGTTAGCAACCAGAACTCCAACAATGACAATGACAATAATGCCCAGAATAATGCCAACATCCACGATAACAATCACCATCATCCAGATGACTCCGATGAGGAGAACGACTTCCGGCCAGACCTGCAGCCAGGAGAGCAGCAGTTTGCAGCCGACGGTAACCCAGATCTTTTGTGAGCTCCAAACAGAAATGATTTTTACTTTGGATTATATTTCTCTGACTGACCCTGTTCTGTTCCCTTCTTCCCCCGTTTCAGTTTGTCACTTTACACATTGTGGGGACCTGGTTGACGAGGCAGATGGGGTGGGTGGTGGATGAAATGTGCCTGTCTGCTTATTCGTTTCAAAGCCATGATGCCTCTCGTCCGTAAAATCTGTAAGGGTGCATACAGAATGGGAAGGACGCATCAATGCTGTGGAATTTGGGTACAGTGAGCCTTAGAGGCCTGGCTTAACTGAAATTTAACTTTTCAGGATTTGGGCAAAAGAGCATCCCATTCTATCTCCCTGACCGATAAATACGTAAATTGAATTTCATTGTGGAGACTATTTTTGGATGTTCCTAGATCTGACAAAAATGAATACCAGTCACGTGCTAGATATTGTGTTGGGCACCTCTCACTTGCCTTTCATCATTAAGTCTCAACAGCCACCCAACATATTAGGTACCTGAGCTAATAAAGACCTGTTGGATTCACTTAACGTAATTATCCATGCAGCTCTTCAGTATTGACTAAACACCTGCTGTGTCCAGCCCCTGTGTTCTTAGGCTTCATCTGCCCCTCTGTTGGTGAGTGAGGATGAAGGGAAGTTGTGTTCTTACCACGTTTTCCGGTTTCCCGGTTGACCCTCAAGAACTGGAAAAAGAATCTCTCCACGCCATCTTGTTAGCGTTGTCCTTTTGCTCATTTTCTTGGACACAGTAATTAATGAGAAATAGGGTGCCCTGAGGTTCTGTAAGTGCTTTCATCATGAAAGCACACTGTGTGTTGAGCACGCTTCCCTTTGGGATTGCTCCAAGAATATAGGTCCCGACTGAAGAGTCATCTGTAGGCATTGTCTTCACTTTCTCACCGCACATGTTTTCTGCAGAACTCTCCATTTTGGCTCTCGGTAAAGTCACCCGTGGTTCTGTTAAGAAAGATGATGGTCATTTCTCCACTTGCATCTTATTTAACATCTCAGCAGCATTTGTCATTCTTGTCCACTGCTTCCTTCCTTATGTAACTCTTGGCATCTCTGAAACCATCTTCCTGGTTTTCCTAGTGTCTCACTGGACGTGTCTGCTCAGTTTCCTTTGCCTGCGGCACCTTCTCTACTTTGACTCTCCATCTGTCTGTCTCTCTCTACACATTTTCTCTAGATGAGCTCACTCACCCCCAGCTTCGGTACCAACTATATGCTAACGAATTCCTAGCCTTTATTTCTAGCTTCAATCTTCTTACTTCTTGAGGTAATTTACAGTTATGTACAACTTTATCCTTTTTATTTCTACATGAGTACTTTTAGGAATTTTAAACTTAGGGTTAAATCTCTCCCCTGACATCCTCCCCGCAAAATACAAAAACAAAAGTGCAGAGTCAGCAGGTGCTAGGACTGAAGGAGGGAGAGTGAGGCCAGGTATTGTCTCTTTGCCTTCTTGTCCCTAAGTACCATCACATAGCACCATGAGGACCTGGACTTCAGAGGACACAGACCATCCATGAGAAACTGTTACAGCAACCGCAGTGCAGACCTCCCCAAATCCTAGGGACCCCATTGTGGTTGGAGTGGAGGCACTGGACAGATGATAGTCTCCAGGAAGTTACATGGCCATAGGCTTCTCAGTACAGAATGGAGAATGCCTTCCATTATGAAATCACATATTGGTGCAGCAGAGATCAAAACGTGTGCAAGAACACTGTATTTGGTTCATGAGAGAGCAGTGGAACCTTACTAACATGTGAAACTAAGATCTCAGGAGATGAGACACTTGCATACAGACCACATTTTGAGGTATAGTGTTGTCAGGTACTCTATCTTCAAATGCCATGAAAGGCTAAGAAGCAAAAGGCATGAATACAGAAATGCCGAGATTGAAGAATCAAACAGTTTCAACCAGAGGAAGGCCAGGAACACCAAAGATGATGGCAGCACTTGTAGAGAAATGCCGATGGTCATATACATTGGTTCCACACATCTCTGAGTTGGCAAAATATTTATTTGTATTTGTTACTGTATTATTTACCAGTTTGATTCTTTTAAGTAAGAAATAAGGAGCTGGGATGTGACTTTTGATCAAAACCAGAAGTGGAAAGATTCCAAATAAAAAAGAAGTGAAGAAAAAAATAATTTAAATAGCAGTACAGGGAGTGGGACTTAGCATTTGTTGAAATGACTGACATTGATGCTTCTACTCTACATGCGAACTTAACAGTAGCTTAAAAATTACTTGAGTTTTGAAAGTGGTATTGACATGTTGATTTAACTCAATTTACAATTTGAAAAGTCTTCATGCATGGGCCACTACTTGGTTTTTGGAACAACCCCAGAATGAAGCAGAGGCCCCCACTCTTTACTGTCTTGTGGTATTTAAACTTCATCAGCTTGCATGGAGTAGCAGAGTTTAAAAGAAGGGCATTGTAGAATTTTAAAAGCCATTTAATTTGCATAAGTTAAGTGTCTTTGTTTATAAACTCCTATAATCCTGTTTTTCAGTGAACATTATCATTAAGGTGATGTAGGGCTTCAGAAAATGATTTTATTGCTTGTAGAGTACTGTATTGACTTATCAGAACATTCTAATTTGATAAGAATATTATTCTTATATTTGCGCTTCCAAAATTCTTAAGATTTAGAATGCTTTATTATGGGCTAGTTATGTTAATTGAAAATGTAAGTTCATTACCTGCATTTTACAACACTCTGAAACAGGAGTAGGTGTCCATATTTTAGTAATTTGCCTAACATAAAATTACCATGTGTCAAAATCATGCTTCTGTAATTGCTAACACATGTTGCCAAATTGCTTTAATATAATTACCTTTGAAGTAATTATAACTACAAAGCATAGTTTTGCCTATATGTCATTTTACCAAATTTCTATCTTGATTTAACACATAAATCCCAGGTACTTACCTACTTTTAAAAATTGTGGGGGCGCCTGGGTGGCGCAGTCGGTTAAGCATCCGACTTCAGCCAGGTCACGATCTTGCGGTCCGTGAGTTCAAGCCCCGCGTCGGGCTCTGGGCTGATGGCTCAGAGCCTGGAGCCTGTTTCCGATTCTGTGTCTCCCTCTCTCTCTGCCCCTCCCCCGTTCATGCTCTGTCTCTCTCTGTCCCAAAAATAAATAAAAACGTTGAAAAAAAATTAAAAAAAAAAAATTGTGTACCCTGCTCCCTTCCTTCACCACTGCCCTCTGCCCTCCATTAACCTAAATTAATCTAAGTGAAACTGTTCTGCAGCCTTTGTTTTTGGCAGTGGTTCTCAAACCTTAGTGCATCAGGATTACCTGGAAGACTTGTCAGAACACAGGTTGCTGGGCTTAGCCTTCAGAGGGTCCAAGCTAGTAGGGCTGGGTGGGGCCAGATAACTTTCATTTCTAACAAGTTCCCGAGTGATGCTAATGCTGCTGGTCTGGAGCCGCCATTTGAGAACCATTAATTTTTGGAAAATCCTTATATTTGAAGCCCGAGAATGAGCTACAATGTTAAAAAAAAAAAATCACAGTAAATGCATTTTATTTTATATTTTGGGCAGATAACTGTTAACCACTAAATATTTCTGATACTAGAAATGGTTACATATAAAATCATTTTGTTAAAAGACAGTGAGTTCTCCTTTATTTTTACAACATTTAATAAAGGTTATAAATTTCTAATCAGGTTTTATATAAAAGAGACCAGTTATATATCTGTAAAAACAGCTCAGATCCGTTAAGGTTTGACTATGTTTTGTAACAGGATTTTTTACAACCGAGATAACATTTCAGCTGAACAAAACGTTTGGTAAACGTTGATATTTGATTAAAAGATTGTTTACATAATTTCTGTAAGTTAAAATCATTCTGAAAAAAATGTACTGCCCTGATGATAAAATATCATGACACAAAAGCATCTAAACCAAGAATCATGTCCTCTCTTTTCTTTATCACCACCTCCTTGCTCTCTATGACAAGGACTTGTTACTGTCTTCTAAAAATCTCCCCATTTGTTCTCCATTCTCCTTGCCCATTGTACCACCACTGTGCCACGTCAGGCTTTAATACCTCTCAGACTGGTCTCCCTGCTTTCTCTCTTGATCAGCTAAAATTAAGTCTTAGAGCAGCAAGGGCAGTCTTGTTAGAACATACACCAGACAGGGCGCCTCGGTGGCTCATTCAGTTAAGCGTACGACTTTGACTTGGGCTCAGGTCATGATCTCACGGCTTGTGAGTTCGAGTCCCGCGTCGGGCTCTGTGCTGACAGCTCGGAGCCCTGAGCCTGCTTTGGATTCTGTGTTCTTCTCTCTCTGCCCCTCCCCCACTTGTGCTCTGTCTCTCTCTATCAAAAATAAATAAATGTAAAAAAAAAAAAACATATACCAGGTGATATGGCTCCCTTTCTTCAGACTTTCTAGTAGCTTCCTATTGCCTTAGGAAAAAAATCCGGTTTCTTGATTTGGGCCATAAAACCCTACGTGATCTGGCCTGTCCTCACCTCGTGCTTCTCCCCACCTCACCCACCACACTTGTTGCGAGCCAGGCTCGCACCACCTGTTACACTAACTGCTGCCTCTCAGGATGGCCCTCCCTCCATCTTTGCATGGCTGGTTCCTTCTTGGTATTAGGTCTTAGTTTAAATGTTAATCTCAGAGATATCTTTCCGTACCACCTTTTTATTAATTAAGTTACAATTGGCATGCTAGCTTCATGTGTACCACATGATGATACTTACAAATATGTTGTGAAATGATCACCACAATAAGTCTAGTAGACATCTGCCACCATACATCATTACAGCCTTTTTTCTTGTGACGAGAAATGCTAGGATCTATTCTGTCAGTGACTTTGACATATGCAGTACAGTATTAGCTGTAGCCACCATGCTGTATGTCGGTCGCATCCTCATGACTTGCCGTCAGGAGTTTGTACCTGCTGACCAACTTTCCACCTTAAGTAGCCACCAATTTATTCTCTTTTGTTACATTAAATATTACTATCAGATCTCTTTATTATTGTTTATTAATAGTTCTTCCTTTCCCCAATTGGAGTAAACTCCATGAGAATAGAGATCTTGAATATAATCACTGTTTCTTCGCACCTGGGAACAGTAGCACGTTGTGGTAGATGCTTAATAAATACTCAAATGAATGAAGATCATGAAAGAAATTAAGTATAAAGTAACTTTTGGATATGATATTAAACACCTAAAAAACCTTATCACATGGACATAGGAAGGTACTTCTCTGATGGTTCACCTCTGTCTGGGAGAAATAATTGTAAGTTTTTCAGCGAGGCTTTCTAAGCTTTTCACAATTTGGGGTCCAGGCTACCTGTTTAGCCTTGTTTGCTCTTACACCCTCATCTCAACACAAACACTTTTTCTTTTTTATCACCGGGATACTTACTCTCCAGGAAGATGTAACCTGCATCCTGGTGTATAGGAAGTATCACTTCATATCAGTGAAAACTTCCCTGCCCACCAGGAAAACCAGTTGTTCCTTTTTTTGTCATTATTCCCCTTGCAGTTGGACTTTTTTTAGCACTTAGCAAGTCTCTTCTGACCTTATTCTGCATTTCTGACATCTCTGTTAGAATGTGTGCATTCTCTTTGAGAGCAGGGACGATAAATTCTCCATTTACTCACTGTATATTGTAGGTTCAGGAAACACCTCAGTTCAAATCCTAGCAGATTACTAACCTTTTCCTTAATTGTGCATACAGGAGACTAATAATAGTGCCCTTACAAGATTGCTTTAAGAAATAAGTAAGGTTAGAGTATGGACACGTTGATTACCAACTGCTGTTCATAATTGCTCATAAGAATTAAATGAAGAAAATTGATTGGTCTTTTATCATGACAGGTTTGTATGCAAGGTCAGCCCACCTTTGGGCACTAAATGTAGAATATTGAGGGCTAGAGCTGGGCAGGAATTGGAGATGGGGGGCCAGACATAGGGGGGGGAATGTGTTTTAGTGTATATTAAAGACCAAAGCAAATCCCACTGTCCCCATAAAATCTCAGATTTCACTGTTGTATATTCCAGAGACACCTAGCTGAATGGTGTCTTCTGTCATAATCCTATTTTGCCTTGTTTGTTGACTGTATGAGTTTGTCTTGTCTACCTAAGTAGATTGTTTAGTTCTTTCAGGAACAGGATCTTGTTTTCTCTTTGTTGGTTTGTTCATTTCACCCAGATGGTTGGTTGGTTGATTGATTTGCCAGCCATAGTCATTGAGCACCCCTAGGTACTGAGGATACAGTGACGAACAGGGTGGACACAGTCTCTGCTGCCCTGTGTCGTGGCCGAGCTGTAATGTGAAGGATGGTACTGCTGTTATCCTGACTCAATCTGAGATCAGGCATACGGGCTTAGGCTGTAAGAGGGCACTAGATGGACGGCCTTGAATGCTGACTTGAGGGATTTGAATTTAATCTTGTAAAAAGCTGGCAAACCCAGGAATTCTTTTATTTAGGGTCCTCTTGGAAAAGTGACCATTTTATCTTAAGAGGATAAACTGATTGAGGTTATTGGTCTGAAACTGCGCTCGTCTTCTGGGAAAATGTAAATAAAATCACACATTCTCATTCACGGAGAGGCATTAGTAACTGCCACGAATTCTTTGATGCCAAACATCTGAGTGGTACTAAAATTTCAAAGTGCACTTAGTTTATTTGTTGGTAATCCTTGTCACGTGTTAGCCAAAAATGATACCACAGCCTCCAGAGAGTAGGAGAGGACACGTACAGTTTGAGCGTGCTTGCCCAATACGTCGTGGTTTCAGCTGGCAGGTACTATCATCGCTTGTAAAATGATCATAAGGCTTCCAGTAGCTGGCACACAGCTGCCTCATAGACCATTCCTGTCAGCCTCTTCAGGAATGAACGTGGTGCTTTTCTTCTGCCGGCTGTGTGCCGTTCTCCCTGCTCTCGTCCTCCGGTGATGGACTCGCTCCCCCACGTGCTCCTTTCCCATCGTGATTTCCTGTCCCATGGAATAACTGAGTGCTCCTTGTTCACGTCGGTCTCACGAAGCCCAGTTACAGGCTGTCCTTCCCGAGTGGGCCTAATAATCACAGGGCCGTTCATTTCTCTGGGGTGCCCCAGACTTGCCTGCTGTGGTGGTTTTTGTAGACCTCTCCTGTTTCACTTTGTGTTTATTTTTGTTAAAGCATTGAATGAGATGGAAGACATGGTGCCAGAAGACGGAGAGGTGGTGGCTGCGAGCGGACGGGAGATGGCAGCTCGCAGTCAGGCGGTCATCCCTGTGGATGTTGACGAGGAGCAAGCAGGTAATCCTGTGACTCCCACATTCGTGGTTATGAAAACGCAGGCCTGACTCTAATGAAAGTAAAGCACTCAGCGTGATTTGTTTTTTAATATTGTAGCTAGCGATGTGTCATATGCTATTTATTATTGAGGCCTGCCTGTGTTAGAGTGGTGGTCTTGCTGCACATTTATGTATCTTACTAAGGTCTGGTTAGTTATTTTGTGTAACTGTGGTAACAACTCCTCTTTCTATATTGGTGTTCACACATGCGTGTTTATGTAGAAAGACAGCCCTCAAATTGTGATGGAGAAAGTAAATGACCTGATTAAGTATTTTGCTTGTCCTCTCTCTCCCTTCATTTTGGTGGGGAGGAGCAGGAGTGGAGAGGTTGACCCAGTTTAGTTAACAGAGCAAGATCTAGTCTCCATTTGCTGTTGGGTGACTTACGGCAGGCCATAGAGTCATAAGGCCCCGGAAGATGACCTTATACAACCCTGCATTTTACAGGTGGAGAAACTAATAGTGTTTCAGAATGAATTTGCATAACTCGTTTAAGACCACTCCCCCGGTCATCAGGGGACAGAACTGAAATTACAGCTCAAATTTTTGCACTCCTGGTCTGTTGGAATGCCACCTTGTCTTTGAATTGAAAATATTTTAACTGTCCTTGTTTTAAGTGTCTTACAGATGCAGTCACTTATTCAACAAATATTAACTGAGTATTACTCTGGGCCAGGCATTGTACAGTGTAACAGGAACAAGACAGGCAAGGTTCCTTGGAGCTTACATTTTATCGGTGGAGTGAACTTAAGTCATTTTTCAGAGAGAATTGGGTCATAAGAACTAAACGTTTTTAAGGTATACTACCAAACAGAGAAAACATTTTTTACATAAATGCAGATACTCAAATAACCCAACCGTAACATGCATCGAGCCTTTCAAGAACATACCTGATATATCCAGTGAGATAGTGTGATGCTCAGTTAAAGAAGGCAGAGACTTCTCACCAGTCCTGTAGGTGTCTGAGGTTCGGCCTCATTTCCTTTGTCTTCATTCATACATTTGCAAAATTGGGAGAATAGCCTATTTTTTCAATAGGATTATTTTTAGGATGATTTATGTGACTTTTTCAAATAGTGAAGGTCCTGAAGGTGGCTGCTGTACGATCTTCTGTCTTGATCTGCCTTTAGAAATGCATACTGTTGGTTGGCATATTAATCATACTCAAGGTTTTCATAATGCTTTAAATTTTAAAGTGCTTCCCAGTATCTTATCCAAGCGTATATTCCGTTAATGTGAGTGGTAAGAGAGGCTACTTAGAGCCATAGCATCTCCGTGAGTCCAGATCCTTGGAAACAGTACTTAAAGTGACAGCCTTTCTTCTTGGCAAAAAGTAACTGTTCGGCCTGTGCTTTTGTGTTTTAGGACCCAGTGGTCTTCAGCGTGTTGTAAAACCAACCCCAATTACTGTTCATGATTCAGAGAGTGATGATGAGGAAGACAGTCTAGAACTTCAAGAAGTCTGGATTCCTAAGAATGGTGCTCGGCGTTACTCTGAGCGTGAAGAAAAATCTGGAGAGTCCGTGCAGTCCAGGGAATTGTCAGGTGAGAGATGTTGTCTTGCCGGGACCTGTTAGTGGGAGTCATCATGAGAATTGACAGACAACACTTGACCTTTGTATAATGTGTCCTTACCACAACTTGTGGTGCAGTTAACGTATCCTTACGGAATGTGACAGGAGGCGAGAAGAGCAGTAGCCCAAGGGGGAGGGGAATCTGGGTGGTGCTCTCGAGGGCAGGTGTAGCACAACAAAAATATTCTGGAATCAAGGCTCAGGGAAGAAAAGACGTGAGGATTACTTCCACAGTAGAGGCTTTGTGGCATCAGGGTACCAGGGATTAGTGAGAGGCCTGGGCCTCACATGGGGGATGACCCCCGAGGCATCCAGAACAGTGAGGAGACAACCACTCCCCAGTTGACAGTCTGTCCAGGTGTGCTTAGTGAATGTTGGTGGCTAGTTTGGTGCTTGAGGGAGTCCTGAAGTGTGTTCTTACAATCCCTGCCTCCCTTTGTATCTTAGTCAACAGCCTTCTACCCTTTTTCCTCACCAAGAAACTATAATTGTCTTAACCTTCAGTTCACTCTTCTTCCTTGTCTCTCCTTCCCTTCTGTTTCTCAGAACCACATGCTTACCACTATGAGAAAGGATGAGGTTTTTACAAATTGTCCACTAATTTCCCTTGGGTACCCTACACCTTAATGTGTTTGAGTGCTCAGTATACATTTAACACTGAACCGGGAATATATACACACTTCTGTGTGGAAAGCTCGGTTCTTTAGACTTGGAATTGTTTACTAACCAATGACTGATTACTCAATTCTCATTTTGTTCCTTTACAGAAATTCGGGTATCTTCACACTGTGGTTGAAAGGGGCTTTTACAGAAACTCAAATTTAGGAAAAGGAATGTGACCAGCTGACTAATGTTTCCTAGAAAGTTCAGTTTCTGAATTTAGGAACTAGATCTTCTGTCAGCCAGACAAAATCTTATTGAAGTATTCTTTTATGTACTCATTGAGCCTTACTGTGCCCCAGGTACTATGTTAAGTGCAGTGAGGGATGCAGAGATGAAGACGTCATGACCCCTCTCTCTCTAGGGAACCTCTAGTCTGGTCGAAGAGTTGGGTCAGAAATCTAAACAGTAATATTACAGGGCATATACTACGGGGCTTTGGGTGGGGGTGCAGAAGAGATTGGACAGAGGTGAAGGCTGAAGAATTGGTGAGAACAAAGGCCCTGAGGTAGCAAGGCAGGGTAGGTTGAGAGACAGGTTTGGGCTATAGCGTGTAGAATGTATATAGAGGGGACGAAACCAGAAGGGTAGTTTGGCATTAGATCATGATGGGCCTTGGAGGCTGAACTGAGGAGAATAAACCAGGTAGGCAGTAGAGACCACAGGGAGTTTTTTGAGCAGCTGAGTGATGTCACCATTATGCTCTAGGAAAACTAGTGTACGTTGTTTCCTGTTCCAGATTTACTCTTGCCTTTTGTCCAGAATTTGTACTGAAATCTTTTCTTTTCCTCGGGCCGTTCTTCTTTTTCTGTAAGCAGTAAGTGGAAAAGGCAAGACTCCACTTCGAAAGAGGTACAGCTCCCATCAGATGGGCCAGTCGAAGCAGTGTCCCCTCGAGGAAAGCAGCTGTGAGAAAGGCTGTCAGGTCACCAGTGAGCAGATCAAAGCCGATATGAAAGCAGCTAGGGATATTCCTGAAAAGAAAAAAAACAAGGATGTGTATCCCAGCTGCAGCAGCGCCACCGCCAGCACAGCGGGAGCCTCCAGCTCACACAGCACTGCTTCTCAAAGCCCCGACTTTGTAAGGACGGTGAACAGCGGCGGCTCTTCCGAGCCTAGCCCTTCAGAAGTGGATGTGTCCAGGCAGTGTGTCTGCTCCCCCGGTGGGTCAGAGGACTCTGAGGCCATGGAGGAGGGAGATGCAGAGAGTTCTGTCTGCCCCAGATGCTGCTGTCACAGGCCCCAGGAACCCCAAAGGAGAACTAGCAGGTGTTCTGATGAGGAACGTCCTTCAACCAGCCGAGCCTGTGTTGTGAATGGCCCGGATGGTACGAGATCCGCCTTTTCCTTTAGGACTCTGCCACAAGGGGGGTCTTCAGGCCCAGCACATGATGAGAGGACTAATGGGAGTGGCTCTGGGGCTACAGGTGAGGACAGGAGGGGGAGCTCCCAGCCTGAGAGCTGTGACGTGCAGTCTAATGAAGACTACCCTCGGAGGCCCCTAACAAGGGCGAGGAGCAGACTCTCCCATGTACCGCTGGTATCTGAGTCAGGTATGACAATGCTGCCAGGATTAGCGACTGCAGGTTAGGCCTTGACAAGGGCATGAGCTCATTCTATATGTTTTCTTGCCTAAAGCCAGTTTGGCGGATTGAATTGTGTGTTGGGGGATCTGTGATCGATCATGCAGAGTTTGAACTTATTTTCAGCGGTGGGGGGTGGGGGCGGGGGCGGAGGGAGGTGTGTAAAAGAGCTTGTAAAACATCCACCCCAGGAAAACTCAAATAGTCAAGCCGCTAAGAGAGATATAATTGTGTGTATATTGACCCTAAACACAGTACTGATGCTGATGTCTAAGTCCCGTGTGACTCTGCTCCCATCCCACACTGCGGGGAGTCGTAACCCTCAGTGAAGCTTTAAACCTTAGCCAAAGGGTGAGGACCTCAAGTTGCCGAGGCTGGGGAACGTAACATAGGGGTTTGCCCCTCTGTCTGCCTCTGCAGTACTTAGTAGTTTTTCCTGAAATCTAGTTTTGCTTCCAGGTAGGTTTGCCAAGAGATGAGCAGGTAAGTGGGTAATTTAGCTGAGAATTCTTTTTGGTGAAAATACACTGAAAACATGTATATATGTATGTATGTGTGTAATTTCATTAATATTTATGATGTATATGTCAAGGCATTGGGTTGGGTGGGGTAAGCATATTTCTCAACCATAGTTTTTATTTCTGACCTTATTTTTAAGTAATCTCTCCTGCTTTTATTAAGTCATGAATAGCTATCAATGAATAATAATATATTTTAATTTTTTCCAGGTCTCCCTCACTTTTAAAATCTTAAAATCCGCTCCAGAATGTAGTTAGGGTGTTTTTGTTTACCAAATAGAACTGAGCTTATCAAATCATGTGGAGCTAAACTAAAAAAAAAAAAAAAAAAAAAAAAAAAGCTTTCATAAGATAAATATGAGCTCTTCCTTCACTGTGTGCTAATCATCATAGTAGCATAAACTCATAATTAAATATAAGTTCTACTTCAACATTTCACTACAGTTTACAGACACTAGTTCTGGCGTACGACGAAAATACTTCCCCAAGCTGGAATTTTAAGTGTTTTATCATATCGTTTTTTTTTTTTTTTTTTTTTTTTAATGCATAACGTAAAATTCACCATTTTAACCATTTTGAAGTATACATTTCTTTGGCAGTAAATACATTCACATTGTTTTGCAACCATCACCACCATGTATCTGAACGTTTTCATCCTCCCAAGTGGAAACTGTGTGCCCATTAAACGGAAACTCCCCGTGACGATGCCTTTTGTTGCATGGTTTTTCATGGTTGTAAAGTCACATCTACAAGTTTCCCCTTTCTGATTTCTTTATTTTTCTGCCGTGGAAGACCTTCCTTGAATATGCCTCCAGTCATTGTTTACATCTGATTTGTTTTTCATTTGTTTATTTTAGCTCTTTATTTTAACCTGCAGGCGGTGAGCTTTATTTTTTTATTCCAAATTGTCACTAAGTTATTTCAGTACTATTCATTGACCTCCATTCTCATTCTTTTGAGATGCTTTTTTATCACGTACTTTACATATACTTAGGTTTATCTCTGGCCATTCTGCTCTGTTCCCGTGTTCTGTCCTCTTTCATTCTTCTTCTTCAAAATTTCCTTGGCTAGTCATGCATGTCTCATTCATTTTTATGGTTGTATTTTATAATGATTTTGTCAGGCTCCACAAGCAAATCTTGGTTTTTGTTTAGAATTCCATTACATGGATCTACTGAAAAGATAATTGTCATTTTTACAGCATGGAGTCTTCCCACTTAGGGACTGTTCTGTCTCCCATTTTGTCTTTTGTCCCTGAGTAAACTTTTCAGTTGCTGCTGTTTTGGGGGGTTTTGTTTTGTTTTTGTTTTTAATGTAAATCATTCATGTTCTGTTACCCTCTTTACCATTTCCTTCGGACTTGTTTCAGGACTAGAACTTGTCTTAGCTGAAATAATTCTCTAGAAATAAAAAAAAAAAAAAATCTCATTTTTACTTTTTTAGGTAAATTACATCTGTTTTCTTGTGTGTTTTTTTTTTCAATTTGAGAAGGCTTCTAATGTGTGTGTAGCTGATCGTACAGTAGATATACGATTTCCTCATATTTTTTTAAACAGTACAAATGTCCATTTACGTTCAGTAACAGCTTTTCTAGAGAAATGTCAAAGTGCTAATTTTAGTATTATCTGGATCTCATTTGGAAAGAACAAGTTATTTGAGTGGCTTTCAACTTGCTATTTTTGATCCAGCATGTTTTTTGATATCTGTTGGCCATTCTGCTCTTCAGAGTTTTAAGGAGAAAAATACAGACTAATAAAAGAACAAACTTGATCGAGTGTTATGGATTTTTTAATATTACTTTATCAAAGAAAATGTTTGAGCTTTTACTTTGGTTTTCTTATGTAGTGTTAAAACTCTGTTAGAAGCTAACGTAGTTATGTCATAAATTCTTATTTTCGGAATAAATGACTGTAAGTTGCTCTTTGTATCCTCACTGTATACTTTATAAAATAAATATCACAAAAATAACTAATTGGATTGTCAAAGAATAGCATTTAAGATTAATATGGTATGGTTCTCATAAATACTAACCTCTTTCCCTGACATCCCAAGACTGAATTGGTTTGTTTTCTGTATTTCTGTAGCATCTTCTACGCCAATGTTAACTATACTGTGTCATAATTCTGTGTTTTACTGTCTGTCTTTCCAATAGACTGAGCTCCATGAGGGCAGGGAGAGTGTCTTCTTGTTTGCAATTTTATTCCCAATTTCTAGCATTGTGTGTTACATGGTTTGGGGCTCAGTGAATAATTGTCAACTTAATAAGTGGTAGGAACCAACATATGAGGTATGTTGATGCTGGTGGATGTATGAAATCACTATGAATTGTTCTTAAACAAAGAGGGAAGCATGAGAAGAAAAAAAAAATGACAAATTCTTTTTTTCTTTTACCATGGGAAGGAAGCCTTTGTTTTTGATGCTTATCTACATATAAAGTGTGACTCAGTTTTGTAACTTTTCTTAGAAAATATGAACTGCCAATTTGGGCACTCTGGAGAGCAGGAAATTTAACCTTGAACCCCATGTTCTGATCAATTAAAGGGGAGAGGAAAGAGAGCAATCCAGGAAGGTGAAAAGTTTGAAAATCAGATCATGAAAAGAGAATGCTAAGAGAAGATTCTACTTTCAAAATTGTCCTGAAGGAATTGAAACAGACTTTTTTTTGTTTTCATTTTTGGGGTACTGGGAGACAAACCAGTTCCCATTATTGATTATGAATTTTGTCTGCCATGTGACATGTGCTGCGTTTAGCAGGTTCCTTGTCAATAAAGATGATGAGATTTTACGTGACGTTCCTTCAGGAATACTGTGGAAGAAGGCCTTTAGTGGGTTAGCTAGATCAGTAGTCCTCATCTTTTTTCTGAAACCCCAGGGTTTTGTTTGGGTTCAGGGTCTTTAGCGGAAGATTGATGGGTAGAACTCTGAGGCTCCCTTTTAGGTTTCACCAAGAGCAGCTGCTTCCAGTGGGTTTGCATAGTAAGATTTCCCAAAGATTTCAGATGGCGGAGGAAAGGTTCTGGTGTGTGAAAAGAAAAGCACTTAGATTAGATCTCTAGAGTCGTCTCTAACCCAAGCCTCTGGGAATTTGCAGTATTTGCACGTTGTTTCCCTTTCTTGCTAACCGTTGACGTTTGAGGTTACAGAAGTACCAAGTAGGATGAAAGCAGTGTGGTGAGATTTAATTCATGAAGATCAACCTAATTGCATGCAGTAAATGCTCTGCTACAGAATGCTTATCAAAAATGAGGACGGTGATTTTTTTTTTTAGTGTCTTGTCTTAGAATGTATATGTGCTTGTTAAAGTTTTAGAGATGAATTTAGACCTTGCATTTAGATAAAATCAAGATAAAATCAAGATAACACTTGCTTTCATAATTAAACTATCATGTGTTACAACAACACTAGTAAATGAGTCAGGGCCTTACTAAGAAGGATCTGGCAGATAAATGAGACCACAGGTTTTCTAGCATAGTGACGAGCACTAGATGGCCTGGCATTGCCTCCTGCTTCCACCCTTCCATGACGGCAGGCTCTTCTGGTGTCCCATGTCTCTATTTCCTCGTGTGTAAAACAGGGAGAATAATCTCTCTCAGAGGGCTGTTTTAAGGATTCAATTAGTGAATACAAGTAAAACGCTTAGAAAAGTGCCTGACACACAGTAAGTGCTCAGTAAATATTTGCCATTATTGTTATTCCATTTACGTATCCGTCATGCATTTCGGTGAACGTTGAGTTCAATTCGTTCAGTAAATGTTCATTTTAGATCACTGCTAGTGGCTGACGTTGACTCAAAGGTGAAATAAAGCGGTCTTGTTGCCTTCAAGGAGCTTTCGGTTTAAGTTGAGAAATAAGTTTTCAGGGAATTACAGAACCATTTATAAGGTTTGGGGACCCAGGTGATTTGTTAGAGCAGGTGGTATTTGAGCTAGACCTTTCAGGAGTGGATCGAATTTCAGAAAGTGAGGTCAGGAAGAGGTGTTCTGGGCAGAAGGAGCTAGAATGATTTTTGGCTTCAGATGCATTGGCAGTGGCAGATGACCAGGACATGGAGTAGGATAAAATTAAGAACAGGTGTCAGCCCTTGAAACATATTTACTAAGTTAGTAATTTACTAAGTTAGTAATTTAAAGTGGTTTAGCAGGAAAGTGGGGAGTTTAATTCACCAACAGTATTTTAGGATGAGTTGAGTGACTAAAGATGGGAATGTTAACTAGATTGCCGAGGCATGAAAAGGGATATCCTATTTGATGTCAGGAAGTCTGAGATCCTGGAGGGTGATGTTGTTTTGGAATAGTCAGTTGGAAATAGTAGTTATGTTCTATTGGGATATAATCCGATTATATTCTGTTGGGAACCAAGTCCTAGATTTGAGAGTCACCTTGACAGAGTTCATACATACGCAGTTGAGTGCATTCTCTTGGAGGAAAGAAAGCTAAAAGCTGAAGTTTGGATTTTCCTCTTGCCTTTTCTAGAGGTTGCCAAAACAAAGCCACGGCATGCCATGAAGCGGAAACGGACAGCAGATAAGTCCACCAGTACCAGCGACCCTGTGATTGAGGATGACCATGTGCAGGTGAAGAAAAAAACCCTCGCTTAACTTTCAGTCTAGCTAAGGTCCTGAATAATGACTCCAGATTCCATCTTTATACATATAATTTTTTTGCCCTAAAAGAGAAGAAATTGGTAACAGCTGCTTCGTAGCTTGTGCCAGTGAAAACATTTAACCTTTAAAAAAACATCTGCAGAAAGATACATCATTTAAAGTTTCTCTCTTTGTAGGTCCTCGTATTAAAATCCAAAAATCTTGTTGGAGTCACTATGACCAACTGTGGAATCACAGATCTAGTGCTAAAAGACTGTCCCAAGATGATGTTCATCCACGGTATGTCTTAAGGCCTGGGTCATACAAGAGCGTCAAGAATGAGTTTAAAGAATTAAGGACTCATAAATACTACAATAACATTTCTTTATTTTTTCCAAGGAATCATTACGTCGGGTTATTTGTCATTCTGTCCTTGTTGTCATTCTCAGTTACTCCATAGTATTTGTGAGGGACCGTGTGCAGAGGCTTCTTATAAAATAGCCTCTCCTCTGCTTTCCTCCCAGTGGTAATTGTTACTTGATCTAACAGAGTAGATTAACAACATGTATGGGCTTCAGAGTCTGGTAGATCTCAGCTTGAGTCCTGTCCCTACCATTTGCCAAGCTGTAGGACATTGGACAGCTTTTGTGTTCATGTTCTGTGGGCACTGGTGACTGGGCCTGAGGTGCTTAACGGCTCTAGATTTGATTGACGTGGTTGATCATCACCTCAGTTCCTGGCATAATATCTTTAGTCCAGGCCCCACTTTTCTTCTTAGTCCGCGTGTTTCCAGTCCATCTTTACTTACGTACATATTTACCTCTGAACGAATAACAGGGTGTTAAGTTGTGTGAGCTTTTATAATTTCAGATATATAGTATGTCCATTTTTCCATTTTCACTCAAAATTATAGTTTTGATATCTATCCGTGTGGAATTATGAAGCTATGACATGTCTGTTGCCTTGGACAAGTTCTATATTCTCTGTGTTCATCTTTTTCAATCTGTAAAGTGTGCATAATTATGCTTACCCTATAAACACATATTTGTGAGGATTAAGTGCAGTGAATTGTGTGCACATGTGTGTGTCTATGTGTATATGTACACGTACACGTAGTAGAGGGTCTGACCTCTAAAAGCTTACCAGATGTTAATTTTTATTCTATTAGTATTGCAGTATTAGGGGCTTCCTTTTTTTTTTTTTTTTTTTTTTTTTTTTTTGCACTTTTATGTTACTGGTAGTAAACAAAGCTAGGTAATCCTTACCAGTTTGTCATAAACCAGGAGAATCCCAGAAAGAAGAGATAAAACTAAGAAATAAACGCTACCTCTCTCCTGAATTCTAGAAAACTCTAGACCCTATGTTCACCCTTAAGAGTGGTACTTTACTCCATTCCAACCGATGAAGTTTTAGACTGTCTACTGAACGACTGTCTACTCGTAAAACACAGTAGGGGCACATCAAAAGCTCAGGGGTGATAACAGCAGGGCAACCCCGGCAGTGCTCCCCGCTCTGAGGTCTGAGAATCTTCCTCTCAGCCTTTGGACTCTGCTGCCTTTGACCTCTCATTCGTTTCTCTGTTCATCTCTTGGAGAATCTGACTGGCGCCTGACGCTGATGATTCATTCACCCCATGTCTTCTCTAAAGGTGCACATTGAAACCTGTATCACCATCTCGTCCGCTCTCTTTTCCTCCTTTCCTGTCCCCTGCCCTGCTTGCCCTTCTTCCTGCCAGGTCACAGAAGGAGAAAATAAGCCAGAAAGACAGAGACTTGGCTCAGCCCTCTGACATCAAGCTGGTTACAGGGAGGTGGGGACATCTGGGTCAAGGACATCATGAGATGTCTTATTAAAGAAATCAAGCGTATCAGTTTGATTATGGTTTTATCTCTTCTGATTGTCTCTTGAATTGGACTAAGTTGAAGTCCATAGTAAAAATTGGATTAGAATGAACTTTGAGGTTAAAAATAGAGGAAAGGGATATTTTTCTGAAGTTGAACATACTGTTGCAGTTAAATGCATTTATTATGTAACAGTTATTTTTCTTTATAATCCTACACTTTACATGTTAAACAGGGAGAATATTTAATCGTGTTTTCAGGCCAGCATTTTTTTTAATATATTTTTTTAATGTTTGTTTATTTTTGAGAGAGAGGAGAGAGACAGCATGAGTGGGGGAGGAACAGAGAGAGGGAGACACAGAATCCGAAACAGGCTCCAGGCTCTCAGCTGTCAGCACAGAGCCTGGTGGGGGGCTTGGACTCACAGACTGAGATGGTGACCTGAGCCAAAGTCAGACGTTGAACTGACTGAGCCACCCAGACATCCCTCAGGCCAGCATTTTTAATAGAACTCTCTGCAGTGATGAAAATGTTCTGTATCTGTACTGTTTGATATGGTAACCACTGGCCACATGTGACTGTTGAACATTCAAACTGTGGCTAATGCCTGATGAACTAAATTGTTAATCTTATTGCATTTTAGTTCATAGAAATTTAAAAAGCTACAGGTGGCTAGTGGCTACCACATCGAACTATACAGCTTCAGACCAAAGTATCCAAATATTTTTGGGTCTTTTAAGGTTTTCTTTTTATACTTATGATAGGAATTGAAATCAACTCGGCTCATTTCCTGTGGGTGAATGTAAAATAATATATGGAAATTATTCTAGGTTTATTTGAACATTACCCATAAAATTTAACCGTTACCATCATTCATTCTTTTCAGTAAATCTTTTCTAAACAATTTGTATGGTTAAGCAAAGTCATTCTCTGGAATGTGGACTCCTCAAAGTAAAATCTTAGGAAAAAGTTCCTTCAGTGGGAGGGGGTGACCACCTTCTTTTGAACAGGGCAGAATCACGTTTTCAAATCCCTTTGATAACTGTTAGTTGTACTTTATGAGAGTACTTGACCTGTGTTAAAGATGTTCATGTCTGCGGCATCTTTTGCTAATATAAGTCGGCCCGGTCCTCCAAAGATCATTGTCAAGTGGGCGGTACACTGACTGCTATATTACTTTGTACGACCTATTCATGGAGCTTATCGTTTCCATTTTGTAGCTACCAGGTGCAGGGTACTGAAACATTTAAAAGTAGAAAATGCACCAATCGTAAATCGATTTGACTACGCACAGTGCAAGAAACTGAATATGGATCAAGTACTAGACCAGATCCTACGGATGCCTCCTGAGAGAAACCGCATCATATACCTCCGCCCGATGCAGCAGGTAACGAGCTCTGCTCTTTTCTGAGGGATGTTGCAGTGCTTTTTTTTTTTTTTTTAAGTCTCCCACCTTTTTGGACTTGGGATTTAGTCATTGGCTCAACCCGTGGTCATTCTTTAGATTCTACACAGTTCTTTTAGCCATACTAGACCACCTTGCCAGTCTTCCTCATTAACGTTTCTCTGTTAGATTTTTGTGGGTTCTTACCAAGCGACAGGATGAGGGCAGTCGTTGAAGTATTTATTAAAAGTTGCCCGTTAAGAACACAGACTCTGGTTTCAGACCGCCTGATTCACATTCTCATTCACTGACAGGGAGCGGATTACTTAGCTGCTTTGCCTTAGTTTTTTCAGCTATACAATTAGACTAAAAACGTACACTTACTGTGATAGTTAAATTAATATACGTAGTGTTAGAACAGTTGCATATAGTAAGCAGTCCTTTGATAGGTCCTATCCTCCTTATTAATTTTTTTCTTTTTATTGTATCTCTATGAGAAGATGGATGTTAGTTGAACCTGTTATGTTAACATTTCACAGTATAGGTAAATCACACTGTCCTGCTGTATGTCTTACATTATACAGTGATGTATGTCAATTACTTCTCAGTAACACTGAGGGAGATAAAAAGTGCAAACATACGTAAGACTCTGCTTGGTGTGATGCCAAAATAAAGTTTAAAGGAAATAGTATATAATTGTTGTAGTCACTGTTTGAGCCTGGCCCCAAAAGATTCATTTCAACAAACACATCCTTTGTTTATAATTTTGGGGGGCTGAAAAATCCACAGGGCATCATCCTTCTCTCGAGAAGTTTGCCTTTCTGGTAGGAGTAGACACGTATGCCACTAAGATGGTAGGATGGGATTGCAGAAGAGAGATGGGGAAGAGGGCACTCCATGAGAAGAAAGCAAGTGAGTAAAGGCCACAAGGGGGGCAAGGAAATGTGTTCTGCCATTAGGATTGGCAGTGGGCCAGTTTGGATAGAGGATAGAACAGTACACATCCGCAGCTCTATGACACAGCCAGTACCTACACCTGTGAAAGACATACTCCGAAGTGGATTCCTGGGGTCACTTACCTGCATCTGGATTCCTTGCCGTAGTGGGCATTTATATTAATATGACCATGAGATGGAAATCAGGGAGATTGCCAGGTAGAAAAATTTTGCTGAGCCCCACTCCCCACATGGCCAGCTGTGCTCAGGACTGAATTTGACTTTCAAATCTACCCGAGACTTTAAAACTGAGGTCCCGAAGAAAGATTGTTCATGCTCTAAGGAGCTAGATTTCTAAGGCATTCACTTTCTTTGTCCAAAGCCCTCTCTGTGATGTCTTCCCCAGGTGGACACACTAACATTGGAACAGAAGCTCTTTAGTGGTCCCTACCCCTATCACATCTGTATTATCCACGAGTTCAGTAACCCTCCCAATGTCCGGAACAAAGTGCGTATCCGCAGCTGGATGGATACCATAGCAAACATCAATCAGTAAGTCATCTGTGGTCCCTGGAGGCCTTTTCAGTCATTGCCTATGGGAGGGGTTCCCAGAAACACAACCTAGTTGTTCTTTATTGTAAATGATACTTGTCTGGGCTTTTCAGGCACCGAAACATATGAAATATAACATGTAAAAAAAAACTGAGGGAAATGGGGACTTAAAGTGCATGCATGCGTATTTGTAACTTTATTTCTGAACTTAGAGAAAAATTGCAGGAACAGACTGTACGTATACATTTGACTTCATTCCTTTAGCCTTAGGGCATGGAAAAGATAAAATTAAAGATCTTAAAACTGTGACATTTTGTATCATCAGAAAATTGGACTTTTTATGCCTTTGTTATATAAATGTTTTATTAAGCACCTTACACAAACGACATTTGATTAGAGAGTGGCTTTCTCTCTTTCCCCGATAGGATTTTGAAGGTAGTGAAGAAAGTAACTTTGAACTGACTAGATATGTTATCCTCTTCTCGTCTTCTGCTTCTGTTAGCTATTTAATACTTCGTTTGAGATGCTCCCTAGAATCTAGGCCTGATACAATTTTGACAGTCCTTTCTACCCCACACCCCAACATTATTTCCGGTTTTGTAATTTTTAATTTTTTTTTTTTGTTGCCTCCAGAGAGCTCATTAAGTACGAATTCTTCCCTGAAGCCACGCGAAGTGAGGATGATTTAAAGAAATATCCCAAGTACCCGTGGGGGAGAGAAATCTATACTTTAGAAGGTGAGCATTTACAAATGGCTGGGAAGCTAAATTAACTAGCTGGTTAACTAACTAGATGGAGAGACAGGTCCTAAGGAAGAGAGGAGTGGGAGCCTTACAGTTTGTCAAGGTGATGGGTGTTTTGACTGTCTGCAGGTAGCAGGGGCCAGATAAACCCTGCTCTCCCTGTGTGAGTCTTTGCCATCCCCCACCTAATCAGAAGCAGTGTCGAAACACAAAAGGTAGAAGAAAATTAAACTTGCTGTATAGTCTGAGAGTTGGAAGTGACTTTAGGGCACCTGTCTCAACTTCTTCATTTTATATAAAGAGAGGGAGAAAGCGAGGCTTTTCCAGGAACCAGAGGGTGACCAAGGTCACATGACCAAATAGCAGCAGAGCTAGAATTAGAATGGACCCTTCTGGTCCAGCCCTTTTTTGCCCATCGTGAATGAAAGCACACTTTACATTGTGCTTACAGGACACTACCGTGTTTGGCCCCGTCCTTACTGCCCCGGCCGCAGCGCTGTTAACGTGTCGTCTTCTTTCAGGGGTTGTGGATGGAGCTCCGTATTCCATGATCTCTGACTTCCCTTGGTTGAGATCATTGCGGGCAGCAGAACCCAACAGCTTCGCCAGATATGACTTTGAAGACGATGAAGAAAGTAATTATGACCTGACTTGATTTGTATTCTCCAGTTTGAGTATATCCTGCTGTGTTAGATGCTTCATACTTCGTTTGAGTTAAAAGCAGTGTAGCCTGTAACTGCTTCCTGTATAATTGTTTTTATTTGCTTTTTGTTAGCGTTCGCTTCTCCCCCCGCAAACAGCAGCTCTAAATTTGTACAGTAATCAGTTGATTTACTAGGGATATATGAAGGTTGGCGGGCAGGAGTCCTTGAGACAGATTTTTCTAGCTAGATATTTTTATTACCTAAATGTTTATAATTTTCTTGCTCTTTATTAAGAGTTTGTCAACTATATTATTTTGAAATTGTTCCATTTATGCTAATTATATGAAAGGATCTTTTGAATATAGTTCTTCTCTGAGTGTTAGCACTCTTGAGTACCCATTTGTAGGAAGTTTTTAAAAAACATTTTAGGAGGAGGGGCGCCTGGGTGGCTCAGTCGGTTAAGTGTCTGACTTCGGCTCAGGTCATGAACCCACGGCTTGTGGGTTTGAGCCCTGCGTCGGGCTCTGTGCTGATAGCTCAGAGTCTACTTCGAGTTCTGTGTCTCCCTCTCTCTCTGCCCCTCCCCTGCTCGCCCTCTGTGTCTCTCTCACACATCTTCAATGTGTTTCAAATAAACATTGAAGAAAAAAAAAAATATATATATATATATATATGGTGAAGAAAAAAAAAATATATATATATATGGTGAAGAAAAAAAAAATATATATATATATGGTGAAGAAATAGATTTGAAAAACTACACGTACATGTATACATGACTTACCTGTCTGGTGCGTTGTCAGCTTGGGCCTTTAATCATGCATGCTGTCTTGGGCACCAAACATGGCATGTCTGTAATAAGGGGACCCATTTCAAGAGCTGAACATATTTCCGTCCCATCGCATTACAGGATATAGGCATATCTCATGGACCAGCTTAATCAGGGCCTTTCCAAATGATTCTGGTAATCATACGTGTTTCCCCTTTACTTTCTAATTTCCAAGGCACCATCTACGCTCCTCGAAGGAAAGGGCAGCTGTCTGCAGACATCTGTATGGAAACAATAGGAGAGGAAATCTCGGAGATGCGTCAAATGAAGAAGGGTGTGTTTCAGCGAGTAGTGGCAATTTTTATCCACTATTGTGACGTCAATGGGGAGCCGGTTGAAGATGACTACATTTGACTGGTCCCTCCTACTCTCCAGGTATTCTGGCGGAAAGCCGCTGGGGTCGCTCAGCTGCCGCCGAGTGCCACAGGGATTCAGGGCATGCAGTTTGGAAGCCCTGGCACATTTTGGTATATAGGAAATGTACAAGGAACACTGAAGTTGTATACAAAGATTTGTACATAAAGAAAACATACAAAGACAGTTCCTGAGTACCAACTTTATATCATATGTTTATACAATTTAATTTAAGAATTCATTTTAATGAAGGCAGATAATTGGAAAGAGTTCATTTCGTTCATTTTCGTTCATTTTTCCTGACTTAGTTCATAAAGTGTCACTTTTTGGCTGAGCCCCCAATTTACTATATTCTTGATAATCATTGTCATCCCCTTAAATCTGTGCCTTTTTCTTCTCGAGCAAAGCTGTTTGAGTAAATCTGTTGAAGAGTCTTTTTGTGTCTTGTGTGCTTTTTTTGTGTCATGATTAAAACCAACTAAACTCAATAGTCAGAGGCAACTTTATGTTTGTGTACAAAATGGTGGGTTTTTTTTTTCCCCTTAGTATTACAGTTGCCGTATTTCTTAAAATGAAATAAAAAGATTCATGAGTTTAAAAAAAAAAAAAAAACAGTTTGGGGGGGGAAATGGAAGTTTCCAAAGCATTTCTAGTTATTTATTTCCACATTCAATTGTGTATATGCTTTATCTTGAATATAAAAATAAAAGTTTATTAAAAACTTTTTTCTGGCCTTGGATCTGAATCCCTCTTTTCAAAAAGAGTAGCAGCTACTGTACAGAAAAGGAACGTGTAGCTTTGTGTCTAAGATTTCAGCGTAATCCAGTTTCTCACCTCTTTTTTCCTACAATTCAGTGGCTGCAAGATGTTCAACTCGAACTCTTACGTGATGGAACAGTGAGAAGAGCAGAATTTCCCCCAAATACCTCGTCACCATGAGATGGCCTTTCTCCTTTCGCAGGGGGAGAAATTACCCTAATTTGGCGGTGATACATGCAATATTATGTGTAGGGCCAGGGGTCAGGAGCACGAAAAGCTTTAAAGCGATACCTACGTTCGAGGGACAGCGTTGCCACTGGCTAGCTGAGTGACCTCAACAAAACGTTTAAACCGAAATTCTGTGGAAAAGTGTTGCCCACCCTCTCCGAGTGGCCATACGTGCTTCGGGTGTGTATGAGGTGTGAGGGCTCTTAGAGACTGCCCAGGCCAAGCTTTTCACTTACAGGAGATTAATTGAAGCTCAGAGAGGGAAATTTTCTCACTTAATGGTCGAGAACCGGTTAAGGCACTTCAAGGGTCATTCCCATTGGGCTGCCTCCCTATCTATCGTTAATGTCCACAGAAATATGTAGGGACGCCAGAAATTCACACACTAAAATAGAATGGTAATCAGTGTCTCTCGCCAGAGTTCTTTTCTGAAGACAAAATTCTGTTAACACTGGGAAGAATGTCCAGTACGCCATTGAGTCCAGTACGCCATTACCTTGTATTTAACTCCACTAATCTCCCTTTTAACTAAAAGAGAGTGTTGTACTCTGCAGGTTAGAGGTGTGACCAGCAAAAAGCAGGAAACAAATTACAAAACAATCTAGATATTTCAAACTACTACAAAACCCCCAACACTTAGACTCCCAGCTACCCTGTTTTTTCAGGTGTAACCATAGTCACCAAATCACGGAAACGATGCTTAGATGAGCCGCTAGAGGCCGCTGCTTTCTAACTTAGTGGTTTCTTACCGGCTCCTCTCCTCGCCCGCTGTTAGAGCAAGTGCAGCGGGAAGCGCTAAAATCCTTCTCAAGATACCCAGGTTGGAACAAATAAAAAAAGCAGCAGTCTTGGAAGAAGACGACGATAGTGACGTTTGGTCAGTGTCTATGGAATGAAAGGCTGGATAGCGATTGCCCTAGAGCAGGGGTCGGCACACTTTTCGCACAGGGCCAGATAGTAATTACTTGAGGCCCCACATGGCAGTTACCCTGGTGTTGGAGCATGAAAGCAGCCACAGAGCCTGTGTCAACCAGTGGGCATGGCTGTGCTACAGTGAAACTTTATTTGTGGACACGGATTTGAATTTCCCACAATTTTCACGTGTCACGAGATACCTTGTCTGCCAACCACTTTACAAAGTAAAAGCCATTCTTAGTTTACAGACCGGAGCATCTGGCCCCCGGGCCACACACCTGCCATAGACAACTGAGCTGCCCCACCATCCATTCAATTGCTTGTCACCAGCTTGTGGTGCAGTGTCTTGGCACAGCTTTAAAAGGCTTTAAGAAACGTTTCTTGGACGGATGACTGCATTAATGTCGGTGTTCGAGACCATCGTGTCTCTCCTCCAGTGCGGCCGGATGCAGGCCCTAACGGTCTCTGTAAATCACAGCTGGCACACAGCTCTTACGGGGACTTCACCGGGGGATCCAAGGATGTGGATGCAAATTCTAACCCCCTCAAATGACCGCCAAGTGACCTGGAGATGGTCACAGCCTCTACCCTGGAGCCTCGGATAAACGCGCCCACCCCCAGGGCACCTGTGAAGGTGCAGCGAGAGCCTCCAGAAACCGCAAAGTGTGAGGCAAGTGGACATAGTATCGCTTCCACTGTAATTCCCTTTATTATGAAAGGGGTTCTTTTTTTAGTGATCTTCACCTTCTGTTCCTTCGACCATATTCCAGAGTGATAGGAAACAGAACTGGTGAGGCCATTAAGGAAATACTGGTCCTATGAAAGCATTTTTAAGAGCATTTACCAAGGGCTTTCCATGCATCCTCATTCTGACTTTCAGTGTGGCTGATCATTATGTCCCCTGCTTTACTGTTGGGGAAATTAGGGTTTAGCGGGTTAAATATCTTGCTCAAAGGCACGCGTCTAGGAAGTGGTGAAAGCAGGATGCTGTCAGTCTGCCTCCAAAGTCTGTGCAACTTGGGCAGAGTGTCTCAGTCCCTGGAAGGGAGGCTTGGCTAAAGCCCAGGCAGGGGCTGGCCGCCTCCCGAAGGCAAGCTGCCCCTTAAACTTGAACCCATTCCGGCTGACCTTCATATGGTTAGCACAGTCCCAGGAAAACAGAGGCTGCTGATTTTGATGCGGGCCTCAGGTGCCCCGCCCAGACACGGGATGCGGCCAGACGGTGACGGAATCAACACCGCAGGCCGTGTGGCATCCGTATGGCACGCACACAGCAACTAAAAAGAACCAAGAATCTCATGTGTTGATGTGAAACGACGCTTCCGGTGTCCCGAAAGAAAAGCGGAGTTGCAGATCATGATACACAAGCATTATTTATGTTTAAGAACAAAAGACCATAGATTTTTTATCTGTACATTTATACATATGTGGATACACAGGACACGTCCGTGAGTTACAGAAGCCAGATAGAAGAGCGGTTACTTCTTGGGAGGGGAGGGGGATTGAGCTGGAGTCCAGGGGCATTTTGCTGTATCTGTAGTTAGAACTCCTTATAATGGGAGTGGACTGCATAAATACATTATGTGTGTAACCCATCATTTATGTCTAAAAATATATAATTTGTATATTTAGAAACACACGTGAAGAAGGGGAGGAAGAAAGCACTCTTTTAGAATGGAGTGGTCCAAAGTGTTTCAGCCCTGACTCCTGTGTCCTTGGGCAAAACACCTTCCCTGACAGTCGGTTTCCTTTTCTATAAAATGCTGTCAGTAATCCCTCCCCGCTGGTTGCTGTGAGAGGCCCAGGGACCTCGCTGGGAAAATGCCGAGAAACTTGTAAAGTGCCTGCAGTGGTGAGCTCTGGGGACAGAGCAGCCTGTCCAGATAGCGTTCCAGGCTCCAACTACAGATTTTGCAAAGTCAAGCTGCCTTCCGCCGGAGCCACGCCTGGAGGGTCTGAGATACAAAAGCCAAATGCTCTCTTTGGCTCACTTACCTCCTTCTCAGGGCCCGCTGCTGGCTTTTCCGTAGCCCGGGCGGCAGGGGAGTTACCGCAAAGAGGGGGAGAGATCAGCGCAGGAGGGCCTTTCCTCCCCGACCAGCGGTCTGCCAGATCCCTCCCAGGTTTAAAGACAGAAATTGAGGTTCAGAGAGTGAAAGGGAACCAAAGAAGACACCAGAGCGAGTGCCAGGCAGGGCGGCACACAGGAACAGTAAGTCCCATGCCTCTCCAGGCCCCAGGCTGAGGCTCAAAGGAACTTCCCATCAACAGGAAGGCAGGGGCCGCCCTTGCTTGCTCACTCCTCTTCCAGCATCCGGCCGGCAGGGGACAGTGGAGTGAGTTCACCCCGGTAAGGGACGGGGCCCGTGGTTGGGACTGCGGGCTCACCATCACGCAGCCCGGGGGGGCGCTCCCCAGACGCACATTTTCGGCCCGGGCTATTCACCAGACCTCGGCTGAGGTCGCTCTGCTGCAAAGCCGGAGAATTTTGGGTACTTCTTGAAAGGATTTTATGAGGATTGAGATAATCCCCATAAAGCACTTAACACAGAGCCTAGCAGAAAGGAGCTCAGTAAATGTTAGCTTCTCTTATTGCTACATTATTATTATTATTATTTTCTGGGGTGAGCTAAAAAGAGGGGAAGGGAAAGGAGAAACTGAATCACATATAATAGCCATTAAAAGTATCGTCAGTTTCATGGGGCGCCTGGGTGGCTCCGTCGGTTAAGCGTCCCATTCTTGGTTTCGGCTCAGGTCACGGTCTCATGGTTTCACGAGTTCAAGCCCCGTGTTGGGCTCTGCGTTGGCAGCATAGAGCCTGCTTGAGATTCTCTCTCTCCCTCTCTCTCTGCCCCTCGCCCACTCTCTCACTCTCTCTCTCTCTCTCCCTCTCTCTCAAAATACATAAACTTAATAAAAAAATTTTTTTAATATCATCAGTTTCACTTCTATGGTTCCAAAAGGTATCAAATGCCACTCGTGATTAGCGACATCCACTGGTAAAGTTTGGAAGTTGCCCTCTGGGGACTTCTCTCACAGTCCTTCCCAGCTGCAAGAGTCCCTGGTGAGGTGGGCCCACCCACCCTCCAGTGCTCAGTCAGGTCCTTTCAAACAAGGAAAGCACTTGGCTTAAGTTAGAACTTAAAACTTTGCTTTGTTTTCATTTCTCTATCTCTATGCCTGCTTTCTACTTATGGCAAGTCATACTGGTTTTCTAGTCTGGGACTGATACGTTTCTTCTGAAATGAGTTTATCTAAGTGAACACTTGAACTGACTTAAAGGAAAATATTAAGCAAATCGCAGCACAGGCAGGACGCATATTTGGAGAGAATCCTAACAGTGGCCCTTGGATGACCCGTGTTGGAACGCTCCCAACAATCCTAGTGGGTCTGAGAGTTTCGCCATTTTGTGGATGAGACCAGTGAGGCAAGAGCTGGTTAAAGCCCAAAGCAGCACGCTGTCCCAAACCCAGGCCTTGAAATCCATCCCTGATTTGTTTAAATTTAAGCCAGATACTCGGCCTCAGTTTTCTAGACTGAATGGAAAAGAGATTGCAGAGCGTGGCTAGAAAAGGTAAATGCATTCATGAGTCCTTTCCCCTCAAACCTAGCTGTTACAAGGAAGGACACTGACCAAAGTAGAGTAATAAACAGAAAGTCAGCACTGATCTCTCCCCATAGAGAGGCACAACAACACAGCACCAAGAAGACGTTACTTTTGTTCTTACTCCAAGACGACATGAAAGGCAATTTAGTTATAGCCCCTCCCGGAGGCCCTCCCTCACCCACCCTATGCCCACCCCTCATTTCCCAGGCCGACAGCAACTGGCTCCCGGACACAGCAAATGAGCAGCCAGTGGAAATGTTGGTAAGATGGGAAGGGGAGATCTCAGAAAGAATGGGTTTTTCTACAAATACTACTTGGGGGCCAGTTGAAGAAGTTGGTTTTGATCTCTTTTGCTTTCCAGCTGCTGACCATGAGCTGGAAGGGGAGCCCCAGGGCTTCTACCTGGACAGTCCTGTGAGCTGGAGAGTCAAGTTGAGAAGAAGTGCAGGTAAAGCCCCTTTATCTCAGGCACGGGGTAGTCTGGTTACAATGGCCGTCCCCACCGTAACTGTCCAGACCAAACTGGCAGATGTGGCCATGGGCGTATGCCCTTCTCCCCAGAAGCATCTCTTGACACTTCAAGTTTCCTGGAAGAAGGTGGTCTTCTCAGAGAAGACAGCAGAGTACGTCTCCTCCTGCCTTGGACAGGCTCTACGTCTCCTTCTCAGTCTTCCATAAACATGCTTTATTACCTGGATTCCCAAAAGCCAGACATTTAAATAATGCCAGGCTAGCAGCTGTCCAGACAGAACACATCTGTCCCTGTCCTGTAAACCTCCAATGTGGCTGTTGGGTGCATTGCCCACATCATCCCAGCCTTGGTCCAAAGACATAGCAAAGTTGGCTTATGAGGCCTCCTCTGCAAAGGAGATTATCTTTTTGACAATGGCAAGGGCTTCTATTTCCTCAACCATTATTTTTTTTTTAACTGGTCTGGGGTGCTTATGACCTCTACAGACTGAGACACCTGTCATGGGCTGACCCACAAAAGCGTATCCAGAAGGTCCAAAAGATAATGGCCTGATGATATAAGATTTCATTTTCCCGCATATGATGTAATCTGAAGATCCCTGTCAAATCCAAGTTACCATTTAATATGGTAGACCTAACGGCAAGAAATAATATTTTACACAAGCAGACAAGCTTGTGAAGCTCTTGGGAAAAGAAGCATTTCATAGGGAAGAAATCCTACCGTATTTATGCATGTGCGTATGCATATATGTATTAAATAGTAGATACTATCAACTTGGGGGGCATTAAACAAAGCTTACCAGCTGCCTCAAAGCACTAAGCCTATCCCTCCTCACGATGATCTCTTAGTCTTTCCCTAAGAAGTTCTTTGTGCTTTGAGATCAGAGACCTCATTCAGAGAGCGTCTGAAGCCCTCTGGACCCCCGAATTCACTCGGCTCTGCCTTTTCATTGAAAAAGTACAGAAAGAATACGCCACTGCAAGGAGGTCTGTTAGTCCTCTCTGGGAGGGTCCCGTACGTGGGGTGACCAGCCAGCCTACTTTACCTGGAACTGAGGGATCTCCCGGGATATGGGACTTGCAGTGCAAAAGCCAGGTGTCTAACCATCCTTCCCACCGTATCTGGGCCCAAAGAAAAGAGGAATATCAGGTATGTTCTGCTTTCATGGATAAAATAGGTGATAAGGAGGCAATTGTGGGATCACTTAGGAAGGAAAGTAGGGTCAACAGACCAAGCACAAGGGCAAGGAGAACTGGTGAGGCTAGACACTTCGGGCACATCTTTATCTTGTAAACTCCCTCCCGCCACCCCCACCCCCACCGCTGCCACCCCCACCCGCATTGCCTCTTCCTGGGCTGGGTCCCTAAGGACCGGCAGGGGATCCTTTCAATAGAATTGTTATCAGCAGTCAAAAGAAAGGCAACTGGAAAAAAATTTGCCCTCCAGAGTCTCAATCTGGGGGGATAATTCACCCCAAGATAAAATGATTTGCTGGTAGCCTTGACATCAGGGTCATCATCTCTTTAGGAGCTTGGAGGAAGTGAGACACTGAAAAAGATGTAGAAAAATGTAGTCCCAGCAGCCTCCCAGGCAGGGGGGTCAGTGAGTTTTCCCAAGAAAGTAAGCTGGTCTGTGATTATGTCTTGGCCCAAAGCGCCCAGCCCGAGACCAAGCACTGCCTCAGCACAGGGTCTTGAACGCCCCTAACAGGTGTCTTATTGGAGCAACTTTGTTTCCTTGCAAAATCTGAGTTGTAAGACCATCCTCAATCGGCATTCTTGGTAAAGATACAGTCCTTTTCCCCATTGTCATGGAAGGAAAGTGAATCAAGATTCATTCCACATGACCTCAAAGCCGGTATGCCAATGAGAAAATGTCATCTTGAAGCACACATATAAATTAGACCAGCTGTAAAGATGCCTTTGGGTAATGGATCCAAAATCAACACCTGAGCAGTTTCCAAATCTCTCCCCAAGAAAAAAGTAAAGAGGAATGTGCATGTCTCCCAACCAGAAAACATTGATGTTTCAATTGTCAGCACTTGAAACAGTGCTTCCAGACAGGCATCTTGGCATTGATACCAACTTGGCTTCATTGCAAAAGCCTTGATTAATTCACCCACCAAAGCATGTCCAGAAGATGGTCACAGCGGAGAAGAAATTGGGAGCTGCTTAGCTTAGAGAGAAGACTTGAAAGGGTGGGTGGATGGCAGATCAGTATCTTCCAATATCCAAGGGCTCTCGAGGGGAACAGGGAGCTAAACCGCATGGGCCCAGACGGAAGATAGAGCAGAGACAAGATTGCGTTCCAACAAAGGGGAAAACTTTCTTATAATTAAAACTTCCCTGTAATAGAAGGAACTGCATTAGGAGGTAGTGAGCTCCCATCCCTGAAGGTGTGCAAGCAGGGTTCTGACCAACGTCCAGGGATACTATGGATGATGCTACTCCTGTGTTGGATTGGAGGCCAGATCTGATGATGCCTGCTGGCAGAGGCTACTCTTGTGTTGGACTGGAGGCTGCATCTGAGGATGCCTGAAGTCCCTTCTCAGCTCTGAGATTCTCCATAGTCTGGCTTTGGGGCCTGTCCAACACTGTGCTCCATGTACCTTCCCTGGGCCCTCAGCCCTACTGCTTCGTGCCTCACTGGTGGTGATGAGGGTCAGGAGAGATGCCAGGGTGTCCTGTTCATGCAGACACGAATGGGAATGAATGGCTTAGTCATGAGCCACGTTCTCAATCAGAAGCATGATTCCAAGGATTCTGGGTCATTGTGTATGGGCAATTTCTCAAGTTCCTGGTGGTGTCCGCTGTGCAGAACTGTGTACCTAGGGAGGAAGGAAGGAAAGCATGAGAATTCAACAGGCATCCTTCAAAGGCACCACAGAGAGTACTCTCACCACTGAGACTCCCTTTCTACTGCACGGTTCTGAGAGCATGGTGAGGTAGGGCTGGGCATGGGGGTACTTCAGTAGGCGGGAAGTCCAAAGAACTTCATCCAAAAGTGAGGAACTGGAGGCCTGGAGGAAATGACAGGCCCGGGATTACCTAAAGAGTGAGTGGCAGGTCTTGGACTGGAACCCAGTTTTCCTTCCTCCCAACGAAGCCTAAGTCTCTTGTTACTCATCAAAATGGACTCTGTGTGAATACGCCAAGTTTCCTCCACGAGGAAGGGTTCTGGATTAGAAGTATCAAAGCGCTGAGATTTGTAAACCACTCAGTCTGAAAGACACTATACCCGTTATTGTTTCTTTGATTCCTTTTGGTGACCTTTGGAAGAGCCAATCGGCTGATGAATCAAACAGCAGGCTGACTCTAAGCATCACGGTGAAATTTACACTGCCGTATCACACAATTGCACACACCTGTTAATTGCCTTTAAATCAATCTCAATTGCAAGTGGGTCATATCATCAGTAACCCAGATCCCAGCCTCTGGCAGTTATTCTTATGAAATTTCCAGAGAGTTTTGGAGCACTACCACCACTTGCTTCCCTAAGGCCAACGTTAAGCCTATTCAGGGGGACAAATAAACACACCGGTCAGTCATTTGGCATATGATGATGATCAACGTGGTGGTGGCTTCTGATGAATTGCATTAATTCTGAGTTTGCCTTGAATCGTAATAAATTGAGGCTGACCTGCACGGATGGACTGGTACCGTACTAAACCCTCTCCGTGCATTACCTTATTCAATCTTCACAACAGAAGATAGTATTGCACTCGTTTTTTGGTTGAGCAAATGACACAGAGATCCAGTGACTTGCCCAAGAGAATAAAGGTAACATGTGAAGAGAAAGTCAATCAAATTTCTGTCTGTCTGATGCCAACCCCCACGTTCTCACACAGCCCGTGGACCAGGTATGAATTTAGAATAGTGGGTCCCCACCGGGACAATTTGGAGCCATTTTTCGTTGTCATGGCTGGGGCACCTAGTAGGTAGAGACGGAGGTGCTGCTACACGTTGTGCAACCCATAGCACAGTGTCCCGCAGCAGTTACCTGGCCCCAAATGTCAACAGTGCCAAGACTGAGAAACCCTGATCTAGAAGAAAAAGTCCTCTTAGCTGGCTAAAAAGCACATGTTAGCGGAGGGACACAGACAAGGTGAAAGCATGAGTCCGAGATCTCACAGAATTGTCCACTGTGGCTGCTGCTGGTCTTGAAAGTGAGTGGAGGGGATGCGGCTTGAAAACCACAAGCACCTGCTAGAGGAGTGTGGAGAAGAACAAAGTGGAAAAGACTACAGAAAGGAAGATCGTGCAGTCTTAATGAGGGTGAGCAGGGAAGGTCCTGGAGAGGTATGTGACTAGAGACTTCAGGGAAGTTAGTGTTCCAGCTACTGAGTCATTAATGCTCAGCCTAGAAACCACTCCTCTATGCTTGGCTTGGGAAGAATGCTGCAAACCGAGAATCAGTTTCCTACGCTGGCTCCAATCAGGCTTCTCCAGCAGGGGGCGCTGCAGGAGGGTGGGGGCTGGAAACAAGGAAAAGGGCCGCCACCCCTCCTGTGGCCACCATCCCGTTTCTCAGCCTTTCCAACTCCTGCATAACCGGCTTTGCGTCAGCGCCCGCAGAGACATGAGCCCCAGCGGGCCGGCGTCTCCTCCTTGGAGGTCGGTCTACATCTCTGTTCTGTGAGGTCCCTCCTCTGCGTTCCTATGTTTTGTGTGTTTGTTTGTTGGTTGCCTTGTTCTCTCAGCCCTAGAAGTTGCTTCGGACAGAGCTCACATCAGTGAGGAAGATGTGCACCAAGCACCATTTTCTATAATCACACGCATTGTTCCATTTGTATCCTTCGCTCTTCACAGCCCCGAGCGGTACCCGCTGTCCTCAAGCCCATTTTATGGATGAGACAACTGAGACTCAGAGAAGGTAAGCAATTGATACGAGGCCCCCAGGGTCCGCGAGGCCCACACTCTTCACCTGAAAACACACTCCTGAACCCCTGCCCTATTTGCGGCCAATGGGTCGCTTTCACAGGCGATCCATGGCACCTCCTCCTACACCACGTTCACATGAAGAAAGTGTCCTGGTTGAAAAGCCAAACTGATACATCTGACCGTGTTAGCAAACGTGCTTTCAGGGAACACAGGCACGCGTCTGCGGCAGCCTTTCACACACCTCTCCTCAGTGTCTGTGTCTCAGGAATGACCAGAAAAGAGGTGTGGAACTGGAGTGGATACTCTGAGCGGAGACTCCCTTTATCCGGAGCATAGCTGGAAGCCAGCAGCTTGTATCAGACATGGGAGGAGGCAGAAGGGCACGCTCTCTCGTTACAACACATGGTGGGGGGTATCGTTTACCATGCTATGGTGGCTGGTACACACAGGATGGAGGAACTGGTCTGAGATCTCGGTGGCAGGACTCTAGGAGAGGCACTGGGTCTCCAATGGAGTCTGGCCTGCAGAGGTTGGGTGTGCATTCCTGGGCTTAGGTATGGATCTTCACCTCGGTGTTTTTCACTTTCCTAGTAAATAGCAGGTATTTAAGCAGATCTGGGTTCACCTGAATGGCCACCTTATAAACTCACACCGCTTTGTGAATTCAGGTCATTTACATCAGGTCCACCCAGATGTCACGGTGACAGGGGCCAACTTTATACAGTGTTTCTGAGGAGGACGCATGAGCTCCCAGCAGTCTATAAGCACCTTCAGGGGGATCGACGCATCCTCGACTTGAGGAATACTGGGGAAAAGGAAACACACGATACCGCAGACAAACAGAACAGCGTTCAAACCCTGACTCTACCATCGACTGGTTCTGTGACCCGGTCACTTAGATCAATTCCATCTACTCCACAGCTTCTTTGTGGTAATAACATCAACATCTATAACGATCTTAGCAAAGGGCTCTACCCACAGAAGATCCACTGTTAAGGAAACCGAGGCTCAGAAAGTGTGACTTTCCCAGGGTCAGAGAAGTAGTTACGTACGGAATGGTTAAGAATACAGACTCTTAATGCCTGGCTAAATCCTGGCTCTGACACTCACTAACTCTGTGAATTACTGCAAATGTTCTGGGTTGTTGCTTGAGATGAGATAATGGACACAAAATGCTTATTAGAACGGTGACAGTCAAGTAATAAGCACTTTATAAATGTTTATTAGTACTGTTGCTACTTGATGTTGGACGTAGAACTTGAACCCAGTACTGGGTTGCCAATTCGGTGCAGAAATCCATCCTTTAGTAATTGATCAGACATTTGTTCACTTAGCAACTGATCACAGGGCTGAAAGAAACCTTCATGAAGACTTTATATTAGCTTCCTAGTGCTTTTGTACAAATTACCACCAACGATTACCATGCATCTGTCAGAGTGGCAAATGTCTGTCAGTTCTGTTTGCTGTAAGATCTTACTCGCCATTTTTGCAGCTGTGCTGATGGAAAGCAAACCCCCGAGGTGTGGGTGTACCTGGGCAGTTTCAAGTCCAGATGAAAAAACTCACTGCCGTTTCCCAAGCAACAGCAAGGCAGGAGGCAGCTCCCTTCAAGCTGGGTTGCTTCCCCCCTTAGCATTAATTTACTCAAATATGATGGGAGCCACATTAGGTTTGGTAATTACCTGAGTCTACAATTCATTCACTGAGCAATTAGCCTCACACTTAGAGCAGCCTGGATGCAATAATTAGCCGCATAATAATAGCCCCCTCTGCCCGCCCAGCCTGGCAGTATAAGGAAATGATTAGACTTTATTACACATTACCCCAGCCCTCCCCCACAAGGCAGTGCTCAGATGGGGTGCCTGCAAGATGTTTTAATTATTAAAATATAAGGTACATGGGTTTCAAGATATTCAACTTTAAAGCAGAATTTCCCAAAGGCTGGAGCCCCATCACCTGGGAACAAAGACCTCATATTTGGTGTTTTCTTAATGTTGGGAGGAATGAGACCTTCAAATCGTAGGCATTTATTCATTCATCTACTTACTTATTTTTTTAAATTTATTTTGAGAGAGAGAGAGAGAGAGACAGAAGCAGGACTCACCCGAAGCAGGGCTCGAGCTCACCTGAAGCGGAACTCGAACTCACGAACCATGATTTCGTGACCTGAGCCGAAGTCAGATGCTCAATCGACTGAGCCGCCCAGGCACCCCCGCCACTTATTGATTTAAGGACATATGCTGAACGTCCACCACAGCCCAGGAACCGTACCATGCCCTGGAGACACGAGGGCGGTGAGGACATCTGCACGGTCCCTGTCCTCCTGGAGCTCACAGTGAGGTGCAGGAGCCCCACAGGTGGCTGCAAAGTCACAGCCACAAGGAGGTGTTGCAGTGGGAGGTATTTGGGCTTGCTATGAGAGCATGTCACGGGGTGACAGGCGAGGTTGTACGTCAGGGTGGCGTGGCCCAGGAAACAGTGGAGACGAGGACTGAAGGGTGGGTAGGGGTTAAGCGGGCAAGGGGAGGGGGAGGCCGGCAGGGGAGGGGGGAGGCCCACTGCCAGGGGAGCAGGTGGGCGCCACAAGAGTAGAACAGGCTGAGCGTCAGTCCAAGACGAGCACGAAGACTCGGGGAGGCTCCGCAGCCCGTGGGCGTCTGTGCTCAGCCCACAGCAGCGGGAAGCTGGCCGCAGCTGTAAGCAGAGCAGGTGCAGGAGGACTTGATGTCTGCAAGAACAGTCTAGCTGTGGTGTATAGAATGGACCAGAATGAGTTTGGAGTGGGAACCCAGAGGTAAATTAGGAGGTATGTTAGCTTCCTAGTGCTTTTGTACAAATCACCACAAACTCATTGACTTAAAAGAACACAAATTAATTATCTTACGGTTCTGGCGGTCAGAAGCCCGAAATGGGTCTCGCTGGGCTAACATCAAAGTATGGGGTGAGCTGCGTTCTTTCTAGAGGCTCTAGAGGAGGATCCCATCCCTGGCCTTGGCGAAGGCTGCCTACGGGAACAGTGGGCCCACCAGACAATCCAGGATGATCTCCCCATCTCAAGATGCAGAACTCAATCACATCTACAGAGTGCCTTCTGCCACGCAAGGTAATATATTCCCAGGATTTGGGGGTGAAGAGGTAGTCCTCCTTGGACAGCCGTTATTTTATATGCCACAGATGATTTTCAAGGTGTCCAGGGGTGTTGGTGGCTCAGAGCTGCAGGATGGGGCAGGGGTGTTGAGAAATCAGATTCAGTATATATCTTGAAGGCAGAGCTGACAGGATCCACTGATGCATGGGACGTGGGGGCGACAGGGACATTCGAGGCACAGCACGGGTGAGGCAAAAGGTGGGGAGGCAGGACAGAGTGGTATGCTTTGTTTGAGGAATGGCGGATGTTCTAAGAATATATCCCACGGGGTGAGGTGGGGGTGCTGGGAAACGAGGCTTAAGAGGAAGTTGAGGTAGCATTATTGGGGGTCTTAAAAGCTGGGCTGAGGAGGTTGGGCTGAATCCTTAGGTGATGGAGACTGAAATGAACACGGGCTTCACCGTGGGGAATGGGACGGATGATCAGCCACGGAGACCAGTGTGGAAGCCCTCTCCTCTGGGAAAGACGAGGTCATGGGCAAGGACAGTAGCAGTGAGAGAGAGGATCTTGCAAAGAGCGATGGGAAGGACGTCACCATGGATTGCACGTGAGGACCCACCGAGAAGAGTCCCTAGCAAGCCTGAGTTTAGACTGGGCAACGAAGCAGGCGCCGATGCCGCTAATGAGGACACCCCAGCCACCCCGAGCCTTCTCTTCTCCGGTAGAGACCCCTCCGGTTCCTCAACACTCCTCACGGATCAGGGTTTCTACTCTCCCCGGCTCCTTGGTTGCCCCACTCTGGACTAGCTTATCTTTGTCACTTGAAAACAGATATCGGGGGGACTAAGGGACCTTGGCCTCAGGCCCTCCCTCCCCTTGGTTATCAGTGGAGTCAGGATCAAAATCCACATTTATGGCCCAGGTGTCCATGTTTATACCGGCATTTATAACTCTTCCCAAACGGGGAGTGTTTCCTTTGTGTCCCCCTCATGGCCCCCCACCCCATACCGTCAGGGGCTCACAACCTCCTAAATGCACTTCCTCACCCTAGGACCAGCTGTGGCAGCAGCCCCTGTCTCCCACAATCTGGGGGATGATCCCCATCCCTGCAGTGGGCTCTCCCTGGTCGGAGCGGAGGCCAACGCTAGAGCGCTCCCCTCCCATCTCCAGGGAAGATGTGACTGGGGACGGCAAGATGCTGTCAGGCTCTTACTGCCTGAGCTGACAACGGGTACTGCCTGGGGGAGGCAGGTGTGGCCCACAGAAGCAGAGGAAGGTGGTCCGCGAAGAGAAAAGAATGAAGTCGATGTGCAGTGCATGGCAGGCCAGAGACGATGGCCTTGGAGAGACGGAAAGAGGAGTGCTAATCCCTGCAAGCATCCCATTCCTTGTTTGAGCCCCAGCGAAGGCTGGTCAACTTCCTGCTCTGGAGACCTGTGACGTGTCCCTGTATCTTTCCGATAGATCTCTCTTCATTTGTCTTCAGGAGGCGTGAGTGGATTTACAGCCTGTGGTAGACCCTTGGAATCCCATTATTTTAAAGCACGTGCTTCTTTCTTTCTGACAGAGCACATCTCTTAGTAGAGGCAAAAACGCTAGATGCATTGCAGTGAAGGGTGTGGCCTGTGATCTTCTCCTGGTTGATAGGACCTGATGGTCTGTTAGGGGAGTCTGCTGAAAAATGTTTCTCTCCTGAATGAAAGACAAGTACAAGGAGAGTCTGCCTTATCTTCTAGCATTTGGTTATGGTCATGGTTTGGGGAGGAGGATGCAATGTTTGGAGCTGTTGTAGCTATTTTGTGACTGTGAGGAAATCATCCTAAAATGAAAGCTATCGGGTTGAGAATGGTAGAGTAGAAAGATAAGGGGCGCCTGGGTGGCACAGTCGGTTGGGCGTCCGACTTCAGCCAGGTCACGATCTCGCGGTCCGTGAGTTCGAGCCCCGCGTCGGGCTCTGGGCTGATGGCTCAGAGCCTGGAGCCTGTTTCCGATTCTGTGTCTCCCTCTCTCTCTGCCCCTCCCCCGTTCATGCTCTGTCTCTCTCTGTCCCAAAAATAAATAAACATTGAAAAAAAATTAAAAAAAAAAAAAAAAGGAAAAGCATCTGGATCCTGTATGCTGTTGTCGAATCAATGGATTAACCAACCCTGAAACTACCCAACTCTGGACTTTCTAGCTTGTAAAGGATAAATGACCTCCTCACTTAGGTTGATTTTAGTCAGGCCTTCTAGAATGTCCTTGCAGGCCAAAGTGTTCTAAATGATGTAATGTCCACGCTGCCTGTCTTCCATGTCTATAGTCACTTCCCATATTCTGCCACATTCAAATCCTACCCACCCTTAAAGACCCAGTTCAATATCCAAAACCTTCCTTCCGGAAGCTTTCTACACTATCCATCAGCATTTATTGTCTGTAGGAATACAAATTATCTGATGGTGTCTGATTGGACATATGTCTGGCCTCCTGACACTCGTGAAAGGGAGGGTCTATATCTTATTATAAGAAGCAACAGTCTTTCAGCCCTCTGTACCAGACCCTGCACTAAGTGCGTTTAAAATATTGTTGTATTTAATGCTTACAATGACTACGATGTCAGCGCTATTATTTTATATATCTCCACTCCATGGATGAGGAAACTGAAACTCAGGGAGCTTAAGATTGGCCACAGGTCACTCAGCCAACAATGCACAAAGCCAGGATTCAAATCCACACGTGTTAGAATCCTGAGCCCTTTTTAATATTTGCTATATACCTCACAACACCTCACGGAGCGGGCAGAACATCATGAAATCTATAGAAATGGGACGGAATGAATGGGCTATAGAAGGAGACCGTCCTCCCCACCGTTGCCTGGCATTTGTATTGATTACAAAGCATGCCGGCAACTATTCTGTCCCTGATCCTCACGGTGGCCCCGTGTGTTGCACCACATTTGTGATGCTGCTTTCCTTTTTTTTTTTTTTTAATTTTTTTTTTTTTAACATTTATTTATTTTTGAGACAGAGAGAGACACAGCATGAGCAGGGGAAGGTCAGAGAGAGAGGGAGACACAGAATCCGAAACAGGCTCCAGGCTCTGAGCTGTCAGCCCAGAGCCCGATGTGGGGCTCGAACTCACAGACCGCGAGATCATGACCTGAGCCGAAGTCGGACGCCCAACCGACTGAGCCACCCAGGTGCCCCTCCATTTTTTTTAATGTTCAGTGCCATAGCTTCTGGGAGAGGGGGGAATCCCCTCCCCATTTGGACACAGACGGTAGTTCTGGTTCTCAATCTATGGGAAGGACGCTGAGAAAGCCCCTTTGGCATGAAAATCACCACATGGGCTGGGGTCGTTCCCATGGAAACACCCAGGGGAAGAGGAGCTGGGAATCTGAAGACGAAAATGGGTATTTTCCAGCTGGTGGAGGACAGAGGTGTTATGGACTAAATGTGTCCCAACCCTAACATGATAGTATTTGGAGGTGGAGATAATTAGGTTTAGATGAGGTCACGAGAGTGGGGCCACCATGATGGGGTTAGTGCCCTCATAAGAGGGACAGGGACCAGAGCACTTCCTCTCCTTCCCTCTCCCCTTCTCTCTCCCTCCCCCGACCCTCTCTCTGCCATGGGAGGACTCGGTAAGAAAACAGCTGCCTGCAAGACAGGAAGAGGATTCTCGCTGGGAAATGAAACTGCTGGCACCTTGATCTAGAACTTTCCACCCCCCAAAACCATGAGGAAAGAGTGTTGCGTAAGCCACCCAATCTGTGCTATTTTGTTACAGCAGCCTGAGCAGACTAGTACAGATCTCACGGAGCCAACGAAAGAATGCGCATAGAGGGACAAAGAAACAGGACCTGTTGAAGAGATATGACCTTTTTTTTGCCTTTAAGTCATTAATTCAGAAAAACCTGAGGCCTCAGGAGAAAATGAACTACCAGAGGGGGGCGAACTACCGTGTGCTTCTGTGAATCTTTTACTAACAACGCTTCATTTATCCCTGGCCTCCGGGGACCTTAACTATCCAGAGACCTGACTGAGCAGCTTTTGTTTGTTTGTTCTTTTTAAGGGCTTCTGAATCCTCAGCATAGTTATCACAAATGTGTGGACTTTTCTTAGTCTTCCTTGGTTTTTCACTCAGAGAATATTTAAACTTAGTTTGTATGTAACTCTAGAAGGCTTCTTCCCTACAGGGCAGAGCAGAGCTTGGGGGACTGGGGTGGGATTCGCTATGTGAGTGGCGGCAGACCGATTGCATGACAAAACAGTGGATGTGTGCAACGAAAAAAGAAACATAAGAAAGTCGACAGACGTCAACACAGCACAACCCACAGGGGCCACTTAGTGCAGAGGAAAACGTTTCGATCGTCTCTCTAGGCCATTAGTGTAGTCGGCTAATGTAATAAAGGAGAGTCAAAATCACAACTTTGAATAAAGTGGCTCAAAATTGATACTGGGGGAATCCAAATAAAGTCTGTGGTTCAGTTGAGAGTATTGGGAAGATGCTAATTTCCCGGCTCTGATGAACGCTCTACGGTTATATAAAACGCTAGCATTAGGGGAAGCTGCGTGAGAGGTATATGGGAGTGCTCTGGACTATTCTATGGATATAAATGTGTTTCCAAATAAAATGTTAATAAAGTACTACCAAAAAGCCCTCTCATCCTGATTTAGTGACAATCATTTGTTTAGGAAAGATGAAGGAGTTCACCGCTTGCAGCCAAGGGGATACAGGATGAATGTGGACCTGGGATGACAGAACCTCCCAGGACCGTGATTTCATGGGCTGAACCCAGCTCTGTCGGGTGTTCCTCTCCCGCCGGCCTTGGGAAGGCTGTGCTCCCAGAATGGGGAAGAAGCTCCAACCAAAATTAAAAAATGAAAGGATATAAAATGAAATGAAACTCCCCATATATTATCTTTGGCCTTCAGATCCATAGCAATCAAGGTCCACTCCGGGCTCAGTGGAAGACAGAAGAAATAAGCAGAGACCAAGGCCATCTTGGAGGAGGAAGTGAACAGAGAGACACGGAGACGGACTCACAACACACACAGTGACAGACTTACAGAGCACGTTAGACAGGAACTGGTCTATGGCAGGAGAGCAGGAGGAAGCTGGAGACAGAGCAACAGCCACTTTTAGTGGAAACAGAAAACGGCCACAGAGGAGGGAGAGCCAAGCAGAAGTCACAGAGGAAGAAAAGAAAACACAGAAGTTAGTGGACTGGTTGGTGATCTTAGCCTCAAGGAGAATTCTAGTAGCCTCGAAGTGCCCTTAGGGGAGGATAAAGAGGGGAGCATAATTACTACACAAGCTGGTTATGTCCCACTGTTTGTCTAAAAGGCACTTTTACAGCTGGCACCTCATGTGGGTCTCACGACAGCCTGGGAGGGTCACTATGCAAGTTAGTTCCTCAGTTTACCAAAGTAAGGACATGGGCACAGAGAGGTAAGTTACCCAGGTAAGGTACCCAACTAGTTAACAGCTAAGACAGACTGAAAGCCAAGTGTTCTGAGTTACCTTTCATGGTGCCGTGGCTAAGGGATGTGCAGAAATGCTCCTCCTCGCCTTCCTCCTCCTCCTCATTGGCTGCCATTTATTGAGCACCTACGTGGGCCAGATCTCATCCTGCACCCTTTACGTGAATGACCCCGTGTGATATTCCCCACAACCTTGGGAGGCAGACAGTACAACCCCTATTTTCTGACGAGGAGCCTGACACTTAGATGCACTGTGACCAAGACAATCTGGCTCGTAGGATGGCAAACGTGACTGACCCCAAGGCCCTCTGACTCATTAGCACTTGCTTCCAAAATCCTGGGTTGCCTGGGTCCCCACCCCTCAGTCAGATTCTGGGCCAGGGAAGCAATGAGGTTCTTTTTGCAATTGAACTCTGGGTCCCATCCCAAGAAGGAAGAGCCATCCATGGCTCCCTCCTGATTCCCAGAGACATCCCAAAGCCGGGTACTGGGAAACCCCATGCAAATATCTAATCCCCATCAGGGCTCTAGGCTCTAAAAGGCTCTCTCGACTCTATCCACATCTTCCCTTAGCAAACATCACATTCCACTTCTAATGAGACAGGAGGCCAAGCAGAAACCAGGGTCCTGCGATTAGGATTTTTAAGGGCAATCTGATTAAAATAATTCACCATAAGTTTAAAAAAAGCACAAAACATACCCTCTTGGGCTCTCTTGTCTCTTCTTTAGCTCATCTCCTGTGATTGTCTATGATGAAGAATCTTTGACAATATGGTTGCGTATATATGGCCACTGCCTCCATACAGGTGTCTCTGACCATCTCAATACGGTAATCCCTTTCCTTCTTGTGAAAAAACATCGCACTTCCTGCTTCTGTAATTTATTTGACAATATAATCTGCCCTCTGACAGCCCTTGATGTAGCTTATTATTAAGTGCAACCTGTGCGTGCATTTAAGTGGAATGTTTCTAGATAAATTGCAAGCCTTTTGGGGAGAGAAACCACAACTCATTTCTCTAGCACCGTCCAGCATTTTACTGACCATTATTAACCAGGCACTGCTGGTTGAGAGGCAAACGTCCAGAATTCTAATTTCAGTTCCACTAATTAGTGGCATGTCAACCTTAGACCTCCCTAGGCCTCAATTCCCTCATCTGTAACATAGAAATAAGCAAAGCACCTCACTGAGCAAATTACGATGAGTGGTAACTGAAGGGGCGCGTGCCCCTGGTGGGCTCCTTGCGCCCGGCATGGCGCACCTTAAACATTAGCCGGCGCTACTCGAGGCAAACTTTAAGCGAACGACGTGATTAAATGGTAACTCGGGCCCCCAACTTTTTCTTCCTTCAACTGGTTCTCTCTAGCCCTTCGTTAGTGCAATCACGTGCCTTGGTATCTTGCACTGACAAAGCTCCCTAAACGTTTACCGGCGGAATATATGGAATATTCTGTGAAATTCTTCAGTGTCAATAAGGCAGATGCTGCCATGAAAATTTAAGAAACTCAGAAACGTTCATTGGGCCATCAACAATCAGCTGAAGACTTAGGTGTCTGGGTAGCTGTTGGCCAGACGTGCTTTCCCGGAAATCAGACCATCAGAACCCAGCCGCTCACACACTGGAAGCCATGGTGCATTTTAAGCAAGAGCAGTTGATACTCCTCCTTCACTCTGGGTCTTCCAGCCACAGTGCTGTGCTTCCAAATATTGGTGTAGGGCTGGGATTACACAAAAGGACAAGAGAACCGTGAACTATTGCAAATAACTAATATTTGAGGTGTGTGTGTACATATATTGTGTATATATACATCTACATATCCTCAATCATTAAATTTTAACTACTCTTACACATTTATTCATAACTTTTCCTTTTTTTAAGTGCAAGCGACAACATTGCTTTTCTTGGATATAACCCTTAATGAGTCCAGTGAGTGAACTTTTGAGAGTGCAACGTGTAGGTAAGTTTATAGACGTATCTGAACATAATTGAGCCAATTCTGGCCAAACACAAACAAACAAACCAAAAAAACCAAACCCCCAACCCCAAACCAAAACCTTTCCTTGTGAAAAATCTCAGAATAGAATAGAATTCTTACAAGCACTTTTAATGTGAGATAAAAATTTAGATTTTCAGAAATTTTGGAATTTGTTTACTGAAGACCTTACCGACTGCCCCTGTCCACGTCAACCTTGCTGAATTAACAGTATGGTCTTCCTGTGACCTCTTGCTGTTTGCCATTTTCACTAGATGGAGGGATCACATAAAACCACGTCCACTTGAATCCGTGTTTTTATGTACAGAGATTGTTCCTTACATTTGTATTGCAGACCATGGTCTTACAAAGCCCTTTGACATCCATCGTTTTATTTTTTATTCACCCCAGACCCATGAGGTTGTGTGAAGATGTGAAGGAAGAAGAAGTCATACACACCCTTCCTCTGCCCAGACAGGGTGGGAGACTTTATTATTTTTTTTTAAATTTTTTTAAAAAGTATTTTTATTTATTTTTGAGAGACAGAGAGAGGCAGAGTGTGAGCAGGGGAGGGGCAGAGAGAGAGAGAGAAAGACCCAGAATCTGAAGAGGCTCCGGGCTCTGAGTTGGCAGCACAGAGCCCGATGCGGTGCTCACGAACCGTGAGATCGTGACCTGAGCCGAAGTCAGACGCTTAACCGACTGAGTCACCCAGGTGCCCCCAGGGTGGGAGACTTTAGATGATCACACTAGACTATGCTAATTGGTCAGTCTTACCTTTCTTAAGCCCAAGCATGTTGGGTTCAGACAGGGCATTAGCCTGGCAGCCTGGGACAGACCCAGGAAGGAACACAATGTGAGCTGCTATTTGGATGGTGATGTGACGGGGTAGGGATTGGTTGGTGGTTAGCCAGCTGCCTGGCAGTAGGTGTTAGGACACTCAAAGCCAAGAAGACAAGGCTTGGTGGCAGGCAGAGTAAAGAGGCCCGGCAGGGAGCTGGGATCCTGGAATAATGACTCAGGGTGCTTTACAACACCTGGATAGCTCCCACAACCTGCTGTGACATTCTAAGAACCCTGGCCTTTTCTGATTAGCTCCACTCCTGTTACCCTTAAAGGAACTCTGTTACTTAAAAGGCTCTTCTCCACAAATATGGAGTTAATACCTTAAAATCATTGCCATAGACTCATAAGGGAAGACTGCATCTGGCTCAACATAGCGACCCCCAGGGCTGACTTCCCCGGGCAGGGAGGTCATATTGTCCTCGTCCTCAGACTGACAGTTCTAGGTCTCCTGGACAACAGGTGCAGAGGAAGTCACCCAGCTCTTTCTAAAGCAAGGCTGACTGCCACAATCAGAGGCAGATCGTTAGCTTTCGCTGGTGTGGCAACTCCTTCTCTACAAAAGGTACTTCCAGTTACTCTGCCCTATGTATCAGGGGCAATGCTGAAGTTTCTTAAGAGTCACTTTCATGGGGGCACCTGGATGGCTCAGTCGGTTAAGCATCCAACTTCGGCTCAGGTCATGATCTCGTGGTTCGTGAGTTCCCGCCCCGCATCAGGCTCTGTGCTGACAGCTCAGAGCCTGGAGCCTGCTTGGGATTCTGCGTCCCCTCGCTCTCTCTCTGTCCTTCCCCACTCACGCTCTGTCTCTCTCTGTCTCAAAAATAAGTAGTCACTAAAAATTTTTTTTTAAAAAGTCATTTTCATGACTCTTGCGGAGACAGTATCAGGAAGCACGACTCTACACGCTGTCCAACAAGAGTCTATTTGAATCTACTGCCTTAAAGAGAATCTGAGCCATGGCTGATTTACAGCTAAAGTTGGTCGGAAATGACAGAGACTCTTCTCATGAACAAACTTTGAAATGTTACCTATTTTTATAGTTACGAACTCACTCTAACGCTGTACCGCTATGAGCCTCACAACCTGCTTTAAACCCCGCTTTGAGTGTGCACTTTGCTCAAATGCGCTTTGGCCTCTGGCCAAAACTAAATAAAATACGGCTCCAATCTGACCGCACCAGCTCTGTTGTCAAAAATGTCCTGGCTCATCTCACACTTCCTCACGGCAGGGTATTACCGCTGGTCCCTCGCGGCAGACTCAAGTCTGGCACATTCTGAAGCCATCTCTGTCCTGGATGGAACCGTTAGGAGGGTGTTGGCTGCTGCTGCTGCTGAATTTCACTCTCTGCAGCACCAACAATGAGGTCCTGCCGTGGGGGGGGGGGGGGGGGTGTGTTCGTTTGGTCAGGGCTTTTTCCATTAGGCTTGGTCATCGGCAGTTGGCTGGTTACATACGCAGTCCTAAGATCAAATGGCTGGAATCCAATTATCCCAGCTTCCTGTCTGCAGAGTCCCGCCAGGGAAGAACACAGTCCTGTTTGCCTGTCTTGCCAGGCTCCCAGGATTCAAAGTATATCATTTGGAGAAAATCAACAAACAACAGACCGTCAGATGTTTTAAGGGAGAATGAATGTGGCGTGGAAAGAGCAAGGGCCGGTCCAGGATGCAAAAAGCTACCTTATTCTGCCTCCTCCCGGCTCAGGGTCCATCTTTTTCCTTCTCTGAGCTTCAGTCTCGTCTGTTAGGGGGGGATCATAACACCGACCATTGGGTTGTTGGGAGCTTCTGGTAAGATGATGTATGTAAGAGAGCTTTGAAAATTCTAACGGTGAAGGTGATGGTAGTAACGAGGTGAGCCGACATTTATCGAGGGTCTACTGTGAGAAGGGCACCGTGCTGGGTCTCTAAGAGACGCTGTCTCATTTAATACCTGCAAACATCTCTTGGAGAGTTGGTGATGACAGTAATGATTTCAATAGCAATGGCTAACATTTCTGAAGTGTTTATCATGGACCAGCCTCCAGTCTCAGCTTAGTATTCATATTAACACGTGTAATCCTTGCCTCGTGTGCAGTAAGTACTATTATATCCTCTCCTGACGTGAGGAAAATTAGAGACGGAAGCTGACTAATTTGCTCAAGATCATGCCCCAGTAAGAGGCCACAAGGAATCAAACACAGGCATCCTTATTCTAGAACAGGAGTCGTCAACTTTTTCTAGGCAGGGCTAGATGTAAGTATTTTAGGTCATTTTAGTATTACGGGGCTTACTTCCTTGGGCAGGGACATCACATCCTCCTCAAACGGCCTCTGTCGCTTATCCCTCTTCTCCTTTTCTTTTTCCTTTTTTTTTTTTCCCCTGTCTACTTAGTTTTTTGTTGTTGATTTTTGCTTGTTTTTATACCCTTTGCAAATGTAAACCCCATTCTTAGCTCAAGCGTCGTGCAGAAATAAGCCGATGGCTGGATTTGGCCCACGGTACTCTTGGCTGACCCTTGCTTTAGAAATAATTTTACAAGTGCCAAAACTAAAGCTCACGTCTTTAAGTTACTGAAGTTAGGAAGCTAATCTAGTTTGTCTGCCCCCAGAAACTGTCAACAGCTTTCACGTGTGCTATTAAAATGTAAGGTACTATCACTGAGTTAGGGATGCTGTACTTATCCCAGTCAATTTCCAAACAGAACAGGCTTTTGGGGGGCGCCTGGGTGGCTCAGTCAGTCACATGTCCCGACTTTGGCTCAGGTCATGATCTTGTGGTTCGTGAGTTTGAACCCCGCATTAGGCTCTGTGCTGACAGCTCAGAGCCTGGAGCCTGCTTTGGATTCTCTCTCTCTCTCTCTCTCTCTCTCTCTCTCTGCCCCTCCCCTACTCACGTGCTGTCTCTATCTCTCAAAAATAAATAAACCAAAAAAATATTAAAAATATTTTTTAAAAAAGAGAACAGGCTATTTTTCCCTCTTGGAACAGACTTGGGGACATGCCAGCAGTCAGAGATGTAGCAGACCCAGAGCCTAGCACAGTGCCTGACATATAAATTGCCACTGAGTGAAATCATTCTGATTTCCAACTGGATTCGGCGACTCACCAAGATCTCAGCCATTTTCTCAGACTCTTCCAGACCTTGCACTGGAGTCTGTAAGTGAAGGCAGTGACATATTCCTTTATCTGGCTCTTGGGGAATCTGTAACAATTTATGAGATAGTTGCCACAGAACTATTTGGGGGAAAGAAAGATGTTACAAGAAGAAATACGATATTTACAACAAATTGCTGTATAGACAGCAATGGCACTGGAGGTTGTATGTGAAATAAACACCTCACTGACTGGAGGCAGGACAGAGGAAAAGACTGTGACTTCATCAGTATCATCGTATCCACCAATATAACCTCCCATTAAACAGGGATTTTCGGTTTAACCTTGGGTTTCTCCCTCAGAGAATAAATGAGTTTCTTGGGAACGTATCTAAAAATCTGTGCATACGTCCAGATTTTTAGGGGAAAGGCCATAGATTTTACTTGGCTCTCAAAGAGTTTTATTATGCCTTCAATGTTAGAACTACCATAAATTTTTGCAGTGTGGCTTACACATGACGAGGGAAAGGGAAAGATGAAACGTTGTGGTATATAGTGATCAGTAGTAGGTTTTCCAGAATCCCTTGTCAGTATGTTGCTTCATTAAGTTCTCAAGATACCCACTTGGGGTCCTACCCTAAGCAACTCGCCAGTTCCCCACTGGCACTGGTGTCTGGGTCTGCACATCCATCCAGAAGATTAATCACCAGTCCAGGCTGGCTGCAGTGACCAGCACTCAGGAAAGCCAGCAGGATAGAGCAGGCCCAGTAGGACAAGAGTCTCTTCCATTTTCTATTCAGCCCCACAGTGGGGCCCACAGAGACTGCCATGACAAGCCCTGAGGCTTTTTCCCCCATTAGTAGCGCCTAGCAGAACGCTTTGTATTGTTTACAAATACAATAATTGTACAAATTGTATTGTACAAATACAGTAATCCTAAAGATTATTGCTGGTGGTGGTTTTACACCGAGATGGCTGTTTTGTTTGTGGGACTGACAGCATCCTTCCTGGGAGACTGTGGTTGTAGCCCCAGGGAATTAGGTACTGTGGACCAAGACCAGCCTAACCCCCTTAGGCTTCACAGACAAGGCTTCCCCGTGAACTAGGCCTTGGCTTTGACTGATAAGTGGTGGGAGAAAAGCACAGTGGGTTGCAGCAGAGCAGTGAACAGCCACATCTGGGCATGACTGTCGGAGAAGGCTGTGGGCCTTGGCCCATTTGTACTCGTTCTGCCCAAGGTGGGCACCGTGTTGTGGGCACAGATGACATATTGGTGAGCAACTGTGAACCACTTTGAGTTTTTCAGAAATGTTGCTGAATAGGGCACATTTTCAGCAGATGGAAAATTGGGGAGGATGTTGCTTTATTGTTTTATGTCTGTTAGTTATTGTGTATATATGTGTTATTTAAAAACTACATTGACCTAGACAGATGCAAAGGGAAAAGAATCAGAATATAGTGTAGTTATCTAGTACGAGATAATGGGGAGTGAGCTCTGAGAAGTGGCAGCAACACTAAAGAGAAAAGACTAGATAATAATTAAGAAAACAATTAATAATAATGATGATGATACTTAGCATTTGTTGCCCCATCCTATACATTTTAGTGTACAGTTTCTTCATTAAGATCACTGGACTTAACACTTTTCCCCTGGCTTTATAGTTTTGGGGACCATTACCTTTTCCCACCTAGTAACATGGAAGCCATCAAAGGCCAATGAACAAAATTGATTTATTTCTCTCCCCTCTAGAAGCACAAAAACCTTTTGTCAAGTGAATGAAAAATATGTGGCATCTGTCAAATAGGCTGGGACACTTGTTTCATGAGAAACTTGAGGTTCAGAGGGGTAAGTGGCTTGCCAGAAGTCACTCAGCTGGTGGCAGAATTCCACGTGAAATCAGAATCCATGTTTTTGTTCCATCGCACAGGCGACCGCAAGTGAAACCATCAGCGGCAATAGGAAGGTTTGAATAGCAAATAAATGCCAGGAAATTAGAAAATAAATAGAGACTGCTCTCCACTGAGAAAGCTACTATTAGATGAGACAGAATTCTGGAATGACTTTGGCCTTTTACTTTTATAAGCTCAATGTTTCCGGAAGGCTCTGTGTTGAGGAGAGGAGATGCAGTAATGAGGTTGACCCTGATAAGATTCCCCTTTCCTGGTTCCTTCCATTGACTCATATCCCCTGGACCAACTGCCCACTCACTGGCTGGCTGGGAAAAGAGGTCCCACCAGAAATGGTGTCTTGGCTCAACCAGCCAGGGGTTTTCACTTGAAATGATAAAGCCTTGTGGCTCAACTTCCCTTTCACAAAAGCCTCGGTAATGGATGATTCACAGTCTCGTCCGTGGCAAGTTCCTGAGGATGATAAAGAGATATTGCTACAGGCTTTAGAGGAAGAACGTGGGGTGAAGAGGGGGATGGTCTGTGTTCTGGCCGAGAATTTCATCATTAAGCCATGGCACACGGGCCCCCAGCTGGACCCTGTTGACAAGAAGACCATATCCTAAAGATTATCATGCTAATTCAGGGGACCAAGGCTGGAATGAAATGACATAACCCCCTAATGTCATTGAATACTGAGAAAGACTCAACTGAAATGAAATTATCTGGTCTCAACCAAGTTTTTTTAAAAAACACAATAATGTCTGACCTTTCATCCAAGGCTCCAGCCCAATTTAAACAACCATCCATCCAGGCTACAGGTTTACCCACACACGTTACAAAATATCTTCTAATTTCAGAGGGAGTATCTCTTTAAATCTGATGGCTTTGCTTCTATCCCTTTCCTTCTACACAGGCAGGAAAACAGAGTAATGTTTCTCAAGGTAGGCAAATCTGGGTTTGTATCCTGGCTCTGCTCATTAGTACTTGTCCGACCTTGGTTCCAGAATTTAGAGTCTTTAAGCCTCATTTTACTTATCCATAAAATGGGGATTATCATATAAAATAACCATGAAAGTATTAATAAAAACTGCCAGTTATCTGCTTGGTGCTGTTCTAATTGCTACCATATACACAGTCTGATTTAAATTACACAACCTCGTAAGTTAGGTAACATTAACACCTCTATTTTACTCATGAGGGTGAAACTCAGAGAAGTTAATTAGCTTGCCCAAACAAGCTGGCAAGTTGGGACGTCAAGATTCAATCCAGTATTCAATCCATACTTTTTCTTTTTTCTTTTTATTTTGAGGGGCAGGGAGAGGCGGGAGAGAGGGAGAGACAGAATCCCAAGCAGGTTCCGCACTGTGAACGCAACGCTCGACCCCACAGACTGTGAGATCATGACCTGAGTGAAATCAAGAGTCGGACGCTTGACCGACGGAGCCACCCAGGTGCGCCAGTCAATACTCTTTTGGAAGGTTAAATAAGACATGTAAAGGGACAAGGAAATACTTCCATATGCCAGGTGCTCAACAAAGTCGAGTCCCCTTACCTCTTGGCAGGTAAAGTGTGACTATTGCTTAGGAAACTCCTGAATTGGAGCAGCTAGAGACACTTAGGTATTCTGTGGTAAGACAACCGAAAGACAACTCCACTTCCTGTCTCTGCTCATCACGTTGCATCTTCTCTGTCTCTGCAACCAATTCCCCGCACCATCCACATCTTCTCCTGCACGGTGGCCACAACCTGCCCGCCTCCTTTCCAGATTAGACGACCGACAGAGACACAACCACCTCCTGCCACACTCCCCACTACCCCATGCCCGGTTTCTCAACACCTTTTCCACAGGACTCTCCATGTGGTTTCGGAATTTCAAATTCCATGGAATCCAGAGTAATAACAGTAACAGCTACACCTCAGGGAGCGCTTCCTATAAGCCAGTGACCATGCTTCACTATTTACGAGCTCGCAACAACACTCTGGGCGATGCATCATCATTACCCCTGTGAGAGGAAGCAACGGAGGCTCAGAGAGGCAGGAACTTGGCCAAAGTCCCACACAGTTGGCAACTGGTAGAGACTGAATGTAAACCCATGTCCATCTAGTGGACAAAGCCAACGCTTCTCGATTTATAGATGGCAAAACTTAAGCCAGAAAGGGCAGGGACGTGTGCAGAGCCATACAGCCAGTTAGTGACAAAGTGGAGAAAAACAGGCCACATTTTCTGACATCTCTTGAGCATGCTGTATCACGCCTTAGCCTGAGCAATCTCCCCGTGCCCATTCCGCATCCAAGGTCTGGTCCACCCATCGTTCACTGTGTCCTCTGGGCTGTCTCAGTAAATGGTGAAACGGTGGTGCCCAGGGTTCTCTGGTATGCCAAATAATTCAAGCAACTTCAGTCTGATTCCCCACACATTCTACAAAGACAAAGCTTTAAGCTTAATTTCTTTTTCAATAGACAGACCTGAACCAAAAAAAAAACAAAAACAAAAACAAAAACCTTGCCATAAATCAGGAAAATAATGGTATTTTAAAACTCTAATCCTTTTGCTACTTGCAAGAAATACGACAAACATCTTGATTTCGCTCAAAACTGTCACGGAAAAATTTTCCTCTTATCAGGAGGCTGCAGCTTTTACAGTGGGCAGAGCATTAATGGTAGAGCAGCAGAGGGATTTGGACGGCACTTGCCGATGCTGCAAACAATGAAAAGCTCCAAATTCTTCCAAATGAGTAAATTCAATGAATTTATTGGACAGCTCCAGTGCATTAAAACCTGTGTTGGGCGCGAGGAAAAACAAAACACGATCAGTGAGAATTGGCCACTGTCTTAAGGGAGCTCAGGAATCTGGTAGGGAAGCTTGGAATGTATATAATTAATGACCCCCACAGGAAAAACACAGACGAACAAATAAAATGCTCTGGGGTTGGAACAGGTCAAAAACCTCATGCTGTTCTAGAGGCTGGGAAAGATTTCAGGTAGAAGGTGTTATCTGAGAAGTACCACGTAAGGGAGGTTGGGAGGGGATGCCCAATGGACAGAACAGCAGGACCAACAGCCTGAGGGTGAAGTGCAAAGCAAGAGTAAGGGGAGGGGCACCTGGGTGGCTCAGTCGGTTGAATGTCCAACTCCTGATTGTGGCTCAGGTCATGATCCCAAGGTTGGGGGATCGAGCCCTGTGCTGGGCTCTGTGCTCAGTGTGGAGCCTGCTTGGGATTCTCTCCCTCCCTCTCTCTCTCTCTCTCTCTGCCCCTCTCCACTGCTCATGCTCTCTCTCTCTCAAACAAAAAAAAAAGGAAGGGGAACGCAGAACATACTGTTTGCTTTGTAGGAATACAGAGGAATAACTGGAGGTAAGACTGAACAGTAGGTTTGGAAAAACTATGCAGAGCCCAGAATTTGGTAGGCGATGGAGAATCCTTGAGGGGATCTGATCAGGGAAAGAACATGCTCCCGGTTGTGTTTCAGAGCCAAACGCCCTGGTCCAGATGAAGGTAACATCAGTTGTAGAAGGATGGTCTAGGATGATGTCAGGAAGGATGGAGAGAAGGAAATGTATGAGAAAAAAAAAAATCTGATTATATAACCAGATCGTATTTCCTCTTATTTCTGATACAATGAATAGTTTTCATAGGAAACCACTTTCTGGCTGGCCAAGAATGGACTTTACTTCTAATTAGATGGTATTTGGAATTAGTTTCCTTAAAACCAATGAGGAACCACTGTATAAATGCATCTTTATTTGTTTGGACAGCCTACACTCCATGGAGAAAGAAGGGAGGCAAAAGGGGAAAGATGTACAAGAGGAAGATTCATCTATTTCAAGAACGGTTCTTGCTGCTAAAGAGAAAAGGCCTCAGGGGGCGTCAGGCTCCCTCAACAAGTGACTTGGGGGAGAAAGGCTAGCCTCGGCAGGGGTTAGGACCCATTTCTGGCTCCAGGCAATCTCTGCGTACTTTGGGAAATTTCTGGTTAATTTGTCAGCTCATGTGGGTTGGGAAAATGATACTTACCCTTCAGGGTTTAAATTTTTTTTTTTAACATTTATTTATTATTGAGAGACAGAGAGACAGAGAGCATGAGCAGGGGCGGGGCAGAGAGAGGGGGAGACACAGAATCCGAAGCAGGCTCCAGGCTCTGAGCTGTCAGCACAGAACCCGACATGGGGCTTGAACTCAAGGACCATGAGATCATGACCTGAGCCGAAGTTGGTCGCCCAGCCAATTGAGCCACCCAGGCGCCCCACCCTTCAGGGTTTAATATAAAATGCTTCCCACCGAGCCAGTACAGAATAAGTAGCTGATGAATGGTATCTAACACTACTGAATTGTTATCAGCTTTTACTGACTTCTCTTAGCCCATCTTCTGCCACGTTCCCCACGTTCACTACGCACCAGCCGCACATGCTAAGCTCCTTTCTGTCTCAGTCTTTGTATTGCATTTCCCTTTGGCTGACAGGATATTCCCCCAAATCAACACATGACAGACTCCTCTTTGGCATTCTTGTCCCAGGTCACAGGGCTGGCATTCTTGAAGCTTTCCTGGACTACTCCAGATAACATACACACCCCTGCCCCATCTCGATTTTTTATGTTCTTTATAGCACTGGTGAGTATCTAAACTTGTCTAATGCACCCACATGTGTCTCCGTGGTTATTTTCTGGCTTCCTACAAAAAAGCAGACATTCTCGGTATTATTTATTAATAGGCATCTGGCAACAGACCCCTGGAACACAGTAGGTTTTTGAGAAATTTCTGTTTCTCGAAAGAGTGTAGCGTAGTTGGCAGATAAAATACAGTAAGTACTAAATCCATGTCAGTTCCTCCTCCTTGTGTAGGGCCAGAGAATGGCTGGCTCCAAAGTGAAGAAAGAAAATTTGGAAGGAAAGCAAGGAAGGAGACAGTCATCCAAGGCTAAGTCAGTCGGGTTTCTGAGGTCTCGTTCTTTGCCTGGACACAGGGGCTGCTTCACAGGGGGTGGAGTCTCAGATTTTCCTTTTAGGATACAAATTTCAGGAAATGGGGCATTTCCCGTATGGAGAAAGAGGTTTTGAAAGTAGGTGGACAGGTGTGATTCCGAGGAAAATTGTCTGGAGAAATAGCTCACGGGAGTCTTACGAATGCTTTACAAAAACTTAGGATGGGGGGAAACCAAGTATCATCACGGATTTTAGAACAAAAAGCCTGACCCAGCTGCTTAGGGCTTTAGGCTGCAAAGAAGGCTCCTGCCAGGGATATCATTCTATTATAAAATAGATATAATATTGTATACTATAATCATTCTGTAATAATGATTATGTTATCATATTAATGGGTAGAGATGAGGGATCCAAATCTACCTACTATGTTCCCCATTCTACTTTGACCTATGTGCAGTGGGGTTCCCAGTAAACTTGTGTATGACAAAAGGATTCTGATTTGCAAACCTAATTCTTGTCCACCCTCTGCATTTTATATGTAAGATGATGGAGAGGCCCCAAGGATTAAACAGAAGAGTTGAGATGAGGACCCTGCCCCTGAATGCTCATGGCGGTCTTTCCATTGCCCATACTCAGAAGAGATTGAGCCCGGATTTCACAGACACCTGCTCTAGGCCTGACATCCTAGTGGCTCCAGGGAAAGGGAGTTAGACTCCAAACTCTTGGATGATTTGTGACATCAAGGACGGTTTCAGGAAGGAAGCACATACTTAATAACCTCAATCCACGACCTCTGGATGTACAGGTGTCATGCTGCCTTCAATGGCTTCTATAGCGTATGCCCTGAGGGTGGCTGGGTTGGATTTTTCCCGATTGTCTGCTCTTGGGATGACCATGTCAGAGGAATCTGTCCTAGTGCATGAGGCCTTGACAAAGGTGCAGTAAGGTAGAAGCACATTATCTAAGGGTCCTGGGCTTCTGGTTTTACCTTTAGAGAACCCGATATTAGAGATGGAAAATTCTCCAGCCTCAAACACCCAAAGCTTCTAAGAGACGGGCTGGGCTACCAAAGTGACAGAGAAGCTCCACAGAAGTGAGTCATGGGATTGACTTCGGCATTTTATTATAGATTCAAAATTCAGTTATTAGTTTTGAGACTTAAGATTTCCCTCAATGTATACTTTATCTAGACATGTACAGAATGCATAAGTATAAACATATGTGTAATTTATCAATATTTATTAATAAATAGAATTTATCTATTACAAAAACAAGTCTATGTAGGTTCCTGTTTTTCCAAGAATGCATTCCTGGGAACAGCCTCAAAGAGTAGATCCTCATAAAGTCGATGATGCTTTCCATAGAAACAGATTAGAGGGAGCCCAGTACCTTCAAAGCTTTTGTCCAAATAAATCATAGGTATAACTAATAATTTCATAAAACCAAGATACAACCATCATTAAAATTTATAATCCTTTGAAATTATAAAATTAAGTTCCATGTTCTATATAACAGGCCCACATATACATTACATGTTGATTACACAGACCACTCAGTGCATTATAAACTGTAAGAGTGGCCCCACTTGTAATTCTACTTTCTTCAAAATGTAAACAAAATTTAGGTGGTTACTAAATAGCATTAAACCATAATTCACAATAATTTACATAGACTATCAGATTAGAAATAAAATCTCAGTTATCTGGTTCAGTAGCTCAGTATATACTTTATATAACAGTCTTTTCAGCTGCTCATTCATAATCAGTCCATGTTTGAGGTTTTTATTTTCACAGAATTTATATATATATATGTGTATAAATAGCATTTACAGGATGGGGATAATTTCGATGACCCAGGTCGTTTTTTTCTCCAAATGAATGCTTTCAAGGCAAAAAGGCATTTGAATTTAATTTCATGTGACTTTGAGGTTCCATGAAAGTGAGGCTCATTTTTACCAAAATTAGTCTGTGGTCACCATCCCTCTCCACTGACTCCTCCACTTCGAGAACAACAATACTCCTTCAAGTGCTTGTAATGTACACAGTTACAGTGTGGGTGTGTGCGGTAACCAAAGGAGGAGGGATAGACGCAGAAGGAAGAACCCCCGAAAGGTGTTCCCTCAGTATTGTGTTTCACCATGGGAAGCTCCTTCTCTAGATTGGTTCACATTTTGATGAAGAAATTCTTAGTCCTTGAGAGCCCAGGAGCATCCAAAGTAATCCAAAGGAATCGTGAACATACAAAATGGCATTTGATGACGTATGAAATGTTTCCACAAAAATGATCTTACTTATCTCCACAACAACGTTGCGAAGCAGGCGAGAGAGTTTCTTTCAGAGGCCAGCGAGGTTGAGGCGAGTCAGCAACGATTCAGTGCCCATGGCGCCTCTAGGCTACACCCATCCACACATCCATGCTCACAGAGGTGACGGGCAGCTCGCGCAGCAGTCAGAGCAGAGACTTTGGCTATATCATCGTGGCTTCGGCACCTTGGGACTCGGAACCTTGCTGTTCCCTCCTTTGTATTGTAAGAAATCAGCATCCTCAAGAGGGCGGTTGCCCCTCAAGTCCTGAATGTAGTCGGCAGAGAACAGGGACTTAAAAAAGGAAAGGGGGTTGGTCCGGCCAGAGTCAAGGTGCCAGTTATGACTTCACATAAACTGTCTTCCTACTGGATGGGACGAGATCTCCAGTTCAATCTGATCTCCACTGATCAGCGAGGGTTCTGGTCTACAGACGGAACATTTCAGCATTGGTGCGATATTTCTCAACAGCATTCTGGAATTCTATCTAAAGGACACTGCTCTTTAGATGTGTTTTCCCTTTCCCTAAGGCAAGACTTTCTCCCCGATATAAGCCTTCACCGGATAGAGAAATATTTTTTTTTGGCATCTGGGTGGTTTGGGGGCAATCTTCTCTTCCTTATTCTCTTCATTATTCCTTATTCCAGTCTCTTTGTCTTCCTTATTCCAGGCTCTTTCTTGTCTGGTTCAATTCCAGAACTAAAGTCAACATCAATGGAAATGATAACTGACACGTCTTAAGCAGCAGGATCAACGTGTAGGATAAAGTCCTGGGGTGCTATCAAATCACAGCCAAGATCAATGTTAAAACCTCACACGGCTCATACGACACAGTTGGGTTTATTGCCCTGGGACCTTTCCTCTGGGGCAGTTGGCAAGAGCCAAGGACTCAGCTTTGAAGAAAAGACATCCAGGTTAATCTGAAGGGCAAAGTTGGCAAGACCATGGGTCTAGAAGGCCCAGATGAAGAGGGTAGCTTCTTTGAAACAGAGTCAAAAGGCAGGCAAGCCATGGCTTTTCGAGGTAGCTGACGGCTGTAGCAGCATCCTGTGGTCCTAGAAATGGAGAGGGATCTTGGAGATCCCCGAGTTCAAACTTCAGTTCACGGTCGTAGAAAGTGAGGCCCGGGAATGGAAGGGCGGGGGTCAAGATCTCACAGCGTGTTAGGAGCAGAGCCAGGGCTGGAACTGGGGTCCCTGGTTCCAAGTCAAGCACTCTTTTCCCACCCCAGCACTGCTCAGTCCTGCCCTCCTGCACTTGGGGAGCTGCGGTGAGTGTCGCTCCTGTGCAGTGCGAGCTGCCCACAGTCTTCTCTGGGAGCAACAAGGCCAGATTCAAGGCTTTTGAGCTGCTACCGTGGGCTTCGCCACAAGTCTATGGGAAAGATTCCAAAGTCTTTAATACACACTGTGATGTTGGCGGCCCTACACAAGGCTCTTTAGAAGAAGATGCCCAGTTCTAGTCCAAGAGGGAAGCAAGCATCTCAGAGCTGCAGGGCCCGAGGCCACGGCACGGGGGGAAGCCGTCTTCGGCCAAGCTGCAAGGGTGCCACAGAGACCGTTCTCCTCTGAGAGCCCTCTGCTCCCGTCTCTTCCACGGTACATAAATGGACACCGGACTTAAGGAAGAGGGAGGGGAAGTCTGCAGCTGACATGGGGGCTGGCCAGGAGGATGCACGCTTGGACCCAGACACCGGAAGGAAAGTGTATTGGTATCTGGCACAGCACAGGACGGGGAAGAGACAGTAAGCACTTTGAACGTGGCCGTAACAGATGTGAACAAGCAAGTAACGCGTGCTTTTGGAACATGGCTCTGACCAAGACAGGCGTGGGGAGGATGTGTTCTGACAACGTCTGTGAGCAGACACAGCAAAGAAGGCTTATTTGGAGACATCTATGACTGAGATAGGACACAGCGAGCGATCGTGTTTGGAACATGAGAGAGACAAACCAGGAACAGTAAGGGGACATACTGGGGACAACAGAGAGTGTGAGGCACGGGCGAGACGCCAGGAAGAGGGAGTGCTGGGGAATGAAAAAAAAAAAAATCCCTTCACAGGGGATCTCTGGAGGAGAAACCCCAGGCAACAAGGAGGTTGTCCTGTCCCCTGACTCCCTCCAGCGCCACCTGCTGAAGCCCCAGAGGAAATCCCTGGTGGCCGTGGGCTGCCTGGCGTAAGACACGGTGGAGAGAATGGCAGGTGCAGTCCCACACAAGCAGCAGTTTAGAATCTGCCCTTTCTCCGAGGGATCGCTGTCTTCTGAGTCACTGCCCCGGGGCCTAAGTGTCACTGGGCTGAGCAGCCACCAAGGAAGAAGTTGCTGGAGGGTGACAGTGACTCTCCCATTGGCCACCACACTCCACCGCATCCCTGGAGAGGGGAGATCATAGCACCTCAGAGTTGGAACGCACATCCCCGATGATCTCTGCAGGAGTGCCCCTTGTGCCACACAAGTCATTTGCCCCCTACTCGGGAATCTCCACTGACTGGCCAGGCCATTATTACTTTTGAACAACTTTAGTTTTTACAAAGAACTTATTAACGTTCAGCCAAAATCTGCCTTCGTACAATTTCCACCCAGTGGAACTGCTGTGCCCTCCGGGGCCCACTCAAAATTCTTCCCTCTACTAATGATATCCTCCAAATTTTCTCTTCTCCAGGCTACACATTCCCATTTTCTTTAATAGTTCATTATATATTATGGTTTCCAGATTATTGCTCATAATGATCACCATTCTCTGAAAACAATCCCTATCATGATGATCTCTCTTGACATATGGTACCCAGAACCAGCACAAATCTACACAGGGAGCCTGACTTGTATATATCATGCACTTTTCATCATGTTTACTTCTGTATGAATGTCGTCAACACTAACAATGGCAACTTGCTCTAGGTTTACAGGGAGCTTGTTAACAATTTGTATCTTTTTGACACAAAGAGCTGTCAATTCCTGTGGTTCTTTATTAAATGGGTGCAGAGTGTTTATTTATTTATTTATTATTTTATTCTATTTATGCCAAAATACAGGCCATTACATTAGTCTCAGATAAATTTCATTTTATAGGTTTGGTATCATTTTAGCCAATTGAGGTCATTCTAAATCGCAACATTCAAGATGCGATCATTTAGCACCTGTTCCAACTAGACTTTAAGGATTTCACAAGCACACAGAAGATCAGATCATTTATTGCTACCTAGACCTTTCAGTTTAGTGTCATTCTGCCTTCTAGCTCTTTGGTCTTCAGGGAGGATCAAAAACAAAAACAAAACGACCCTGTTGATTAGGGCAGGGCTAAAACAGAATTGTTTTGGGCACAGACTGCCTTCCCCGGGAACAGCTCACACTCAGTGGGCCTGAGAATAAACCCACCCATGGAAGGCTTTATCCAGGGCTTTGCAGAAATGAATCTGCCCCACGGTAAATCTGTCCTCATAATGAAATTAGCTGGCATGAATTGTTTTTTCAATGAAACAACGCTGACTCTTGCTCACAAATCATTTGTGTAATAGCTGTCTTAGCATTTTGGTAGGGTCTATTTCAAGCTATGAGTCTACCGTTTCTGGAGTCGAGCTTTAGTCTTTTTTAAGAACTGGGGCAATATTTACTAGTCTCCCTCCAGGTTGCCCTCATTTCCCCCGCCCTGAAAAGAGCACCAGTCAGAGATCTTATCAACTAGCTTCTTTAATCCCCTGAGACAGAATACATCTTGGCTCAGAGACAGTTAAATATTTTTCATGAATCCTGGATGGCAACCTTCTCCCTATAATATTCTCGTCTTTCCGGATGGAAGACTATTCTTATTTCAATAGAATATGCAAGATTTCTTCCCTAAATATTGAGATCTAACTATTTCTGGATTCGCTACTTGCTCTGAACATAGCTTTGATTCAGCCTTGGCTATATATTCCTTCTTCTATGCTATTTTCAAGTAAAAGCTCTCTAGATAACTCAAGATGCAACCTCAAGTCTTCATGTACCTCCCTCCATTTTTATGTCTTGATCACCAAACATATCTATTAAAAGAAAAAAAAATGAATAGGAAGGAAGGAAGGAAGGACGAAGGAAGGAAGGAGACAAGGAAGGAAGGAAGGAAGGAAGGAGGAAGGAAGGAAGGAAGGAAGGAAGGAAGGAAGGAAGAAGGAAGGAGGGAAGGAGACAAGGAAAGAAAGAAGGAAGGAAGGAAGGAAGGAAGGAAGGAAGGAAGGAGGGAAGGAGACCAGGAAAGAAAGAAGGAAGGAAGGAAGGAAGGAAGGAAGGAAGGAGGAAGGAAGGAAGGAAGGAGGGAAGGAGACCAGGAAAGAAAGAAGGAAGGAAGGAAGGAAGGAAGGAAGGAAGGAAGAAGGAAGGAAGGAAGGAGGGAAGGAGACCAGGAAAGAAAAAAGGAAGGAAGGAAGGAAGGAAGGAAGGAAGGAAGGATTTCTCATTTCCCACTAGCCACATTTCCTTTTTTATCACACTTTTTATTTCCACCATCAGCAACAATAAAACCAAGCCAGGCATTAGGCTAAGTGTGTTATATGTGTATTAATCTGTGTATTTTGTGCCCATTTAACACACGAGGAAACCGAGTTTCACAGAGTTTAAACGATTTCCCCAGATTTACTCATTTAATAAATGGTAGGATCAGACCTTACATTTAGGTCATTTTTGACACCAAAGTCTGTGCTCTTCATTGTCCTGATATATTGTTACTCGTTGTCTCGGGAACTGTCATAGCTAAGTCTAGTGTTCACGTGCTGCTGCCCTAGCATTTCCTTGCCCCACTGTGACAGATTCCAGGGTACAAGGAGCATGTGCAGGGGTTTGTATTGTATCTGTTCCACCCGTGGGAAGCCTGCAGGGTGATGTGGCTCCTCCTTTTATTGAAACACAGTGCGACTGGGATGTTAACACAGGACTCGTTCCTGGAGACCCCTCCTGCCCCCTAAAAGAGAATCTTTGCCAAGTGGCACACGTATATTCCGCGATGGGCAACTGGGGATACAAAGCTGAAAAGGAAAAAAAGTCCTGCAAAAGGCAGGAGAAAAGTCAGGAGGGCATAGTCAAAGAGAGGAGCTGGGTGAGGAGACAGCACAGAACGGGGACAGAGGACGGACAACGTGCGGAAGATAAGGGCTAACAAGAGCTACGGAGCCGGGTAGGTGGAAGGCTGCCGAGCAGTCAGGGAGAATGGAGGAGGTTCTCCCAGAAGCGTTTCTCAAGGTTACACTGGCTCTCTCCTACAATCCTTCCAGAGCGTCAGAAATAAAGATCGAGATGACCATGGAACCACTGTTGGGTGTCTGCATTCCTATTCAGGCTACATGAATGCACAGAGTATTGCAAGGTGAACGGAAGCCAGAATGCAGGGACCTGGGAACTAACGCCTTTTTACCGCTCATCCGCACGTGCCTCCTCTCATGACTTACTCCCTTTCGTGTGCCTCACTTTCCCCATTCGCTAAATGAGGAGGAGGATTATCTAGAAGATCCTCTGTGGCTCTGACATTCTGATTCTATGAGAGGCAGAGATGGTGGGTGACAGATCCAGACCTTCTGATTGGGCACCAGCTGTGTGTGGGACTGTTCTCCAAAGCTGTGGCTAATTGCTTGAATTTGGCTTTTAATATCCTATTGTTAGTATCTGATACTTTATATTCCGTATGGAGGGAAGAGGTTTCGCTGGAAACACGGGGAGGCTAATTTTTGGTTTGTATTAAAGAAGCTGAAAGACCTCAATTTCTGAATCTGTGAAATCACCCTGCAAAGCTGTTAAATGTATCTGGGGAGGATGGGCTAGGACAGCCGAAATGCCACAACTTAGAATGCAGCGAGACCACAACTGTCTCTCCTCAAACATATGCTTAGGCAAAACATTGGCAGAGCTGCTCAAAATCCCTGATGGAAAACCTCATTAAGAAAGAACCTCCGACATTTTAACATGCGAGTTCCTCAAGTGCCATTTCTTGTTTTGATGGTTTTAGTAAAATCGCCTACGATGTACAAAGCATTTTCGTATCTTTTTCCATACTTAATTGTTTACACAAATCCATTAAGATAGGAGGGTATGGGGTTATCATTTCAATGTGAGAAGAGGAAGAAGGTCAATGTAGGGGCATGGGCTGATGGATGGGAGAGGGGGATCCAGGACTACAAATTGAGCATTCTGCCTCCCAAACTAGGAACCCTGTCCACCGGGGAATGTGGAAGTCATCTGTGTGCAGGGAAGAGTTTTGTGGCGAAGTTGAACATGAACAGTTGATGAAACAGACCTACAATTACTTCTGTTCCAGAAGAAGGAGACTGGCGAAGTCATCTTTCGCAAGGTGGTGTCCAGAGGTTATGTGTATCAGAATTATCTTGGGAACCTACAATAAATACAGAGTCCCAGGATCCACTCCTGACCTCTGTCAGCAGGGGTGAGAGGTCAGGGGTTGGGTGGGGAGAGCAAACATCTTCATTTCTAAAAAAAATGCTCTCAGCTAATTCCTATGCACATAGGAGTAGAAGATTCTCTGAGCAGGTGGATATCCAGTATTGTACTCACACCTGAGGCCGTGCTTTGGGCCAGACACTTAGGGGGCTTCAAAGGGAAAGTAGAGGTGAGTGGGAAGGGTCAGAGCTACAACATGAGGCATTCAGTGGTGGTCCACAAGAGATCGGAATGGAAGCCCTGAAATGCACACAGCAGTGCATTTTAGCCAAGTGGATCAGGGGGCACTTCTGGCTTTTTATGACACTGATGATGAAATAAGACTTGGCAATGAATCATAAAAATGAGAAGTTAAAAACGCAAAGGAGGGGCACCTGGATGGCTCAGTCGGTTAAGCGTCCGACTCTTGATTTCAGCTCAGGTCATGATCTCATGGTGTAGGAGTTCCAGCCCTGAGTTGGGCTCTGAGCTGGCAGGGTGGAGCCTGCTTGGGATTCTCTCTCTCTCTCTCTCTCTCTCTCTCTCTCTCTCTCTCTTTCTCTCTCTCTCTCTGCTCCTTCCTGACTCTCTATCGAAATAAATAAACTTAAAAAAATATGCAAAGAGCGAAGTTTGGAATGTGTTCTTTATGTGATGGAAAAATAAAATCCTTGGGTACAATTAGCTTATTGAAACTAATTGAATTGTCTATAAACAGTGAACACACAGGCTTGCACTATGTTATCAGTAAGTTCGATCGCTCAAAAGGCAATGCCCTAGGTCAATTTGTTCATTTGTCTTTAGATTCATTATCAACCACAATAGAATCTTGACTATGGAAGAGCCAGTATTTTCCAAACATGGGGTGTGATCCACAGGGGAATGTGTCAAACAGTGGGCACAGAATTAAATAATCTGAATCAGGGGCGCCTGGGTGGCGCAGTCGGTTAAGCGTCCGACTTCAGCCAGGTCACGATCTCGCGGTCGTGAGTTCGAGCCCTGTGTCGGGCTCTGGGCTGATGGCTCAGAGCCTGGAGCCTGTTTCCGATTCTGTGTCTCCCTCTCTCTCTGCCCCTCCCCCGTTCATGCTCTGTCTCTCTCTGTCCCAAAAAATAAATAAATGTTGAAAAAAAAAATCTGAATCATAGTAAGGGTGTCTGATATCTCTTTAACTCATTCTGCTTATTTTTATTTATTTATTTTTAAAACATATATTTTTAGTATTTATTTCTTTTATTTTTGAGAGAGGGAGAACACGCACATGCTTGAATGCACAAGCGGGGGAGGCGCAGAGGGAGAGGAAGAGAGAGAGAATCCCAAGCAGGCTCTGCACTGACCGTGTGCAGCCAGATGCGGGGCCCGAACCCCTGAACCATAAGAACATGACCTGAGCTGAAAGTAAGAGTTGGACAGTTAACCAACTCAGCCACCCAGGCACCCCCTTTAAATACATATTTTTTATATTTATTTATTTTTATTTTTGAGAGTGGGGGGGAGATCATTCTGCCTATTTTAAGGAAAAAGACTCAGTTGGTGCCCCCTCTGGCTTTAACAAGTTTCTAATACCTAACACATGGAGAGCAGGCCTTAGGCTCACAGTCTTTGGCAAGCAATGGGATCAAGTCAAACTTTCGTGATAATAATTTATACAAATTAATAACGGGTTTTGTTTTCATTGCACTATATTTAAAACAATTTTCTCTATATGGTTTTGCATTCAAGGTCATGACAGCTTCCTTTACAAATACATTTATTCAGATTAAAGATGTATGTAACGGTAGTGGTTCAGTTGGTTAAGCGTCTGACTCTTGATCTTGGCTCAGGTCACGATTTCACGGTTCGGGAGATTGAGCCCCACGTAGGGCTCTGTGCTGACAGTGCGGAGCCTGCTTGGGATTCTCTCCCTCCCTCTCTCTCTGCCCCTTCCCTGATCACACTCTCTTTCTCTCTCTCTCTCAAAATAAATAAGTATGCATTTTTTAAAAAATGTACTTAAAGGTAAGTAATAGATAAACAGTAGCATGGGTAGAATGCCGATACAGTAGAAGTTGTGAAAGTAGCAGGCAAGTGACAAAAGTTCTTATCAGACAGATGGGAAAACGGACTTGCAGTGAACACAGAGTCTTGGCAAGGACATAAAGTGATGCATCTGCAGGGTGATGGCTCTAAAACCACAGGCTAGCACCCCTTCTGCTATTTTCTGCTACTTGTCGAAAAGACCCAAATAGCTGAGTTTGCGCAGTTTGAAATGCCTAACTAACTTTTGCCTCTGGACACAATGTATTCCCAGAGCTTTTTAACCCCACCCCTGGCCTCAGATGTGTCTGTGTTTCGGTATGCCGAAGTGCAAGGTCCATCAGTGGGCACGGCTTGTTCCAATCCTGAGGCACCTCTCGCCCTACCTCTCACATGCGCATAAGACTGAGGTCAAACCATTCTCCTGGTGAGACCTTTTCCCCCCCTCCTTGCCTACCACAGTTCCTAAATGACCAACAAAAGAATCAGAACGTTGAGTCTTTGGGGAATCAGACTGACAGCGTTTTCTGCCGAACTATTTCAATGTGGCTGAACCTGAAAATATGTAGGAGAAAATGCTTGAAATGTGCGGACCCACAAGAAAAACAGCCACAATTTATTATGTGCCATTTACTGTGCTAAACACATCATGGGTTACCTTACATAACTTTCACAGCAATCTCCCGACACAGGTTCTACTATTTGTAGGTTCTGGTTGACTGGAATGAGGCCGAGTAACTTGTTCCAAGTCAAACATCTGTCACCAGGTGGAGCCAGGATCGGAACCGGGCGATCCAACTGGCGTCTCACTGCACCAGCATGCACCTTGAATGTGCACCTTCCGTCAACAGGCACCCTCGGGTCCTAGCCCCTGCGGGTAAGAAAATGGCCTGCTCTTGGGAAGCTGCCCAGGTGAGTAGAGAATGTGTCAGGTGCATAAGAGTACTTCCGATCCCTCGGGGTGAACTAAGCTTCAAGAGGAGAAGCAGGTGGTAAGAGAGCCCGGAGGGGGAAGTGATTAGTTATTGCTCAGAGATTGAGGGGGTGGGGACCAGGAAAGTTTAGAGAGCTCGTGTTGGAACGCTGCCTTGAAGAATGAGTAGGCTTGTCCCAGGCAGGAAAGCGAGAGAGAGAGAGAGAGAGAGAGAGAGAGAGAGAGAGCATTTAAGGCAGCAGAAATAATCCAGAGGTGGGAGAACTCACTATCTGCAGAAAACTGATCGATCTTGCACGCTTATTACGCAGGGAGTTAGGCTGGGGAAGAGTTGAGGGAAATGAGCTGGACAACCAGGTTGGGTGAGGCCAGGAGGGCTTTCTATGCCCTTCACTATCTGTCCACTACAAGTCCCACTATGTTGCTCAAGGTTGTTCTATTAGAACTCAATCCAGCTGGCATTTACAGTTTCACATCCCACAGGTCTGAATGGCCTTTCCATCCTCTTGAATGCTACATATGAAATAGGTTGTCTCTCTCTGGTTATATTCTACACATTGTCCCCAAAGAAAACCAGAGGCGGAAAAAATAAATTAGAATTTGCAATACTGTCAAGAAAAGGTCACCCTCAAATCACCAAATACGTGAATAGCCTTGAGTTCAGTTCTAGAGTCCATTCTTTTGGCAAGTCATGGGCAAACTGGACTGGATGCAGAGAAAGTTGCCCAGGATGGCCTGATTATGTGTGTGTGTGTGTGTGTGTGTGTGTGTGTGTGTCTGCTTCCAAGGGCTCAAACCATCAAAAAGAAATGGGATGATAAAATCTCAATTGTGAGTTCCTTCATGGCAGGGATCCTGCCTATCTAGAAATCTGCTGTGTCCCTACTGCCTGAAACAGTGCCTGACCCACATTAGGCATGTAATAAAAAGGCAAGAGATGAATGAATCAGGGAGAAAGACTCAGAGTTCTGAGACCTGGATTCAGATCTTTGTTCTGCTCTTACAGCAGAATCGTCTTAAACATCTTACATCTTGGAGCCTCATTTTCTTCTCTGTAAAATATTGGGTTCGCTAGTCTATTTCAGGCATCTCTTAACAAGACTAACAACCCCATGGAGTGGCCACAGGAGACACTGGAGGGATGGGGTCGATGGTCACGGCTCTGTGCACACACATCCCCATATAAGCATCTGTTGTGATCAAAGCAGTTATACTTTATTGCTCACACGTCCAAGGAAGATTCCATTTGAACAAAAGATTTCCACATCTGCAAAAAACGTGTTTAAAAACTACTGGACTGCTCGAGCTCTGTTATCACTTCCAGCTATAGAACTCGAAGCTTTGATGACGCTATGATATAGAGAAGTAAAATTTGGCCCAAATCTGCAACCACTAGGGCTGTTCCAACAATAAAATGTCTTGCTTTGAATAATAATGAGCTGCCTCTCATGAGGGGGGGCGATTGAAAACTACTTATCAGATAAGCTACAGAAGAGACCACTGCATTAGCTGGAATATTTGGTCAGATCACTTCTCAAGCCCTTCTCACGTCCAAGAACCAAAAATTCTACATTCTTTCAAGGGTTTTCCGTTCACTAGTAAGGAGCACAGTTTGGTGGTTTCCAGCAAGGGCTTCGAAATCAGATGAACATGTGTGAGAATCCTGGTCCTAACCCTCACCAGCTGTAAGACGCTGGCCAAATTAATCTGAGTCTCAGTTTCCTCATCAGTGAAATGGAAATAATAATACCTGCTCCATAGAGTATATTAAAGATTCAGTAAGACGGTGCATGTGATACACTCCGCATAGATGCCTCGCATACAAACCAGTGCTCAGTAAATGGTAGATCTTACGATGACGATGATAGAGAAGGAGGAGGAGGAGGAGAAACGCGAGGGGGAACGTCCAGACTAGGAAACCAAATTATTCCTAATGCAACTGGCTATTATACGTGACAATATATTATATTACGACAATATATGACATATATTATTATATGTGACAATCACATATGTATAGGTGTGTGTGCCCAGGGATGTATGTGTATACACATGGACACACACACACACACACACATACACACACACATACTCCTTTCTCCAGAGGCAGAAACTTAAAGCAGGCAAGGCCAATTCACAAACACAGGAACAAATTACATTATACCAGCCAGCGAAGGAAACGAAAGTCTGAAAAGAATAAAAGGAAGAGGAGCAGGCTCCAAATATATTTGTTTGTCACGTTGATCAAAACACAGATTCGCTCGTTTCTTAGAGAATAAAAGGCTCTCCAAGAACAATTCTAACTGTGAAGTGTTTCTAAGAATCTTGTTAAAAATAACCTAACATAGGCATGGAAACAAGACGAGACGTTCAGAGATCATTTTCTGAAAAGGAGGTTCTTGGCTCTTGGCTTGAATCTAACCCAGAGCACACACACAGTTGTTTGTTTCTATAACCAGAAGCTATTCACCGGGTCTCCTCGCGCAGGGGTTGGAGACGACGTCACAGTGCTTCTAGAAGAACAGCAGCTAGAATCTGCTGCATGCCTCCGCTCGCCGCGGCTCCCATATCCTTGCAGGTGAGGTACTTCTGAGCCTGCTGCTCAGGAACCATCCCGCCCCTTGTCAGGAGGCTATTATGGTGATTTTGGCACCCAAGTGCTTCCCTCCACCACCTGTTCTGACAACGAACCAGCGTTTGCGTGACAGGAGGCTCGTTCTGCTAACCTGCGTCTCTGACTTTTCGCCTCGAAAGATGCTGATGCTGACAATGAGAACTCAGTTTATCAATAGCTGGTGTGTTCCAGGATCCATATGTACAGTATCTCACACAAGCCTCACAACACTTTTATGAGCAAGGGCCATTTAGAACAGGAAGAAGTTGAGGCACAGAAAGGGCCAGTAACTTGCCCAGGGTCACATAGCTTCAAGGTGGCAGGACCTGAAGTCAAACTGAGGTCTGTCAAATACCAAGTCCTATGCATTTGGTCATGATATTAAACTGCTCTACAGTACTCTGGCTCCTCCCAGGTTGGGATATTGCCTTGCTATTTCCAGAGCCTGAAGTCCTGGCCCTGACATACGAGAAATGAAGAACATGAATACCAGATTGAGGGGGTTTTTCTCTAATCTCAGCCTAGGGCTCCTTCTCCCTAAACATATTTAAATAGTAATTATGTTCATATTAAGGGCTCAAGTGATAGAAATTTATCGTGATGGGTGGATGGGACAATATTTTCCTCACACGGAATCACAGGCATTGAATCAGCTATGTACCACGGAGCATCTATACAGCCTGGGGATAAATTTCTTCCTTAGATACGTCTAAACTTCCTCCCGTCCACAGACTGCCAGAAGAATCCTAAACCAAAACAGAATGGCCCTTGACATTAACACTATTACCTCTGGCACATTTCTTCCCACTGGCCATCTTTCCAGAAAGTCTCCAGCTCCAACCAAATGAAATAAAATGACTGAGGTAGGTCTTGCTCCCTTCTCGAGTGTAGCTGCACTGTGGGAGGATCTCTTGCTGTTCCGTAACTCACACAACCACAAAAGAGGGATCTGAGGGCGTTTCCTTAGACCTCCCGCCCCTTCCTCTGCCATGCTCATTCAAGTCAATGCTTCCAGTGACCAATGTTGACCACCACTTCTTTTTTTAAATGTTTATTTATTTATTTAGGGAGAGAGAGAGAGAGAGAGAGAGAGAGCAAGCCAAGAAGGGGCAGAGAGAGAGAGAATCGCAAGCAGGCTCCATGTGGTCAGTGTGCAGAGCCCAATGTGGGGCTCAATGCCACGAACCATGCGATCATGACCTCAGCCAAAATCAAGAGTTGGGCGCTCAGCTGGCTGAGCCACCCAGGCACCCCTTGATCACCACTTCTAAGTGACTGGTGGTTGTCCCGATTTCTCCTATTTTATTCTACTTCTTGTCTACTTTAATCCCCTTATTAGGAACACCCTAGAAAGGCAGTCCATGCCATGTTGTGCTGAAATATGTACTCTTAAAACTTCAGTCTTTTGTCCCTACTTCTCTCCCTGCAACCTTGAAGAACAAGCCAGATCCCCTTTTCGTGTAATGGTCCTCAGATAAATTAAAAAAAAAAAAAAATGCTGATGACCATGATTTCCTTTAAGCTCTAAGCTCAGCCTCCCCTGTGCCTGACATTGTTGCTCCTAGGTCCTGAATTCTGCAAGGGAGATCATGGTGCTTACCCTTTTCTGGACACACTCCAGTCTGTCGACACTCAGTATAAGACGGAACTTTACCGCCTCTATGGGCCAGGGACCTGCATCCTGACACCGTGGACCGAACACACATTTCCAAGGAGTATGGGTTTCTGGTGGGTCTCTTAGAGTGTTCTGGAGGCAATTCCTTCCTGAACAGCTGCTCCGACTAAATCGGGAGGGCTGTGTCCCTGCCAAGTACATGCTGTAAGAGAACAAGCTCACAGAGCCTGCCTGGTGGAAAGGGCTTTTCAGCAAGGTTACTGCCGGCACCGTAACCACAGAAATTCCGGGCCCTGCTTCGCAGAAGTGACACCAGTTATCGTGTTCTACAGGGTTTTTGGTTTTTTTTCAACTTGTCTCATCTTGGGAATGGATGTGAGTTAAGAGACGCCACGTGGCGGGGTATCTGGGCGGCTCAGTTCGGTTAAGCGTCCGACTCTTGATTTTGGCTCAGGTCATGGTCTCACGGTTTCATGAGTTCCAGCCCCACATCGGGCTCTGTGCACTGACAGCACGGAGCCTGCTGGGGATTCTCTGGTTCCCTCTCTCTCTCTGCCCCTCCCCTGCTTGCACTTCTCGGTCTCTCTCAAAATAAAGAAACAAAACAAAACAAAAACGAAAAACAAAGAGGAGTCGCGTGGTGCAGGGCACTGCAGTGGGCAGGTAAAAGCATACATTGTCCTCTGGCACTGGTAAAAGACCCCTCTTGCTGTCGCCTGTCAGTGGTAAGGGGAGTCTATGTTGCGAAGCCCAGAGAATCCGTTTCAAGCAGGGTTTCTCAACCTCAGCACTACGTTGCAATTTGGGCCAGACAATTCTTTGTTGCAATGGGGCCGGGGGCTGCCCTATGCATAGTTGGAAGCTTCGGCAGCATCTCTGGCCGAAATCCACTGATGTCAGGAGCCCCCGCCAGTTAGGAACACCAAACACGCTTTTGGACATCGCCACATGTCCCCTGGGTTACAAAATTGTCCCCATTTGAGAACTAATGGGTTATGCCCGCACTAGCTCAGTATTTAAGACCTGGAACGAGCCCTAAACTTGAAGGCACTTCCCTGTTCTATTGGTGCTGAAAGAAACAATGACTCCTTGTTGATCGACACAGGCTCCCTGCTCTGGCCACCGAACCAAGGGATCTCAATACTGCAGTACTCCTGACCTCCTAAAACAGAAGCATTTCTGGTCCCCAACTGGACCCTTTATATCGAATCTCCACCAGTGGAGCCCAGGCTCAGGTACTAACAGCTCTCCAGTAGCTCTAGTGTGATCCAGGGTCAAGGGTCGGAACCCCACACCACCCTGCCTCCATTCGTGACCCCGGACCACTCTGGGCGTCTCTGGAGCTGGGTGCGGTTTCGAAGTCTGCCCTGCAGAGTGGCATGCCTGACCCCTCTTTATTGTGGGCGCCAGTCTCAGAGGGCTGGTACACGGAACCTCAACACCGTAGCACCAAGTCCAGCACCTGCAGAGCAAAAGGGCACAGACAATGTACGCAGCTTGTTCGGCATGGTTAGCACGTTTTAGATTGGGTCAGAGAAATGCCGACAGGTAATTTAAAAGCCAGAAGGCATATTCAAAATAACAGTCCCAACTGTTCAGCACGAGGCATAATGTACCCAGGAAACAGGTCTTGTCTCCTGTTGCTTAAACAATTATTTATAAACAGTGTGATTAATTTAATTTAATTCATCCCTGGTTTTTCTTCCAGTCGAGGGAGGGCGGCATTCCTTGCGTGGGAGCAGTGTTTAGAGAGCACAGAGATTTCTATTGACTCATTTCTTACGAAATGCTTATCAGGAAAGCTGAAAAAATAACTGGAGAAGTTTGTTTAACCAAGATACGAATGATGCTATATATACAATTATAATAACAGCAGTTACACCAGCTTCCGTTTATTGAGCACTTTCTGTGTAAGAGGAGCTGGGCTCAGCTCTGCACATACAGTCTCGTATTTAACCTTAACAAAGGCCCTAGGAGATGGGTTCTCACAGTATTCCCATTTTATAGATGAAGGAACAGAGACCCAGAAATGTCTGGTCACATGTTAACATTTGTATCAATAGTAAGTGACAAGTCTCAGGACTAAAACCCAGGTGTGCCATCCCCCCGCACGACAGCCAGTATGCGTTTGGTTTCATAACTCAAGTTCACCTCCCTCTAAGTCAGAGGTGGGAACTTTTCTTTGAAAAATGTCTCCGTGGAGGGAATAATGCTTAGGCCTCAGCACTTCGGCCCAAAAGAGGGCATCCTGGAGGGCAGCTTAAGCCACTTGATTACTAAACTTCAGGTTAAGGGGAGCTCTTCTGATGTTGTTATTCTGTTTTCCTGGTGTTCTCTCAACAAGAGCAATGTTTCCTGAGAGGCTGCTTTAGGTTGTGATTGGGAAGGACGAGGGACAGGCCAGCTTCCTGGTTGTGTGAGCAGTGCAGCCAGACAGAAACCCAGGTCTTGGTTTAATGCTCTGTTTGCTGCCATATTGAAATTCTTAGTAAGTTTATCTTTGAACTTGTGAAGTCTGAGGGACAACGGAACATGCACCAGTGATATCTGGGGCACTGGCGAGCACAGGCTATAGGTGCATGTGTGTGTCCGCCATAGTTCCTTGCTGCCTCAAAACGTTAATGATACCCCATGAGCACAGGATTCTGGCAGACTCGCCATGCCTAAAGTATGCCTCAGAGCAAATACAAGGTGAACACATCATATATAGGAAGTGTTTTTCCTGTTTTCCATCGTCTCTTGGTCAGCAACTTCTACAATATGTTTACCAGTGAGTCTTACTGAATTCCCACAGATCATAGGTCCACTAGAATCCTACGCTCATGCTTCATATCAACACGTGTATGACTGACTAACTGGGAACACAGACAGCCCTGAAGGCCACGGTTTCCATCTGACCAGAACTTGGCAAATGCAGGAGGAAGGCAGTGCTGCTCGAAGAAGGAGGAGGAACCACCAAAAAACCCTCTACCGTCTTGTATTTGCCAACCACTTCTGCTGAAAATATCGAGATATGGCCAACCACGGCTCGTTTCCCTTTTAGCCCTTCTTTACTCATCAGTCAGCTGAAGGTAGCGTGTTAGTGGAAAGTGTGTACTCTCAAGAGGTGAGGTACAAACACTTGCATGAGTTTTGTGCACTGGCTGGTAAAAACAAAGTCCATAAGCACCCTTGAATTGTCAGATACGATTTGCATGGTTCGTGTCATTTTGGTGATTCCATACAAGTGAAATGCTCTCATGTTTGCATTTAAAACTGGCTTTGGGTACTATAAATGGTAAATCTTTGCTAACAACTTAAAATTAAATTTTACTTTCCTACTAGAGGACAGGTAAATAGCAAAGAAAATATGCCATGACGAGTTAAGAGAGAAACTGCAGATTAAAAAAAAAAAAAGGCTTTACATATTAATACTTTCAGTGGAAGCCTTTATCTGCCTTTGACCAAGGGACCCTGAAAATTATGCCGCTAGCCCTGGTGGAGGCTGCAGGATACGAGACAAGGTCATCCTCAAACCATCTTCGATTCGCCCAGATTCAGTCTGCACTGGCTCAAAACAATGAGCTAACTGTTGAATCCAACTGTAACCTCCGGAGTTCAAGGTAAAGGCCACAAAATGGCTGTTAAATGTCAAAGAGCTTTCCAACATTAGCCGAAACCTCTCAGGATCCAAAGTAAGAGCACACCTAAATTATTGGCTCACCCATGGGTAATCTAGACCGCGGTGTGAAAACCTCTGTTTAAAAGGGGAATTCTGGTGTGTTGAGATTGAAAGTTGGGAAGCAGCAGCCCAGTGAAAAAAAAACAAGGACTCCGGTTATGGGATTCATAAATATTTTTTTTTAAGTGGTGAAAACTTATTTGAGTATACCTATTCCAGGTGGTTAATGGGATTTGATGAGAGCGTCCATCCAGTCAACCAATAAGGGTATTAACTGAGCAAAGGGCTATACCCTCGGGGAACTTTCGGAAATAAAATAGACATGTTACCTGCCCTTATGTACTGACAGTCTGGCTGGGGGCACAGGTAGTAGATAATTAAGCAGCAACTAAATACAAGGATAACTTCTGACCATTGTTATTTATCAAGGAAACAACAAAAAGTAATAACCCAGAAAAAAATGCTTTTCTCCTACTGGTTTTTAGTTTTCTTTGCCTCTTTCTCACTTTTTTCTATCTTCATATTTTCCTCCCCTATTGATTCCCTATTTAAACCTGAATATGTTGTGCGTGGAAATGTCAAAGACTTATATGGCGCATCCGTCAGAATTGCCTTATTTATTATTGAGCTTTGTTTGATAACACTTCGTAAGTCCGAAGGAAAGCATATGATGCCTTATTCCAGACAGAAGGCTCACAGAGCTCTAGAGCTGTTTTCTCCAGTAGAACTTTCTACAATAATGAAAGTATTCCATTTATAACATACGGCTACTGTTTGGAATGTTAATGGTTACCCTATAGGACAACACAGCCCTAGAGATTCCCCAAGTCAACAAAAAAACCCTGTTTATCAGGCAGATTGATGGTGGGTAAGGAGGACAGCAGCCAAGAGCCAAGTCAGACAAACGAGAAGTTCTCTGGGAAGTGCTGGCCGAAATTCTCAGCCTTCTGAGGAGCCAGGTGAGTGTCCCAGCTTTGGGCGAGGTCTGAACCTGGAGAACCAGGGAGTCATCTCAGCCTGGCCTGGGAGCAGAGAAATCCATCCCCAAAGCTAAATTCTGCATGCCGTCTCTGCATTGCTAAGCATGCAGTCTTAGCTATTTACCTAACTTATAAATAGTCTGTTCTCATCACATCATTATCTCTCCCCTGAGGACAGAGCTTTGCAGTTAGCAAAGCAATTTCACCTCCATTACCTCGTTTGATTTTCACAATGAGGTAGTGAGACAGGCAGGCCAGGGATTATTTACCCAAGAAGCCAACAATGGAATCCTCAGTGGATTTCATGTAGAGAAAAATTTCTGTTCTAAGGTTACACTCAATGCCACAAATCCTTACTCTGCCTTGGACCATCGAGGCCTACTCTCCATAAAGACAGTCAAACAGAAGAGAAGCGAGCCTGGGGAAAGGGACAGAAACATTCCTTTACCCCTTGTCAAGCCTCACAACGTGCCAGACCCTTTACTAGGCTCTCCTCAGAGAGGAGACTCCTCAGGCAGCAGTGAACAGCACTGGCAAGATCCTTGACATTCATCCAATGGAAAGAGAACTCCAGAATCGAACCCCCAGTGAACTCCAAATCACATCAGTAGGGCTGGTTCCCATCTCCTGTCATGGTACGTGGTCACAATCTATAGGATCACACTTTGCCTCCCAAGTGGCCAGAGTCACTTGGCTTGACAATGGCTGAGCTGAAGCCGCTTCGAAGGGAATTTCACTAGTTAACATCACATGAAACTATGACTCTGAAAGGACCGAAGAATTATATGGGTGTGTGTCATAACCCTGAAGCACAACCAAAGTCAGCATACACTGGGCCATTCCAATCCATGAGGATCAGAGACTGTGGTTCTCAAAGTTTAACACAGGTAAGAATCACCTTGGCAAAAATGTCATTTTCCCTAACGTGCCCCAATTCAGTGAATGGGGCCCAGGAATGTGTGTTTTGACTCCGTTTCCAGGGGATTCTAATGCAAAGCATACAGAAGGAGTCACTTCAGCAAAACGATGTAGCCTTGTTTTCTCTTGCTCACGGCGGAACTAGGGCCCGCAGGTAGACGTCACAGGGATGAAGATTTCAACTCAACGGAAGGAGACTTTTTAGATTCTAGAGCTGCCTAACCATTGAGCAGGCCCTTCACGTAGCAATCCTCCCACTGCAGGAATTCAAGCAGAGATCGGGAGAGCCTCACCAGTGACGACGAGGAAACTGTTGGTTAGGTAGCAATCCCTCCAGCTCCCAGTAAACCTTGCGCACGATCCCGGTGATGTCCACTGTGCTGTGATTATTTGCTCGTGTGTCTCTTTATTCAGTGAGGCTGTGAACTCTGTGAGATACCGAGTCTCATTTTTCTCTCTCTACCACCCCCCTACACAGTGCATGGCAAGTCGATGCCCCGTGCGCAGTTACTGGGAATCAAACCTAATAACCTACTCAGAACCTAATAAATCACCTTTCAGAGTCTGCAAACCTAGGCTTCTGACGAGTTTCCTGCAGTTTCAAAAGAAAAATCTGGATTTTTTTTTTTCTTCTGCTCTCCGCAGTGAACCCTTCACAGTATCTTTGACTTCTCCTTTAGGAAAGTATTTAAGTTCCCTTCGATAAAGATCTTACATTTTTATTTTGCACTTTTTTTTAAAGTAACTTTAGTGGCTGCCCCTGTGGATGGTGGTATTTTTCCTGATCCACATTCTAACTGGTGATTTCTAGTATATAGGAATCGCTGAATGTTGAGTTAGTTATACAGTATCTGGACATCCTTGTGAAATGTCTTCATTTTCAGTTTACTGTGGGATTTTCCCGGTAAATAACCATATTGTTTATAAATAGTCACAGCTTTGCTCTTTTTTCTAAGTTTTATACTTCTTATTTCTCCTTTCTATCATTTGGATTTTTTTTTGTATGCAATGTTGAACAGCACAGGTGATGAGGCAACCTGTCTTGTCCCTGACTTGAGTAGGAATGGAGTCAATGTCTTCTCACTGGGTGATTTCTTCCTTCTCTGCCATTATGTCTGACGGGGGTTTCGTAGAGTGGGCAAAGTGACTCTTCTATAAGACTAAGACAGACTGGTGGATGGGGAGAACAACTATAGAGCCAAGTTAAAGAAGGAGACAAGGAGAGAGAAGCTGGCCCCAAATCCACTAAGAATCAGTTCATACAAATGACGAACCTCTTAGAATCCATTGCCCATACACTGGCATTATGCTTCCTCCTCCTCCTTCTTTTTTTTTTTTTTAATGTTTATTTATTTATTTGAGAGGCGGGGGGAAGGGGAAGAGAGAGGGAGATTGAGAATCCCAGGCAGGCTCCACACTGTCAGTGCAGAGCCCAACACGGGGCTTGATCCCATTAACTGTGAGATCATGACCTGAGCTGAAATCAAGAGTCAAATGTTTAACGGACTGAGCCACCCAAGTGCCCCTATGCCTCTTTCTAATATATGGGGGCATACAAGTTAAAACTGCCCCAAGAAACATATATATGACAATAATTCATGTTTGGAAACTATTTTTAAAAGGCTATGTAACCTACATGTCTAGAAAAACTACTTCAGGAGCTAATCAATGGCATTTTCACTTCTATTTTGATCATGAGCTGGATATTCCAAAGAAGATGCTTATCTCACAGAACACCAAACACAACTGCAGACATCTCTGCTATATGGTACATTATTTCATTCAATTTGAGTGGGCAAAGTTCTCTAAGACTGTCTTGCAAAAGCTTATTTTATTTCTTTGGTTGCCCATGTGTTTGTTCAATAACAAAATGTAATACAAGTCAAAGGACTATGTGGCTAGACCTACTATTCCAAACCACTGAGGCAGACTGGCCTGTTTTTAATTCAACTTGGAAAAGCAGAATTCCATTTTCTCAAGAAGACTTTAAGAGAAAAAGGCCCCACAGTTTCAGAGTGTTGTCATGACCCGGCTCTCCCCAGTGTGATTCTTGGGTCGCAGACTAACTCCTCTATACCTTATAGATTCTCAGGAAAGGCAAGATAATTTTCAATTTTGAGTGTTTTAATATTTCATTAGCCTGAAGACAATCATGAAGACTTTGTGTGATCTTGGGCCAGTTAGATACTCTCTTTAAACCCTGGATTTTCTCATTGTTAAAATCACGATAATTACAATAGCAGCCTACTCGGTTGTTGTAAAAAATTAAATGCAGTAATGCATTCAAAGTTCTTAAATTCAGTAACTGGCACTTTTTTTTTGAGTTATGCTTGGCATCATAATCATTATTAATAACACAGAATGACATGAATTTGTCAATGGATGCTTTGCATGAGGAAATGGAGTTGCGCTTATCAAGTTCCAATTTTTATTTTATTTTATTTTTAACTAATCTCCTACTCAACATGGGACTCGGAACTCAACGACCCTAAGATCAAGAGTCATGTGCTCTTTGGACTGAGCCAGCCAGGCACCCCTGAAATTCCAAATTTTAAACATGCAGCAGGAGGTTCAGGCATCATCTACATTTCTGTGGTTTACATTTTGTCACTATGATTAGATTTTGCATTTATTTAAAAAAATTTTTTTAATATTTATTTATTTTTGAGACAGAGAGAGACACAGCATGAACGGGGGGAGGGTCAGAGAGAGAGGGAGACACAGAATCTGAAGCAGGCTCCAGGCTCTGAGCTGTCAGCACAGAGCCCGACGCGGGGCTCGAACTCACGGACCGCGAGATCATGACCTGAGCCGAAGTCGGACGCTCAACCGACTGAGCCACCCAGGCGCCCCAATTTTGCATTTATTTTAGATCGAACTCCATATTTTCAATATCAGCTGATGGGTTTTTCTTTCTTAACGCTTCCCATCTGTCGCTTATATGTTAGTTCTCCTTGAGAGCCACAGAAAGTGTCCAGGTTTAGTAACATGGTAGGTGACAGTGGTACTTTTAGAGATAGAGGAGACTCGGGAAGTCTGGGGTGGGCAGGTGGGCAGGTATATAGGAGAGTTCTGTTTAAGGGACATTAAATGTGAGATTCCCGAGAGGCACCTATGTGAGGCTGTCAAGGAAGTAAATTGGATTTTGTGGTCTGGAGCTCAGAGGACAGCTCTGATCTGGAGCTACTAATTAAAAAGAGATTAATGGCACAAAAATGGTATTTAAAGCTATGGATGCTCAAATCACATTTAAAGCGAGAATGTCATTTGCGAAGACAATGAAGAACCGAGCCCTGAAGAACTCTAACATTTGGAGGCCAGATAGAGAAGGAAGAACCTATAAAAGATACTAAGAAGGAGTTGCTGGTGAGTCAGGAGGCAAACCAGGGAAGTATACTGTCCGGGAAAATGAATGTCAAAAATATTTCAAGAAGGAAGACAGGTTAACTGCAAGAGACCAAATAAATAGCGCTTTTGAACTTTGGAACTTTTATATGACAAAAGTCAACCCAAGTTCAAAAGCAAGCGGAAGAGAAGGGAAAGTTTGAAAATTATGTGACAAGGATTAACATTTAGATGATAATAAAGAACACTCAGAAGTTCATAAGAAAAATACAACAAAGTTGTCACACAAAGCACGATGTATGTGAAAATGCAGTTCACATAAGGATAAATATTTGTCAACAACTTTGAAATTAGTCAGCAATTAACTTAGAAGAGGTTCAACCTATCAAACCACCTGGAAAATGCAAATTCAGTGAAAGAACGTTGCTGTAATCAGCAAAATAGGAAAAGACGAGTAATGTACAGTGTTGGTGAAGGGAAGGAGTAGAGGCTACTCTCGTACGCTGCTGATGAGACTACAAATCTCTATGGCATTCTAGAAGGTCAACCTTAAAGTAAACCTAACATTTGTAAATGCACATATACATCAATAGAGCAATTTTATTTTGGGTAGCTATCTAAAAGGAATACATATGCACAAAGAAATGTGTTCAAGGGCATTAAAAACAGTACAGTTAGATACAGCAAAAGAATGGAAACACCTACATATCCAATAATGGGAAATAAATCTATTTTAGTGTGTATTTTTAGTACAGAAGACTATGGAACAGTTAAAAAGAATGATTTAGATCTAAATGTTCTGAGATGCAAGGATCTCTAAAATACATTCTTAAGGGATAGAAAGCAAGGTGCAAAAAAGTACATATAAAACGACCCCATTTATGTAAAATATAAGTGATAAGAAAGTGCTACAGTTTCATACTTTCGCATGTGGCTGTTCAATTTTCCCGACGCCATTTGTTGAAGAGACGGTCTTTTCCCCACTGTATATTCATTCCTCCTTTGTTGAAGATAAACCCAAAATGGAGTAAAGACCTAAATGTGACACCTGAAACCATAAAAATCCTTGAAGAGAGCACAGGCAGTAATTTTCTCTGACACTGGCCATAGCAACATTTTTCCAGATACGTCTCCTGAGGCAAGGGAAATAAAAGCAAAAATACACTATTGGGACTAAATCAAAATAAAAAGTTACTGCCCAGTGAAAGAAACCACCAAAAAACCTACAAGGCAACCTACTGAATGGGAGAAGATATTGGCAACTGACATATCCAATAAAGGGTGAGTATACAAAATCCATAAAGCACTGATACAACGCAACACCCAAAAGACAAACGATCCAACTAAAAAATTGGCAGAAGACACGAACAGACATCTCTCCAAAGAAGACATTCACATGACCAACAGACACATGAAACGATGTTCATCATCACTTACAATCAGGGAAATGCAGATCAAAACTACAATGAGCTATCACACCTGTCAGAATGGCTAAAATAAAAAAAAAAACCACAAGAGACAGCAAGTGTTGGTGAGGATGTGAAGAAAAAAGAACCCTTGTGTGCACTGTTGGTGGGAATGCAAACTGGTGCGGCCACTTTGGAAAACAGTATGGAGGTTGCTCAAAAAATTAAAAACAGAAATCCCCCCTCCCTGATGATCCAGTAATTGCACTACGGGGTATTTACCCCCAAAATACAAAAACACTAATTCAAAGGGATCCACGCACCCTTGTATTTACTGAAACATTATTTACAATAGCCAAACTATGGAAGCAGTCCAAGTATCCATCAATAGATGAATGGATAAAGAAGAAGTGGGTATGTATACTGGAATATTATTCAGCCATAAAAAAGAATGAAATCTTGCTATTTGCAATGACACGGCTGGAACTAGAGAGTACAATGCTACGCAAAATCAGTCAGAGAAAGACAAATACCCTAAGATCTCCCTTCTATGTGGACTTTAAGAAACAGGGCAAATGAGCAAAGGGAAAAACAAAGAGAGAGACAAACCAAGAAACGGACTGTTAACTATGGAGAACAAACTGATGGTTACCAGAGGGGAGGGTGGCGGGTGGGAATGTGGATAGGGGATGGAGAGTAGGGAGTGCACTTATCATGATGAAAAAGAATAAAATAAAAAAGTAAAGTAAGATAAAATAGAATACAATAAAGGGAGAGGAATCTATGAATTTGTATGTTTTACGCAGGTTTGTAAATGCATTTAAAAAATCATTGGATTCGTTTCAATTGTCTTTGAGGTGAAGGATAAAACCAGGACAAAAGCCGATTGTACTTTTGATTATTTAGGTTTTATACTTCTTGAGTCCATCGGAATTTGTTGGTGTCCTGCTTATAGGATTTTTAAGAAAAACATAAATTTTTCCTAAGGCGTATTGATACAATCGATCTAGAGAATTCACTGCACGATGTATGAATTTATTCATCAAGAGTTTAAGTTCCTAGTGTATGTCGGGCAGCATATTGGGTATTTGGTACGGACCAGTGAACGAAACAGGCAATATTCCTGTCCTTAGCAAGCTGGGGGCTCAAAGCAAGCTGGGGAGCCCTGCAATGGGCTCCAACAGTCGTCTCTGCATAGGCTTCCCCGCTCTTAGAAGATTCCTCACCCCCACAGAGGAGTATCTCAGACCAATTTCCTGCAGTTTTCATTACCTCATTAAGAAATCACAAAAAATAAAGTATGGAGAGCACATCCACCAGCCACCTCTAAACTGTCATCTCTCTTTTACAACCACACAGCAGGTTTCCAGATGAGGCAGGGACGAAACACCGTTATCAGTCAGGTGGGTTTCTTGGGCTGTCCTGGAAAAGCCCCCCCGCCCCCAGTCATAAACAACTGACTCCACAAATGCACTGCTAGAACATAGAAGTGTAAGTCGTTGGGTGCCTGTACTGAGGCAGCTGCTGACTTAAATAGCTTTTAGGCGCCCCCCACAGAAGTTCCTATATGCACACTTTACTACATGGTTGGATTCTTCCCGTGACACTCGCTCAAGGCATAATAATCAGGGAAGAAGGTGAGCCTACAGGCGCAGCCTTTGAGGCTCTTGGAGCAGCTGGCATCACCATGCTAGGCTTTCACTACAAGTCAGACCACACTCGTAGCAGGAAATTGAATTCAGGCTTCTGAGCAGTCTCAGAGGCGAAGTGCTTATATTTCACTTGCAATCCCTATTTTGCCTTCTTCCTTTCTTACACATGCAAATGAAAGTTCCTCAGTTTTGGGTTGCCAGGACAGCTGAATACTGTCATCAGAAAAAACTGAATGCTCGTGTCAAAGAAGGAGCTGCTTTTTTAGAAATTCCTATGCATCTTGGGGCAAAGGAAAGCGAATGCCGTTGACAATTCATTCGTCTTTGCCATAGGATGAATGTACTTTTACATATGGTTTTTCATGGCTGAGAAAAACTCTAGCCCGGGGGAGCCAGAAAATTTTCAGGGTTTAGAAGCATCATGACTAGTCACTGAACATTCAACTCCACAGTGACCCCCATCTCCATCAACCTATGCGACCTTGGGTAAACCACTTGACCTTCTCATGCTCTTTCACATGCCATTTCCTTCCTCATGCTGTTCTGTCTGCTAGAATGACTTCCTTGATTTCTCCTCCAAATCTCCAATTCTTAAAAAATGCTGTCCTCTTGGGGCGCCTGGGTGGCGCAGTCGGTTAAGCGTCCGACTTCAGCCAGGTCACGATCTCGCGGTCCGGGAGTTCGAGCCCCGCGTCAGGCTCTGGGCTGATGGCTCAGAGCCTGGAGCCTGTTTCCGATTCTGTGTCTCCCTCTCTCTCTGCCCCTCCCCTGTTCATGCTCTGTCTCTCTCTGTCCCAAAAATAAATAAACATTAGGAAAAAAAAAATGCTGTCCTCTGAAGCTTTTCCTGATTTTCTTAAGCCAAATCAGCTTCTTTCCTCCTCAAATCCCCCTTCTAGATTATCTCCACCTCCATTACATCAGTTATCACATGGTGTTACTGTTGCATATTTATCCTTCTATTTATTTTGTTTATCACGTTATTTTGTGGCCATCTTAGGATATCAAGCAATATGTTACTACTACTGCTCCTACTGACATTAATAATATTGTTAGTAATATCATGAGTGCTTACTATGTGTCAGTCCCCATATGGATACATTATTTCCAATTGTCACAATGGCCCTATGAAGTGGATATTATTATTATTACTATGTTTTTATAGTGGAGCAAAATAAAACCAAGGGAGATTATACAAATGATTAGTAGCGGCACTGAGTCGAAATAAAGTCTATTTTACTTTAAATCCCATGCTGCTAACCACGGCTGTAAAACACTACCTAATAAATAACAGTAGATAATATTTACTAACTGCTCACTAGGTATCAGGCTCTATACTATGTGCTCCACACACATCAGCTAATTTGATCTTCATAAAAACCCCGTGATGTAGATATTGTGAACATGATCTCATTTTTTTTTTTTAAATGAAACGAAATTTCACAATGTTTAAATGACTTGCCCAAGGTCAGAGAACTGTGGAGAGTGAATCTGAATACAGGCCAGTCTCTCCCAGAGCCTGAGTCCTTACCCACTATTCTACCTCATGACCAGAGGGTAGAACTTTCTTTAATCCTTATAAACATTGCCCAGGTTTTCAAGAATAATCCTTCTGGAAACAAAAAACTGGAGAGGTAGCCCTTCCGAGTCACGCAAGGCAACAAAATCTATCGAGCCCCTGACACTCACCTTAGCACATGTGTGGATCCATTAATGGTTGTGGTTGAACAGGGCACAGCCTGGCCCAGAATGGAGGGTCTTCGGTAGCGCTCATCATCACAGCAGAGGATGATGAGGAAGGCACGTCTAAAAGACTTATTCAAGAAGGCGTAGAGAAAGGGGTTCAACCCAGAATTGATGTAGCCGAGCCAGAGGAAAGCGGTCCACACCTGCCCGGGAACAGTGTAGTCTATGAATGGATCCACAATATTGGTGACAAAGAATGGAGCCCAGCAGAGGCAGAAACAACCCATGATGATGCACAGGGTCTTGGCGGCTTTGGTCTCTGTCCTCATGCGATGAGTGCTGTGCTGGTCGGCCGGCTGGGGCCTGCCCTCCGAGGGGGCCCCTGCCCGTTGTAACATCTGGATCTGGTGGGCATGTTCCTTCGCTGTGACATAGATGCGATAATAGGCCAGCACCATGAGGAGAAACGGGATGTAGAAGGCCACCACAGAGCAGGTGATGGCATAGGGCTTGTTGACCATGAAGATACAATACGTAGAGTTAGAGTTCTGGTTGAACTTCCTTTTTTCTATCTGAGAGTTGGAGAGAGAGAATAAGGAGGGAAGAAGGGAGAAAAGGGAAGAAAAAAAAGTGAAGAGAAAGAAGCAGGAGGAGAAAGAGGAAAATTGTAAGAAAAGAAAAATAGATGGAAAAGAAGAGAAAACGAGAAATTGGAAGGGAGAGAGAAAAGGAGGGGAACAGAGAAGGGCAGAGAAGGAAGAGGAAAATACAAGAGGAAAAGGAGGAGGGAAAAAGAGAAGGTTTATCAGCAAAATTCTCTTTTTCTTATTAGCCTACAGCACCTAGAATCACAATGGTAGAAGAGAAGCATGATTGCATCCCGGGGCGCAGAGGCATTGTCTGAGCACCAGGGGCTGAAGGCTCCAGGAAAGAGCAGAAATAAGACAGAGACAAAATCATCCTTCATTCCCTTTACCCAGCCAATAGCAGAGTTAGCCTCTCCCTTTCCCTTCTGCCTGCACACAATATATCTGGTAGAAAAGGGCTTTGAACTCAGGCTCATCTTCCTCAGGGCTGTCCTTACATCTCAGCATTCCCCATATAAAATTTAGAATTAGCTTATCAAGCTCCATACAAATCTTTGAGGATTTTGACTGGAGTCAGTGTAGAATGATTGAGGGAAATGGACTTCTTTCCCACGGTCAGCTTTCCAATTCACAAACACGGTAAGTCCTTCCATTACTTACATCTTTTGAAATTTATTTCAGTAATATTTTACGACGTTTGTGTGTAAATGTCTTGCATGCCTTCTGTCAGATTTATTCCTAAGTATCTGTTATTCTATTGCAAATGGTACCACGTTAAAGTCCTTAATCTTAATTGTTTGTTGCTAGTATGTAGAATTCAGTGAAGACTTTTTTTGTATGGCTATGTATCTAGCAACTTTGTTAAATTCGTTATGAATATTTCATTTATGAAATATTTCACTTATGAATTTTCTCCGTAAGCACCCATGTGACCTGCAAATACTAAAAATTTCATTTCTTCCTTTCCAATCTTAACACCACATTTCTTGCATTATTGACCTCGATAAGACCTCCAGTGTAATTTTCAATAGAACAGGTAATAGTGGACGCCGTTTTACCCTCCCAGTTTTAGGAAGGGAGTTTCAATTTTTTACTATTAAGTATGATACTTGCTAGAAGTTTTTTCATGGATGCTCTCTTCTATTTTCAGTTTGATGACAATTTTTTTAAATCATGAACAGATACTGAACTTTGTCAATGAAATTCTGGCAATAAAGAGATGATCACGTGGGCTTTCCTTCTCTCTTGTATTAATATGGTGAATTACAGCGATTGTGTTACATTCCTGGAATAAACTTCACTTGTATTAGATACAATGACAGACTGGATCTCTTTAAAAGGTTGAAAGGCTTTTCTCCCTACTATAAACTCTGTCCGCTGACAGCTCTGAGTTCTCAGCCTTGTCTAGGAAGAGCCTTTGGCTGAAAAGAGCTGTATAATCCAATGACGCTTCCTGCCTGAGGTCAGCCTGTATACAGTGTGAATATACACACGAACATATGGATAACAATTGTATATAATACACACATATGCAATTTTATCTGTGTGCACATTTAGTGTCTTGTCTCATGGTATATTCTAAGGTTATAGTAGAACTCCCTATTGCATTGACATTTTTCTTATAACGAAATCTCTTTATCTCAGGTAAGATGACGTGCCTTAGATTTATTTCATCACAGCTACACCACCTTTCTTTTGATTAGTATTTGCATATTGTAGTTTTCCGTTATTTTACACCAACCTTACTGTCACCTTACATTTCATGGGCCTCTCTTACAGGCAGCATATATTATGTATTGATTGGTTGATGAAAATATTCGGACCAGAACTTGCAGGAACCTAACTCTGTATTCCTCCTAGGGGCAAAGATATTCAGTATTTGCTAATTTAGTATTTGTGGCAACTTTATAGAACCTAATTACTGTGAATGATGAGAATCAACTGTACCTGTACTGTGAGCAGGCGGGTTGTGTTAGCGGCTCCCTAGGCCAATTCTATGTGCAGATGAGTGGAAAGATATGAAATGCAATCATGGCACCATGGAGCGAATACGAGGCAGGTTCATAGCAAGCAGGTGCCCCCATTCCCCAGCTGCGGGAGGTAAATGGGGGATGCCCCCCTCTCACTCTTGAAATGAACAGCGGTTCTCTAGATTCTTTCCCTTAGAAATTCTATATCCGAAGGTAAGAGTGCGGCACCCTTTTTTAAAAGTTCTGATTCACAAAAGTTTATGCTTCCAAAGGTCTTCTCCATTAGGGAGGCAGTTTAGCACAGAGATCAAGAGCACAGACCGACCCTGGAGTGCAGGAAGCTTGAACTTAGCTAGAGTCACCACCACTCCCTGCCAATCTGACGTTAGCTAATAACTGCACCTCTCTGATGCTCAGTTTCCTGAGGACAATGATAGGATCGACTTAAGAGCACTGTTGTGAGGCTTGCACAAGAGGTTCACAGTAATAACCATTAAGTGGACATGGGGCTCGGCAAACAGTAAGCGCTCAACATTTGTTGGCCGTTGTTGCTACTCTACTGGTTATCGGAAACTTGAATTTCATTTCCCTTGAGATTGGCAAGGCTGAAAGTTTGAGAGAGGAAAGATAGGATTCAAGAAAATAGCCATACAGTCTCCCTTGTACGAATCCCCTTTTACTTCTCCACTCCTTTGTCCCCAGCATTTCTTTCAGAAGCCCAAGGAACTCTTGTTCTGACATACCACATGCAAATCCTGGCCCAGCCTTGGCTTGGATATCCTTTCCTGGACAAAGAACAAGGCAAGATTAGGGGCTAGGGACGTGGTGGAGAGAAGAACAAGCAGCTTCTACTCTAACTGGTCTTGTGGGGCTGGAGCTTGCTCTCGATCTTTCCTCTCCAGTCCCCTTCCTACCTCAACACGGTCCTGGACCGAAGGTTAGAGTGACCGCCTGACAACTTCCTTAGGGAACATGTATCGCTGCTAGTGAACACGCACCATAACTTTTGATCCTCATTGCGAGTTTGGCACTGGGAGCATACTGGGTCAGAGCTGGAAATCTCTGGAAGATCATCCGGACAGGGGCTGGCAAATGCCTGGCTCGTGTGCCACACTCTGCTCTCCTACTCTCTGGGAGACACTCCCCCACTGAAGATCAATGCACCTTCTCACTGCAGTCCTTCAAGGTCAGGGTCAGAGCTGGACTCAGGGTCCAGTTCTCTCGACTCCTGACCCAGGCTTCTCTTCATTCTCTGGAAGCCTCTACCCATATGACATGTTTTCTGCGGGTCACTGGCAGCCATGAAATGGGACGAAGGCCCCTTGGGGCACATCACATGTCTCAGGCTCTCTGGTCTGAACACCAAGCTTTGAGTACCTGTTGTGCTATTTGACCAGCATGTTACTTTACCTTTTTGAGCCTGATATTCCTCATCTGGATGAGATGACGGAAGGATGTTATTAGGATGCTATGTTAAAGTCTGAGCATATTTTCTGGCATCCAACAAATATTCGAAAATGTTAGCTTGCCTTTTTTTGTTGTTGCTGTTGTCACTTAGATCACTATCAGAATCTTTCTGGGGCGCCTGGGTGGCTCAGTCGGTTGAGCGTCCGACTCTTGGTTTCGGCTCAGGTCACGATCTCATGATTTGTGTGACTGAGCCTGGCATCAGGTTCTATGCGGACAGTGCAGAGCCTGCTTGAGATTCTCTCTCTCTCTGCCCCTCCCCAATGCATGCGTGCGTGCGTGTGCTCTCCCCCTCTCTCCCTCCCCCAAATCAATAAACATGTACATATATAAAAAAAAGAATCTTTCCTAGAATATCCACCCAACCTGATATTGTTTATTTATTTAGAATCTCAGGCAAATAAAGTAAATCAGAGATTAAAACAGCAGGCACTCTCTGCATAGGTACTCACCAGATCAATTATGCCAATATTATTCCAGCCTTGCATTATAGGGAGAAAAGAGATAAACGTGGGGATGACCCAGCAGCCTCCCAGCATTAACGCGATGCGCAGAGGGGTCATCTTGTTCCTATAGACCAGAGGCTGGCAGCAGATGGCATAATACCTGGAGAGAGAATAGAAGGTGTGGGTGCCACGGGAAAGGAAGAACGAGAGGGAAAAGGAGGGAAGAATAATTGAAGAGAAAGAAGAGGAGAGAAGGAGCAGAGAGGAGAAGGGGGATAAGAAGACGAAACATCGGGAAAGTGGGAAATTAGAGGGGCAAGTAGAGCATAAAATAAGAAAGAAAAGAGAAAATAATGGGAAAAAAGAGGAAGAGTGGGTAGGAGAGAAAGGGAAGATGCAATGAGAAAAGAACAGAGGAATGAAAAAGGCAATTACACAATGAAATGTGGTATCGCCCCATGAGTTTCTGCTTACAAAAATGTAAACTTCAGATCACATCTGAGAGTCACTGTCTGGAGTTGGCCCCACATCCCTCTTCCTCTCTCCGTATATGAAAAGCCTGACACTCCCTCACCTGATGGTCTGCTCTGTCTCAGGCGTGCTTCCGAAACTTACCTTCGTGCCTGGGCATTTCAGAAGATTCTGTCCAGCCCTCTGGACTGTAGTGCCCAAGGCAACTGCAGCCTCTTCGATAACAAGGTGATGTCTCCCAGGCTTGGCCCTACATCTGAGCTCTAAGAACTGTATCTCAGATTTGTCCCCATACTCTGAACTACCTGGCTATCTTGCAGTGAAATTCTAAGTCAGTGTTCCAGAGATTCCACTCCTCCCTTACATCAGACGCACCTGAGGAGGCCCATTTAAAATGCAAATTCCAAGCATCTCCTGCATCACAGTCTGTTGACTGTTTGCCTCCTTCCATATGACAAATGGAAGTCAAAACTGCTGTTTGCTAAAAACGTCCAGCCCTTCTGGGCACATGAGCTTCCTGGCTTCCTTGTGGTTGGATGAGGCCAAGTGATTGGTCTGGTCAAGGAGTTGGAAACACAACTGACGCGCATTACCTCTGGACCAGCCCATTTAAGTGTTATCTCTGATGCCCAGAAGGTAAAAGTTCGAATTTTCCCTACTCCATCATTTCCTGCCTACTGGTGGACACCACGTCACCCCTATTTACCAGGGTCTGCTCTTCCTCACGGAACTCACTGCTCATGGCTTTTTGAGTCCATGTTCTGCCAATGTGCTAGCCTCCTTCTTTCCTCCAGACAGAGACGCAACCTACTCTACTCAGTGATCTGGGCTCTAACTCCCAGACTGCTTCTTGCATGCTATTCCAGTCTTGGAAATCACCACTGCCACACCCAGGCAACTGTGGGAATTTGACAAGAGGCACAATACCCCAGTAGGTCTATCGGCTATTTCTCTTTGGAAGAGTCACAGAATAAGCGCAAACAGAAAGCCTGGGGGCTAGGTCTGTTCTTTAAGATTTGATACCATTTAATGATGAGACACCCCCTTATACCCCTCATTTTATGCAATTTGCTTTAATTTTTCCCACCTCTTCTTTTCTTTTCTTAATTCAAAGCCTAACTAATGTAACAATGGCTATATTCTTTGAAGAGGTGGTGGTAGGACGAGTTGGGAAAGAGGGCGGCATAAGAAGGAGAGCTTGTCCTGTGTTGGAACATGAGACGTGGGGGCCTCAGGAACTGAGAGGGCAGAATTACACCTTTTCCTCCAAGGCATCAGGGAGCAGCTGACCACACTGTGCCAGCAAGCTTCCTGTGGCCAGTAACACAGTGGGTGTCCTGACCTGCACCAGAGTGCAAGAAACGACGGACCAAAGAATGGGAGAAAGGCTCCCCTGGGAACTCATTTTCTTTATCTATAAAACTAACACGGTGACAAAATCTGGCTAAAGATAGCTCAGCAGTGGAAAGAATCATGATTGGTTAGAATTCCCCCCATGATCTTGACTTATGAGAAAGGCCAATCGTTATCAGAATGACAGGTTTTTCTGAATGGCGGTATGAACAATCATACAGATTTATTATTAACATAGAATTAATCACGAATTTGGGGTATATGAAAATATTTTTTAAAACACTTTTAAAATGTATTTCTTTATTTTGAGAGAGAGAGAGAGAGAGAGAGAGAGAGAGAGAGTATGAACGGAGGAGGGGCAGAGAGAGAGAGAGGGAGAAAGAGAGAATCCCAAGCAGGTTCTGCACCGTCAGCAGGGAGCCTGACGTGGGGCTCAAACTCACAAACTGTGAGATCATGACCTGAACTGAGATCAAGAGTCAGATGCTTAACTGACTGAGCCACCCAGGAGCCCCTACTTTTTTTTTTTTTTTTTTTTTTTACAAATTCTGCTCCTTTCCTCATGCACTGGAGGGTCTAGATTAGACATTTGGTTTTATCCATTTAGCATCCTTCCTCCTTTCTTTTGATAATAACATCCCAAAGCCATTGGGAATTACCTCTTCCCTGTCACTTTCATGTTGTTGGGAGAGCAAATGATGGTGCTCCTGACTTTTCTGGCCAGGGAGTGACCCAGTCAGACGTTTTCCTGGGACTCTGAATGCCACGTGGAGTAATGCAGAGATGGGGAAGTCAGCGAAAGTCTCTCTATACTACAGCAGCCTCCTGGTGGGGCTGGGAGTAACTCTTACTCCTTGGATTGTTGGGCAGCCATGATCTTGCCTTTCAGGTCCTCTTTCTTTAGCTCCTCCTTTGATTAGATAAACTACCACGTATCTTTCCGATAAACTCCCTTTTTTTTTCCTTTGCTTAAGCTAGTGTTATGGATTGAGTTTGTCCCCTCTTCCTTTCGTAAAAAAGTATGTTGAAGTCCTAACCCTCAGTACCTTGGGATAGGACCTTATTTGGAAATCGAATCTTCACAGAGGTCATAAGATTAAAATGAGGCCATTAGTGTGGGCCCTGATCCAATATGGCTAATGTCCTTATAAAAAGGGAAATTTGGACACAGATTCAGATATGCTCAGAGACAGCAGATTGGAATGGTCTGAAGCTAAGAAGGGCCAAAGAAAAATCCTTCCCCTCTAGGTTTCAGAGGTAGCGTGGCCCTGTTGACATCTTGGTTTCAGACTTCTAGCCTCTAGAACCATGAGACGATACATTTCTTGTTCTAAGAACCCAGTTTATCGTACTTGTTATGACAGCTCTAACAAACTAATAAAGTTGGCTAAAGTTAGTCTCTTGCCACCAAAGTTTCCTGCATCAGTAAAAATGGTTTCGAATGTTAGGCATGTCCTCCATAGATACTTTAAGTAAGAATGTCTTGTTTCATTCAATACACTTCCATATCATAGCTCAAAGTTATAACATCCCTTCATCTACCATATCAAAGAAGGCAATCGAGGGCTAAGTGTAGAACAGATATTGCCCTATCTTTACTGTATAATTTATGATTCTTGAGGTTTGGAATAGATGTTGAATAAAGGCAACATTTCATGAATTTCGGTTGGATCTCCAGATCACAGAAATCCCAAAATTCAAAAAGACAAGCCAAAATTAAATACCCTGTGGGCCGAAAGGTAAGTTTGAGGAAGCAGGATATCTCACCTGAGAAGAGTCTTTAAGCTTCCATATGTGGACACAGATATTCAGAGGGTCATGTGGGGCAGACAGTAGAATTTACAGAAGAGGACTTCATAATATATAGTTATATTGGTGCTCAGAACACTTTTGTGGAAGTCTCTCTTTCTAAGTCTTGCTTGGCCAAGATGATTGTCTGATTCCCATGGTATGATGAATATCCTGTGCATAAGAAGATCTCCTCATGTTGGATGTGGGTGGGAGGATAGGCAAAATAGGTATAGAAGATTAAGGGGTACCAACTTCCAATTATAAAATAAATAAGTCATGGTGATGTTAAGTACAGCTGAGGGAATATGGTCAGTAGTATTTTAATAACCATATATGGTGACCAGTGGTAACTAGGCTTACTGTGGTGATCATTTCATAATCTATGTAAGTGTCATATCACTATGTTGTACATCTGAAAGCTATATAATATTGTATGTCTATACTTCACTAAAAATAGTTAATTAGATTTAATTTTATTTTTTTAAGTTTATCTTGGGGGGGGGGGGACGGAGAATGGGTGGGGGAGGGGCAGAAGGACAGGAGACAGAAAATCACAAGCAGGTTCCCCAATGTTAGTGCAGCACCTGATATGGGGCTCAAACTCATGAACCATGAGATCATGACCTGAGCCGAAGTCGAGAGTTGGATACTTAACCAACTGAGCCATCCATATGCCCCGATTAGATTTAATTTTTAAAAAATGAAATGGTCTGCTGTCCGGTGTCCATGTCCATGGTCTGCTGCCCAATGTCCTCACTTTAATTTGCATTACCCCAGGTTACTAGAAGCTCCTGCCACAGAGGAGTCAATAGTGGTGACCGATTTCCTTTTGAAGTTCAACTTCAAGAGGGATACTGTGAATGTCATGCACATTTTACCAATCTTTTATACATTTGGTCTATATAGTCAGTGCCCTGGCCAGTGAATTCCTGAAAGAAAGTTGCTTGGACAGCTCATTCCATAGGGGCTCAGGTGGGATACATCTATGTGAAAGACGCACAGACTGTTGTAGAAATTGACTTTTGCATGATGTGGGGTGGTTGGGTAAGCCTGAGAAAAAATCCTTTATCTCCTACTTTAAAAATCAGTGATGAGTAAAAGGAAAAAAAAAATTTTAATTTTACTTAGATTGCACTGGCCGAGTTGCAAGTGATAGATCAGGATGAATAAGAACATTGTGTCTAGGTATGTGTTTGACTTGAATCTTTCCCTCTACATCATTTTTAGCCTGACACTACCTTACCATAGACATACTTTGATTTTTTAAGTAGCATGTGGTGGAAAAAACATGAGATTTGTATTTGGAGCTCAGATGACAGCACCCACTTGACTGATGGGTTCAAGATTCTTACCAAAGCTTTGGCCCTGTTGAGGCAGCTTCCCTGAATAAGCCACCACATATCCTTCTATCTTTCCCAATAACTTTCTAATCTTTGCTTTCTAGCAACGAATCAAGAAAAATAAAAATCCTTTCCAAGTCTGCATTCAAGAGTCTAAATTAGGTAGGTGAAAACAAACATCTCTGAATAAAATGATTAAAATAAAAATTGAGTTTGGGGGCGCCTGGGTGGCTCAGTCAGTTCAGCGTGAGTCTTGATTTCAGCTCAGGTCACGATCTCACAGTTCGCAGGTTCGAGCCCCAAGTCAGACTCCGCACTGCACAGAGCCTGCCTGGGATATTCTCTCTCTCTCTCTCTCTCTTTCTCTCTCTCTCTCTCTTTTTCTTTCTCTGCCTTTCCCCTGCTGTTCTCTCTCTCTCTCTCTCTCTCTCTCTCTCTCTCTCTCTCAAAATCAATAAATAAGCTTTAAAAAACTGAGTTTGAGTGTTATTTGACTAATGGAGCTTCCTTAAAAATTCTAACCTCTGTCAACAAATCAGGGACTAGACAGGAATCTGATAAGTTGATTGTCACCTGTCATGGTTACTGTTTAATTCCTATATTTGGATTATATTACTCTGCAAAATCACAAAAATATGTATCCTATTGTGAACTGCCCCCCAAACACACATATAAATACCACCAGGCAGAAGTAGCTAAATTTGCAAGTTCTTTGGAGATCAAAGTGCACCAGCTGAGTTAGTAGGTTCTATTCATCTACTTACCAAGGGCTCTACCAGTATTATCTCATTTAGTCCCCACAACTATTCATGGGACAGGAACTATAAAGGCACCCATTTCATAGATGAGGACACAAACACACAGAAGTGTCAGGATTTGTTCAAGGTAAGAGCTGACCTGGGATCTAGCTCAGGCCATTTGATTCAAGGGACAGGATGTCAACTTCACCACTATCACTTCACTCTGCCACCTTCCCTAAGCCCCCAAGGAATTATTCTAATTCTTTAAAAGCCACTTTGGAAACAGTCAAAACACTGGATCTCAGAACTTGCAGAATCCTGAAATCCCTAAATCCTCTCTTAAAAAAATGAAGTGTATCCAGGCCATCCTGAATGTACCAGGGACTGGGAATTCACCAAAAACCACTGAACTACTCTCTAAACTTCAGGCTACTCTAAAGTTAGGGAAGTTTATTTCAAAATTGATTCCCTGTAATTTCCAGTTTTACCCTCTCGATCAATTAACAATTTCTATCTCTAATTCGTTCTCTGCATCACGGTCCTACAGACAACTGAAAAGAGCTTTCCCCTTCTTCTGAAATCCTACTTTGTGCAGGAAAAATATTCCCAGTTGTATTCAACCCAGGTTGATCTCACTCACCAAGGGATATTTGGCGATGGCTGGAGACATCTGTTGTTGTCACAACTGGGAATGGTCATGCTTTGGGCATTTGGGCATTTTGGGTAGAGGTCAGACGCTAAATGTCTTAAAATGGACAAGACAACCCCCCCACTCCCCAATAAAGAATCATCTAACTACAACATCCATAGTGGTGGAGTTGAGAAACCCTGGTTTAGAGGAGGTGATGTATACCAACAGCCAGGGCTTCATGTCCTCTGCATATGCCATAGTGTGCCATTATGTCTTAACTATGGATGTCACAAAGAGAGCACAATACTCCAGTGCATTCTGTATGGACCAGAAAAGACAATTACATTGCCTTCCACCCTGCTCACCATAACTTAATACAGCCTGGGGGACTCCCAGCAGTATAGGACACGTGTGCCCCCTCAAAGAGCTACAATCTAGGACAGGGGATGAGAAAAGCCTACCTTACCTGATTTGTAAGTTCCAGCGACGTTTCCCTTTTTACCACTGTATCCCCAATGTCTCGTACAATGCTAGATAGAGTGGATGCTCACAGAATAGGTTGAATCAATAATAAAATAAATTCTACTTTACATTGTGGGACCAAGTTTTGGGGATGTAAAGGTCATATTTAGTAGAGTGATGGGAAGGTTTTCTCCAGCAAGTGTCTTTTAAGTTGGACATCAGAGACTGAGTAAGGATGGTGGAGAAGAAAGTGCAATCCATGTACTGTAAATAGTATGGACAAAGGCCAGGAGGCAGAGATGATCTATAGAAAATAAATCCATAAACCTGTATCCATGCATCCACATAGGCATACAAACATAAAGAGAGTACAAGTTAACTGGGACATAGAGTATTTGTAAGAAAATAGAACAAAATCTGTCCAAAAAGGCCAGCTCAGGGGCAGTGGTTCTCAAACTGTAGCATACAAGGGAGTCACCTGGAGGGGTTGCTGAAATACAGGTTCCTGGAAGATCTGGTTATGGCGCCCAAGAATTCACGTTTCTGTTATTGTTACTGGTTGACAATAACTGAAAACTGATAAGTGATAATAACTGATAACTGATGCTGGTGGTTTGGGCACTCCTGAGAACCTTTTTGAATGCTATGCTGAGTCTAGCAAAAGTTTTTTGAACTGGAAAACGTCCAAAAGTTCTTTGAACTGGAAAATGTCCATTGCAATCAACGCTGCTGCATGCTCTACTGAAGAAGCTGAATTACAACAAATTCAAGAAAAAGGATCGTTGGTTCCCATGCCAGGTGAACAGGGTTCATGAGGGAATGCGGTTTGGTCTCATCTCAGGAACGGATTTATCTGCAAGGTCTGTTCCCTAGACTTCCACTGGACAAGGCCCATCCTTCTTTCACTAAAAAACTTATACAAAGTGGTTAAATGAATGTTCAGGTGACAAGTGAGGTTCCAGGTGGCCAGAATTAACTAACATGTGGCATGGGTATTTGCAAAGAAATGTCTACGCAAAACATTTCAAACTACTGTTCATAAAACTCCATTAAAATCCCCTTTGGTAGACCAGCCACCAGCTTCCCCAAATGCAGCCATGTGGAAAAGTGTGATTAAATTGCTTTTAAATGTCTCTGGGGACACAATTTACTTTGACAACTCTTAGAAGTCAGTCATGTATTTTAAGCTCCATGCGAATCTCTACCCCACCCGTCCTACAATTAAGGAAAATTCTTCCTCCTCACTTCCTGCCATCCCACCACAGGGAAATCAGAGGAGCAAGGAGAATAACGTGGAATCTTAGATTCTCAGACTTAGAGGAGATTTTAGCAGTCAACTTTATGTCTTCATCTGAGCATCTCGTCTTCCTGCCTTAACCAGTCATTAGCTCTGTGGTCTCAGGATTAGTTATGTGACCTCTCCAGGATCCAGTTTACTCATCTGCAGTGTGGGTATCATTATGTCCACCTCACTGACTCACGGTGAGAAATGATGAGATAGTGTTCAATACAGAAAGGTTTTGGTACACAATGCTTCATAAATAGTAGTTACTCTCTTTACTTACATATAAGTACAAGATGAAAGGGAATATATATATCATACATATGAATTCAAATAGATTCAAATACAGTCTGGAACCAGGGGCTCTAAATTATTTAACAAATAAAATGGAGGTCACCTGGTTCAACATCTCTCCTAGTAATAACGTGGTGAATGAGTTGGTCCCTAAAGGTGAACGGAAGCAGTGAGACCCTATTGGTTGCAAGCAATGAAGTAGATCTTGTGTAGTATCTTCTTATGGACTTAATCCAGGCCCTGCTGTCCTACTTGAAATAATTGAAAGTGACATCCTTGATGGTCCGCGAGACCAGATCTCTAGTCAAGATTAACTAAAGAAAGAAATGCCAACCGCAGAAGAGAACACATGAAGTCGCATCTGGCTGCTAAGACCCAAATATTGAGATGGAATCAGGAAAACAAACCTTTCATCACAGTCCCCTCACCCCCCACCCCCAACTCCGAATTTATAAAGCACAAGCCAGTGGTCTTCAGGACTTAGGACTAGGGGGATAAAGAGCTCTGCAGAATCAATAAATTTATTAGTTACAAGGGGCATTTTGTCTTTAGCAAGACAATCAGTTCTAGCATCAATCCTTTCATGGATATTCTTTCCAACATTTAACAAATCACGTGATGTCTTTGGGTCTCTGTTTCTTATGGGTAAAGGGGGATTAATTACATCTCAGCTTTTGTAAGAGGTTGTAGTTGTGTTGGATTAAAGATGGCCACAAATTTTTTGACATGCTTCCCATCCAGAGGTGGGGAGTCTGCTCCTTCCTTTGAGACTGCCTTGTGACTGCCTTGACTGAGAATACATTAGAAGTGTTGTATGCCGGTCTTGAGACTCATTTTTAAGAGGGCTCTTGGTTTCTCAAGGCCATGATCTGTCATGTAAGAAATCGAACATGTATGAACGTGAGATCACATATAGAGAGCTGGGACCACATGGACGGGGACAGGGGCCCAGGTGAGCCCAGCTTTCCAGATGACCCCACCAAAGTGCCATCAATGTGTATGATAAATTGTCTTGGACCCTTGAGGCTTGTCCAGTCTCCAGCTAAACACCATCAAGTGACTTTAGCCAAGCCCAGATTCCTGATGCACAGAATTGTGAAGTCTGGGAATAGTACATTGTTTTTTCAGCCATTAAGTTTTGGGGTAGATGTTATATGGCAACAGATAACTACAACTGAAATAACAGGTAATATACAGTCTAGTGTGACCGTGGCAGTTCCCTGGCTGGACAGTAGTCCTCCCTCCAGTAGGGGATCTAGCCACATTTTGTGGCAGAGCTCTGGATGGAGAGATTTATCTTTCTCCTCATGGTAACTGGTTTTGTTACACTTCAGTTGCTCTGGTTCCCCTTTGAAGCGGTGTAGAAACAGCAGCGGCTTCAAGAGAAAGCTAAAGCGCTCCGCTTCTGCTTCCCAAGGGGCTTGGCAAGCTGCCAGTTGCTTTGAGAATCAAGGAAGACGACCCCAGCAGGGATATTCATCAGGAGCCAGGAGCACAAAGTGGGGCTGAGAATGTCGCCAAGAGCAGAGGGGGGATCTTCGGGTTCCAGGAAGAAAAAACTGTGGGGGTGAGGGTTTGGGGGGAGACTCCTTTCTGTCAGAGATCTGAATTGGTTCCGCATCTCTGCCCTGGTTCTTCAAGTATTTTGTTTATGTCTGTGACACAGCACATCTCCAATCGTATTATAACTGTCTGTTTCTTGTCTCTGCTATAGCTACTGCTATTCACACTATACGTGTTGCCCATTTACCGAGGGCACATTATGCAGCAAGAGTTGTATTCCATAATATATCTCACTCCTATAGCAACTCTGCAAGGCAGCTCTCATTCTCCACGTTTTAAATATGAGGAGGGGCGCCTGGGTGGCTCAGTCGGTTGAGCGTCCGACTTCGGCTCAGGTCACAATCTTGCGGTATGTGAGTTCGAGCCCCGCGTCGGGCTCTGTGCTGACTGCTCAGAGCCTGGAGCCTGTTTCGGATTCTGTGTCTCCCTCTCTCTCTGACCCTCCCCCGTTCATGCTCTGTCTCTCTCTGTCTCAAAAATAAATAAACGTTAAAAAATAAATAAATAAATAAATAAATAAATAAATATGAGGAAACTGAGGCCCAGGGAGTTCAATCCACTTGCCTAATATCCTACGGCCAGGATACAGTAAAACTGGGAATTAAACCCACATCTGGCAAAGTCCGTGCCCTGGTAATGCTGGTGAATGGTCAGGGTGAGACCAAAGCAACCCTCTTTAAGAAGAAGACAGAGAACATGAGTGCCTTATAAGCTTTCTGAGCTGAGGACACGTGGAAAAAATGTGAACATACTTAAATAAATTTAAAGATGTATCTGATAAATAATATACAGGAATAAAAACTAAAAACCTACTGCAACAATCAAGAAGTGGGATGGGAGAAAAGGAGCGAAGAGGAGGAAGATGGGTTTAAGAGATATTTATGAAAATGCGTCTACGATTTGGCTTCCAGCTGGTCATGGTGGATAAGGAAAAGATGACCTCAAAGAATTGCATTTAAATGACTAAAGGATGACTAATAGATGTGCCTTTTACGTACAAAGTAGAAGAGGATATTAGTTTATAACGGAAATTTCCACTTTGGGCACACTGGATTCAAGAAAACAGAAAGAAGCTTAAGGTGAGATATTGAACAGGTGGGTAGAGATAGGACCCCAGAGCCCAGCATGGGACAGGACTGCAGGAGGGGTGAGAACAGAGGTGCAAGTGAAGCCATGGGATGGGTGAGCTCTCCAAAGGAAAGAAGGAGATCCCTAGTGCTGGAAGACCGAGGGTCTAACCTTGGAGGACACTTCGCCGTACAACAGGAAGAAAAAGACAGCAACCAGTGTCTGGGAAGGCACCCACAACAACCAGTAGAAATTCACATTTGGAAAGGAGAACAATAATGGAATAATACTTGTGGCTAACATTTATTGAATGCTTATTATGTACCATGCACTGATTTATGTTCTCCTGCATGCACTCAGTTATATTCTTCACGAACTCCAAAAGGAAGTTACTATTAACACAATGTTAGAGCTGAGAAGGTAAAACCCAGAAAATTTAAATAACTTCTCAAGATTACACAATTGGTAACTGGTCAAGTTGGGATTGAATCCAGGCAGTCTAGCACCCCGGGCGTCATTCTTAACTACTTGCTATACTGGCTATTCGAGAAGGGTAGAAAAATGAACACCAAAGTCAGACCAAGCAACCACAAGTCACATCTCGGAGCATCAGCTAAATGTGCCTGGAGCAGCTGCCGTGGACCAATCAGAATAGCACGAGGACAGGTGAACTCTCGTTTGCCTTGAGGCTGACTCTCAAGGAGCTTATCATCCAGGATGAGAAGGAGAGAAACCAATGATTAAGATGAGTGATAACTGGGGCACCTGGGTGGCTCAGTCGGTTCAGCATC